>NC_134404.1:124171703-124840925 GCF_038048845.1 Mixophyes fleayi | reverse complement strand
TGAATCATACAAGTTCAGGGTTTTTAAATTATATTTGTGGTGACCCACTCCTCTACGCAGTCCAGGTACATTTATTGGTGCGACTGCGAATCATACAAGTTCAGGGTTTTTAAATTATATTGTGGTGACCCACTCCGTCTACGCAGTCCAGGTACATTTTTTGGTGCGATTAAGACCCAGTTGATGGTTTTCTTATTATAGTTGTGGTGACCCACTCCTCTACGCAGTCCAGATACAGTTATTGGTGCGAATCATACAAGTTCAGGGTTTTTAAATTATATTGTGGTGATCCACTCCTCTACGCAGTCCAGGTCCATTTTTTGGTGCGAATCATACAAGTTCAGGGTTTTTTAAATTATATTGTGGTGACCCCACTCCCTCTACGCAGTCCCAGATACATTTATTGGTGCGACTGCGAATCATACAAGTTCAGGGTTTTAAATTATATTGTGGTGACCCACTCCCTCTACGCAGTCCAGGTACATTTTTTGGTGCGATTAAGACCAGTTGATGGTTTTCTTATTATAATTGTGGTGACCCACTCCTCTACGCAGTCCAGATACATTTATTGGTGCGAATCATACAAGTTCAGGGTTTTAAATTATATTGTGGTGACCCACTCCTCTACGCTGTCCAGGATACATTTATTGTGTGCGAATCATACAAGTTCAGGGTTTTTAAATTATATTGTGGTGACCCACTCCTCTACGCAGTCCAGATACATTTATTGGTGCGAATCATACAAGTTCAGGGTTTTTAAATTATATTGTGGTGACCCACTCCTCTACGCAGTCCAGATACATTTATTGGTGCGAATCATACAAGTTCAGGGTTTTTAAATTATATTGTGGTGACCCACTCCTCTACGCAGTCCAGGTACATTTTTGGTGGGATTAAGACCAGTTGATGGTTTTCTTATTATATTGTGGTGACCCACTCCTCTACGCAGTCCAGATACATTTATTGGTGCGATTCATACAAGTTCAGGGTTTTTAAATTATATTGTGGTGACCCACTCCTCTACGCAGTCCAGGTACAATTTTTGGTGCGAATCATACAAGTTCAGGGTTTTAAATTATATTGTGGTGACCCACTCCTCTACGCAGTCCAGATACATTTATTGGTGCGACTGCGAATCATACAAGTTCAGGTTTTTAAATTATATTGTGGTGACCCCACTCCTCTACGCAGTCCAGGTACATTTTTTGGTGCGATTAAGACCACGTTGATGGTTTTCTTATTCATATTGTGGTGACCCACTCCTCTACGCAGTCCAAAAACATTTATTGGTGCGAATCATACAAGTTCAGGGTTTTAAATTATATTGTGGTTGACCCACTCCTCTACGCAGTCCAGATACATTTATTGGTGCGAATCATACAAGTTCAGGGTTTTTAAATTATATTGTGGTGACACACTCCTCTACGCAGTCCAGGTACATTTTTTGGTGCGATTAAGACCAGTTGATGGTTTTCTTATTATATTGTGGTGACCCACTCCTCTACGCAGTCCAGATACATTTATTGGTGCGAATCATACAAGTTCAGGGTTTTTAAATTATATTGTGGTGACACACTCCTCTAGACGCAGTCCAGGTACATTTTTTGGTGCGATTAAGACCAGTTGATGGTTTTCTTATTATATTGTGGTGACCCACTCCTCTACGCAGTCCAGATACATTTATTGGTGCGAATCATACAAGTTCAGGGTTTTAAATTATATTGTGGTGATCCACTCCTCTACGCAGTCCAGGTCCATTTTTTGGTGCGAATCATACAAGTTCAGGGTTTTTAAATTATATTGTGGTGACCCACTCCTCTACGCAGTCCAGATACATTTATTGGTGCGACTGCGAATCATACAAGTTCAGGGTTTTAAATTATATTGTGGTGACCCACTCCTCTACGCAGTCCATGTACATTTTTTGGTGCGATTAAGACCAGTTGATGGTTATCTTATTTTATTGTGGTGACCCACTCCTCTACGCAGTCCAGATACATTTATTGGTGCGAATCATACAAGTTCAGGGTTTTTAAATCTACTATTGTGGTGATCCACTCCTCTACGCAGTCCAGGTCCATTTTTTGGTGCGAATCATACAAGTTCAGGGTTTTTAAATTATATTGTGGTGACCCCACTCCTCTACGCAGTCCAGATACATTTATTGGTGCGAATCATACAAGTTCAGGGTTTTTAAATTATATTGTGGTGACCCACTCCTCTACGCAGTCCAGATACATTTATTGGTGCGAATCATACAAGTTCAGGGTTTTTAAATTATATTGTGGTGACCCACTCCTCTACGCAGTCCAGATACATTTATTGGTGCGAATCATACAAGTTCAGGGTTTTTAAATTATATTGTGGTGACCCACTCCTCTACGCAGTCCAGATACATTTATTGGTGCGAATCATACAAGTTCAGGGTTTTTAAATTATATTGTGGTGACCCACTCCTCTACGCAGTCCAGGTACATTTTTGGTGGAATTAAGACCAGTTGATGGTTTTCTTATTATATTGTGGTGACCCACTCCTCTACGCAGTCCAGATACATTTATTGGTGCGAATCATACAAGTTCAGGGTTTTTAAATTATATCTGTGGTGATCCACTCCTCTACGCAGTCCAGGTCCATTTTTTGGTGCGAATCATACAAGTTCAGGGTTTTTAAAATTATATTGTGGTGACCCACTCCTCTACGTAGTCCAGATACATTTATGGGGTGCGACTGCGAATCATACAAGTTCAGGGTTTTTAAATTATATTGTGGTGATCCACTCCTCTACGCAGTCCAGGTCCATTTTTTGGTGCGAATCATACAAGTTCAGGGTTTTAAATTATATTGTGGTGACCCACTCCTCTACGCAGTCCAGATACATTTATTGGTGCGACTGCGAATCATACAAGTTCAGGGTTTTTAAATTATATTGTGGTGACCCACTCCTCTACGCAGTCCAGATACATTTATTGGTGCGATTCATACAAGTTCAGGGTTTTTAAATTATATTGTGGTGACCCACTCCTCTACGCAGTCCAGGTCCATTTGTTGGTGCGAATCATACAAGTTCAGGGTTTTTAAATTATATTGTGGTGACCCACTCCTCTACGCAGTCCAGGTACATTTTTTGGTGCGATTAAGACCAGTTGATGGTTTTCTTATTATATTGTGGTGACCCACTCCTCTACGCAGTCCAGATACATTTATTGGTGCGAATCATACAAGTTCAGGGTTTTTAAATTATATTGTGGTGATCCACTCCTCTACGCAGTCCAGGTTCATTTATTGGGTGCGAATCATACAAGTTCAGGGTTTTTAAATTATATTGTGGTGACCCACTCCTCTACGCAGTCCAGATACATTTATTGGTGCGACTACGAATCATACAAGTTCAGGGTTTTTAAATTATATTGTGGTGACCCACTCCTCTACGCGCAGTCCAGGTACATTTTTTGGTGCGATTAAGACCAGTTGATGGTTTTCTTATTATATTGTGGTGACCCACTCCTCTACGCAGTCCAGATACATTTATTGGTGCGAATCAATACAAGTTCAGGGTTTTTAAATTATATTGTGGTGACCCACTCCTCTACGCAGTCCAGATACATTTATTGGTGCGAATCATACAAGTTCAGGGTTTTTAAATTATATTGTGGTGACACACTCCTCTACGCAGTCCAGGTACATTTTTTGGTGCGATTAAGACCAGTTGATGGTTTTCTTATTATATTGTGGTGACCCACTCCTCTACGCAGTCCAGATACATTTAATGGTGCGAATCATACAAGTTCAGGGTTTTTAAAAATTATATTGTGGTGACCCACTCCTCTACGCAGTCCAGGTACATTTATTGGTGCGACTGCGAATCATACAAGTTCAGGGTTTTTAAATTATATTGTGGTGACCCACTCCTCTACGCAGTCCAGGTACATTTTTTGGTGCGATTAAGACCAGTTGATGGTTTTCTTATTATATTGTGGTGACCCACTCCTCTACGCAGTCCAGATACATTTTATGGTGCGAATCATACAAGTTCAGGGTTTTTAAATTATATTGTGGTGATCCACTCCTCTACGCAGTCCAGGTCCATTTTTTGGTGCGAATCATACAAGTTCAGGGTTTTTAAATTATATTGTGGGTGACCCACTCCTCTACGCAGGTCCAGATACATTTATTGGTGCGACTGCGAATCATACAAGTTCAGGGTTTTTAAATTATATTGTGGTGACCCACTCCTCTACGCAGTCCAGGTACATTTTTTGGTGCGATTAAGACCAGTTGATGGTTTTCTTATTATATTCGTGGTGACCCACTCCTCTACGCAGTCCAGATACATTTATTGGTGCGAATCATACAAGTTCAGGGTTTTTAAATTATATTGTGGTGACCCACTCCTCTACGCAGTCCAGATACATTTATTGGTGCGAATCATACAAGTTCAGGGTTTTTAAATTATATTGTGGTGACCCACTCCTCTACGCAGTCCAGATACATTTATTGGTGCGAATCATACAAGTTCAGGGTTTTTAAATTATATTGTGGTGACCCACTCCTCTACGCAGTCCAGATACATTTATTGGTGCGAATCATACAAGTTCAGGGTTTTTAAATTATATTGTGGTGACCCACTCCTCTACGCAGTCCAGGTACATTTTTTGGTGGGATTAAGACCAGTTGATGGTTTTCTTATTATATTGTGGTGACCCACTCCTCTACGCAGTCCAGATACATTTATTGGTGCGATTCATACAAGTTCAGGGTTTTTAAATTATATTGTGGTGACCCACTCCTCTACGCAGTCCAGGTACATTTTTTGGTGCGAATCATACAAGTTCAGGGTTTTTAAATTATATTGTGGTGACCCACTCCTCTACGCAGTCCAGATACATTTATTGGTGCGACTGCGAATCATACAAGTTCAGGGTTTTTAAATTATATTGTGGTGACCCACTCCTCTACGCAGTCCAGGTACATTTTTTGGTGCGATTAAGACCACTTGATGGTTTTCTTATTATATTGTGGTGACCCACTCCTCTACGCAGTCCAAAAACATTTATTGGTGCGAATCATACAAGTTCAGGGTTTTTAAATTATATTGTGGTGACCCACTCCTCTACGCAGTCCAGATACATTTATTGGTGCGAATCATACAAGTTCAGGGTTTTTAAATTATATTGTGGTGACCCACTCCTCTACGTAGTCCAGGTACATTTTTTGGTGCGATTAAGACCAGTTGATGGTTTTCTTATTATATTGTGGTGACCCACTCCTCTACGCAGTCCAGATACATTTATTGGTGCGAATCATACAAGTTCAGGGTTTTTAAATTATATTGTGGTGACCCACTCCTCTACGCAGTCCAGGTACATTTTTTGGTGCGATTAAGACCAGTTGATGGTTTTTCTTATTATATTGTGGTGACCCACTCCTCTACGCAGTCCAGATACATTTATTGGTGCGAATCATACAAGTTCAGGGTTTTTAAATTATATTGTGGTGACCCACTCCTCTACGCAGTCCAGATACATTTTTTGGTGCGATTAAGACCAGTTGATGGTTTTCTTATTATATTGTGGTGACCCACTCCTCTACGCAGTCCAGATACATTTATTGGTGGGATTAAGACCAGTTGATGGTTTTCTTATTATATTGTGGTGACCCACTCCTCTACGCAGTCCAGATACATTTATTGGTGCGATTCATACAAGTTCAGGGTTTTTAAATTATATTGTGGTGACCCACTCCTCTACGCAGTCCAGGTACATTTTTGGTGGGATTAAGACCAGTTGATGGTTTTCTTATTGTATTGTGGTGACCCACTCCTCTACGCAGTCCAGATACATTTATTGGTGCGATTCATACAAGTTCAGGGTTTTTAAATTATATTGTGGTGACCCACTCCTCTACGCAGTCCAGGTACATTTTTGGTGGGATTAAGACCAGTTGATGGTTTTCTTATTATATTGTGGTGACCCACTCCTCTACGCAGTCCAGGTCCATTTTTTGGTGCGAATCATACAAGTTCAGGGTTTTTAAATTATATTGTGGTGACCCACTCCTCTACGCAGTCCAGATACATTTATTGGTGCGAATCATACAAGTTCAGGGTTTTTAAATTATATTGTGGTAACCCACTCCTCTATGCAATCCAGATACATTTATTGGTGCGAATCATACAAGTTCAGGGTTTTTAAATTATATTGTGGTGACCCACTCCTCTACGCAGTCCAGATACATTTATTGGTGCGAATCATACAAGTTCAGGGTTTTTTAAATTATATTGTGGTGACCCACTCCTCTACGCAGTCCAGGTACATTTTTTGGTGCGATTAAGACCAGTTGATGGTTTTCTTATTATATTGTGGTGACCCACTCCTCTACGCAGTACAGATACATTTATTGGTGCGAATCATACAAGTTCAGGGTTTTTAAATTATATTGTGGTGACCCACTCCTCTACGCAGTCCAGATACATTTATTGGTGCGAATCATACAAGTTCAGGGTTTTTAAATTATATTGTGGTGACCCACTCCTCTACGCAGTCCAGATACATTTATTGGTGCGAATCATACAAGTTCAGGGTTTGTTAAATTATATTGTGGTGACCCACTCCTCTACGCAGTCCAGATACATTTATTGGTGCGAATCATACAAGTTCAGGGTTTTTAAATTATATTGTGGTGACCCACTCCTCTACGCAGTCCAGGTACATTTTTGGTGGGATTAAGACCAGTTGATGGTTTTCTTATTATATTGTGGTGACCCACTCCTCTACGCAGTCCAGATACATTTATTGGTGCGATTCATACAAGTTCAGGGTTTTTAAATTATATTGTGGTGACCCACTCCTCTACGCAGTCCAGGTACATTTTTTGGTGCGAATCATACAAGTTCAGGGTTTTTAAATTATATTGTGGTGACCCACTCCTCTACGCAGTCCAGATACATTTATTGGTGCGACTGCGAATCATACAAGTTCAGGGTTTTTAAATTATATTGTGGTGACCCACTCCTCTACGCAGTCCAGGTACATTTTTTGGTGCGAATAAGACCAGTTGATGGTTTTCTTATTATATTGTGGTGACCCACTCCTCTACGCAGTCCAGATACATTTATTGGTGCGAATCATACAAGTTCAGGGTTTTTAAATTATATTGTGGTGACCCACTCCTCTACGCAGTCCAGATACATTTATTGGTGCGAATCATACAAGTTCAGGGTTTTTAAATTATATTGTGGTGACCCACTCCTCTACGCAGTCCAGGTACATTTTTTGGTGCGATTAAGACCAGTTGATGGTTTTCTTATTATATTGTGGTGACCCACTCCTCTACGCAGTCCAGATACATTTATTGGTGCGATTCATACAAGTTCAGGGTTTTTAAATTATATTGTGGTGACCCACTCCTCTACGCAGTCCAGGTACATTTTTGGTGGGATTAAGACCAGTTGATGGTTTTCTTATTATATTGTGGTGACCCACTCCTCTACGCAGTCCAGATACATTAATTGGTGCGATTCATACAAGTTCAGGGTTTTTAAATTATATTGTGGTGACCCACTCCTCTACGCAGTCCAGGTACATTTTTGGTGGGATTAAGACCAGTTGATGGTTTTCTTATTATATTGTGGTGACCCACTCCTCTACGCAGTCCAGATACATTTATTGGTGCGATTCATACAAGTTCAGGGTTTTTAAATTATATTGTGGTGATCCACTCCTCTACGCAGTCCAGGTCCATTTTTTGGTGCGAATCATACAAGTTCAGGGTTTTTAAATTATATTGTGGTGACCCACTCCTCTACGCAGTCCAGATACATTTATTGGTGCGAATCATACAAGTTCAGGGGTTTTTAAATTATATTGTGGTGACCCACTCCTCTACGCAATCCAGATACATTATTGGGTGCGAATCATACAAGTTCAGGGTTTTTAAATTATATTGTGGTGACCCACTCCTCTACGCAGTCCAGATACATTTATTGGTGCGAATCATACAAGTTCAGGGTTTTTAAATTATCATTGTGGTGACCCACTCCTCTACGCAGTCCAGGTACATTTTTGGTGGGATTAAGACCAGTTGATGGTTTTCTTATTATATTGTGGTGACCCACTCCTCTACGCAGTCCAGATACATTTATTGGTGCGATTCATACAAGTTCAGGGTTTTTAAATTATATTGTGGTGACCCACTCCTCTACGGCCAGTCCAGGTACATTTTTTGGTGCGAATCATACAAGTTCAGGGTTTTTAAATTATATTGTGGTGACCCACTCCTCTACGCAGTCCAGATACATTTATTGGTGCGACTGCGAATCATACAAGTTCAGGGTTTTAAATTATATTGTGGTGACCCACTCCTCTACGCAGTCCAGGTACATTTTTTGGTGCGATTAAGACCAGTTGATGGTTTTCTTATTATATTGTGGTGACCCACTCCTCTACGCAGTCCAGATACATTTATTGGTGCGAATCATACAAGTTCAGGGTTTTTAAATTATATTGTGGTGACCCACTCCTCTACGCAGTCCAGATACATTTATTGGTGCGAATCATACAAGTTCAGGGTTTTTAAATTATATTGTGGTGACCCACTCCTCTACGCAGTCCAGGTACATTTTTGGTGGGATTAAGACCAGTTGATGGTTTTCTTATTATATTGTGGTGACCCACTCCTCTACGCAGTCCAGATACATTTATTGGTGCGAATCATACAAGTTCAGGGTTTTTAAATTATATTGTGGTGAACCCACTCCTCTACGCAGTCCAGGTCCATTTTTGGTGGATTCGAATCATACAAGTTCAGTGGTTTTTTTAATTATATTGTGGTGACCCACTCCTCTACGCAGTCCAGATACATTTATTGGTGCGACTGCGAATCATACAAGTTCAGGGTTTTTAAATTATATTGTGGTGATCCCACTCCTCTACGCAGTCCAGGTCCATTTTTTGGTGCGAATCATACAAGTTCAGGGTTTTTAAATTATATTGTGGTGACCCCACTCCTCTACGCAGTCCAGATACATTTATTGGTGCGATGCGAATCATACAAGTTCAGGGTTTTTAAATTATATTGTGGTGACCCACTCCTCTACGCAGTCCAGATACATTTATTGGTGCGATTCATACAAGTTCAGGGTTTTTAAATTTATATTGTGGTGATCCACTCCTCTACGCAGTCCAGGTCCATTTTGGTGGTGCGAATCATACAAGTTCAGGGTTTTTAAATTATATTGTGGTGACCCACTCCTCTACGCAGTCCAGGTACATTTTTTGGTGCGATTAAGACCAGTTGATGGTTTTTCTTATTATATTGTGGTGACCCACTCCTCTACGCAGTCCAGATACATTTATTGGTGCGAATCATACAAGTTCAGGGGTTTTTAAATTATATTGTGGTGATCCCACTCCTCTACGCAGTCCAGGTACCATTTTTTGGTGCGAATCATACCAGTTCAGGGTTTTTAAATTATATTGTGGTGACCCACTCCTCTACGCAGTCCAGATACATTTATTGGTGCGACTACGAATCATACAAGTTCAGGGTTTTTAAATTATATTGTGGTGACCCACTCCTCTACGCAGTCCAGGTACATTTATTTGGTGCGGATTAAGACCAGTTGATGGTTTTCTTATTATATTGTGGTGACCCACTCCTCTACGCAGTCCAGATACATTTATTGGTGCGAATCATACAAGTTCAGGGTTTTTAAATTATATTGTGGTGACCCACTCCTCTACGCAGTCCAGATACATTTATTGGTGCGAATCATACAAGTTCAGGGTTTTTAAATTATATTGTGGTGACCCACTCCTCTACGCAGTCCAGTACATTTTTGGTGGCGATTAAGACCAGTTGATGGTTTTCTTATTATATTGTGGTGACCCACTCCTCTACGCAGTCCAGATACATTTATTGGTGCGAATCATACAAGTTCAGGGTTTTTAAATTATATTGTGGTGACCCACTCCTCTACGCAGTCCAGGTACATTTGATTGGTGCGACTGCGAATCATACAAGTTCAGGGTTTTTAAATTATATTGTGGTGACCCACTCCTCTACGCAGTCCAGGTACATTTTTTGGTGCGATTAAGACCAGTTGATGGTTTTCTTATTATATTGTGGTGACCCACAGTCCTCTACGCAGTCCAGATACATTTATTGGTGCGAATCATACAAGTTCAGGGTTTTTAAATTATATTGTGGTGATCCCACTCCTCTACGCAGTCCAGGTCCATTTTTTGGTGCGAATCATACAAGTTCAGGGTTTTTAAATTATATTGTGGTGACCCACTCCTCTACGCAGTCCAGATACATTTATTGGTGCGACTGCGAATCATACAAGTTCAGGGTTTTTAAATTATATTGTGGTGACCCACTCCTCTACGCAGTCCAGGTACATTTTTTGGTGCGATTAAGACCAGTTGATGGTTTTCTTATTATATTGTGGTGACCCACTCCTCTACGCAGGTCCAGATACATTTATTGGTGCGAATCATACAAGTTCAGGGTTTTTTAAAATTATATTGTGGTGACCCACTCCTCTACGCAGTCCAAGATACATTTATTGGTGCGAATCATACAAGTTCAGGGTTTTTAAATTATATTGTGGTGACCCCACTCCTCTACGCAGTCCAGATACATTTATTGGTGCGAATCATACAAGTGTTCAGGGTTTTTTAAATTATATTGTGGTGACCCACTCCTCTAACGCAGTCCAGATACATTTATTGGTGCGAATCATACAAGTTCAGGGTTTTTAAATTATATTGTGGTGACCCCACTCCTCTACGCAGTCCAGGTACATTTTTGGTGGATTAAGACCAGTTGATGGTTTTCTTATTATATTGTGGTGACCAACTCCTCTACGCAGTCCAGATACATTTATTGGTGCGATTCATACAAGTTCAGGGTTTTTAAATTATATTGTGGTGACCCACTCCTCTACGCAGTCCAGGTACATTTTTTGGTGCGAATCATACAAGTTCAAGGTTTTTAAATTATATTGTGGTGACCCACTCCTCTACGCAGTCCAGATACATTTATTGGTGCGACTGCGAATCATACAAGTTCAGGGTTTTTAAATTATATTGTGGTGACCCACTCCTCTACGCAGTCCAGGTACATTTTTTGGTGCGATTAAGACCACTTGATGGTTTTCTTATTATATTGTGGTGACCCACTCCTCTACGCAGTCCAAAAACATTTATTGGTGCGAATCATACAAGTTCAGGGTTTTTAAATTATATTGTGGTGACCCACTCCTCTACGCAGTCCAGATACATTTATTGGTGCGAATCATACAAGTTCAGGGTTTTTAAATTATATTGTGGTGACCCACTCCTCTACGTAGTCCAGGTACATTTTTTGGTGCGATTAAGACCAGTTGATGGTTTTCTTATTATATTGTGGTGACCCACTCCTCTACGCAGTCCAGATACATTTATTGGTGCGAATCATACAAGTTCAGGGTTTTTAAATTATATTGTGGTGACCCACTCCTCTACGCAGTCCAGGTACATTTTTTGGTGCGATTAAGACCAGTTGATGGTTTTCTTATTATATTGTGGTGACCCACTCCTCTACGCAGTCCAGATACATTTATTGGTGCGAATCATACAAGTTCAGGGTTTTTAAATTATATTGTGGTGACCCACTCCTCTACGCAGTCCAGATACATTTTTTGGTGCGATTAAGACCAGTTGATGGTTTTCTTATTATATTGTGGTGACCCACTCCTCTACGCAGTCCAGATACATTTATTGGTGGTATTAAAACCAGTTGATGGTTTTCTTATTATATTGTGGTGACCCACTCCTCTACGCAGTCCAGATACATTTATTGGTGCGATTCATACAAGTTCAGGGTTTTTAAATTATATTGTGGTGACCCACTCCTCTAGGCAGTCCAGGTACATTTTTGGTGGGATTAAGACCAGTTGATGGTTTTCTTATTATATTGTGGTGACACACTCCTCTACGCAGTCCAGATACATTTATTGGTGCGATTCATGCAAGTTCAGGGTTTTTAAATTACATTGTGGTGACCCACTCCTCTACGCAGTCCAGGTACATTTTTGGTGGGATTAAGACCAGTTGATGGTTTTCTTATTATATTGTGGTGACCCACTCCTCTACGCAGTCCAGGTCCATTTTTTGGTGCGAATCATACAAGTTCAGGGTTTTTAAATTATATTGTGGTGACCCACTCCTCTACGCAGTCCAGATACATTTATTGGTGCGAATCATACAAGTTCAGGGTTTTTAAATTATATTGTGGTAACCCACTCCTCTATGCAATCCAGATACATTTATTGGTGCAAATCATACAAGTTCAGGGTTTTTAAATTATATTGTGGTGACCCACTCCTCTACGCAGTCCAGATACATTTATTGGTGCGAATCATACAAGTTCAGGGTTTTTAAATTATATTGTGGTGACCCACTCCTCTACGCAGTCCAGGTACATTTTTTGGTGCGATTAAGACCAGTTGATGGTTTTCTTATTATATTGTGGTGACCCACTCCTCTACGCAGTCCAGATACATTTATTGGTGCGATTCATACAAGTTCAGGGTTTTTAAATTATATTGTGGTGACCCACTCCTCTACGCAGTCCAGGTACATTTTTGGTGGGATTAAGACCAGTTGATGGTTTTCTTATTATATTGTGGTGACACACTCCTCTACGCAGTCCAGATACATTTATTGGTGCGATTCATGCAAGTTCAGGGTTTTTAAATTACATTGTGGTGACCCACTCCTCTACGCAGTCCAGGTACATTTTTGGTGGGATTAAGACCAGTTGATGGTTTTCTTATTATATTGTGGTGACCCACTCCTCTACGCAGTCCAGGTCCATTTTTTGGTGCGAATCATACAAGTTCAGGGTTTTTAAATTATATTGTGGTGACCCACTCCTCTACGCAGTCCAGATACATTTATTGGTGCGAATCATACAAGTTCAGGGTTTTTAAATTATATTGTGGTAACCCACTCCTCTATGCAATCCAGATACATTTATTGGTGCAAATCATACAAGTTCAGGGTTTTTAAATTATATTGTGGTGACCCACTCCTCTACGCAGTCCAGATACATTTATTGGTGCGAATCATACAAGTTCAGGGTTTTTAAATTATATTGTGGTGACCCACTCCTCTACGCAGTCCAGGTACATTTTTTGGTGCGATTAAGACCAGTTGATGGTTTTCTTATTATATTGTGGTGACCCACTCCTCTACGCAGTACAGATACATTTATTGGTGCGAATCATACAAGTTCAGGGTTTTTAAATTATATTGTGGTGACCCACTCCTCTACGCAGTCCAGATACATTTATTGGTGCGAATCATACAAGTTCAGGGTTTTTAAATTATATTGTGGTGACCCACTCCTCTACGCAGTCCAGATACATTTATTGGTGCGACTGCAAATCATACAAGTTCAGGGTTTTTAAATTATATTGTGGTGACCCACTCCTCTACGCAGTCCAGGTACATTTTTTGGTGCGAATAAGACCAGTTGATGGTTTTCTTATTATATTGTGGTGACCCACTCCTCTACGCAGTCCAGATACATTTATTGGTGCGAATCATACAAGTTCAGGGTTTTTAAATTATATTGTGGTGACCCACTCCTCTACGCAGTCCAGATACATTTATTGGTGCGAATCATACAAGTTCAGGGTTTTTAAATTATATTGTGGTGACCCACTCCTTTACGCAGTCCAGGTAAATTTTTTGGTGCGATTAAGACCAGTTGATGGTTTTCTTATTATATTGTGGTGACCCACTCCTCTACGCAGTCCAGATATATTTATTGGTGCGATTCATACAAGTTCAGGGTTTTTAAATTATATTGTGGTGACCCACTCCTCTACGCAGTCCAGGTACATTTTTGGTGGGATTAAGACCAGTTGATGGTTTTCTTATTATATTGTGGTGACCCACTCCTCTACGCAGTCCAGATACATTTATTGGTGCGATTCATACAAGTTCAGGGTTTTTAAATTATATTGTGGTGACCCACTCCTCTACGCAGTCCAGGTACATTTTTGGTGGGATTAAGACCAGTTGATGGTTTTCTTATTATATTGTGGTGACCCACTCCTCTACGCAGTCCAGATACATTTATTGGTGCGATTCATACAAGTTCAGGGTTTTTAAATTATATTGTGGTGATCCACTCCTCTACGCAGTCCAGGTCCATTTTTTGGTGCGAATCATACAAGTTCAGGTTTTTTAAATTATATTGTGGTGACCCACTCCTCTACGCAGTCCAGATACATTTATTGGTGCGAATCATACAAGTTCAGGGTTTTTAAATTATATTGTGGTGACCCACTCCTCTACGCAATCCAGATACATTTATTGGTGCGAATCATACAAGTTCAGGGTTTTTAAATTATATTGTGGTGACCCACTCCTCTACGCAGTCCAGATACATTTATTGGTGCGAATCATACAAGTTCAGGGTTTTTAAATTATATTGTGGTGACCCACTCCTCTACGCAGTCCAGGTACATTTTTGGTGGGATTAAGACCAGTTGATGGTTTTCTTATTATATTGTGGTGACCCACTCCTCTACGCAGTCCAGATACATTTATTGGTGCGATTCATACAAGTTCAGGGTTTTTAAATTATATTGTGGTGACCCACTCCTCTACGCAGTCCAGGTACATTTTTTGGTGCGAATCATACAAGTTCAGGGTTTTTAAATTATATTGTGGTGACCCACTCCTCTACGCAGTCCAGATACATTTATTGGTGCGACTGCGAATCATACAAGTTCAGGGTTTTTAAATTATATTGTGGTGACCCACTCCTCTACGCAGTCCAGGTACATTTTTTGGTGCGATTAAGACCAGTTGATGGTTTTCTTATTATATTGTGGTGACCCACTCCTCTACGCAGTCCAGATACATTTATTGGTGCGAATCATACAAGTTCAGGGTTTTTAAATTATATTGTGGTGACCCACTCCTCTACGCAGTCCAGATACATTTATTGGTGCGAATCATACAAGTTCAGGGTTTTTAAATTATATTGTGGTGACCCACTCCTCTACGCAGTCCAGGTACATTTTTTGGTGCGATTAAGACCAGTTGATGGTTTTCTTATTATATTGTGGTGACCCACTCCTCTACGCAGTCCAGATACATTTATTGGTGCGAATCATACAAGTTCAGGGTTTTTAAATTATATTGTGGTGACCCACTCCTCTACGCAGTCCAGGTACATTTATTGGTGCGACTGCGAATCATACAAGTTCAGGGTTTTTAAATTATATTGTGGTGACCCACTCCTCTACGCAGTCCAGGTACATTTTTTGGTGCGAATAAGACCAGTTGATGGTTTTCTTATTATATTGTGGTGATCCACTCCTCTACGCAGTCCAGATACATTTATTGGTGCGAATCATACAAGTTCAGGGTTTTTAAATTATATTGTGGTGATCCACTTCTCTACGCAGTCCAGGTCCATTTTTTGGTGCGAATCATACAAGTTCAGGGTTTTTAAATTATATTGTGGTGACCCACTCCTCTACGCAGTCCAGATACATTTATTGGTGCGACTGCGAATCATACAAGTTCAGGGTTTTTAAATTATATTGTGGTGACCCACTCCTCTACGCAGTCCAGATACATTTATTGGTGCGAATCATACAAGTTCAGGGTTTTTAAATTATATTGTGGTGACCCACTCCTCTACGCAGTCCAGATACATTTATTGGTGCGAATCATACATGTTCAGGGTTTTTAAATTATATTGTGGTGACTCACTCCTCTACGCAGTCCAGATACATTTATTGGTGCGAATCATACAAGTTCAGGGTTTTTAAATTATATTGTGGTGACCCACTCCTCTACGCAGTCCAGGTACATTTTTGGTGGGATTAAGACCAGTTGATGGTTTTCTTATTATATTGTGGTGACCCACTCCTCTACGCAGTCCAGATACATTTATTGGTGCGATTCATACAAGTTCAGGGTTTTTAAATTATATTGTGGTGACCCACTCCTCTACGCAGTCCAGGTACATTTTTGGTGGGATTTAGACCAGTTGATGGTTTTCTTATTATATTGTGGTGACCCACTCCTCTACGCAGTCCAGATACATTTATTGGTGCGATTCATACAAGTTCAGGGTTTTTAAATTATATTGTGGTGACCCACTCCTCTACGCAGTCCAGGTATATTTTTGGTGGGATTAAGACCAGTTGATGGTTTTCTTATTATATTGTGGTGACCCACTCCTCTTCGCAGTCCAGATACATTTATTGGTGCGATTCATACAAGTTCAGGGTTTTTAAATTATATTGTGGTGATCCACTCCTCTACGCAGTCCAGGTCCATTTTTTGGTGCGAATCATACAAGTTCAGGGTTTTTAAATTATATTGTGGTGACCCACTCCTCTACGCAGTCCAGATACATTTATTGGTGCGAATCATACAAGTTCAGGGTTTTTAAATTATATTGTGGTGACCCACTCCTCTACGCAATCCAGATACATTTATTGGTGCGAATCATACAAGTTCAGGGTTTTTAAATTATATTGTGGTGACCCACTCCTCTACGCAGTCCAGATACATTTATTGGTGCGAATCATACAAGTTCAGGGTTTTTAAATTATATTGTGGTGACCCACTCCTCTACGCAGTCCAGGTACATTTTTGGTGGGATTAAGACCAGTTGATGGTTTTCTTATTATATTGTGGTGACCCACTTCTCTACGCAGTCCAGATACATTTATTGGTGCGATTCATACAAGTTCAGGGTTTTTAAATTATATTGTGGTGACCCACTCCTCTACGCAGTCCAAGTACATTTTTTGGTGCGAATCATACAAGTTCAGGGTTTTTAAATTATATTGTGGTGACCCACTCCTCTACGCAGTCCAGATACATTTATTGGTGCGACTGCGAATCATACAAGTTCAGGGTTTTTAAATTCTATTGTGGTGACCCACTCCTCTACGCAGTCCAGGTACATTTTTTGGTGCGATTAAGACCAGTTGATGGTTTTCTTATTATATTGTGGTGACCCACTCCTCTACGCAGTCCAGATACATTTATTGGTGCGAATCATACAAGTTCAGGGTTTTTAAATGATATTGTGGTGACCCACTCCTCTACGCAGTCCAGATACATTTATTGGTGCGAATCATACAAGTTCAGGGTTTTTAAATTATATTGTGGTGACCCACTCCTCTACGCAGTCCAGGTACATTTTTTGGTGCGATTAAGACCAGTTGATGGTTTTCTTATTATATTGTGGTGACCCACTCCTCTACGCAGTCCAGATACATTTATTGGTGCGAATCATACAAGTTCAGGGTTTTTAAATTATATTGTGGTGACCCACTCCTCTACGCAGTCCAGGTACATTTATTGGTGCGACTGCGAATCATACAAGTTCAGGGTTTTTAAATTATATTGTGGTGACCCACTCCTCTACGCAGTCCAGGTACATTTTTTGGTGCGAATAAGACCAGTTGATGGTTTTCTTATTATATTGTGGTGATCCACTCCTCTACGCAGTCCAGATACATTTATTGGTGCGAATCATACAAGTTCAGGGTTTTTAAATTATATTGTGGTGATCCACTCCTCTACGCAGTCCAGGTCCATTTTTTGGTGCGAATCATACAAGTTCAGGGTTTTTAAATTATATTGTGGTGACCCACTACTCTACGCAGTCCAGATACATTTATTGGTGCGACTGCGAATCATACAAGTATAGGGTTTTTAAATTATATTGTTGTGACCCACTCCTCTACGCAGTCCAGATACATTTATTGGTGCGAATCATACAAGTTCAGGGTTTTTAAATTATATTGTGGTGACCCACTCCTCTACGCAGTCCAGATACATTTATTGGTGCGAATCATACAAGTTCAGGGTTTTTAAATTATATTGTGGTGACCCACTCCTCTACGCAGTCCAGATACATTTATTGGTGCGAATCATACAAGTTCAGGGTTTTTAAATTATATTGTGGTGACCCACTCCTCTACGCAGTCCAGGTACATTTTTGGTGGGATTAAGACCAGTTGATGGTTTTCTTATTATATTGTGGTGACCCACTCCTCTACGCAGTCCAGATACATTTATTGGTGCGATTCATACAAGTTCAGGGTTTTTAAATTATATTGTGGTGACCCACTCCTCTACGCAGTCCAGGTACATTTTTTGGTGCGAATCATACAAGTTCAGGGTTTTTAAATTATATTGTGTTGACCCACTCCTCTACGCAGTCCAGATACATTTATTGGTGCGACTGCGAATCATACAAGTTCAGGGTTTTTAAATTATATTGTGGTGACCCACTCCTCTACGCAGTCCAGGTACATTTTTTGGTGCGATTAAGACCAGTTGATGGTTTTCTTATTATATTGTGGTGACCCACTCCTCTACGCAGTCCAGATACATTTATTGGTGCGAATCATACAAGTTCAGGGTTTTTAAATTATATTGTGGTGACCCACTCCTCTACGCAGTCCAGATACATTTATTGGTGCGAATCATACAAGTTCAGGGTTTTTAAATTATATTGTGGTGACCCACTCCTTTACGTAGTCCAGGTACATTTTTTGGTGCGATTAAGACCAGTTGATGGTTTTCTTATTATATTGTGGTGACCCACTCCTCTACGCAGTCCAGATACATTTATTGGTGCGAATCATACAAGTTCAGGGTTTTTAAATTATATTGTGGTGACCCACTCCTCTACGCAGTCCAGGTACATTTTTTGGTGCGATTAAGACCAGTTGATGGTTTTCTTATTATATTGTGGTGACCCACTCCTCTATGCAGTCCAGATACATTTATTGGTGCGAATCATACAAGTTCAGGGTTTTTAAATTATATTGTGGTGACCCACTCCTCTACGCAGTCCAGGTACATTTTTTGGTGCGATTAAGACCAGTTGATGGTTTTCTTATTATATTGTGGTGACCCACTCCTCTACGCAGTCCAGATACATTTATTGGTGCGAATCATACTAGTTCAGGGTTTTTAAATTATATTGTGGTGACCCACTCCTCTACGCAGTCCAGGTACATTTTTTGGTGCGATTAAGACCAGTTGATGGTTTTCTTATTATATTGTGGTGACCCACTCCTCTACGCAGTCCAGGTACATTTTTTGGTGCGATTAAGACCAGTTGATGGTTTTCTTATTATATTGTGGTGACCCACTCCTCTACGCAGTCCAGATACATTTATTGGTGCGAATCATACAAGTTCAGGGTTTTTAAATTATATTGTGGTGACCCACTCCTCTACGCAGTCCAGATACATTTATTGGTGCGAATCATACAAGTTCAGGGTTTTTAAATTATATTGTGGTGACCCACTCCTCTACGCAGTCCAGATACATTTATTGGTGCGAATCATACAAGTTCAGGGTTTTTAAATTATATTGTGGTGAGCCACTCCTTTACGCAGTCCAGATACATTTATTGGTGCGAATCATACAAGTTCAGGGTTTTTAAATTATATTGTGGTGACCCACTCCTCTACGCAGTCCAGATACATTTATTGGTGCGAATCATACAAGTTCAGGGTTTTTAAATTATATTGTGGTGACCCACTCCTCTACGCAGTCCAGGTACATTTTTTGGTGCGATTAAGACCAGTTGATGGTTTTCTTATTATATTGTGGTGACCCACTCCTCTACGCAGTCCAGATACATTTATTGGTGCGAATCATACAAGTTCAGGGTTTTTAAATTATATTGTGGTGACCCACTCCTCTACGCAGTCCAGGTAAATTTTTTGGTGCGATTAAGACCAGTTGATGGTTTTCTTATTATATTGTGGGGACCACTCCACCATGCAGTGCAGAAAGATACCTCGTTGCAACGTTTTGGACTAATAACTATATATTGAGGTGTTCAGAATACACGGTAAATTAGTGGAAATGCTTGTTATTGAATGTTATTGAGGTTAATAATAGCGTAGGAGTGAAAATAAGCCCAAAAACTTGATTTTTGAACTTTTTATACTTTTTTCAAAAAAAATCTGAATCCAAAACCTTAAATCCGAACCAAAACCTTTCGGCAGGTGTTTTGCGAAACAAATCCGAACCCAAAACATCGCGGAAATCCGAATCTAAAACACAAAACACGAGACACCAAAAGTCGCCGGTGCACATCCCTAGTTTCCTCCCACACTCCAAAAACATACTGGTAGGTTATTTGGCTGCTATCAAATTGACCCTCGTCTGTGTGTGTGTGTGTGTATGTTAGGGAATTTAGACTGTAAGCTCTATTGGGGCAGGGACTGATGTGAGTGGGTTCTCTGTATAGTGCTGCAGGATTAGTGGTGCTATATAAGTAAATAAATGATGATGATGATGGACCTGTACTGGTAAATGATACCAACTGCAGGTAACTACCAAAAAAATGAAATACTTGAACAAATGAAAGATACAAAATATATTTAAAGCAGGAGCTTCTACACAAGTGTGCTTACTGAGTTAATAAAATAATTAACTTCCCTTCATACTTTATGTTACACAGTATGTATACAAATTCTGTCCAGGACATGTTGCCCAATAATTTATCCACAAGAAGAACCCTCAGTGGTTTTACGAAATAAGTAGGTTTCAGAGCACATAGACAGAAGCTACAGAGACAAAGACTACTCAGCTTGCTCACGTTTCTGAGAAAAAGCAAACCATAAGTCTGAGCGAAAGGCATCAACTTGGGGCAAATTTATTCAAAAGTGCATACACTTCTACCTTGAAGTCCATGCATTGACGCAATGGAGAAGATAAAACAGGCAAACAATTCTAAATAAGATCACTGCCACTATCAGTCTTTTACTATAGCAAGGAATGTCATCAATCTACTTGCTTATCACTGCTACTTGCCGCATTTAACATCCTCCAGCATAGTGTTCGAGGACTAACACTTTATTTGTGATGCACTGTTTATTTGGACAATTTCAGTTTTCTTCCTGCCTAGTTTGGGTGGCTTTAGCCTGCACAACCTGTGCAATAGGGGAAGAAACGAATAATAAAAGAAACGGAAAAGAAAAGAAAAGTAGCATGGAACAAATGAAGGGTCTCTCCAGGTAAGTCACCACCCAGCAAATCAATAAATCTCCAGACAAGAAGGTCTTTCATTCTATAGGATGGGACGATAAGCAAGTCTGTTACTCAAAGTAAATAAAACTCTTCTGTTTATTTAAATGCCAACCACAGAACCAACTGTAGAAATATATTTCAAACCTAATTAAGTCTCTATTAATTTCAATAACTGTTCATAATCATGTGTTTGTTGTAAGTGCAGTACTTGATTTCCAGAGGACTGGTTTAATAGATGTATCAATGAAATATATTGTGGGAAAGAGACTTATTTGTCACACCCCTCCTATAGGGAAATGGGTAAAAATCCAACTAGTCTGCAGGAGCAGGATGCAGACAGGGTTACATTTTCCCTGGGCCTCCTCTTTCAGCACATACACACACAGGTGTTCCACATGGGTGCAATTAGTTTGTTGTGTGCTGTGGTTCCTTTGTAGTGCTGGGGTGGATGATAAAAAAAACTTTGTATTTTTGGGCGGGGCTACCGATGCCAGTTAGTGGCTGGCTAGTTGTGAGGGAACTACTGTTTAGCCAGATGTAGGATTGATCCCGACTACTGCCAAAAGAAAGTGAAATGGTTCGGCCAAGCTATGTGAGACTCCAATGAATGCTGTGCTTTATCACATGTGGTGTCATAGTGGGATCCGTAGGACAGCCAAAACACAGCCATCCACCCAGTCTCCAGACGCAAAGGTGGTGAGTGGAGTGTGTTAAAAACCACTATAATGCATCAAACTTTTGTAAAGCTGTGTTTCAAATGATGTTGCTGTAGAGAGACACACATGTATACTGGGAACTTATTAGCAGATTTTTAAGTTGCAAAAGAAAGCAAAAACTTTTAAAAACTGCTGGTAATTGTAGTGTCACACTTGTTAAATATTCAAAATATAAGTTGGCTGTGGTCCATTTTTTCCCCCCTGCTGTTTGCCAGTGTGAGTTTTTAAAGTACCTGTCAGCTTTAAGAGAAAAGAAAAAGGGCTTACTTTTAAAAAACGTCTGGTAATTGAAGTGCCACACCTTGTTGGTTACTAAGGTGTGAATTTGGTTTAGTCCAGAAAGTTTTGTTATTTGCCTGTGAATACTGAGAGAAGCTAGGTTCCATTTCCCAGCACAAACTTCTGTGGAAATGGAAGACATATTAAGAACAGGAGGAGAAAACCTGTCTGCTCTGTGAGGAGATCGGTCGGGGGAGACGGGATAGGGAGGCTCCAGCTACCCCCACACTACAGAAATTGACTTCTGATAATGACATAGAGGCATATCTAGTAGCATTTGAGCGTGCCGCCACCGGAGCCAAGTGGCCACCTGGGACTTGGTCCGGACACCTAGCTTCCTATATTTCAGGAGAAGTACAATGGGCCTATATAGACCTGGACAAGGCCAACTATAAATGGCTGAAATCTGCTATCTTGGCAAGGGTTGGAGTCACCAGAGCGCGGATTCAGCTTGCTGAACTTGGTAGAACACTAAAGAAGTGATTGCAGCCAGAAAAGAATACTGTGGGAAAAATTATTGAAATTCTCGCCATTGACCATTGTATTTGGGGTATGGGCCGAGGGCTTCAAAGGTGGGCACTGCATGCGGACCCACAGTCGAATGAGGAATTGGCTGCTGTAGTGGAGAGATACAGAGCCTTGCAGCATATGCTCAAACCTTTATTGCCCATTTCAAAGTTTGTGCCGCGGTCAAAATCTGGCATATGGAACAGTGGACCAGACATAAAAAGGCAGCCAAACCTGCATTAAGTCCAGTCTGACTAGAGTGCAAAGAGCCTGGACATTTGAGGGCACAATGCCCAATATTAGTAAACATTTGTTCACTAGCATACACACAACCAACCTATTCGAGCTGCTGTACAATGAGTCCAGTTACCAAGAAGTCCTGCTTATTTCTCGTGACTGTGTTTGTGAATCACCATCTGGGGTTAGCTCTGATAGATTCGGGTAGTGAACTGTCCTTGGTTTCCAGCTCCATATTAACAGAGACACTGACTCATAAACTGCCCAAAGTTAAGGTACTCTGTGTCCATGGGACGGCCGAGGAATATGGCAGGACCCTTTTGCCTGTGACTGTAAATGGACAGACAGTCACGGTAGTAATGGCAGTTGACCCAAAACTGCCATACCTTCTAATACTGGGAAGACACATTCCGCTGCTTGAGCAGATCCTTCAGGAGCGAATTCAGACAGACACCTCGGCAATTGAAGCACTGACCAAAGATCCAGTGTTGACAGAGGAGCTTGAGGGAATAGGAGAGAGAAAGTGCCATAATCTGCCAGGAAACCTGAATCGGAATGTTTAGGAAAATATACCTCCACCAGCTAAGAGGTTTGAGAACAGACAAGTGTTAACACAGAACCAATTCATGCCATCATTAGTTGACGAGACCTCGGGTGAAGCAACCACGTCTCCAAACGAGTACTCAGAATGGTCAAGGGTGTCTAATTTATTTCCATTAAGACCAACTTGGAGATGTTGCCTTAGCTAATGTCTAGAATGTAGTTGAGATTAGGGGTAGAAAAGGCTGACAAGAGTTGATAATTTACAAGGTAGAATTGTAGAGCAATTGTTGGTACTACAAATCCATACACCACTTGTACTCAAAGCTGCACATGCACATCTGTGTGGGGGCACTTGGGGGATGACAAAACACAGGAGCGTATATTGCTCAGATTCTATTGGCCGGGAGTCTACAAAGCAATAAAAATATTTTGCCAGACAGATACATTACGTCAGATAATATGTCCGAAGCCAGACTACCGGGCCCCATTAGTTCCCATTCCCGTGGTGCAGACCCTGTTTGAAGGTATTGGGATGGATTTAGTCGCCCATTGGAGAAGTCAGCTGGGACCATCAGTACATACTGGACAAAGTGAACTATGCCACCAGGTATCCCGAGGCTATACCTTTGCGCAATATAAAATCCAGCACAATAGAAAAATAACTCCTTCTGTATTGTACCAGGTTGGGTATCCCCAAAGAAATCTTGACTAATCAGGGTACTCCCTTTATGTCCTGTCTAATGAAAGAGCTGTTTCAGTTGTTAAGAGTAGAAACGTTACACACATCCGTATATCACCCGTAGGCTTACGGGTTAGTGGGACATTTTAATAGGACACTCAAACACATGGCGAGAAAAGCAGTGACGCAGAAAAAATAGGACCGAGATGTGTTATTACCCTATTTAATGTTTGCAGTGAGGGAGGTACCCAAGCATCTACAGAGTTCAACCCCTTTGAATTGCTGTATGGCAGGCAGCCAAGGGGCATTTTGGATGTTCTCAAGGAGGACTGGGAGCAACAGAGTCCTAAAGAATCCAATGTGATCCAATTTGTGTCCCAATTATATGACAGGTTGGGGAAGATCACCCCATTGGTTCAACAACATATGCATGAGGCACAGGCAAGACAAAAAAAAAAAGAATTACGATAAGTCAGCTGTAATTAGAGTTTTCCAACTATGTGACAAAGTTCTTGCCCTGGTACCCACACAAGAGAGTAAGCTCTTCACACAATGGCAGGGGCCATATGAGGTGATTGAGGCTGTGGGGCCTGTTAATTACAAAGTCAGGCAGGAAAGCAGGAGAAAACCCATTCAGACATATAATATCAACTTGCTGAAACCATGGCATGATAGGGAAGAGCCACAGTTCCCACAAGGGACGATTTGTCACCACTGCGGAGATGACAGACTGAGAAAGTGGTGGTGAGATCATATCACATTCCTGAAGCTAGACGCGTAACAGTGAAACAGGAGATTTAAAAAATGTTGGACCTCAATGTCATTGAACAATCCAATAGCAACTGGAATAGCTCCATTATGTTAGTGGCCAAGCCAAATGGGACTATTCGTTTTTGTAATGATTTTAGAAAATTAAACGAAGTTTCCCGTTTTGACACATATCTGATGCCCAGAATTGAGGAACTAGTGAAAACCTTGGGCAATAGCAACATGTCACGCTAGATCTGACCAAAGGTTCTTGGCAGAATCCTCTTATGCCATCTGCTAAGGCTAAAACAGCATTTTCCACTCCAGACGGGTTGTTTCAGTATAGGGTATTACCTTTCATGCTACATGGCGCTCTCTCGCCACCTTTCAGAGTGAATCGGCTTTTAAAACCGCACCAGGAGTATGCAGCTGCATACTTAAATATGCAGCCTCCACTTTAAATTCATATTCTCTTCTTTCTCCTCTGCCCTCTCCCTCGCTAAACAATCCTTCTTTAAGTCCCTCATTTCTTCTAAGTCCTCCAATCCCCGCAGGCTCTTTGCCACCTTCAGCTCCCTCCTCTGTCCCGCCTCCCCCTCTGTCCTGCCTTCCCTCTCCGCTTCTGACTTCGCCACTTTCTTCTCTTCCAAAATTGAGGCCATCAGACTGAACATCTCCTCCTCCCCTTCTTCCGCCACCCTCATCGCTTCACCTGAAACAGTTAACCTGCGGGTTCTCAACATTGCTGCTTTAAATTAACATTTATCTAGGTCGCACTGTTAACTGATGTGAAAGTCAACTGCCGGAAAGCTGTGTATTCTGAATCAGTTGCTGTCAGCATGCTGTGGCATCTAAAATGTGCAGATTCGGTTTTGAGGTAAGTCTGTTTATATTACAGTCGTTTTTTTGCAATCGGATTTTCTTTGTAGGGATCCTGCTTGTCGGGTGTGGGGTACTCGGGAAAACGGACCCAACCCACACACTGTGATATTAAACAAACAACTGGGTGTTTATTTTGGGGAAAATAAATGGGAGAGGCGGATTTAAATATAGCGAAGTTATCAACAGGATAAATGGGACAGTGGGTAAGATATAAATCAAAGGCAACAGTACAGTAATAACTAATCAAAAAGATGGCCGCCACACATACATTCACTAACGCCCCAAACTCTCCCAAAACACACCCACACAGAGAGTGAAAATATAATAATCACAATCACAATCCTGCCAATATTAAATGGTTTATGATGTTAACTAATTAACATTGGTGCACTTGTTTTTACACTGGTAACTTTCATTATATCTCTGACAGATAACAGTCTCTGATATATGTGCAGCATTATTAGTGTCACAGTGTTTGGTGTGTTTTTACTTCTCTTTCTCCCTTTGACTGAAGATGACAGTCTTAGTCGTGGACTAACTGCAAGCCTGATCTTGCTAGCTGTCCCTCTCTGCTCACACACAATTCACTAATAGTGGGAGTCTCCCTCTCAGCACATAGGTTTGGTTTTCTGTGTTATCTCCCTCAGGCTGCTTAGGTTACTTGATAGTGGATTTTCTGTAGTGATCCAGCTACAAGACCTTTCTATGAAAATCTACACCCATCTTCTCTTTTCATATCTTGGGTATCCCTCTCTTCCTCTGTACACTCGGTCGTTTCTGCAGACTCTGCTTTCTACACACACCTCACTGCTTCTCCCGTTGCTGTCACCTCTCTCAGAACCCCAGCACTTCTTTCTGTCAGCTTCTTCCTTCCTGCATTTCTCTCTTCTCCTCACAGACTCTCTGGTATGTCTGACCTATGCTTCACCCTCAGTTTCCATAGCAGCCTCAACACTTGACTGCTCAGTATAAGCCAGCCTGGTTATACTTATAATAAATGGCTCTCCACTGCGATCGCCACAAAGGTGAACTACTTCAAGCATCTGCAAGCACTTCTTTTGTAATTATTGTGTATGAGCACTAATTGTGCGCGTTGATTGGGGAATTGGTTTGAATTAATAACAGTGCAGGGATGGTTGGCAGACATGGCATAAGTGAAGGGGAGAGCTATTCCAAGTGTTTCCTTGTAATTTATTAAGTTCAAATGGGGCAGAATTAATTATTGTTAGTGCAATGGAGCCTGGCCATATGTTCTACAAGGTGATCTGAGAATGAGACCAGTGCAAGGAAAAAGGCAGGCAATGGAATCAATGCAAGAACCACTAAAGTATCACCAGAGCTGGAATAAGGCTCTGGGGCACTTAAGACAGGAGGGCTATCATTTTAAACACATGTTAGACAAATACACAGGCAAAACTGAGTGCACTACTGTTAGGTGCACGCAGCTCTGCCTTCACGAGCAGTAACTCCCGACTGTCCTTGTAGTCAGCCCAAGTGAGACAGTCAACCAAATTCAGGACTGCCCACCAGATTCAAGACAGTTGGCAGACTGCCCTGCTCTCTCCTACCTGTTCTTGTCACTTTCACCTACTGTGGCTGTTGTTCATAGTCCAGTTGCTGCTTGTCTGGATCTTGAAATGATATGGGCCCTATTTGGAAAAAAAACAAATACATGAAATTTAGAAAACCCCAACCAGCCAAGGCATTAATTCAATAGAACCCATGTTTAATAATTAGGCCTCCCTCCAGCCCCAACATTAAAATAATATTACTCACATTTGATAAATAGGTCTATTTCCCTCCAACCAGCCCTGACATTAAATTAATAGTATACACATTTAATAAATAGACCTATTTACCTCCAACCAATCCCAGCAAAAAAATAAGAGCAATTACGTTTCCATTTCCCACAACCATCCTTGGCATTAAATAATTCATATTCACATTTAATAAATAGCCTTCCTCCTCAAATTCAGCCCCACATTCAATTTATAACTCCAAACCATCCCAGCATTAAAAGTCCCGTCAACCCATCTTAATTTTAAAGGCCCGACTATTAAGTTAAATAGTCTACCATTAAATTAAAGTGCCCCACCATCACCCCACAAATAAAATAGTACCCATTAAATAATTAGCCTCCACCTACACCCCACTATTAAATTAATAGCCTACTTCCCACCTATTTACTATTAATACAGCCCCCTCCCTTCCCTCATATGACATTTTATCACACATTAGAGCAGCCCCCCTTCACACATTAGAGCAGCCCCCACCTATCACACATTAGAGCAGCCCCCCACCTATCACACATTAGAGCAGCCCCCCCTTTACACATTAGAGCAGCCCCCACCTATCACACATTAGAGCAGCTCCCACCTATCACACATTAAAGCAGCCCCCCTCCCTTTCCCTCACACTTACCTTGTTAGTGCAGGCAGGCAGTGCTGATGGAGACTCCTCTATGTTCACATGGGACGCACCTGTCACTTGGTGCACGTCCCATGTGACCTCTGTACAGGCATTGGAAGAGGACACACACAGGGAGAGGAGAGAGGGAGGAACGGATCCACAGATCTGCACCCACATTATGGAAAGTGGGTAGTACATTTTTTTTTGGAGACTATCATCCTACCCGGAGATGTCACGGTAGGCTCTTTGCCCAATCCGCCCCTGAATACCTCTGAAACATGGAGGTAAGGGGATAGTAAAGATATGTAAAGATACATTTAAACATAGACTTTGTATCTAATCCTATACAGATGCATAAACCATGTATGAAAAAAAGTAGCATTAGACATAATTTAATACAGAAAGCTTAAAGCCGTTATATTGTACAGTAATAGAGTAAATATCGTTCTTAGGACATAAATACTGGACAATCACAGAGAAAGAGAGGCATGGAATCAAAGGCCTGAGAAATGATCACTCAATGAACCATCGCTTTGATGGTGTAAGATCTGTTTTTATATGCACACATTATATTGGTATTAATTGGAATTAGCCACCTTCA
Source organism: Mixophyes fleayi (assembly GCF_038048845.1). NCBI lineage: Eukaryota > Metazoa > Chordata > Amphibia > Anura > Limnodynastidae > Mixophyes > Mixophyes fleayi. The sequence goes on along the minus strand of NC_134404.1, from coordinate 124,812,232 downwards.
TTTACAGGACATACATTTAAATAATAAGCACATCACTTAAGATATACAGGGCATATGTTTACATGTGATTGCCTCATTCACAAAAACTGATTGACAGATGCCATTGATAGCAAAGTTAAACATGTCCAAAATATGTGTACATGAGGCATACTACTGCAAAACTTGGATAATAGCTGATGGTGTGCATGGGGCATAACTACAGTCAGCATATAATCATGCAGCACAGTACAATTCTGAGTTTGGAAGAAGCATATGTCTTACCAAGCTTAAAGAGTTAAGAATGGCATGTTGTCTCGATTGACAGAAGAAAGGAAAATACTTATATGTATTGAACATGTGTATTTTTTTTCCCTGAAGCTTTACAATGCAGTATATAGTGGTTGTAAGAATGTTATTTCATTATTGCCCTGTGTCTGCCTCAGCAACGGTCTAGCCAGCTGCAACCTCAAAATAATCACAATAATTACATTGTTCTTTTATTTTTGTGAAGTCTGGAAAACAATGCAGGAACTGTATGAGAGAATATCTGCCATTGTAGTTGTACTCCCACGCTGCTGTTTGTGCATATCTTCTATGTAGACAATGAGAAAAAAAATCACTATTATGTTTAAATGTGTTATTAATGTTCAGAGCTGCGCTTTATAAATGCTATTATTTTTCTAAAAGGCTGGACTAACCCATTGTTTCAGCCAGAGGTAGCATAAAATGTGATAGAAGGAATAACTTGCACATTCGATTTAAAAGCACAATATACTTTATTTTAATTACTACAGTGTAACCAGAGTACAGCAGTTTATAAAGGTACTGCAAAAAATATGTAATTGAAAAAATCGAAAATAAATATGTAATAGAAAAAATAATATTTAGAAAGATTTCTCTGGCCAGGGAAAGCTTTAAGACACTATTCAGCTGATCAGTTGAATGTCACATATGTTAAATATTCTTCACTCCTTTGAAGCAATGTTGATTTAACATCAATGCAGAGAAAAATACAATATATTAGAAAGAAAAATAAATTCTTGAAATTGAACAAAACTACATACAGCTTACACAGGTAGGAGCATTGGAAAACCATTTTCTCAGACCGAATTCAAGTATTTTCTGAACACATCCTTTACACATTTTCAAAGATGAATTTATAAATACTGACCTTGACTGACCTTTGTGTACACTCTGAAGGGTCTATTGATAAATAAACACCTTTCTCTGGCAATAAGGATGTGGTTTTTTTATCACTGCTTATCACAAAGAGAAAAAAATCACTTCTCACAATTTACCAAAAACAATATATTATCAGACAGCTAAGCTGTGATACTGGCCTGGAGCTTTAAGGGTTAACTGCTTTGTCAGTACTGTCTCTATATATCTGCCAGCTGGTGCATACGCAATTGAACTTGAAGTCCAGATTTGACCTGACAGTTCCACAAACAAAATAAATATGGGATCATGGTGTTTGTGTGGCTGACCTTATGAGCAGACATCTAGCAGTTGAGGGGAAGATGACGGTTGGTGAGCTCTAGGTCCTTCACCTACTTGGGATTAAATTGTGACAAAGGAAAAAATATTCAGAATTAGGTATAGTTGGGTAATATGGGGGTTTTAGATATATTTGTGTATAAAAATGTGATGCTAACAACTTTCTCCATTTGTTATCAATAAATGTTTGACTAATTTGCCTCCCCTTCATGTGTCACTGTCAGGTTTTTGGTGAGTTACAGATATTATTAATGTATGAAATCTGGGAAAAGAGTGAATTGAGGTGCATAGTCCTGATATCTGTGTGAAGAAATATTTTGGAGACAGTGAGCTAAACCAATATCTAGACCACCAATTTACTAGGAACTAGTGGCAACACTGAGGTAGGAGGCACTTTGTGAATTGATAGGTAGAACATTGGTTCATCCTACAAAATATCTGCCTTAATTGTGAGCAGGTAACTGGTCCATTTTAAGTATATCGGATAGATATCTGGCATTAGCTGTTATAATTGTAGATTATATTTCAGGGCAGCTGGGCATACTTCTTGTGTGATATTAACTTGTTGTATTTTAAATATCCTGTGTTTTACTATACTCGGTGCATTATTGTAAATACACAATATAATATGTATTTTCAGAAATAAGTCTGCTTTAAATAAGTTTGCTACTGATTTAAATTGGACAGTTTGTGGAGAGTAAATATGGCTTAAACCCCCTCTACACTCAGAACTTCATATAAAGTATAGAAACAGTGTTGGGTATTGAATTAACTTTCACAAACGAGGATTCTTTCCAAAGAAAATCCAGTATCAAAAGCACAGAGATAAAGCACAGAGATAAGTGCAAGAAGAAAGAATTTGTGGAAGCAGTCACAGTGCCAGGTAAACCGTGAACATAATCTCTTTCTGAGTGTAGTTACAGTTCCTGGTAGAAACTGGTTTGATAAATGGTGACACTTTGTGGCAGAGGAGGGTAGGACATGTTTACTAGAGTTTGGTAGTCTCTGGCAGTGTATTGCAATATGTATTGACAAGAGTGCTATACCTTATGCATATTTCTTTATTAAAATGTAATAGGAATGGCTAATGTGGATCATATGGTCATGGGCAGGGGTCAGAATAGGATAAGTAATGTGGAAAAAATAAAGTTATTTTCTTGTAACAATAATATTTATTCCTAATAAAATGGAACTAGATTACACTATACTTTTGTTAAGTAAGAGAGAGCACTGTCTGCCATACAGCCAAATGACTGCTTTTAAAAAAATATGTAAAAATTATTGCAACAGATTACTTGTCGAAATAAGACTTTCAGAGACGATTGGTGCTGAAGAAAGGATTTGTTTTTGACAATTTATTTAAGACACTGCTTTTTTTTTCTTTCTTTCTTTTCCCTTTTTAAATTACCAGAATTCTTTTATGGAGTGGCTTTTATGGTGTAGAATTGACTGTATCTGCAAAACATTTATTTAATACTTATTTACACTCAAGACCAACCAGCCTCTTTTGCGTGTTTCAAGATTAATGTAGTTAAACTGTAAAAATGATAAAGATCATTGACCCCAATAGAGGAAGTGTAGTCTATAAACCTGGACTTTATGGTGAATGCAGGATGTAACATGAACAATTCTTGAGCTATTTCATTTGCATTTATACTCCGTCCTGCTTTCTCTATAAAATATAGAATACGTATTACACTCTTAAAATGTTTGAAACAGTTGCTTGCTTCAGCAAGGCAGCTTTTGTTAATTGCAGACATACTGTATTCCACACTTGCTGGTAGCAAGAGTCTCGTAACAGATTATGATGAACACACGTTTGGCAAAAGGAGTTAGGAATTACCATTCGGTGATGTAGGTATATTAAAATGTAGGTGTTAGACATTTCCCCATAGGATTTATTCTTGTAAAGTGTGTCACTGATGGGTCATTTACAAAGTTGCAACATCTGCTGACCCACAATGTTTCATTGTCTTCATGTGCACCTACTTGTCCGCCAAGCACATTTCAAGGTGCACGCCCTCTTACATATTGTTTGGCAACACCCCAGTACAACCATGTGCTTAGTTTTGCGGATTGGCAGATGTTCCGGAAATGTGCAGTTTGCAAATAGTGAAATTCTACCCACTACCACATTAGGATAACCGCCTTTATTGATTCTTTTCCAGTACTGCTGGGTATAGCCTGATGTGTGGCTTAAATTATTCATGAGATTTAAGGGGGCAATCAAGACTGTCTCTATTATAAATGTTTGAAGGTCTTTATTCCATGGTTCGAAGTGTGTCTACAAATGTGATCTCCAACAAAATTGCAACTGGAATGTGCAAAGTGTTTACAAGCAAAGGGAAGAGACATCCTCTCCGGGACTTCATAGTAAGAGGCTGTGCACCCTACTGCAAAGCAGGAAACACACCTCTAAGTGTGTCCTCTCCACCCCGTTATCTCATGTAAAATAATCCTGTCCCAAAAATATTATTTAATTTCTGAATTTGATAAGAGCAGTGGCGCACGCAGGGGGTTTCTGGGTCTCCAGAGACCCCTCCCCTCCACTAAAAAAGTGCCCTATATAGCGGCACTGTACTATAGAGCAGCCGCGGCGCTGTCAAAGAAGCATCCGCGGCGGTGGTGTATTGTATACAGCACTGCCGCGGACGCTTCTTTGACAGCGCCGCGGCTGCTGTATAGTACAATGCAGCTCTCTCACTTTTTTTTTTTTTTCGGTGGAGGGGAAACCCCCCCTTAAAAATGCTCAGTGCGCCCCTGAAGAGCATGGGCTTGATTCATTAAGGATCTTAACTTGAGAAACTTCTTATTTCAGTCTCCTGGACAAAACCATGTTACAATGCAAGGGGTGCAAATTAGCATTCTGTTTTGTACATAAGTTAAATTCTGACTGTTTTTTAATGTAGCACACAAATACTTGATAGCTTATTTGTACACTGAAATTTAAAGTTGATTATTTGCATTGTAACATGGTTTTGTCCAGGAGACTGAAATAAGAAGTTTCTCAAGTTAAGATCCTTAATGAATCAGGCCCCATGTTTCTAATCCGCACAGAGCAAAGAACACCTCAATCCTTCCAAATCCTCCCTTCTATCCCTGCAAACTTTGCATTCTGGAAGATACAGTCACTTTTGTCCACAAATCCATTTGCTTTGCACAATACTAGGACACTTGTACAAATGTAAACTAGTGATGTCGGGGTACTGTGTGCCGGACTGTTGCTATTATTTCTCCTGCACTTACGGAGACAACGGATACTTCTAATTGACATAACAACCGCGGAGAACTGCCTAAGATTACATGATGAGCTAAGTAAAACTTATGCTGAACACAATACAAGCATTATCTTGAGACTGTGTATGTATACATCTGCATAGCTGTTGCCGCTTGGTTCCGCTTTAGCTGGCTTGCTGTGTTTGTATGTTTCAAGCTGGGCGGTTACTACATTCCAGCGTTGGATAAATAAGTTCAACCTCTTGCAGATGCTCAATCAGTGATTGAAGGCTTATTGGCGTATGGCTATATGTCTAATTGTATTATCAATTGATCTATCTTCGTGTATCCATACACTTTGAATTGTTATCTTCTACTCTACATATTAATATTCAAGCCAGAGGCGCTTCTGAACGGTTTGGTTTATTTTTTGACATGTTCATTTTTTGAGCCGGATCAATATTTTCTGTTTGTGCTGGATTATATTTATACAATTTTTCACATGTGATGGTCACCAATGCTATATGACCTCATGAGACTATACTTCGCACAACAGTTTTGGACTGCTCACTAACCGGTTTGATTACCGCAACTTAATTGGTCCGGACCGCATTTTGGCTTATTTTTTGTTTTTTAGACTGATATCGCTATATATTGGCCAATATTATATGTACTGGTGCACCAGTTTACTTAATTAATAAGCTAATTGTATAAATGTTAGTGATCTCTATTCTATTGTAAGAATATTAACTGTTTGTATGCTAGTCAGGTGTGCTGCTATTTTAATTAGGCCTTTTGGCTTCAATTTGTATTAAACTATCTTTACAGTTGAGTCAGCGCTATCCTCTATCCTTTTTTTATATATGACTTATAACCAGTTAGTATCAGATATCTAACTAGAGACAGCAGCGATCAACTGTAACTAATACGTATTTATATAGATTACCTAGCGCCCATCTATTTGATTTTAATGTCACAAAGATGCTTTGTGATTTGCTGCTTTTGTAGTTCGCAAATGACTTTACAGAGTTTTGAATTCCACAAGCACAAATAAACAATATTTAAAAATAAATATTGTTTATTTATATACAACATGTATGTAAATGGACCTTGTTTGATGTTTGAAAATAGTTGAAATAGGTGAGAGGTTATTCAGGGGTACATTAAGAATCAACTTAACTAATTCAAACATTGATAAAAAAAAATGACCATGTGGTACAACAAACATTACAACAAGATATAGATGGTTTCAAGTGAGTTTTGGCCCAAGTGAGTTTTGGAGGTGATTTATGAAGTGCGAAATGGTAGCTCTACAGAGCAATTGCAGGCTTAGTCCAGGCCTATCCGCCACGAATTGTGCTAGTGAACCTTGACTTGCACAAGTGCACTAGTATTTCTGCTGATTCACTTAGAGTTGTGAAACAATTGCAAGGGAGGAGCTTTGCACAGATAGAGGGATAAAGATGTGTAGATTTGGGATAGCATGTCATAGATGTATTGGTGTGTCTCTTCCGTTCTATTCCTCTCTATTCCACCTCCACAAAGGACTTCTTTGGTACCAAATCTCTACATTTTAATCCGACAAAACGGTTACCATGAACAGTGCGCTCTATGAAAAAAATAATAAAAATATGTAAATAATTAAAAAGGAGCCCCCCCCCCCCTCCAAAAAAGTCCTCAAAAAGTCCCAGTGCTAGACAGTTCCCTTGTGTTTTTCACTTTGGCAATCCTTTGTTGTCAATCACATGTGTCACTAAAGAATTACCCTACCTTAATAATATAAAGGTATATTGCAATTAAACAACAAAGTGGTGACATTCTCAAAAACATTTTACTTTCTCTGGTAATAAGGTAACATCATCATCATCATCATCATTTATTTATATAGCGCCACTAATTCCGCAGCGCTGTACAGAGAACTCATTCACATCAGTCCCTGCCCCATTGGAGCTTACAGTCTAAATTCCCTACTAAAGACACACACTCACACACAGACAGACAGAAAGACAGACAGAGAGGGAGAGACTAGGGTCAATTTTTTTTTTTTTTTTAATTGCAGCCAATTAACCTACCAGTATGTTTTTGGAGTGTGGGAGGAAACCGGAGCACCCGGAGGAAACCCACGCAAACACAGGGAGAACATACAAACTCCACACAGATAAGGCCATGGTCGGGAATCGAACTCATGACCCCAGTGCTGTGAGGCAGACGTGCTAACCACTACGCCACTGTGCTGCAACCTTCCAATTCACAACATTCCACTATATGAATCACAGTTTGGAACATTGTCACACAAGTTAATGATGTGGGAATTTCATCACACAGCAAGCTCACTCATTGTGAAAACAATCACTGTATGACAGATGCCCTTGTTACAGAGCAATACTATCACCGTTTTCTTTGACAATTATATGGATGCCACTGTAGCTCGCCAGCGCTGCTCTGCTTCTTACAGTTGAACCGCTGTTTTCAAAACTTATGCTGCCTGGCTGACATGATGACTTAGTGACTTGAGGCCAGCAACAGTGGATTCAAAAAAAGCAGTTAAGTGGATAAAGCAGTGCAGAGCTGATGAGCTACAGTGGCGTATGCATAATTAACAAGTGCCAAAAGAAAAAAAATAAGCTTTATTCCATGGGCTAATCACAGGCCCATTACTAGCTGGCCTCGGCTCTCTGATAGCTGACCACACCCCCTCTGGTGGCTGTTCACGCTCCTTCATTGGCAAATAGGCAAAATACAGTGCCCAAGTGTGCCCTTCATGCCTCAGTCCAACTCTGTGTGGGACTGCTATATTAGGACATGATGAAGTGAAATTTGGTGAGAAAAGGAATTGAAGAGTGGATGAAAGTAGTTCAAAGTGGTGGATTCTCATTATTGCAAGTAATTAGGTGATAGTCGGAGAGAGAGAAAGGAGTAGTAAAGAAAACACGATCAATGCACCATAATGATGAGTAGGGGAGTTTGTAAAGTGGGATAGGCCAAGAGAGGAGGTTAGAGAGACTAATTTGGAAACAGATGAATGTGGATAATCAATTGGTATATTGAAATCACCATAAATGATGGCTGGAATGTCAGAGAATAGGAAATGAGAGAGATGTCCAGAGAAATGTTCAAAATTGTTGTAGTGATCCAGGGGGGATAATTGATGGATGGAAATCCAAATATTATGTGCGTAAGAAGAAGGCAACATGAGTGATGGAACAGGTGGGACAACATTGAATGTGCATAGGAATGGAGAAGTCCAATCCCACCTTTTGTACTATCATTTATTTAGATTTGGTGACATATAACTGTAGCAGAAGGATTGAGAAGTATCAAGATGATTGTATGATTTCAAAGGTCTTATTTTGTGCGGAGGATATTGCAGTTAAACAATATTGATAAGAAAGAAGTTCATCAGTTATCAGAGTACAGTGTGTGTGGGGGGGGGGGGGGTAATATAAATAAAGGGGTGTGGTACAAGTTGGTGAAGAATGTAGTAATAAGCATAATGCATAACGGGATCATAAGAAAGATAGTTTGTTAAATAAACAAAGTAGTGATAAATAGAAGCAAACAATACCTTTGTCCAGGGCCAGTGAAGTAGCAGATGAAGAACATGTAACTTCAGGACTGCTGACTCAATGGAATAACTCAAAAATGATATCCTAATATTTTTGGAAGGAATTATCTGGCTGTAAAACATATGGTGAATTCCAAACATACTTTGTAAGTGATAAACTTGGAAACAAACAAATGCTGAAGTGCTTTAAAAAGAAATCTGATTAACATTTTTACAGAAAATGTATTAGCAAATGAAAAGTAGTTTACATTTTGCTCTGCTGCTCCACGGGAGGTTTTTGTCCTCCCTGAGCTTACCTTAGGACACCTAAGGTTTGACAGGTGTACCGCCCCAGTCACACTCCCCACCTGCCACTGTGCTTGGAGCAGAATGCACAAATAATATTGTATTAAAATGCTCTCAGCCACTTTGCTATTGTGGTATGACTGAAACAAAATGTAATTTATGAATGTGGAAAAATGTGGAGGAACTGTGTAATGCCATGTCACTGTAGGGTTAATTTAGAAGTGGACGTATGTCTGTATTTTTGTGCAAGAAACACATTTCCATATTGCAACAATGCGTATGTATATGTTTGTGTATGCATTTTTGCATATTTTTTACTTGCATCACCCTATACCTGAATAGACGAAACATAAGTTGGGCAGGGGTAGAGAGGGGTATGCTGAGTACAGTAAGGGCTAATTCATATAACTGCAATACAATTAGATATGGACTCATACATAGATATGCCATTTAGGAGGCCTATCTGTTGCAGATGCTGGAGACCTGATGCAATGATATGCAATGATGATGATGTCTACCAGCAGAACTATTAAGCACTCCTGATAGGGTGACTGTGTATTGAACCCTTCAAATTACTTGATTTCTAAAGGACAAAACAAAAGATATTTGTATTTAATTTAATATATTGAATTTTGTTTCATTTCATTGCATATATTAATAACTACCGAGACAATATTCTCTCTTGTGTATATGACATCTTATATTATATTGTGTACAGATAGGGTAATACAACTTTAGAATTTACAAGTAACATTGTTAAACCACAGCTCTATGCTCTCTCTACACTATTTTGTAGCATATATATATATATATATATATATATATATATATATATATATATATATATATATATATATATATATACACATATACAAACCATGCTGGAAGAACTGTAGAATTGATGCAGCATTATTCATCATCATCATCATCATCATCTATTTATTTATATAGCTCCACTAATTCTGAAGCGCTGTACAGAGAACTCATTCACATCAGTCCCTGCCCCCAGTGCCGTAACTAGACATTTTAGTGCCCTGGGCGAGACAGCGGCGCCCCCCATCTAAGTGGGAGTGTCAATAGTCGAGTGGGCGTGGTCAACCTACTGTGGGGGCGTGGCTAGCACTTTACAAGTTCTAAACCGCACTGAAACCCCTCCCTCCCCATTCTTCACGGTCTGGCTTTGTAAGGATCTTTATGTAATAAGCCTCCATAGAATCAAGATACTTTAAATGCAGCTGTCACATGCTAGCTGTATAAAAAATGAATTGTTTTTTTAAATAAAACTCACTGAAACAAATTAAAACATAATTGTAACGGTACCATCTGTATCACACTACTACTTCATCCCACTGTGCCCTCCATCACAGTTTCTCCTTTATCACACCGTGCCATGGAGCCATCTTTATCACATTGTGCCCCCTTATCACCATCATACGAAATTATATATATATATATATATACACACACACAGTATAAAGAGCCTCCTAGTGTCGTCCGCCATACTATACAGAGAGCATTCCTATGACCGCCATACAATACAGAGAGCATTCCTGTGACCTCCATACTATACAGAGAGCATTCCTGTGACCTCCATACTATACAGAGAGCATTCCTGTGACCTCCATACTATACAGAGAGCCTTCCTGTGACCTCCATACTATACAGAGAGCATTCCTGTGACCACCATACTATACAGAGAGCATTCCTATGACCACCATACTATAGAGAGCATTCCTGTGACCTCCATACCATACAGAGAGCATTCCTGTGACCTCCATACCATACAGAGAGCATTCCTGTGACCGCCATACCATACAGAGAGCATTCCTGTGACCGCCATACCATACAGAGAGCATTCCTGTGATGGAGAGGGTGCAGAGGTTACAGCTGTATTTCGGGGGTCCAGGAGTCAGAATTGACAGGTGTCAGGGATCAGAAGGAAGGGAAACATATCTGGATAGAAACAGAGGGAACTGATATGCAGGGCAAGGAAAGGTCAATGATGGGGGCTCTGTACTGTACCGAGAGTTGGGAGGGGCACTGGAGTCATAGTTATCAGCAGCAGAGGTGAGAGTGTTGGTGGAACGCAGGGCTGTCAGGAGGAGCTGGGGATGCTGGGAGGGGCAGTCCTGGAAGCAGAGAGCTGCTAACACACAGCATGTGATATAACAGACCAGTGCTTAGGGAGAGAACAACTAATGGAGCTGACAGATCCCCCTCCCCCTCACTTACTTAAGGTCTGTTCTCAGCTCCCCGCAGTGTTGGCTCTTCTGCACTGACAGCATGGTGACATCATCAGTGATGCTGCAGTGACAGGGAGCCGGCGTTTTTTTTCATAGTCCTTAAAAATAAAGCCCATTGGGTTTTGTCTTTAATAAAATCACTGTTTTAAAACATTACAGCCGAGAATCATCGGTTTGTCGGAACTGCTGCTTGGCAAATAAACCCTTTAGTGTTTTTGTTTGTTGGTTTTGTTATTTTATGTTATATCTTTATACAAACGCTAAATGCATTATCTTTTATATATTATTGTGAGGACACCGGTGTTGGAACCGTAGTTCTCTAGGTACCCGGCCCTTTAGGTTCACAGATAAGGTAAGGAGGCAAGAAAGAGATAACCTCTTTATTTATCAAATGTGGACATACAAAGTAATTTCAACAGTGAAGGAGAAACCATTTTTCCCATCAAATATAACTAAGTGTCAGTAGCTTCACCAGTGTCAGCAAAAACCCCAACAAAGTCCCCAGTTGAACAATTAAGGTGGGCCAGGGGTTCCAATCTGGCTGGTAGGTCTGTTTACTTGGTGATCCCAGCCACTTGGCCAACTCTCAACCAACTTGATGGGAGGCTGGGTAATAGTCTCTCTACGGATATAGGCTTACCAATTCCCTAGAATCTATAGGTATCTCCCGATCAGGGGCAGGCTGGGCTGGGGGTCATGGGGGCGTCTGCCCCCCAGGCCAGTCACATAGAGGGCAACCTTAGGCTGAGTCACTGGGCCACCTGCATTTTTTTCCTTTCAAATAGGCTGCTGAGTCATGTCTTTCCTTCCGGGCCAAAATTTGCCAGCCCTCCCCTGCTCCCAATGCAGTGATGACAAATCCGTCCCAAATATAGAGCATGGTTCAAATGATCTCCTCTTCACTGATCGAGCTACTCAACATCAGACCAAGTCCTTATCCAAGGAAATCTCACAGCAACTATCACAATGTCCCTTCAGGGTTCCCTTTTAACTCCATTCAGAATCCTCTGGTCCCTGCCACCTTGCTAGGCCAATCCCCTGGGCCATGAATCCTTTTTATTGGTGGTGGCTGGGCTCTGGGTGGTAACAGAATATGATCTCAGCAGTAGCCCACCTGCTGTTTTCCTGACATTAAATCTGGTTTTGGAACATGCTGGGACAATGGTCATTCAATAATCAAATCCCACCTTCTGATCTTAGGTAGAGTCCAGACCCTCCCATTCTTAACCCTGTCCACTGCTTTGTGACGTGTCAGGTTTCCCAGCTGCTCCATACTTCCTGTGGGCAGTCTCACCCTCCCTCTTTGGTCACAAAACAATGCTAGATCCAGCCACCCGGCAGCTTGTAACAAACTGGGTGGGCCGATGTAGCTCAATTGGCCCACTGACTGATAGACCTGGTTGGCTCGATATTCCCACTGTGGAGCCCGGTATCATCACAATTACATTCATTATTCCTAATTAACTAACATTATATTGTGTTACATTGTTATGTTAGCAATACAGTATAGAGAAAATACATCATACACATAACAAAAGCACTGTTGCAAAAAAGCCTAGTTTACCTTACAGCAACTTTAAATCAGGCCCTGTATGTATAAAAGTGTTTTCAGAAGCTATCCAAATTACTGCCCCTATGTCATTTACATACAGTGCACAAAAGCCACACTTTCCCTTTATTTTCTAGTTGCATAATTTAAATAATTTACATGACAATGGTTAGCTGCAAAGTCCTGGGGTCATGAGGAAATTCAACCAATTAAAGCAGCAATCCCACCGTTTAAATAAAAAGTACTTTTTAAGCATGCATTTTTCTTAGCAATTTACTCCAATTCAAAATATATGTTTTGGCAAGAAAAATGGCTGCCAGACACAGAAACAGTGAGACACAAGCTCAGAGACTCTCAGTATGTCATGTAATGGCAGAGGGGAGTACAGAAAGATGTCACAGAGCAGACAGAGCTCAGAGGGGCATCCTACAGCCTCTCTGGTACCTCATATTCACAGGTGTACATCACATCCTATTCTTTTCTCTATAGATACAGTAGGTATGGAAAATATGTCATACACATAGCATAACACTATACTCTGGTTTATAGTATACTGTAACATTGCTACACTACATTGTACTGTGCCTCTGGAGCAAATATGTAATATATATATATATACACATACACATATATACACACACATACATATTATTATTCTATTATTATTCTTTATTTATAAAGGAGCCACAAGATTTCCGCAGCACCGTACATAGTACAGACAGTTGACCATACAGGGTACAATAGAACAGAACAGTGAACGAATAACACCAAGGGCTAGATTTACTAAGCTGCGGGTTTGAAAAAGTGGGGATGTTGCCTATAGCAACCAATCATATTCTAGCTATCATTTTGTAGAAGGTACTTAATAAATGAAAGCTAGAATCTGATTGGTTGCTATAGGCAACATCCCCGCTTTTTCAAATCCGCAGCTTAGTAAATCTGGCCCCAAGACTCCAAGGGCTCCAAGCATAGCAAGTACAGTGAAGTTGGAGGAGAAAAGGTGTAAAGACCGGAGGAAAAAAGGCCCTGCTTATAAGAGCTTACATACTAAAGGGAGGGTAAACAGACCACAGGCACAGGAAGAAGCCAGTGGAGGGGAACAGGTACAGCGGCATGGCTATGTCGCTTTACACATGACATTGGGCCTAATTCATTAAGGAGAGCAAAGCAAAAAAAGGAGTAAATTTGCACCTTTGCAAAACCATGTAGAGTCAGATTTACAGTTGGGGTAAGGCATGTTCTAGATCAACTTTAAATTAGTGTAAAAATAAAGCTATCAAGTATTTGGGTGCTACATGAAAAAAAATAGCCAGTAGTTTCCTTACGTGCAAAATAATAAACTAATGTGCACCCCTTGTATTGTAACATGGTTTGTCCAGGAGCAAACGTACTATTTTTTTTGCCTTACTTTCCTTAATGAATCAGGCTCATTATGTATTAAAATAGTGTTGCTCTCACCTACCTGTTATTGCAACTTTCACAGCCTGGTACTGAATTTTTATATGTATTCTGGAAAATGTATAGGTACAAGAAATATTGAAAACCAACCAATAAGTAAGCACAGTACAGATCACATACCGTATAATAAAACATTACATTTATGACGCCAATCCTAGCCACATCACGCCACCCTACAGCTACATTATGCCACACCCCAAACACCAGCAACATCATGCCAATCCCCAGCCACATCACACCAAACCCCAGGCACATCATGCCACAACACACCAAACACCAACAATATCACAACCCCCTCAGCCACATCACAAACCCGCCAACCACATCTCAACCCTCCCAGCTACATCCCACACACTTATACAACCCCCTCAGACACATTATAACAAACCCCCCCCCCTTCATACCAGCATGCATACCTAAGCTGTGCTGCTTATACTGCCTGAGCAGGGAAGCTCTAAAATCAGCACACTGGTGTACTGGTCCGTGTGCATTCCACTTTGCTATATTGGAACGCAAATCCACTTCCTTGTTCCTGTTGTGCGCACAACCCAGCCGAATTCAGTGTATGTCACTGTGAATCCAATAGACCATTGCCAATGCATTTCGTCTTACAGACTTTCTCAAGGGATGATCATCCCTTGAGAAAGTTCCAATATAACAAAGTGGAACGTACGCGGATAAGCACAGCAGTGTGCTGCAACAAGCAGTTAGCATTGTTTGTCTGTCAGTTAGAATAGACTCCTAACTGATATCGTTAGATGCTGGAGAGACGCTGATACTTAGTCAAGTGAGGAGGCCCTTCAATCTCTCAGATAACGGAGGATAGTCTTCATTACGGTAATCCACATTTTTCCCTATTTTTCTGACTCTATTTATTTTTACCTATTTGGCTGCCAGCTATTGAATTTTAAGAAAGATATTTTCTATATAAGGACTGACATTCATCTAGATCCATGCATATTTATTTTTTAATCTATTTTTAGTATGGCCATACTTGTTTTGATGGTTTGAAGTTTTTATACTGTTTGTAATACTTTTTTGAAATAAATATGAATTGTTTTGGAGGTTGTGGCGCCCTGTTCACTTAGATCAAACTAGGGGCCTGATTCTTTAAGGATCTTAAATTAAGAGGATCCTTATTTCAGTCTCCTGGACAAATCCATGTTACAATGCAAGGGGTGCAAATGAGTGTTCTATTTTGCACATAAGTTAAATACTGACTGTTTTTTCATGTAGCACACACATATCAACTTTAAATTCCAGTGTACAAATAAGCTATTGTCAGGATTTCCCAGGTATGACCACGGAGAGGAGATAAGTGGTTATAATGAGTTTATTAACAAACAGAGATGACAAGGTAACTCATGAGACAGTTCAAAGTGCAGATGAGAAACAGGTAACTGCAATAGTAGATTTCAACAGGCAGCGTAGAACTACAAGTACCAGGTATAATGATT
Source organism: Mixophyes fleayi (assembly GCF_038048845.1). Classification (NCBI taxonomy): domain Eukaryota; kingdom Metazoa; phylum Chordata; class Amphibia; order Anura; family Limnodynastidae; genus Mixophyes; species Mixophyes fleayi. The sequence continues at coordinate 124,796,983 of NC_134404.1, read as the reverse complement.
GAAGATGCAGGAGTCCAGGACACAGGTAACAGCAAATAGTAGATTTCAACAGGCAGCGTAGAACTACAAGTACCAGGTATAATGGTTAAAGATGCAGGAGTCCAGGACACAGGTAACAGCAAATAGTAGAGTTCAACGAAGAAATATGCAGGAGTCCAGATAGAGATAGATGCTGAGCACAGGGCATGCTCCTCAGAATGACCTGATGATCTGGCCCAGACTGTTTGAAGCAGTCAGGTATAAATAGGCCTCATGCAGCTGAAACCACTCCCAGTGATCAAGGAGAATAATCAAGTAGCACAGTGGCCCCTTTGGTGGGCAGTGGTACTACAAGTGGAAAGCATACCAAATCCAATAGTCACTGTAGACAGCAGCTGCAGAGTGCAAATCGTGACAGCTATCAAGTATTTGTGTGTTACATGAATGGGTTCTGTATTTCCATAGAACTGAACTGTATCCAATAGTCACAAGGTTCCCTCAAGAAAGCTACTTGGGTAGGAAGCATAATATAAATGCAGGGCTCCCTTTTAGTTGCGGGTTGCAGGACACATACCGTGCAGGCACCTTGCTTCTGGCTTGTGTTTAAATTAGGGATGTGCACCGGCGACTTTTGAGGTCTCGTGTTTTGTGTTTTGGATCCGGATTTTCGCGATGTTTTGGGTTCAGATTTGTTTCGCAAAAACACCTGCCGAAAGGTTTTGGTTCGGATTTAAGGTTTTGGATTCGGATTTTTTTTGAAAAAAAACTAAAAAGTGTAAAAATCAAGTTTTTGGGCTTATTTTCACTCCTACGCTATTATTAACCTCAATAACATTCAATAACAATCATTTCCACTAATTTAAAGGCTATTCTGAACACCTAACACCTCACAATATTTTTTTTTTTAGTACAAAACGTTGCAACGAGGTATCTTTCTGGACTGCGTAGAGGAGTGTTCTCCACAATATAATTAAAAACCCATCAACTGGTCTGAATTACACCCAAAAATAGTATCTGGACTGCGTAGAGGACTGGCCACTGGCCACCACAATATAATATATAGAAAACCTTCAACAGGTCTGCATTACACCCAAAAATAGTATCTGGACTGCGTAGAGGACTGGCCACTGGCCACCACAATATAATATATAGAAAACCTTCAACAGGTCTGCATTACACCCAAAAATAGTATCTAGACTGCGTAGAGGACTGGCCACTGGCCACCACAATATAATATATAGAAAACCTTCAACAGGTCTGAATTACACCCAAAAATAGTATCTGGACTGCGTAGAGTAGTGGGCACTGGGCACCACAATAAAAAATATATAGAAAACCTCCAACAGGTCTGAATTACACCCAAAAATAGTATCTGGACTGCGTAGAGGACTGGCCACCACAATATAATATATAGAAAACCTTCAACAGGTCTGCATTACACCCAAAAATAGTATCTGGACTGCGTAGAGGACTGGCCACTGGCCACCACAATATAATATATAGAAAACCTTCAACAGATCTGAATTACACCCAAAAATAGTATCTGGACTGCGTAGAGTAGTGGGCACTGGGCACCACAATATAATATATAGAAAACCTTCAACAGGTCTGCATTACACCCAAAAATAGTATCTGGACTGCGTAGAGGACTGGCCACTGGCCACCACAATATAATATATAGAAAACCTTCAACAGATCTGAATTACACCCAAAAATAGTATCTGGACTGCGTAGAGTAGTGGGCACTGGGCACCACAATAAAAAATATATAGAAAACCTTCAACAGGTCTGAATTACACCCAAAAATAGTATCTGGACTGCGTAGAGGACTGGCCACTGGCCACCACAATATAATATATAGAAAACCTTCAACAGGTCTGCATTACACCCAAAAATAGTATCTGGACTGCGTAGAGGACTGGCCACTGGCCACCACAATATAATATATAGAAAACCTTCAACAGGTCTGCATTACACCCAAAAATAGTATCTAGACTGCGTAGAGGACTGGCCACTGGCCACCACAATATAATATATAGAAAACCTTCAACAGGTCTGAATTACACCCAAAAATAGTATCTGGACTGCGTAGAGTAGTGGGCACTGGGCACCACAATAAAAAATATATAGAAAACCTCCAACAGGTCTGAATTACACCCAAAAATAGTATCTGGACTGCGTAGAGGACTGGCCACCACAATATAATATATAGAAAACCTTCAACAGGTCTGCATTACACCCAAAAATAGTATCTGGACTGCGTAGAGGACTGGCCACTGGCCACCACAATATAATATATAGAAAACCTTCAACAGATCTGAATTACACCCAAAAATAGTATCTGGACTGCGTAGAGTAGTGGGCACTGGGCACCACAATATAATATATAGAAAACCTTCAACAGGTCTGCATTACACCCAAAAATAGTATCTGGACTGCGTAGAGGACTGGCCACTGGCCACCACAATATAATATATAGAAAACCTTCAACAGATCTGAATTACACCCAAAAATAGTATCTGGACTGCGTAGAGTAGTGGGCACTGGGCACCACAATAAAAAATATATAGAAAACCTTCAACAGGTCTGAATTACACCCAAAAATAGTATCTGGACTGCGTAGAGGACTGGCCACTGGCCACCACAATATAATATATAGAAAACCTTCAACAGGTCTGCATTACACCCAAAAATAGTATCTGGACTGCGTAGAGGACTGGCTACTGGCCACCACAATATAATATATAGAAAACCTTCAACAGGTCTGCATTACACTGCACATACGGCTGCTCCTCCATCCTCTCCATCATATACATGTTGGAGTTTCAGAGTGTGAAAACCTCTTGTTTTTGATAATGACAGTGCATTTTGAATATTTTTCGATTTGCCCCACAACACTAAATGTACTTTATCTATGATACGCATCTATCTTTCTTGACTGCGTAGTGTGGTGGCCCCGGTACACAATTTGGTACTGAGGCCACAATATAATTAAAAAACCCTCCAGGGGTCAGAATTCCACCAAAAAAGGGTATGGACTGCGTAGTGTGGTGTGCCCGGAACACAATTTTTTACAGCGCCAACAATATAATTTAAAAATTGGGCATCAACTGTCACCGTTGTTTAATATCTGATACAGCTAAATATGGACTGCACAGTGAAGTGGCCCCTGTAGTAAATTTGGTACCGGGGCCAAAATACCTCCTCCAACTTCCAAGTGTAGTGTTTATAAAGACAGACAGCGTCGAAGTGTTATTTGTTGACTTTCTTAACCCTAAAATTGTCCCTGTTGCAAATATTCGTGCAATGGAGAGTTACTTTTTCATTGAAAGACTCAAGCTTTCAAGTGTAGTGTTTATAAAATATAAACTACAATACAGTAGTTCTAGAGCACGTCAATCCCTCTTGTTTTAAATTATGACAGGGCATTTTACTTTTGGTTTAATTTCTTGAATTTGTTTAAATTTGGTTTTACTTTTTGAACATGGCAAACGACTGTTGATGGGTCATATAATGCAAAAGAAAAAGTTCCAAGAAGGAATTGTCCTTGGGCCCTCCCACCCACCCTTATGTTGTTTAAATAGGAAATGCACACTTTAACAAACCAATCATTTCAGCGACAGGGCCTACCAAACAACTTTGGCTGAAATGATTGGTTTGTTTGGGCCCCCACACCAATAAAACAATTCATCTCTCCCTGTACAAACTAAACAGGCTCTACTGAGGAAAGATGTCGTTCTCATCCTCAACCTCTGATTCCTCTCCCCCTACAGTGTGTACTTCCTCCTCCTCACACATTATCAATTCGTCCCCGCTGGACTCCACAACCACAGGTCCCTCTGTACTGTCTGGACGGCAGTGCTGTACTTCATTGAGGAATTGATTATTCATTTTTATAAACATCATTTTTTTAACGTTGTGAGGAAGCAACCTCCTTCGCCGCTCACTGACCAGGTGCACTAAAAACTCTTTCCGAGTACACACTGGAGGGGGGATAACTCAGTTAAAAAATAGAGCCAGTTTGTACAGGGGCTTCCAAACTGCCATTTGGAGTTCTACCACGTCACTACCTCTAGTTAATTTAGATTGCAAGGCTTGTAAATATAAATACTTTGAAGATAAAAAAAGCAGGCTGCACAGACTGTGGAGCTAGAAAGTGTAATTAAATGGACCACGTTACTTTGGTGGCTATCTATGCCCCGCCCCCCCCCCCGCCCTACACTTGTAGTTGAATATAAATAAAGCAGCCTGCATAGACTGTAGAACTAGAAATTCAAATATACAAAGAAATGGACAAAGGCAGTTTGGTATCTGTCTGCATCAGATCCCCTCTTCACTAGGAGTAAAACAGAAAACTATTCAGCCGTTATATAATCTAGAATATAAATAGAAATTGAGAAAGGCAATTTGGTATCTGTCTGCATCATAATCATCAACATCCTCCTCAGCGTCAGCTACATCAATATCCTCCTCCCGGTGTACAACATTCACACCTTCATTAGCCACATCTGTAACTGGACTGTGGGTGATCCTTCCAGCATATGCAGAGGGCGTGCTGCAAATGCTGGATGGAGTCACCTCTTCCCGTACAGTGATGGGAAGGTCAGGGTTCACAACCAACAACACCCTTGGACTCGCCTTGGGGATTTGTGATGTCATCTGTTTAGAAGGCAGAGTTCTTTGCTGTTTTGTTGTTGTTGCTGACAGCATAACTCTCTTAATTTTTTTGTAGGGGGCGGGAGGAGGAGGGCTTAGATCCTTGGGTGAAGCTGGACCACTAGTCATGAACACGGGCCAGGGCCTAAGCCGTTCCTTGCCACTACGTGTCGTAAATGGCATATTGCCAACTTTACGTTTCTCCTCAGCTGATTTTAAGTTTCTCTTTTTGCTATTTTTTGAGAACTTGGGCTTTTTGGATTTTACATGCCCTGTACTAGGAGATTGGGCATCGGGCTTGCCAGACGACGTTGATGGCATTTCATCGTCTATGTCATGACTAGTGGCAGCAGCTTCAGCATTAGGAGGAAGTTGGTCTTGATCTTTCCCTACTTTATCCTCCAAATTTTGGTTTTCCATTATATGTAGCACAAGAGAGCGTACCCCTAAGCCACACACACTCGACAAAGCCTTTAAAAATTATATGCGGCACAGGAGAGTAGCACTGGACTTATACTGCTGAATCAGTGAACTTTGTAATAGCAGTACCACTGGACTTATACACTGCTGAATCAGGGAACTTTGTAATAGCAGTACCACTGGACTTATACTGCTGAATCAGTGAACTTTGTAATAGCAGTACCACTGGACTTATACTGCTGAATCAGTGAACTTGGTAATATTGCAGTACCAATGTGCTTATACTGCAGGATTGGTTTTGCAAATTTTGTTGTAATTAATTTTTTTTTAAATTATTTTTTTGTATTTTTTTTATAACTTTTTTTAAATTTTTTAAACACTTGGGAATAATGGGGAAATAACTATGCCCTTAGAAGCACAGAGCACAGGACACAGCACCACTGGACTGAACAGGACACAGCACAGGACCCAGCAGCACCACTGAACTCAAAATTGACAGAGCACAGCACACAACACCACTGGACTGATACTGCAGAATGTGTGAACTTTGTAATATTGCAGTACCACTGGATTTTTACTGCTAAATGTGTGAACTTGGTAATATTGCAGTACCAATGGGCTTATACTGCAGGATTGGTTGTGCAAATTTTGTTGTAATTAAAAAAAAATTAAAATAGTTTTTTGTGTTTTTTTAAATAACTTTTTTTTATTTTTTTAAACACTTGGGAATATTGGGGAAATAACTATGCCCTTAGAGAAGCACAGAGCACAGGACACAGCACCACTGGACTGAACAGGACACAGCACAGGACCCAGCAGCACCACTGAACTCAGAAGGACAGAGCACAGGACACAGCACCACTGGACTGAGCACAGCACAGCACAGAACTGAACAGCACGAGATATAGCAGGACAGAGGACCACCTAACACACCCTCCCTCTACCCAGATCAATGCCCGAGTGAAGATGGCGGCGACTAGCGGGGAATTTATAGGATCCGAGTATCGCGAGATCCGACAACGGGATTGTGAGTCATAGCCTCGTTTTCAGATTTGAATTTGGCGCCAATACCCGGATCTGTCTCAGATCCGACTCGGATCGGCAACGTTCGGGTGGGCTCGGATTTCAGAAATCCGAGTGCGCTCATCTCTAGTTTTAATGCTACTCCAATGCAGGCTGAGTCTCGTAATCCTACAAATCCAAATGAAGTCTGAAAGATAATTCAGTCTCTGATCCTTTACGCTGCATTCACTGTCTTAAATTGGTAGTGGTTAACAAACACAATTCCTTTAACTGATGGGCAGTCTTAATTACAGTTCTGGAACAATGATACCTTACTGCAAGAGGAGGTTGTTTCCCTTGTGATATACTGCAAAAACTTTATTTACTAGATGCTTTTATATCCTGAAGCTGGCTGTGACTTGTAATGCAATGCTATGGCACAAACGCTATCATTCTGTGACTCACTCTCTCAGTTCCTCTGATTAATAATACAAGTGTTTCACATATAGTCTGAGGATTTATACTTAGAGTCGTACTCTTCACTACTGTTATGTTTCAAATGCTACAAAGTCCCACTCTTACAGGGTATAGTTTATAGACTCACCCCAGCACAGTGGGCTGCTGATGTCTCTGTTACAGCCTTGTCTTTTTGGGAAAACTTGTCAATATAGCTGGGTCACACAAATTACCTGTTCCACACTCCTGTGCTGCTGATTCCTCTGCCTCTATGTACAGGTCAGCACTTCCTGGTTCGGGCAGTCACATGACCGTGGCTGGGAGGCAGCATATACCGAATATTTAAACCTCTCCTTGACACTGCAGCTTTGTCAGAACAACAAGTTACCATTTGGCGACTGTTATGTGCGTATTGTCGCTAACCAATAACGATTGTCGAACCTCGAGTTGTGTTTCCAAACCAAGTTTGCTAGACTTTAATTGAAATGACTTTATCCAATTTGCTGACTTCGACAGTTCCACCCTTTGATAGTGTAATAAACTATCACCCAATCACCGTTTTAAGTTCAGGATTATACAATACTTCTTCACAGACCATGATCTCGGTATCTGGTACCACCCTCTCAGTCTCTTTCTCAGTGTTACTCCTATGAGACCATTTTCCACACTTCAACACAGTAGGAACACATTTGACAACTAAACCAATTGCTAAGATGACACCCAGTATAAGGAGAAGGAGCTTACCTACACTCGCAATCATTTCCTGTACCCACTCCCCCAGACCGGAGAACCATTTTGCTGGGTTCAACCATGAGAACCAACCCGCCACCTTTTCCCCGACCTCACATAACGAAGAATTATGGCTCTTTCGAAATTCCCATTTCAGCTGCAAAATTTCATCCATCTTCCGGTCTATAACCTCTTTAGGGACATCAGTATTATTAGTAATGTACGTGCAACATTTGATACCGAACTGGGTGGCCAGTGTCACACAGTACCCACCAGTAATAGAGGTGAGATAATTTAGTACCAGTCTATGTTGCACCAACTCCTTCTTGTACGCTTGTAGCTCCCTTCCAGTATACCTGAAAGTGTCATCATACATCTCGGTGATATTATCTACTAATTTAGCTAGGTCTTGGATATATTTAAAGTTTAATGTTCCCCGAGCGGTCCTGGTGAGATCTAGAGCAACCATGACTTGGAAACCAGCAGTTTCACTAATCAATTTCGTAGCTATGGGTTCCTCACCAGGAATCATATTTCTTGCCACGGTGTTCATACAGTGTGTGTTTGTATGGTGGTGATGTAGTCTTGTGAATACCAACCATTTCTTCATGAGTAATAGTCATAATTTCAGGTACCAGTTTGGCTAAGAAACACAAGCCCTTGGAACTCGGAGTCACCCAGGAATAAGCTTTCCTTCCACAAACAAAATACACATCATCAGGGAGAACATAAGGAACAGTATGCCCATGAATTATATCACACAGAGTTTTGATAAAACTACCCATGCCTAGTGTCTCCATCTGCTCTAGACACGTGTCGGCATTAATGACATTTTCACATTTATCTGTAGAGACTTTTCCAATGGATACCTTCTTATGTTTGGTTATACGCCCTAACTTGTGACTTCCATCAACATTCCTGCCTAGTAGTGACCTTGTCAGTCTCCCTCTAAAATGAGTGTGGCGAGCCATTGTCTGATCTGATAGGTCAGCCTCCCAATTCTCAAGGCGCTTTGCATGAGATATGTTTAGGCACAGCAAAGATCTGCCTATGGAGTATTGTCGAAGCGTCAGACTAGGGGACCTAGTATTATTGTACCTCCCTTCTATGGGCCTCCCACCCCTTAATTTGAGTACTTCGGATATGTTTAGAGGGAATGGCACTAGTCCTATGTTATGCTGCCCTTGAGGCACGTGAGAGCACACCCAACACTCGGTTTGGTTTAGCACCTTACCCACCAGGGAGTGATAATCCTCCAAAGGATGCCCGCCTATATTCAGAGTACTGGGGGACTGGCATCGTTGGATGCATCTCTCTTCAACTAGGGAGTCGCAGAACTTGCAGATACAATATTCATCAGACAATAGCCCCTCACACTGCCTCCGAGTTCCTGAGCTAGCAGACCTTTTCATAACCCCTGGACCAAGTTTGATAATGGGCTGCTCAGGATATCCTATTAACTTTTCTTCGGCCTGCATTTCATCCGTATCACTCCCAGAACTCTCCTCCGTCCTCCATCCTCCTTCACAAAAATAGAATGTCCTAGAAAAAGTAAAAACAAGGAAAATCCTGGAACAAAAGAAAAACAAAAACCGCCACTCCATCGCTGGAAAGATAGTTCTGAGGCAACGTCTCTGGTTCAGGTGTCTCAACTTCAGGTTTTAGGTCTCCCGGAACAGGCTCACAAGTGACAGCTCTATGTCGTCGGTCTGAGTTTTGTCTTGCACTTTCTCCGGATTATGGACTCTCCTGCAGTAGGTGGAATGGACCCAAGTGTCTCTCTCTGCAACCTTCAGTGATGTAGTACTGGTCAGCAGCACTTGGTACGGGCCTTCCCAACGGTCTGTTAAACAACCTGAACGTAAGAAATTGCGGATCATAACATAGTCTCCAGGTTCAACATCATGACAGTTCGTCTCTGGCATACCAGGTGACAGCATTTTTAGTTTTTGTTGTTGTTGTTTCAGCTGTCTACTCATTCTTATAAGATATTGTACAGTCACTTCATTATTACACTTTAAGTCGTCTTGTGGACTCACGATCAAATGAGGTTGTCATCCGAACAGTATCTCAAAGGGGGACAGATTAAGAGGAGGTCTAGGAATGGTTCGAATGCTGTGGAGGACCAATGGCAAAGCCTCAGGCCATGCCAACCCAGTTTCAGCCATTATCTTACCCAGTTTGTTCTTGATAGTACCGTTTACTCTCTCCACCTTACCACTGGCTTGTGGTCGGTAAGTGGTGTGAAGTCTGCTACTGATTCCCATGAGTTTACACATATTTTGGAAGATATCACCAGTAAAATGGGTACCCCTATCACTTTCAATGATTCTAGGGATACCGAACCTACACACAAAGTCTTGTACAATTTTCTTTGCAGTGAACACAGCAGTATTAGTGGCTGCCGGATATGCTTCTACCTAACCGGAAAACACATCAATACACACTAACACATACTTTAGATTCCTGCACGGTGGTAATTGGATATAGTCAATTTGTATTACCTGAAAAGGTCCGTCTGTAGGAGGGATGTGGGATGGCTCAGTTGGAATAGTTTTCCCAACATTTTTCCTCAAACAAGTAAGACATGACATTGCTTTCTTACCAGCCTGAGAGGAAAATCCGGGAGCACACCAGTATGCTCTCACCAGTTTGCGCATACCTTCTTTACCCAGGTGAGTCAGGCCGTGTGCTGCTTCAGCCAGGCTTGGATAGTATTTTCAGGGAGCTACAGGCTTACCTTGTCCATCCCTCCAGAGTCCTGAGGACTCTTGACCACATCCCTTCGCCTTCCAGACCGCCTTTTCCTGCAGGGAACACAAATATTGCATTTCAATTAATTTCTGCATGTCTAATGTCTGAAAAACCATCATAGTCTCGGTCGATACAGTCATAGGTTGCCCTGCTGCCCATTTAGCAGCTTCGTCTGCCCTGTTGTTGCCCAATGACACTGGGTCTTCTTCAAAGGTATGGGCTTTGCACTTTATGACAGCTACTGTTCTGGGTAACTGTATCGCTGTCAGAAGTCCTTTTATGTGTTGTGAGTGTGCCACTGGTGTACCTGCTGCTGTCGTAAAGTTTCTAAGATGCCAAAGGGCCCCAAAATCATGCACTACCCCGAAGGCGTACCTAGAGTCAGTATATATGTTGGCTGATTTACTCTCTGCCAATTCACACGCTCTCTTTAGTGCTACTAGTTCCGCCACCTGGGCTGAGTGAGGTGGGCCAAGGGGTTCAGCTTCTACCACATCCTGGTCGTCTACAACAGCGTAACCAGTACATAGCTCTCCTGTCTCTGTTTGTCTATGGCAACTTCCGTCTGTATAAAACGTAAAATCTACATTTTCTAAGGGGGTGTCACGTATGTCGGGCCTTGCAGTAAAGGTCTGGTTCAGGTATTCCATACAGTCATGCGTGTCAGTATTCTTGCCTAACTCATCATCAACCAGGGTCTCCTCATCTCCCACCCTTTGTGTCTCTTGAGACACATATGGAAGGTATGTAGATGGATTTAAGGTGCTACATCGTTTGATGGTGATGTTTGAGGGTGCCATCAGGGCTAGTTCTCACTTTGTGAATCTAGCTGAAGAAACATGTCTGGTTTGGGCTGAATTTAAGAGCTGATACAGCATGGGGTGTATAGATAGTTGAATTATGTCCTAATACTACGTCCTCGCTCTTACTCACCAGAAGAGCCGTTGCTGCTACACTTCTGAGACATGTTGGGAGTGATCTTGCCACATTGTCTAATTGTGCACTGTAGTATGCTACCGGTCTGCTAACTTCACCATGTTTCTGTGCGAAGACACCTGCTGCACAACCATCAGCTTCTGTACAAAATAGCTCAAAAGGCTTTCCATAATCAGGTATTCCCAATGCAGGTGCTCTAGTCAGACTATCTTTAAGATTAAAGAACGCTTGCTCTGACACTTCTGTGTGTACAACACGTTCTGGTTTTGAGGAAGAGACTAGCTCCTGCAATGGTAATGCCAGAATAGAAAAACCTGGGATCCAGGACCTACAGTATCCACACATCCCCAAGAAAGTACGAATCTGCTTCTGGCTTTGCGGCAGGGTCATGTGTTGTATGGCCTCAATTCTGTCGGTTGTCAGGTGTCTTAGCCCCTTAGTGAGGCAGTGTCCTAAGTATTTGACCTTAGTCTGACATGGCTGTAATTTATCCTTTGCCACCTTGTGCCCTGTTTGTGAAAGATGAAGCAACAACAATTTAGTATCATGTAAACATGACATAAAAGAATCAGAGCACAACAACAAATCGTCCACATATTGAATTAGAACAGACCCATTGTGGGATTGAAAGGATTGCAAACAGTCATGTAAGGCTTGGGAGAAAATACTGGGGCTGTCAATGAACCCCTGGGGTAGTCTGGTCCATGTGTATTGCACTCCCCTGTAGGAGAATGCAAAAAGGTATTGGCAGTCAGGGTGAAGAGGGACTGAGAAGAAAGCAGAACATAGATCAATGACAATAAAATGACTGGCAGACAGTGGAATCTGCATGAGGATGACAGCTGGATTCGGCACTACGGGGAATTGGCTCTCAACAACTTTGTTAATTCCCCTTAAGTCCTGGACTAATCTATAGCCCCTCCCCCCACTCTTCTTCACAGGGAAAATGGGACTATTTGCTGTACTGGCTGTACGAATTAAAATCCCTTGTTGTAACAGCCTCTTAATAACAGGATATACCCCTAGTTCCACCTCCGGTTTTAATGGATACTGTGGGATTTTTGGAGCTATCCTACCACTTTTTAGATTGACCATGACAGGGGCTACGTTTGCCATCAGTCCAGTGTCCTGTCCATCTCTGGTCCATAGGGAACCTGGTATTTCCAGCAACATCCCCTTTACTTGAGATGGACTTTGTTCTATAACAGGAGAGTGTAACATTAACCTTTGAGGGGTGTCCAATATATCCTGTACCTCATGTGCGACCTTCTCCGGTATATCTAAGAACACACCATCAGAAGTACAGTATATGACACATCCCATTTTACATAACAAGTCTCTCCCTAACAAGTTAGTAGGAGCCGCTGCAGCCAAGAGAAACGAATGCTTAGTATGCAGCGGCCCGATAGTAACTTCGGCGGGTTTAGTTAGAGGATAATGTAACACTTTTCCCGTTACCCCCATAGCTGGAATGGTTTTACTGGTCACCTGTAGATTGAAAGGAGAGGTTATCACAGATCGGGCCGCCCCTGTATCTACAAGAAAAGTTTGTTTCCTACCAGCTATGTCAACTATCATTGTTGGTTCTTCACTCTGACTCTCAGTTAACCTCACTGGCTGTAGACTACAGGTATGACCTGACCCCTAGCGCTGACTATTGATTTCCCGCACAGCATTTGCTGCCGTAATATGCGCGGGTAGATGTGAGTCTTCTAGTCTATGTGAATCCCTCCTTGGAGGATATCTATGTGACCCACCCCTATGTGTATTGAGTCTTTCCTTTTTACAATCTCTCCTGTAATGTCCTTCCTCGTTACAGTTGAAACACCTGATCACTTTAGGTTTCCTGTTATATGGGTTGTATGCTGGTGGTCGTGTATGCACCCCTTCTAGAGCCTGTATACTTACCGTCATTAACTTATCACTTTTCTCTTCCCTTTTTCTAAAAAGGTTCTTGTCATGCTCCACAGCAGACTCCCTAAGAGAGTCTACCGTGACGCCTCTCCAATTAGGTAATGTGGTTTGTACCCTCGTCTTTAAATTTTCTCTAAGGCCGTCCATCAGTACTCCTACAGCTACCTCTCTGTGATGTGGATCCTCACTTATGTTGGATATCCCAGTAAATCGTGCGATCGCTGTTATAGCTCTAGCAAAGTAATCTGAGGCAGCTTCACTATCCTTTTGTTTAATGGTGAAAATCTTACTCCAATTTACTACTACTGGAAAACAGATGGCTAAGTGTTTGACAATTTGTTCTATATTCCGTTGGTTAATCTCATCAGTCAAGGTGTCATCTTCCTCCAACAAACAATCTTCAATACATTTTTGTATGTTAGTATTGGGAGGAAGACACACCCTCAACACTACCCGCCAATCCTTACTGGTTGGTTCGTGAGCGTTTCCTAAGTCTTTAACAAATTTCTGACATTTAGCTAACTCCTTTCTAGGGTCCGGGAATTCAGTCATAATGGAACGTAATTCTGATCTAGTCCAGGGACAATGCATTGTAACATTTCTTAAAGGAACTACACCATCCTTATCCGGTTTCCCATTGGGAACTGATATTGTGCGGACCGGGAACGCACCCTCTGGTACACTGACTTCAGGAGACACTACAGGATTTACTGGTCCTAGATTTAGAACGCTTTCACTCCTAGTGATCACGCTACTCTCACCTATCTCAGCCATTTTCTCATACTTGCGCTGAGCCTCTAGTACACTAACAGCATGGGCAATGGCCGAAATCACAGTGGGTTCATCTTCATTTTCAGATACACTTGATTGAAACTGGTTTAAAACAGGGTACAATTTAGCAATCTTTCTATTTTCAGTTTTAACAACGGCTGTACTTACCCCTCCCGCCACATAAGGTGGCGGGGGCGCGCTTGCGCTGAGTTCGCCACGCTTCTCAATGGTTACATCCGCCTCGTGCGCGCTTTTCGCCACGCCTACTTCCGGTTTGCATTCGCTGCTCTGCCACGTGTTACCTTCCATTTGCCACAATTTTAAACAATCATTATGTCTATTCCTCACTTTTGTTGAGGTAATCAACCATACTTTATCTTTTACAGTATTTAGTACCTCTGCATTAAAACTTCCTATTGTTGGGAAAGGCCTATCACAAGCTTTGGTCATCCTGACCCACGTGTCACAATACACAGTTGCATATGCACCATATTTCTTACACATGAGAAACCTAGCTGAACCAATAGGGCCTTCCTTAGGCAGTACACTGACCATCTCTAGCGTATGCTTAGCACCCATGTTGAACAATATATCTTCTACCCGGAACACAGACACACCGCCATGGTCTGTTCCTTCCGGCCAAATGTGAAATACAGACACACCGCAATGCTCTGTTCTTTCCACCTAATAATTTCAACTCTGTTGCTATACTCACCGCTAGAGATCTATAATGCTCGGTGAACGTATTTCCTTTAGCCGCGTTCACTCACTTTTCTCGCACCAGGCGAGGATCCCTAATACAGAAATATCACTGTGGGCCCCAAGGGCTATCAGCTCCTCGATACCCTGGCTCAACCACAAAAATCTGCTGAGTTTATTATCGCTGGGAGTGCAAGTTAATACAATCAACCTGCCTTTCCAGTATAATTCCTCCTAGCTGCTTCACCAATTCGCACTAATGGTGCGATCGGATCGCACTGCCTACCAATACTAATTATTAGCAAACCCTGCGATCTATTGGTAGCGCTTTGCGAAAAACACGTTTTCGCATTCGGTATACCTGCCCTGTATACCGTCCTTCAGTTGGGCAATCCGCCTCGTCAGACAGCAACTGAGAACCAATGAATAATAAACAGTGTATCTACGTTACAACATCACACACTATACACCTTTTCTGCGCAGAAAATCAAAAGTTCCCAACAATAGTAATAATGTCTCAGGGGCTTTCACAAGTAATTATACTATACATGTACAATAACTATCAAAACGATTGTTTAACCACGTGGCAAGTCTACCGGAAGTTCGCGTACGCACAGCAGGAAATACACATACGCTAAGCAATGCAATACAGTTAAAACGCACAATGACAGTAAAAAGAAACAGTTTTCTCTTTTGTCCCTAGGTTCTAGTTAGCGTGCCCTAGATAATGCAAAACGGACGTTTCGCAACACAGAGTAAAATTCAGGTTTTGAACACCATGCGTTCTTACCCGTTTATGACGCGTCTCCACCCTTTGTTGAGGAACCGAAATCCGTTGGTCTTGCGTATCATCGGCAACGAAACCTCCAAAGCTCACGAGCCCCCAAATTGTTATGTGCGTATTGTCGCTAACCAATAACGATTGTCGAACCTCGAGTTGTGTTTCCAAAGCACAAAGATTTATTCGCAAATAAAAGAATAAATATGCTCAAGCGAAGTAATAGTAAATACAACCGTTACTTATCGCAGGCGCTCTGGATCCAGTGCAGTCATTCAATCCTGAAGTCTGGGGACAAGAAGTCTGCACTCTGGATCACAAGCTGCTACTTATATACACAATCAAATACAGTAAAACAATGAAGATGGTATAGCTTGCATCTATTGGTCCGGGTCTCAGGAATGTCCAAGGGGTCGTCAATCATTGGCTGGTTCATCCTAAGGAATCCAAAGGAGGGGGTCATCTCTGCAGGGGGTATGCTCTGCTCTTCCCGCCAGGATTCCTTAGTCTTAAGTAATTCATAATTCCCTATCATTCATAACTTGCGTATGCACTCTGCGATTCCCTCGCAGAGTGAACCAAACAGTAGGATATGTAACAAGGTTCATTATGATACCACTCATGGTGTTATTCCTTTAACCCGTTCCGTGTATTTCACTAATATCCATGTAACTCTGATATAACATATAAATACTACTATATTTCGACATAACTGACTATGTGTTGTAACTACCATTAATGTGTACTATTTTATAAGTATGCGTGTTTGTGCGAATGTATGGTAAAAGACCAATTACTGTTGCTGCCACGTGTAGTGGATGCGTACGCCCTTTCACGCCGTAGCGTGCCCTTGTACGTCGATGCGTACCGTACGCATCTTTTCAGACAAAGACAACCAAGTTTGCTAGACTTTAATTGAAATGACTTTATCCAATTTGCTGACTTCAACACGACTGACTCTCCATGTGTACCTGTCACAATAACAGTATAAATAATAATGTCTGTTACCTTATTCTGGCAATTGGATCCCCAAGGCTGGAAGTTGGCTGGTCAGAAAGGAGTTTCTAATGAAGCTTAGCTGAAAGTGATCCGTGAGGCTGTAGAGGTAATGATCTCAGGGAGGCAGTTTCCAGACACAGAAACAGACGTGAAGGAAAGTTAATGACACGATAATGAAGTCACTGTCCAGAGTCCCAGCCAGTTTAGCAATACTGAGGAGACTTTGAGAAAGTACAGCCTGAAGGGGTTAGAATCCGGAGACTGTAGTTCCAGGGCTTACCAATGCAATATGTGTGTACAGATATATATAGCAGTGGTCAAGTTAGGAGATCCTCAGGAAACAGACTGCAATGTGACCAGTATGTAAATTACGTCAGTAAATGATAAGTAAGTGTCAGTAAGCAAGTTTCAGAGGGTGACACAAAAGCAAGTCCACTTGTCTTAGCCAGGTTGGTACACAGTAATAACCAAATTAGGAAGCAGGGGGCCAAAGGAATAAACAAGAGTGAGTCCAGAATCCAAAGCTAGGTTAATACACAGTATAGCAGGTCAATAAAGAGGATACCAAAGGGTTAAGGCAAAAAGCAGGTCCAGTTTGTCTAAAGCACGGTCCAAATGAAGAGGTCAGTGTCAGGTACTTAGGCTGGCTATTAACACAATCACCTAGCAAAGTCTGTACGACAGAGGGTCCCTTTTACAGTGACAATAGGGGCTTATTGATGACACCCTGACAAGAGAGCGGAGATAGCGTCCTGGTGCCTAGCAACGGGCCGTGACTGAACAGAGCATGTGCACGCATTGCGTGCAAGGAACAAGGAGCGTCCTGCTGCTAGGCAACAGGACTTGGGCTGACGAGAAGGTGCAGGCATCCATCTCCTGCACCAAGTGTCAGTGCGGAGATGGCGACTGATAGTACCCCCCTCCACTGAAGAAGAAGTGGTGGAAATCTGATTCTTCAAGAACTTTGACAGCAGATCGGGGCATGTAGGATTTTCTTATCCACCCAGGACCTTTCTTCAGGGCCATAATCCTTCCAGTGGATGAGGAACTGAGTCTTACCACGAATGGATCGGGATTTCAAGATGCGTTCAATCTCATATTCATCGCCCAAGGCCGTCTTGATGGGTGGAGGCGGAGGCTGAAGGTTGGAGAATTACATAAGAACCAATGGTTTTAATAAGGAAATATCATCATCATCACCATTTATTTATATAGCTAATTCCGCAGCGCTGTACATCAGTCCCTGCCCCATAGGGCTAATAGTCTAAATTCCCTAACACAGAGAGAGAGAGCCAGACAGAGAGAGACT
Source organism: Mixophyes fleayi (assembly GCF_038048845.1). Classification (NCBI taxonomy): domain Eukaryota; kingdom Metazoa; phylum Chordata; class Amphibia; order Anura; family Limnodynastidae; genus Mixophyes; species Mixophyes fleayi. The sequence goes on along the minus strand of NC_134404.1, from coordinate 124,779,581 downwards.
AGGGTCAATTTGTTATTAGGCAATTAACCTACCAGTATGTTTTTGCAGTGTGGGAGGAAATGGGAGCCCCCGGAGGAAACCCACATAAACATGGGGAGAACATACAAACTCCTCACGTATAAGGCCATGGTCGGGAATTGAACTCATGACCCCAGTGCTGTAAGGCAGAAGTGCTAACCACTATGCCACCGTGCTTCCCAAATATGAAATGAATTATGCACACAGAGTGAAGGAGGTTGAAACCGGATTGGAGAGGGTCAAGGAGTGAGTCAGAAGTGAGAAAGGAGGTGAGATGGTTGTAGACAACCCGTTCAAGGAGTTTGGAGGCAAAAGAAAGAAGCGAAATAGTGTGGTAATTAAAGAGAGAGGCGGGATCAAGGGACATTTTTTGACTATGCAGGAGACAAGAGCATGTTTAAAAGAGGAGGGGAAGATACCAGAGGAGAGGGATAGGTTGAGGAGGTGGGCAAGGTGGGAGCAGGCCTCAAGAGAGAGGGAGCGGAGGAGGTGGGAGGGGATTGGGTCCTGCGGGCAAGTGGAGGGGGGTGAGGAAGAGAGAAGGGTAAGGACTTCATCTGCAGATACCGGAGTGAAGGAAAAGAAGGAGTGTGAGCTAGCAAGAGAGAAGGGGAGAAAGTAGGTAGCAGTTGCAGAGGAGCATGGGATGGGGACTGAGCGGGCAGGGAGGGGGGAGAGGGTGGGGTAAGAAGGGACAGCTGGAGATGTCATGACATATAGACTCAATCTTGGAGGTGAAGTGGGTAGCAAAATCGACAGCATAGGGGGAGTGGGAGAGGGGGAGGGGAGAGGAGGGAGTTGAAGGTGGCAAAAAGCCGACTGGGGTTGGAGGATTGGGAAGAAATGAGAGCTTTAGAGAAGGATTGTTTAGAGAGCAATAGGGCCAAACTGTAAAAGGAAAGTATGAACTTGAAGTGGAGGAAGTCAGCATGAGTGCGTGACTTTCTCCAGAGCCGCTCTGCACTGCTGGAGCATTTTTGAAGATAGCAGGTAAGTTTTGAGTGCCACAGTTGCGGCAGGGAAGCTTAATGGTGACAGCCGGGGCGACAGAGTCAAGTGCAGTAGTAAGATTGCGATTGTAAAATGAGACAGACTCATCGGGGCAAGAAAGAGTGGCAATGGGGGAGAGGAGCGAGTCCAGGGAGAAGGAGAAAGTGGTAGGATCAACTGTGTCAAGATTACACCTGGTAAGAGTAACCTTGGGGGATGGGGACGGTGAGAGGGGTGGAGAGATGGAAAAAGAAAGGAGATGGTGGTTAGAGAGAGGAAAATGTGAATTAATGTGGTCGGTGAATTCACCGATTTGTGAAAAACCCAGATCAAGTGAGTGGCCACTGCGGTGGGAGGATGAGGAGGTCCACTGAGAGAGACCGAGGGAGAAGGAGAGGGAGAGAAGTTTGGAGGCAGCAGGGATTGTCTATAGGGATAAAGAAAAAGAGAGGGAGGGCTCAGGGGGAAGAACCCAAAAAGAGCAGCAGGAGGAGAGAAGTTTGCCGACGCCACCACCTTGCCGGTCCCCAGGTCTGGGTGTGTGGAAGAATGACAAGCCCCCAAAGGAGAGAGCAGCAGGAGAGGTAGTGTCCTCAGGAGATAGCCAGGTTTCAGTGATGGCAAGCAGGTTGAAGGATCTAGAGATTAAGAGATCATGGACAGAGGTCAATTTGTTACAAACTGATATGGCATTCCAAAGATCACAGGATAGAGGAAGAGAGGGAAAGGGAGAGATGTGGATGAGATTGTTGGGGTTGCTCGACTGCAAGGCTGAGTATGATATGGAGCGAGGCGCATGACAGGGAGAGAGTGTTGGAATTGCACGAGAAGCAGAAATAAGAGGGGATTTGTCAGAAGTCAGGAGACGAGGGGCAGGGGGGCAAGAGGTGGGAGAGGAGTGGAGATGGGAAACATAAGGGGGTTTATGAATGGGAGTGGCAGAAGGCAGGAGTGATGTGAGGGAATAGATTACCTGGGGACAAAGAGAGGGAGATGGTAGGTAGGAGCAGACTGACGCTGAGAGAAGAGCAGCGTAGGGGACAAGAGGGAAAGGGTGTGAGTGTGGAAAAGGAGGAGAGAGAGTGAAAGATGGTGGAGGGGGTACCGAGTCAGATCAGGGCACAGAGGCACAGAAGAGAAGAGAGGAGTGAAATAGGGAGGGGGATGGGAAGGGAGAGTGGGGAGTGAGGAGGAGGAAGAATATGGAAGGGTTGGACAAGGGAAGCAGGGGGATAGAGGGAGAGGACACAAGTGAGAGAGGAGCAAATCATGATAAAGCTAGAGAAGGTGTGGAATAGACAGGCGAAAGTATTACAGAAATCAAGGATGGTAAGAGCTAACAAGTAAAGTGAGGAAATGGTGAGAGCAGGAGAGGTGAGTGAAGCGAGAGAGTGCAACGGTAGAAGGAGAGAAAAGAGGAGGAAAAGATGTAAATTATGAGCCAGGGAATAGGAAGCAGTAAGGACAGCAGAGATACCAGATGGATGTATTAAGGTAAACAGTTAGATTAGACAGTAACATTAGACATGATTGGAAGGCAATAGTATAATAAGGCATAATACAAGGTGCACTGAGCTGGTTATGTAAGTCCACAGGACAAGAGGGAGCCAGTGAAAAAATCAAGGTAACTGGGGGAATAGTGTGGTTTAAAGGTGGAAATACATGATGCATAAGTGGAATCAGCAAGTGGTATTAAAACTGCAGCATCCAAAAATAAGTGTGAGAAACAGATCAGCAGGGAGTGTCCAGGCAGTTGTCAATGCAGGTGGTGGAGGATATCAGAGCTCACGCCTGATAGTGGAATGTTGTCCTCATGTAGCAGTGTGTGCAGGTAGAAGGTTCCCCCCCTGTTCTCCTCTTGTATATCTCTTACTATACTAACTGAATTAGTTAATACACTTGTAAAAATCATCACTTAGAAGAATACTCACTAGCTAACAGCCTCACAGGCTTACACAGCCTTAGACTGCTGTTTAAATAGGTTCAAAAAGCCATGTGACCACTTTCATGAATTAACCCCTACTAATCACACACTACAAACAAAGTAATAAAATTCTTAAACGATGCAATCATTTAACCCCTGCCAAAAGGTGGCTACCAGGGCTTCGTAGATCCAGCGGAGTTCTGAAGCCAAGGGGTGAAACTGCACGGCATACTGCCCAGCAGTGAGTGAAACTTGATGGAGAGCTAATAGGCCAGAAGCGGCGGAGGAAACACGGCCGGGCTCATTAAAGACCTTCCGAAAATTCTTAATGAAGGTAGAACAATCTCGGAGCGTTGGATCATCCCATTTCCAGAGGGGAGAAGCCCAGGTCAAGGCTTGACCAGAGAGGAGGGAAATTATATAAGCCACTTTGGTCCTTTCGGAGGCGAAATTTTCCGGGGCAAGATCAAACTGAATAGCGCACTGGTTAAGGAACCCATGGCATTTCTTAGGATCGCCACTATATTTCTCCGGCGGTGGAATATGTAGGACTAGAGTTAGATGTTGTGGCTGAGGAGGAAACCATTACTGCTAAGGCCGCTTGACTTGTTGGAAGAGACCCCTAAACGAGAAATGAAAAACAACCCCTTGTAGACATTGCAAGAGTTGTCCCTGATTGGAGTCTTGCTGATCCACCCTCTGGGCTAAGTGGAGAAGAAGGTTTCAAGCTGAGGGTTTGTCCTGTCCACTTCTATGGGCAGAGTATATTGTCACGGAATTTCAGAGATGGCCGCTAACTGGTATTAGCGCAACTGAACAGGGAGGCACGGAGTCTAACGTATCCCCGTTATTCACCAGGGACCCTGCAAGGGAGTTTAGGCTTAGCTGCAGAGGGTACGCAGGTCGCGGTTCTCCAAGACATTCACCGGTGTAGTGACAGTGGTAGACAGGCGTAGTCAGGCAGTCCAGGTCAAAGCCAAATGAGAGGTGCGGTACACAGGGAGGTTCCAGAGAGAAGTTAGGTCAAGCCAAATAGTCAAACCAGCCAGGCAGCAAGGTACCAAAGCGAAACACAGGAGAATAGTAACAGGAAGCCAAGTCAGAACCGGAGAACACTGGATCAGAAGTTCCGGAAGCGCTGGAGCAGAAGTGAACCAATACTCTGGCACCCAACATGTGTCAGTGGATGCTCTATAAACCATAAGTTGCATCCTGATTGTGTGATGGAGATTTGGCAGTCAGACGAGCGGACATAGTGTCCGCTGCCTAGCAACGGGACGCAACTGAACAGATCATGCACACGCATAGAGTGCAAAGAACAAGAAGTGTCTCGCTGCTAGGCAACGGGGCGCGGCTGACGAGAAGGTGTAGGCGTCCATCTCCTGCACCAAGTGTCAGTGCAGAGACGGCACCTGACACCCATATTCTATGTAAATGGTCAGGTATAGAAATTCCACCAGCTTATTGCTAATGTTGGCGGTGAATTGTAACTTAAGTTCATTGTTCTTTATGTGGTTGGTGAAGGTAGCTAGGTCTTCATGGTTAAATTTCCAGATGAAGACTATGCCATCTATGTATCTCTGCCATAGGATGAGGTTGAAGAAGTGGAGGCTGTTGTTCCATATGTTATATTCCTCCCATTTGGCTATGAACAGGTACCATGAACTTAGTGAAAATTTAATCTCCATCACTGTCCCTTTTATCTGTAGGATGTTCCTTTTTACCAGAAGTAGTTGTGGTTTAGGATGAAGGACATTCCATCTATGAGGAATTTTGTTTAGGTGTCAGGTATAAATGTACTGCAACTTGCGGGAGGAAGTATCTGTTGTGTTAGCAACCTTTGATGTGATCGATGACAAGGAGGTGATGTTGCAGGTGGCAAGCAGGTTGTCATCTCTCCACTTGATGTTATTCAACATCTTAAGGATCTGGTTGGTGTTCCATCAGTTGGTAGGAGCAGGTTACAAGGATGCTGTTCCATTCCTTCTGGAAGTTTTCATTACTTGGTATGAACATTGGTATTTTGTGAATTCTAAGTCCTCTCGGTACTTGCCTGTGTTCGATGTATTTGCTTAATGTAATGTGGTCCCAAAATTGCTTAATTTCTGTCATGAATAGTCCAATGTGAGGAATTTTGTGCAGAAAATATAGACGTATCTGCATATGTGTGCATACCTAATTTAATTGCATTTACTTTAACACGTCCTAAGTGCACTCAGTCAATTTTTGTTTGCTCCTTCCCTCCCTAGTTCTGCCTCTCAGTAGCAAGGAGACGCACAGCAACAATGCAAAAAAACCACATACAAATGTCATATGCAAGTTAATTACTAGTCTTTTAAAACCACAAATGTGGCTTTGTGAATTAGTTTAGAGTAATAGCTTGATATGGTTTATAGGATCTGTGTCCAGCCAGGGGTTAATACCTGAAAACCTGAATCTAAATTTATGCAGCCCTTTGATTTTGTTAAATTCTTCTGTTATCCTGTTAGGTTTCAAAGTTACCTTAGTCAGTATTTACGCCGGCCTTCCTAGGGCGCGGAGTCTAACGGCCCTCCCGGTCTTCTCCAAGAACCGCCGCAAGGCAGGGTGGGTTTTGCTGCCGGAGAACCGCAAGTCGCGGCCCCCAGGTTAGCCTACTGATGTAAGGATAGAGTTCTATGAGATGGACAAGCAGAGGTACGAACAGGCCTACAGGGAACGGATGACCAGGTTCACTAACCGTATATCTAGAAGGTAGCAGCCTGGAGTAGAAGCTGGTTGGGATGCAGGAAACAATCCGCGGTGTAGCCCCAGGGGCAGAAGGGTAGTCAGGAACACAGCCGGTTTGGTACACAGGAGTCAGTCCGATATGCAGTTTCAAGGGTGAGGCAGGAAAGTAGTCTGGGAGATAGCCGGTTCGGTTACACAGGAGACAGTCTGATATGCAGTACCAAGGGTGAGGCAGGAGAGTAGTCTGGGATATAGCTGGTTCGGTACACAGAAGTCTGTCCAATATGCAATTCCAGGAATGAAGCAGGAGAATGGTCAAGAGAACAGCCAGTTCAGTACACAGGAGTCAGGAGTAGCAAAAGGGAAGCACAGGGGAGACAGGAGCACAGAGAACACAGCCAGATGCAGGTAACTCGTTGCTCTGACACAGACAGTGTGTCAGAGCAGCGCTGAAGTAGGATTTGAATTCCCCACCCAGAGATCAGCTGACCTCTGCCGGGACCTACCCGGAAGTGCGGCGGTACAGAGCGGGAAATCGGCGCTGGAACAGGTAAGCGCTGTGACATCCCTAACAGGTGTTTTTTGATAAGATGGACCAGACACTGGTTTCAGATGAGTTCCCAATTCACATTTATAGCACAAATTGCTCAAGTTGAGGCCTTTGAAATCTTTCTTTAAGGATACATCACCAACATGTGTGATATCCAAGGACAGTGATATGCATCCAACAGACATCTCAACTGTAGGGCCAGAGTTGCTGGGTTAATGTGTGAAGAGGGAGACAAGGACACATATATTTTCTCAAATATAATTACAGGAGGCATGTTTGGTATGCAAATGAAGGGAAACTTATGATCTGTTGTGTGTAGGTAAAATAATCATTGTCGGATATTCTGGTGTGAAGTCAGGCCAGCATAAAGAAAACCTGACTTAAAAGGTGTGTTGAACAGTCATAAACAGCTAATTTGCATTTACACAGACTTTATAGTTCTGAAATCACAGAAAGGGGTCTGTGGGTTACCAGCAGCAGAGGTCTTTAAATTGTAACCAAGTTGTCACTTCATGGGAGCCACTTTCATATTGAGAAGTGTCCTTTTTATTTCTGCTTCTCCCATCAAAAAAGATTATTCATAAGTTTATCATTTCTGTTACTTCATCCCTTTTTATTTTTAAAAGAAATTATTGCATTATATATTTGTATGTCATTTGTTAATTGTTTTATCTTAAGCATTGTAGTTTTCTTTTTCATATAAGATTACACTTAATGAGTTCAGTCTATGGGGCATATTCAATTACCTCCCGGGATCGCGGCTACGCGCAACTGCCACCTTCCCGATACCGCTACACCGCAGATTTCCCTTTGTACCCCATAGAGTTGCTAAGGGAAATCTGTGATATGACAGTTCCATAATTGCAGTTTATGTGCGCGGTCGCGTGTAGCCACGATCCCGGTAGGTATGGCTTCCGATCATGGCGTTATGCATATGTGCCCACACAAATCTTGTGTGCATGCATAAATCACATCTGCTCAATACAGATGCCCCTCAATAACATCATCATGCGATTGTGCCCAAACACATTCAGTTCAAAGGTTTAATCAAGCAAAGAAGCAGTTATCACCATTACGATGTAATCAGTCACCAATTTAATTTCTTCAATTATGTCACCTACTGTAATATCAGGGGTGTTACACATAGTGAAGTCATCTATTTTACTGTCACCCGTAATTAAAACCATTGGAATGTCAATGTATTATTGGTGTTATTGATAATACACATTGTAATGTATTGCCAGAGGTGTTACTGTAAAGATTTACATTTTGGACACAGTTTTGTAATTAAACACCCCCCCTCCTATAATCATGTACAGTAGCCAGGTCCTGGTGGGATAGAATTAGTGTTCTACACCTGAACAGAGAGTTATAGAATTGTACTATGTGCTTTTTAATGTTGTGGGGGTAGGGGGGTAGTGTCTTATGTCTGTATAGTTTATAAAAGGATGGTGTTATTGTCATGTGAAATAGAATTGTATTATGTTTAGTGAACAGGTCACCTTGAATTGGTAAAAATGGCCTATGTCTGTTTCATTTATTTAATGTTAATGTTTTCTTGATAGGGCATGTTACTTGTTTGTGTTTGAGATATTAATATGTTTATATCTACAAATTAATATATTTTATACCTTAGGGGCTCTTTCGAACTCTGCTAGTGGGCCTGGAAGGTGTGCACAAGGCAGAAAAATTGCACGGAACACTTCTGCCCACTACAGTGAACTTTTCCTAAAACATTCTGTTTGTAACACTATCATGTGTAGTGTTACCTTTATTTCAATGCAGCATGCTGTACGATTCATTCCTAAACATATATTGTTTCTCTTTATTCAATTTAATTAAATATATTTAATCCATGAAAATGAAGCAGAAGCACATATACCGTTTTCATGTTTTTTTGTGTTTTTGATGTGTTCACTAAAAGCAACAAACTTACAGTTAGTTCACACTTGTCTGCAGACACATTAATTCAGAGATGAGCAATTTGCAGAGGTGCATACAGTGATACAATATCCAAGTTCTGCTTTGCCTTTGCCATTCCATGGAGCACCATTCCACTCTGCATATTAAAAATGCATTTCGCAGATTGCATAGAGCTGTGCTAAGTGGTTCAGGTTGAGCTGGGAACACAAGTGTAAATTTCATGTACAATAAGTAGGAAAAAAGATGCATTGCAAAAAAAAACACCACAACTTACTTATTGTCAAATGCTTCAAAATAGGGTAAAGTGCAAAGTATAAGAATGAACCCTACGTTATACGCTAACTCAGTAATATTTATTTTTCAAAATAAAGAACATCTCTAGCCACAGTAATATCAGCTACTTCGAAAAATCGCACTGTTTGTTCAAAATGGTTCTTCTGCCTTTGGACCTAATTGAAATTATTATTTTTTTTCTGCCATGGAACACAGGGCAAGCAAAGATGCATCCGTGGTGTTTACGTGCTATTTTTATAATATTAATGTTTCTTTAAAAACAATTGTAGTTTGTTTAACACACAGATACATTATTGTGTTTGCGTTAAAGAAATAGGGTTGGTATCCTACATATGTCACACATATCTGTTGGGAGAATGACATTGGAAACAGTATGAAATAAATGTCATAAGTAACAATCTCATTTTTTCTATTCATATCCTGAGTATTGAAATAGTGTTATACTGTAAGTTTATAGAAGACTTTTTCCTCTTATTACTTTGTATTCTAATTTCCCAGATGTGTTTAAATGTCAAGATTGTTTGGAAATAACCATTTTCCTTCTGGCTCAGGAACTGTATATCTGAAATATCAATAACAACAATTATTAATTTACTATTGGCATGAAAGTACCAGCTGGGAAGATTTTTTTTTTGTTTTTATGCTTAGACATGTGTTCATGTGAAATAAAAATAAATATAAATCTCTCTAAATGTCTTTGTTGGGAACAGAGGTAACAGAGAACTGAAGAAAACAATCCACAAACAATTATTTAATTCTGAAACCACAAAGAAACCACAATTATTTGCTGGGCATTTGAGATGCTATCCAACAGTCTGATTGGAGTGTTTTTTGGATTAATTTTTTTTTAAATTTACAGTACAGCAGGGGGTCACAACGTTTTTTGACACACCAATGATGTAATGTAGCAATAAACAGCACAAATTATCGTGATACACAAATGTGTCCTGCTACAGTGGCTGGGAACCACCAATGTACAGTAATTAATGAAATAACAGTAGGCTAATGTTAGGGTATGTTTGTTTGAATTCTATACAAAATAGATTTTTTTCCCATGGGCTGCTCTCCCCCTATCTAGTACATATGTATCATAAGTCCTGAAACACTGTAATTTGGGAGGTACAGTACTGAGCCACTATCACTTACAAAGTTTAAAAGAAAGATTGGAGGCAAGTTGATTGGGCATTGCCACTTATTCAATATTTATTTAAATCAGCATCTCATAAATAACATTATGATTTTTTTTTTAGAACTTTACTATTAGCAACAGGGTCATGTCCTAATGATTTGTGGGTGTGGCTAATGTCTACTGACTATATTCCCCTAAAAAGGTTTGAGGATGAGGACATAGTATGTCTGATGTAATGTGTCATTTGTCTGAACTTTTTAATCGGTATAGCATGGTAAGTCGGTATCAATCATTGGTAGTACAGTGTCCCCACAATACCTCTCACAGACTTTTGCTGACTGATAATCATTGCTGATTTAAGGTACGGTTCAACAGGCTGTCCGTCGATAGGTCCAGCATGCTTAGGGCGCCAGTGCGGTCAGATCACCATTTTTAAAGGAAAGTAAAAATTAATATATATAGGTATGGGTTGAGTATGTTACCGTTAATGCCACACTTCTGCCACAGCTCTTGGGAGGGGATTAGGTGTCAGTACTTGATTGTTGGGTTCATTATACTGGTGCTTGGAATCCTGACAACTAGTATAATGACAAAATAATGCTGATTGCACTAATTCCGATATTTATAAAATGCAGACATACTATAATGAAGACTGACCACATGTCCTCCACGGTTGCTATACAATCAGATAGCAGGAAATGGTGGCAATTAAAATTGAAGTCACTTACAATGCAGACAGTAAGTTCTGCTGTTTTAAAGCAGCAATGCTAGGACCCTAACCCTAATCCTAACCCTAATCCTAAGGCTAACCCTTTGATTAATTTATCCAGGTGGCAGATGAGCCAATCAGGGCTCACCTCCTGTCCGTTTGGAAGTTTGGCACTGCAGCGAGCCAATCAGGGTCATGTCAGCTCTGCGTGATGTTGGCGCACCGCCAGCTATTTAAGATGGCGTGCGCACAACCATTAGTTAATCATCAGCAGAGAGCAGAGGAAGTGGCTGACGCGGGACTGTCGGTGCAGAGAGGAACAGGGAAGACGCCGGGTCAACAGAAGAAGACGTTGCGTGCAACTGTAAAACGGAGAAGCCGCCGCAGAAAGAAGAAAGAAGCCCGTCCGCAAGAAAGAAGATGGCGGAGAGATAGTGGAGGCAGAAAGCCCTTGTCAGGGCTAAGAGCTACTCTGTCTCCTAAAGACTCACCGGGCTCAAGCACAGAAGGCGCTGGGGACCCAACGGCAGAGCCTTGAGAATGGCGGCATAGTGGGGGATCCCTGGAGAAGACCCCCGAAGACACTGGAAACCAGTAGGGCCCCTGTAAGCACCCCTTCCTCCCGAGTCCATGCCCGCACCCCTCTTCTTTCCTCACTAATGGGCACAAGGCCCTGTGGCAATCCAGGCACTAAGTCCAAGGCACTTCAGTGGGCACAAGGCACGGCACCAGTAGGGCTTGTTTAGGTACCCACAGGGCCTTAGGTGGCCACCAGGGCTGAAGGCCCCTTTAGTTAGACTGGGCAATAAGCCCATTAGTTAGACTGGACAATAAGCTCATTAGTTAGGCTCGACACTAAGCTCATTAGATAGGCTGGGCACAAGGCCCACAGTAGTTGTTGGGCAGTAGGCCCAATAGATAGTTTAGCTGGGCATCAACCCCTTGTTGTTAAGAGGGCATTAGGCCCTGGTCAGTGTAGAAGGGAGCTAGGCCCAGTTCAGATTTTAGAGCATTGTTCCCTTGATGTAGGGGGATATTTGGTCCCTTTTCAGTGTAGCCATTAGGCTGTGAGAGTGGCATATGAGACCCCTCTATGCAGTCCAGCAAGGCACCAAAAGTCTTAGGCCCCAAAGTGATAGGCTTTGAAGCCAGGGTTCCAGACCGCAGGCTGAGGCCAGCGATGCAGCTAAGGGAGGGAGGAAACCGGTGATCATTTGTGAGGTGGTCACAGCAGGTAAGATGCCTAAACAATTGCTGTTGTTGTTGATTTTGCGCCATCTGTTTGTTTCCCTCCATATATCCCTCTACAGGACCCAGAGGTCGGCCCCAGGCAAAGTCTGTATGAAGAGAAGAACAAGGTAAGACATCTGTGTATGCCTGTTCCTTTCCCCCGCAGGCATTACACTAAGACTTGTTTCATGACTCTGTCTCAGATTACTTCCAGTCCCTCTATTATCATTGCCTTTGGACCTTAAAGTGTACTCTGCACCAGGATCCTCAGTGTCCCTGTCTTTATCCTGCTTTTTGCTGGTATCATGCTCAGTTCTGTCCACACCCAAAAATACCCTAAGCTGATAAACCCCTACTACTACAGATGAAGTCCTGGGGCCAACTGAGTATTGGTGAGCACACATCATTATGTAAGATAGGGGAAGGCCCCATTAACAGCTTCAAGGGATCTTATCATTCACCGGATATTCAAAACAGACTGTCCCAAGGTGTAAGGACAGGTATGTACTGCTTCATGCAACATGCACCAAACATTTAATGTTCACGATCATCATCATCTATTTACTTAGATATATAACACCACTAATTCCGCAGCACTGCACAGAGAACTCACTCACATCAGTCCCTGCCCCATTGGAGCCTACAATCTAAATCCCCTAACATACACACAGACCAAGAGAGACCAAGGGCAATTTAATAGCAACCAATTAACCTATCAGTATGTTTTTGGAGTGCGGGATGAAACCGGAGCACCCAGAGGAAAACGAGGCAAACACGGGGAGAACATACAAACTCCACACAGATAAGGCCATGGTCTCAACAGAGAAATTCAGTTTGATTGCCATAAACAAACTGATGTTCTATAAGTAGGGAAATATATTATTAGTAGAATTATTTGTTGGAAGTAGCAGAATAATTAATTTAGATTTTTTCTTTTGGCAGGGGGTTTGGGGGCACCAGAATCACATTTCGTTCCGAGCGTTACTTGCTCTAAACTGGCCCTGCTAATAATGTCATGTTTGCACCATGTCTATGCGTTTATGCAATCATAAATTACGTCTGCCTATCAGTTTAACCAGTTAATGTTGTGAGGATAACAGCTACATTAATATTTTGTTTTAAACAGTCTGTTCTTCTTTGTGATCTAATTCTTCCATTAATAGGAACATAAATATAATCAAAGTAAACTTACCTTTATACTTTTAGAGAACTGACTTGGAATTAAAATAAAATGTTTATCAAATTACATTAGAGCACTAAACAAGCCATTATTGCACAACTGTCAAGTCCAATGTCACGGCTTCTTTGTATAAAAGCACTTTGCCTTTCACAGTACACTGCCTACAGGATCAGCAGGACATGGGTTAATAATGTATTCAGAAGTTTATTTTTTGTAGTTATGTTTAAGTACATCTAGAAGGAGCATTATATTTCAATAAACAAAATACTGCTGCCAAAAATATTCTCTTTGTCATTTAGTGGAAACAAGTATCCTGCTTATGGTAGGTTAGAGCTGGAAATTAAAGATTAAATATGGTCCTGAGTTAAAAGCCAAATCTTAGATTTTATAGAGCAAAGAAGGGCAGGGTGACTGTGAGTTATAGTGCAAAGGCCGGACTGTCCCAGTAATTGACTGTAATTCTTTCCAGATAATGGGGCTAGAGACCACAGAATAGATTGCATTTTATTTTAACATGAACCCTCATAGAAAATCGGTTTGTAAAGGTCCTCTTAAAATAAAATGAGTGCAAAATTGCAAAGCAAGTAGGTATGCCTCATATAAATCCGTCATCGTTTGATGGTGACATTAATCTTCCCTCCCCGCAGCATGGTATTCAGTGGATATTTTATCCATTGCAATACAACTCTCTGCTATATTGTCTGTGATCAAAAGCAAGATCTCTCTCTCTACTGTAAGTTAAAGAAAACGAAGAAGAGGTTATAAAAGATTAAACCCACTTTACAACATGAAAATACATATAATCATGTGAATTAATGATCTTAGGAATGTACCTGATATAACTGTAATGTTTAACATGTCCCAGATCCGTGATGGCGAACCTATGACACACGTGTCACGCCGAGGCAGTTGGACTGACACGCAGGGCCGGTCTGGCCATCTGACACTTCTGGATGGCTAGATGGCCCGGTCCGGCTCCCGACTCCCACCTGCCCCCGGCGCTTCTGGCTCCCTGCTCTCAGCTGCCCCTGGCGCTCCCCCTCCCTCTTCTTCTGGCTCCCGGCGCTTTTCGATGCGACGTGATGACGTCACGCGCAGCCGCGTAGGAGGCTGCACAGTCTTTCTTCCCGAGGTGTAGAGCAGCCTTAGCAAATAGCAGGTAAGGAAATACCTGCAAGGGGGGGGGGGGGGTCAATGACTAGAAAATACAGGGTAATGTCTGTAGGAGGGAGAAGGAAAGAAAAGAAAATACCTGTGGGGGGATAAGTAAAAATTAGGAGGGAGTTTATGAGTTTTATTCATTTTTTACGTTCGTTTACTCTCTCTCACTTTCTTTCATTTTGGCATATGTACCCTGTATAGATACATGCATATCAAAATAAAGTGTACTACCATTGTATAAGACTGTTACTATACAACACCACCTGATACTTAGATTCCCACCCGTGTCTCACATCACAATAACAAAAATTACTCAAGATCCATATAACTTGGCTCCAGAGCACCTCTTGCAGTTCCTGCTTCAAGAGAGTGTTCTCACTATCCTCACAGAGCACCATACAACCCCTACAATTTCTAAAACACAAACCAAAAAACAAAACCCTTATTTTGGCCATCATCTTGACTTTTATCTTTCTCCAGGGTTCTTCTTCTTTGGAGGCTGTGTTTTCCTATCCTGTCATCTGGAGCCTCTTCTACTGCTCCAAGCCCTGCCTAGTTCCTGCTCCACAGACTTGCTGAATTCTGCCAAAAGTGCTGCAGGTACGTGCCTGCCTACTGCTAGTTACAGAAGGGAGTACGTAGTGTAGGGCTTTAAATGATTTTGTACAGTAGTCTGTCCAACAACACCGTTACAGAGGTAATAAAGCGGTCAATAGGTTTTTAATTACCTCTGTTACAGTGTTGTTGAACTGACACCTGGTACAAAATAAGATAAGTTAATTTATGAATTAACCTTTTATAGAAAATGCCCTGATTTTTATTTATGTATTGTTGCAGCCCTGAGATGGAGAATCCAAAACACAAAAAAGCAAGATTGAATGATAAAGAGAGTGGTAGTAGCAGTAACAGTAGCAGACCCTTTCAAGACATATGGACAGAGATGTATGGCATTATAGACAAAAAAAACAGATCATTGTGCATACTATGTAATGAGACAGTAGTAAGCAGAAAGTGGAACATAAATAGACATTTTGAAACTAATCATCGCCAACTCTTGGAAAAAAGTCTGGATGAAAGGAAGGAATTCATTTATAGGCAGTTACACCTCTATAAGAGCCAATCAAATTCCCTCCTTAATTTGTAAGAGGCTCTACAAATTTAACATCAGCAAGTTTATGCGTTGCTCACTCCATAGCTCCTCTGTGAAGGAGAATTTATTAAACTCTTCTAAGGTGTGCACCAGTTTTATTTCACGATATGCAAAATAAAAATGCTATTATTAAGCGATTTTCTGAATTACCAATCAGTAGAAATGTCATCAAAGACAGAATAATGAGATTGAACACAAACATACAGCATCAATTAAAAGGAGACATAGATGATTCTAAATATTTTTAAATTTCTCTTGATGAAACTACTGATGTCACATCAAATGCTCGGTTGGCCATTATTGCTAGATATTCAGATGGTCTCACAATGAGAGAAGAGTTGATAAAGTTAGAATCAGTGTCAATAGGTACATCAGAGAAGGAAATATGTAAGGTTGTTATACAAACATTCCGTGACCTAAGCATTGATATGTGTAAAGTTGTGTCAGTGACGACAGATGGGGCACCCAAAATGGTGGGAAAAAGTGTAGGATTTGTGAAGTTGCTTATGGAAGCTATTGGACATCCACTTGTGCCTTTTCATTTTATTATCAATCAGGAGGTGTTGTGTGCCAAGGCAGGATTCACAGAATTAAATGATTTAATGTCAGTTGTAACAAAAATAGTGAATTTCATAGCTGCTCGACCCCTTCACAAGCAAGAATTTTCTGCACTTTTACAGGAAGTTGATTCAACCTACAGTGGACTGCTGATGTTCAATAATGTGAGGTGGCTAAGCCGAGGAAAAGTACTTGAGCGATTTGTGGAGTGTTTTTCAGAAATTAATGTTTTTCTTGAGAATAAGGATCTTGCAAACTTTCCTCAGCTCAATGATCATAAGTGGGTCAACTCATTGATGTTTTTCACAGATATCTCTGTTCATATGAATGAGCTAAACTTACAATTACAAGGTTTTGGCAAAAGTATTGATGTTATGTTTGGATACATAAACATAAAAGCGAGATATAGAAACTAAAACTTACAAGTATTTTCCTTGAGTAAAAAAGTATTTTGACAACGACAGCACAACTGTAAAAAATGAAATAGAGCCCATCCACATAAAGTACCAGCAGCTTGACCAGTTCGGTGAAAGATTTAATCAATTTAGAAGCCTGAAACAGACCATCAAAATAATTAAGTATCCGGATTTAGCAGTCTACAGTACTTTAGAATTAAATAGTTTCGAATGGATGCAAATTGATGATTTGGAGATGAAACTTGCTGAATTTCAAGACAGCATCTGGATTCAAGTGCTTGTCGATTTGAGGTCCAGACTTGAGAATCTGGAAAGAAGTCGTTTGGAGAATGAAGAAGACTGCCACTACGAACAGGAAATTTGGAGTGCTTGGAACAGATTACCAGACACTTTTAGCACCCTGAAAAATCTAGGAATGGCTTTACTCACAATTTTTCCCTCAACATACTTTTGTGAGACTTTATTTTCAGCATTAAATAATATTAAAACAAATAAAAGAAACAGACTGACAGATGAAGTTAGCAGCGCTTGCTTGGCCCTGAAGTGCACAAAATACAAACCTGCAATTGAAGATTTATCAAATGCAATTCAGCAACAGAAAAGTCACTAAGGTATATCATTATTTGTTTTTGCTTTTTGAACTAATAAATATAACAAATATATTAAAAATATAACTCTTTCTTTATTAGGGCTGCAAATATCTCCAAATTATGGATATTTCTTGAAGTGACATGCGACCCAAGGAAGGCAACACTTTTTTCCGATTTTTGACACATCAAGCTGAGAAAGTTAGCCATCACTGTCCTAACTACAGTATTTACTGAGAGCTGTCCAGGGGTTAGTCAGAAGCATAACATTAATTCTGGATGATTGGACTGTAGTCTCCTATGTAACAGAGAAAACTGCACAGACCGGTCTTGGTTCCATGTTAATCTTAGGATAAAATAGAAAACTAAGTTCTTGTACTCAAATGCAAAGCTCTACAGTCTTCTGCTGCTCTCTACATTTCTAAATATAAACCTAGGCATATTCCTTCCTTTCAGAGATGTTCTAAGCAGTTCACATTTTTCAGTGTTTGAGCATTTTACACAATACACTAGGATTAACCTTCAGGCCTACAAGTTAACAAATTGTACTCAACACAAATAGATTAAATTGCATGAAACACTGTCAAAACTAAATTAAATTAATACGTGAACGGATTTCAAGAGGCTTGGAGAGTAGCAACGGGAGGTAATAAGTGCCCTACATTATAAGCCTCCCACAGTTTACAAATAATTCCATCTTTGTATGATAAGATGTAATCTGGTCATTTAACCATTGCATCAGTACTGTTTTGCATGAGAATTATGTTACTGCATTTGTTCTATATTTCAGCTGAGAAACAACCCAGTGTGTGTACCTGAAAATTAAAGTGGATACCAATTATTCTGTGTAACATACCGCCTGACCATAGCCATCTATGAGATGAGCCACAAAATACAAGACATAATTGTGAAAAAAATTACACCTGTTTCTCTTAACACTGTGCAACATCTCCACTTTTCTAACACGCTGTAAACTTGCAGCTTCATGCATTTACCCCCAGGAGTCAAACCCTCAATTTGCATTAGATTGTATACTCGCCCATATGGATTTGCATGCCACTTTCTATTATGGCTCTTAAAAGTGGATGATGCCACAAAAAGAGAACAATACACATTTACAATGCTGGATAATAAATGACAGCATAAGATCACAAGTTGAGTGGACTGGGATGCAAGCTGGACTTTCCAGCAAGTCAGCTACCGATTGTTCTTTTCCTTTTTCCTATGTGGATAGGCTATGTGACAATGCATAGATATCAGTTAATCTGTAACCTGCCTGTTTTAATCTGCAGCTTTCTGGTGCTGCATTCCATTTGGGATGCAATGGTACAGTAGTTTGTGCTTATGCCAAAATGTAAAAATAGACAATGCAGATATCTTTTTACATCTTGCATTTCTTTCTCTATCTGTGCCAGGGGTTTACCAGGGATGGGCAGGCCAAAGACAGGACTGGTACAATTTCACCCTAATTGGGCCTCCTCAACCTGGCTCACAGCAATTTACATATGACTGGTCCACTGACCAGCCACCTATTACATGTCCTGCTACTAATGATTCGTTCACACTGCCGCCCCGGCAATATCCCAGGTTTTTTAACCAGGGATATTGCCGGGTCACAGAGCATCCCAGCTCATCAGACCTCGTTCACACTGCACCTGGACCTGGGAAATCGACCCCATTCACACTGAACCCGGGTCTGCCCTGGCAATAAGTGTCAGTCATCACAAGAGGAGATTTGGTTGGCTGACAAAGATGAGGTCTTTAAAGGGGACTTTTTTTTTGCACATAAAGATGAGGCAAAAGTGAGTGGTGACTGTTCACTGCATTGCTTTAATCTAGGGATGTGCACCGGCGACTTTTGAGGTCTCGTGTTTTGTGTTTTGGATCCGGATTTTCGTTATTTTTGAGGTTCGGATTTGTCTCGCAAAACACTTGACGAAAGGTCTCAGTTCGGATTTAAGGTTTTGGATTCGGATTTTTTTTGAAAAAAACATAAAAAGTTTAAAAATCAAGTTTTTGGGCTTATTTTCACTCCTAGGCTATTATTAACCTCAATAACATTCAATAACAAGCATTTCCACTAATTTACAGTGTATTCTGAACACCTCACAATATAGTTATTAGTCCAAAACGTTGCAACAAGGTATCTTTCTGGACTGCGTAGAGGAGTGGGTCACCACAATATATATTAAAAACCCTGAACTTTTATGATTCGCACCAATAAATGTACCTGGACTGCGTAGAGGAGTGGGTCACCACAATATATTAAAAACCCTGAACTTTTATGATTCGCACCAATAATTGTACCTGGACTGCGTAGAGGAGTGGGTCACCACAATATATTAAAAACCCTGAACTTTTATGATTCGCACCAATAATGTACCTGGACTGCGTAGAGGAGTGGGTCACCACAATATCTTAAAAACCCTGAACTTTTATGATTCGCACCAATAAATGTACCTGGACTGCGTAGAGGAGTGGGTCACCACAATATATATTAAAAACCCTGAACTTTTATGATTCGCACCAATAATTGTACCTGGACTGCGTAGAGGAGTGGGTCACCACAATATATTAAAAACCCTGAACTTTTATGATTCGCACCAATAAATGTACCTGGACTGCATAGAGGAGTGGGTCACCACAATATCTTAAAAACCCTGAACTTTTATGATTCGCACCAATAAATGTACCTGGACTGCGTAGAGGAGTGGGTCACCACAATATATATTAAAAACCCTGAACTTTTATGATTCGCACCAATAAATGTACCTGGACTGCGTAGAGGAGTGGGTCACCACAATATATATTAAAAACCCTGAACTTTTATGATTCGCACCAATAAATGTACCTGGACTGCGTAGAGGAGTGGGTCACCACAATATATATTAAAAACCCTGAACTTTTATGATTCGCACCAATAAATGTACCTGGACTGCGTAGAGGAGTGGGTCACCACAATATATTAAAAACCCTGAACTTTTATGATTCGCACCAATAATTGTACCTGGACTGCGTAGAGGAGTGGGTCACCACAATATATTAAAAACCCTGAACTTTTATGAATCGCACCAATAAATGTACCTGGACTGCGTAGAGGAGTGGGTCACCACAATATATTAAAAACCCTGAACTTTTATGATTCGCACCAATAATTGTACCTGGACTGCGTAGAGGAGTGGGTCACCACAATATATTAAAAACCCTGAACTTTTATGATTCGCACCAATAATTGTACCTGGACTGCGTAGAGGAGTGGGTCACCACAATATATATTAAAAACCCTGAACTTTTATGATTCGCACCAATAAATGTACCTGGACTGCGTAGAGGAGTGGGCACTGGGCACCACAATAAAATATATAAAAAACCTTCAACAGATCTGCATTACACTACACATACGGCTGCTCCTCCATCCTCTCCATCATATACATGTTGGAGTTTTAGCGTGTGACAACCTCTTGTTTTTGATAATGTCAGTGCATTTTGAATATTTTTCAATTTGCCCCACACCACTGAATGTACTTTATCTATGATACGCAATACGCATCTATCTATCTTGACTGCGTAGTGTGGTGGCCCCGGTACACAATTTGGTACCGAGGCCACAATATAATTAAAAAACCCTCCACGTGTCAGAATTCCACCAAACAAGTATCTGGACTGCATAGTGGGGTGGCCCCGGTACCCAATTTGATACCGGGGCCACAATACCTCCTCCAAACATGGTACAGACAATTCGTCATTGAGATCCCAGACAGACAGGGTCAAAGTGTTATTGTTTGACTTTGTAAACCCAAAAAACTGTCCCTGTTGCACATAGTCGTGCAATGAAGACTGACTTTTTCATTTAAAGGCACGATCTTTCAAGTGTAGTGTTTGTAAGTCTAAGTCATATTATACTTTTGGTAAAATTGGTTTATTTTGTTCCTCTTTATGGTAATTAGTAATAGAATTAAAGTATGAAATAGAATTAAAGTATGAAATAGAATTAAAGTATGAAATAGAATTAAAGTATGAAATAGAGTGGTATATAGAGTTGTAGTGTGGTATAGATAGAGTGGTCCACACAATATAATAATAATAAAACCCTCCACGTGTCAGAATTCCACCAAACAAGTATCTGGACTGCGTAGTGTGGTGGCCCCGGTACACAATTTGGTACCGAGGCCACAATATAATTAAAA
Organism: Mixophyes fleayi; assembly: GCF_038048845.1. Classification (NCBI taxonomy): domain Eukaryota; kingdom Metazoa; phylum Chordata; class Amphibia; order Anura; family Limnodynastidae; genus Mixophyes; species Mixophyes fleayi. Next base: position 124,758,866 of record NC_134404.1, on the reverse strand, counting down.
AATTGGGCATCAACTGTCACCGTTGTTTAATATCTGATACACCTAAATATGGACTGCACAGTGGAGTGGCCCCGGTAGTAAATTTGGTGCCGGGGCCACAATACCTCCTCCAACTTCCAAGTGTAGTGTTTATAAAGACAGACAGCGTCGAAGTGTTATTAGTTGACTTTCTTAACCCTAAAATTGTCCCTGTTGCAAATATTCGTGCAATGGACAGTTACTTTTTTATTGAAAGACTCAAGCTGTCAAGTGTAGTGTTTATAAAATATAAACAACAATACAGTAGTTTTAGAGCACGTCAATACCTCTTGTTTTAAATTATGACACGGCATTTTACTTTTGGTTTAATTTCTTGTATTTTTTTAAATTTGGTTTTACTTTTTGAACATGGCAAACGACTGTTGATTGGTCATATAATGCAAAAAAAAAAGGTCCAAGATGGAATTGTCCTTGGGCCCTCACACCCACCCTTATGTTGTTTAAATAGGACATGCACACTTTAACAAACCAATCATTTCAGCGACAGGGCCTACCAAACAACTTTGGCTGAAATGATTGGTTTGTTTGGGCCCCCACACCAAAAAAGCTATTCATCTCTCCCTGTACAGATTAAACAGGCTCTACTGAGGCAAGATGTCGTCCTCATCCTCAACCTCTGATTCCTCTCCCCCTACAGTGTGTACTTCCTCCTCATCACACATTATCAATTCGTCCCCGCTGGACTCCACAACCACAGGTCCCTCTGTACTATCTGGAGGGCAGTGCTGTACTTCATTGAGGAATTGATTATTCATTTTTATAAACATCATTTTTTCAACGTTATGAGGAAGCAACCTCCTTCGCCGCTCACTGACCAGGTTCCCCGCTGCACTAAAAACTCTTTCCGAGTACACACTGGAGGGGGGACAACTCAGGTAAAATAGAGCCAGTTTGTACAGGGGCTTCCAAACTGCCTTTTTTTCCTGCCAGTAACAATATGGACTGTCTGACATGTCTACTTGGATGGTGTCAGCAAAGTAATCATCCACAATTTTTTCTATTGTGACAGCATCCAATGCAGCGAGAGTAGACATGTCTGCAATGGTTGGCAGGTCCTTCAGTCCGGACCAGATGTTATCAGCATCCTCGCCAGCACCTCTTTTGGGAAAACTGAGCTTTTTCCTCGCAGCCATAGATGTGGAAGAAAATGAGGGTGGAGCTGTTGGCATGTCACGGTCCTCTTCAGAGGACAATCTCCTGACCAGCAGGTCTTTGCACCGCTGTAGACTTGTGTCCGCCGGAAACAGAGACACAACATACGCTTTAAACCGAGGATCGAGCACGGTGGCCAGAATGTATTCCTCTGACTTTAAAAGAGTGACCACCCTCGGATCCTGGCAAAGCGTACGAAGGGCTACATCCACAAGAGCTACATGCTTGGTGTAATCGCAATGGCTTACCAGCTCCTCCCTCACTTTCTCCAGCTGCTTCTGCAACAGCCTGATCAGGGGAATGACCTGACTCAAGCTGGCAGTGTCGGAACTGACTTCTCGTGTGGCAAGTTCAAATGGCTGCAGAACCTTGCACAACACGGAAATCAGTCTCCACTGCGCTTGACTCAGGCGCATCCCCACTCCTTTGCCTATGTCGTAGGTGGCTGTGTAGGCCTGAATGGCCTTTTGCTGCTCCTCCATCCTCTGCAGCATATAGAGGGTGGAGTTCCAGCGCGTCACAACCTCTTGTTTGAGGTGATGGCAGGGCAGGTTCATGCTTTTTTGATGTGCCTCTAGTCTGCGGTAGGCACTGGCTGAATGCCGAAAGTGTCCAGCAATTTTGCGCGCCACCGCAAGCATCTCCTGCACACCCCTGTCACTCTTGAGGTAATGCTGCACCACCAAATTAATGGTGTGGGCAAAACATGGGACGTGCTGGAAATTGCCCATATTTAATGCCCGCACAATGTTACTGGCATTGTCTGACACCACAAATCCCCATGAGAGTCTAAGTGGGGTAAGCCACTGGGAGATAATTTCCCTCATTTTCTCTAATATGTTGTCAGCGTTGTGCCTCTTATTAAAGCCTGTAATGCACAATGTTGCCTGCCTTTGCATGAGCAGCCATTTTGTAGATGCTGCTACTGATGCAGCTGTTGCTGTTGCTGCGGAAGGGGATGCATCTACCCAGTGGGCTGTCACAGTCATATAGTCCTTCGTTTGCCCAGAACCACTTGTCCACATGTCCGTGGTTAAGTGGACAGTGGGTACAACCGCATTTTTAAGAGCACTGAGGACACTTGATCGTACTTCTCTGTACATTTTTGGTATCGCCTGCCTAGTGAAGTGGAATCTCGAGGGGATTTGGTACCGGGGACACAATACCTCCATCAACCCTCTAAATCCCACTCCACTGATGGCGGACACCGGGCGCACGTCTAACACCAACATTGCAGTTACAGCCGCAGTTATACGCTTTGCAATAGGGTGACTACTATCGTATTTTGTGGTCATGGCAAACGACTGTTGGACGGTCAATTGTTTTGTGAAAGACTTAGCGGTCTTACGACTTCCCCTCTGGGAAGATGACCGACTAACAGCAGCAACAGCAGCAGTGGCAGTAGTAGGGGTACCGCTGCAGGATTCCTCGGATGAATCCCGTATTGAGGAGGACTCAGTCTGGCTGCTGACTTGGGCTGCAGGACTGAATCTGATGGAGATTGTGGAGGAAGTTGACGAGGAGGGTGTTGCTGGTGTGTATCCAACTGGACCACGGGATTTAGGTGTCCCTGTACCGATGAGGGTCCTAGCCCCAGTTCCTGAACTAACCACTGAACTATGAAGGTTATTCAGGTGACGTATAAGGGAGGATGTTCCTAGGTGGGCAAGATCCTTACCCCTGCTTATTTGAGCTTTACATAAGCTACATATGGCCATACATTGGTTGTCTGGATTTGGATAAAAATAACTCCAGACCGAAGAGGTGCATTTTTTGGTCTTCTGACCAGGCATGACGATGGGCTTTTTCATCCCATGGACATCAGCTTTTTCCCCCCCTGGTGCCTCATTTACAATAACCACATCACCATCCTCATCATCAAGTTCCTCCACAGCGCCAGCTACATCATCAATAGCCTCCTCCCGAGCCACCTCTTCCCGTACAGTGATGGGAAGGTCAGGCTTGACAACCACCAACACCCTTGGACTCGCCTTGGGGATTTGTGATAATTTCTCTTTAGAAGGCAGAGTTGTTTGCTGTTTTGTTGCTGACAGCATAACTCTCTTCAATTTTTTGTAGGGGGGGGGAGGAGGAGGAGGGCTAAGATCCGTGGGTGAAGCTGAACCACTAGTCATGAACACGGGCCAGGGCCTAAGCCGTTCCTTGCCACTCCGTGTCGTAAATGGCATATTGGCAACTTTACGTTTCTCCTCAGATGATTTTAAGTTTCTCTTTTTGCTACTTTTTCTTAACTTGGGCTTTTTGGATTTTACATGCCCGGTACTACGAGATTGGGCATCGGGCTTGGAAGACGACGTTGATGGCATTTCATCGTCTATGTCATGACTAGTGGCAGCAGCTTCAGCATTAGGAGGAAGTGGGTCTTGATCTTTCCCTACTTTATCCTCCAAATTTTTGGTCTCCATTATATGTAGCACAAGATACTGCAGAATGTGTGAACTTGGTAATATTGCAGTACCAATGGACTTATACTGCTGGATTGGTTTTGCAAATTTGGTTATAATTATTATATATTTATTTTTTTTTTAAATTTTTTATTTTTTTTTACTTTTTTTTAATTTTTAAAAAACTTGGGAATAGTGGGGAAAAAACTATGCCCTTAGAAGCACAGAGCAATGGACACAGCACCACTGGACTGAACAGGACACGGCACAGGACCCAGCAGCACTACGGAACTCAGCAGGACAGAGCACAGGACACAGCACCACTGGACTGATACTGCAGAATGTGTGAACTTGGTAATATTGCAGTACCAATGGACTTATACTGCTGGATTGGTTTTGCAAATTTGGTTATAATTATTATATATATTTTTTTTTTTTTTAATTTTTTTTTTTTTTTTACTTTTTTTTTATTTTTTAAAAACTTGGGAATAATGGGGAAATAACTATGCCCTTAGAAGCACAGAGCACAGGACACAGCACCACTGGATTGAACAGGACACAGCACAGGACCCAGCAGCACCACTGACCTCAGAAGGACAGAGCACAGCACACAGCACCACTGGACTGATACTGCAGAACACAGCACAGCACAGCACAGCACAGCACTGCACAGCACTGCACAGCACAGCACAGCACAGCACTAAACAGCACTAAACAGCACAGAACTAAACAGCACAGAACTAAACAGCACAGAACTAAACAGCACAGAACTAAACAGCACAGAACTAAACAGCACAGAGGACCACCTAACACACCCTCCCTCTACCCTGATCAATGCCCGAGTGAAGATGGCGGCGACTAGCGGGGAATTTATAGGATCCGAGTATCGCGAGATCCGACAACGGGATTATGAGTCAGAGCCTCAGTTTCACTTTTGAATTTGGCGCCAATACCCGGATCTGTCTCGGATCCGACTCGGATCCGCAACGTTCGGGTGGGCTCGGATTTCATAAATCCGAGTGCGCTCATCCCTACTTTAATCATGGCCAACAAATTACTATTGTGTAGCCTGGAGTTCCTGGTTAATTGCGTTATTTTTCTGTTTTGTACAGCAAATGATGCAGCTGCTAACACTGTGCTACCTTGCACAGTGTCATTTAAGGAGGAGAAAGGAGCAATTTATGCCACAGAGGGAGAATACTCAACGTCATTTTTTTGCACAGGAGGAGTGCTTTTGTCAGGTGCAGTATTTCCTCAATATTGAGATTCAGCACGGCAACTAACCAAAGAGTGTGGGCCAGAGACCGCAGTCACAGAGAAGCTTTGTGGTCTACTGTGGAAGCTTTTGAGGATGAGCAATGGATGGCACACTATTGCATGTCATGTGGGACATTTCAGTATGTGCTGGACCTTATTACCCCAGCATTTCCTAGACAGGCCACAAACTGCAGAAAACACATTGCACCAAATAGGAGGCTAGCAATTGTGTGTGGTGGTATGCTACCCCTGGCAAATACCGCGCAATCTTCTGATTGTTTGGAGTGGGGATATCCACAGTTTATACTCTAGTGCATGAAGTCACAAAGGTATTGCTGGAAACTGTTTACCATTGCTTCATCTACTTGCCTCAAGGACAGCGACTAGATGACACCATCACTGGATTCCGGCGATGAAGATATCCACAGTGTGCAGGAGCTATAGACGGGACACACATCCCTATCATTGCCCCCACATAGAACCCTGCGGATTACTACAACCGCAAAGGCTGGCATTCCATTATTCTACAGGCTGTAGTAACATAACTATTGGTAAGCATCATTTTTGTGACTGTGTCTTATAATGTGTATTGTAAAACAAAGCTAAATATATCTTATTTTCAGTTTCACAGATGTTTTTATTAGCTGGCCTGGACGTTCCCATGATGCCAGAGTTCTGGCCAATTCGGATCTGTACCAGATTGCAGAGGAGCAGCAAGATTGCTAGTTGTTCCCCCCAGAGGTAAATATCTATGATGCTTTTCTCAGCAAGCTTATATAATCATGTATTGTTTGCTATTAATTTACAGTCCCTGTCCATCTGTAGATGTTCAGCTTTCCAAATACAATTCTAAAATATATCAGCAGGTGAATTGTGTCCTGTAACCAAAATATGGCTAGCGTGTGTATGTTTTGTGTTTTTTTTGTACTAGGTATTATAGATTGCAAACTCCACAGGTGTAGTGATTGTTGTCAGTGTTCCAATATTATCTGCCAAGCACTGCAGAATATGTGTGCACTGTAGAAAGAATTGCTATAAATAACATTGAGCACAAATATGTTCTGCCATGATAACATCGAATTTTTCAGACAACCTCATGAATGTACTTGCACCAGCGCTACTATAAATTGATTTTGTTGTATTGCTTTACAGAAATCTAAGACCGTTAATGGGGTGGAGATCCCAATACACATCATCGGGGATGCAGCTTACCCCTTTGCGGCGATGGTTGATGAAGGACTTCACCCAGCACCATCATCTTTCTGTGGAACAAATTCGCTTCACCCATTCCCTCAGCTCTGCTCGGATGGTGGTAGAAAATGCCTTTGGATGACTGAAAGGACGTTGACGGTGTTTCTTGACAAGAAATGACATTGACACCAAGCTTCTGCCTCATGTAGTTGCTGCTTGCTATATTTTACGTAATATTTGTGAAATACAGAAAGAGCCGTTTCTACCTGAGTGAAACGTACATGAGTCTGAACTATCTGAGCTTTCTGTAGATTCAATGATATGTGAGGGCGAGCGTACAAATACCTGTGCAGAAGATATTCGCACCACCATCACCGCCAATCTATCATCACTAATCGAGTAGAGTAGACAAAGGGTATTCAGAACATAATATTTTTATTAAATATGTAAAAGATTTTTTTATTAGAGATGCTCACTGACCCCTGTGACCCCCTTTGATCCTATATTATTATTAACCTCAATAACACTAATTTCAGGTCATTTGCAGTCAATTTTGACCACCTCACAGGTCGCAATATTATTTTCATACACTTTGAAACAAAGACTGCAGATTTAGAAGACGAGGCCTGCCAGACCTATTATTTGTATTTCAGCAATGACAATTAGCAATGGAGCTCTTCTCTTTGGGTGTATATAACACCATACACTTTTACTGCAAATTCAGAAGAAAAGCCTGCAAGGCCTAGTATTTGTATTTCAGCAATGGAGCTCTTCTCTTTGGGTGTATATAACACCGTACCCTTTGACTGCAAATTCAGAAGAAAAGCCTGCAAGGCCTAGTATTTGTATTTCAGCAGTGGAGCAATGGAGCTCTTCTCTTTGGGTGTATATAACACCGTACACTTTGACTGCAAATTCAGAAGAAAAGCCTGCAAGGCCTAGTATTTGTACTTCAGCAATGGAGCAATGGAGCTCTTCTCTTTGGATGTATATAACACTGTACACTTTGACTGCAAATTCAGTAGAAAAGCCTACAAGGCCTAATATTTGTATTTCAGCAATGACAATTAGCAATGGAGCAATGGAGCTCTCCTTTTTGTGTGTTACCTATATAACACAGTAGAATTTGACTGCAGAATTATACCAACCCTGGCAGCACTAGTATTTGTATGTTTCTGCAATGAGAATTACCAATGGAGCTCTCCTGAATGTCACTGTAGACTTTCTTGAACACTGCTACCCCCTCCTCTTTGAATTCTATCTACTTGGCTGACCAACTGCTCTACACAGTGTGCTACCCCTTCTGTGTCTCTTTTTCATATGGCACTAGATCGCCATGGAGGGCGGTATTTATAGATCCCAAAACTCGCGAGATCCGACGACATAACAATGACATTTTGCCTCGTTTTCGATTCCGAAAAAGCGTGAAAGTACCAAGCTGACTCGGCTCGGTACTCGGATCCCCTAAGTTCGGGTGTGTTCGGTTCCAGAGGAACCGAGCCTGAGCATCTCTACTTTTTATAGGTTACATATTTAGTTATATGTACTAATATAAATAAAAAGGTGTGTGTGTTTTTAGAAAGGTCTGTACATTGTCTCTTAAAAAAAATGTACATGTAGACAGTTTTGACAAACATATGCCAACAAAACTACTGCCAGGTAAATTATTGTCCCAGCGCTTAAGATACAAACATTGTAAACATAGTTAACATTCTAAGTATAATTGCCTCATACACAGGCAAACATTAGAACTTTACAATATATTGTGCCATCACCTATAACTGATGGTAATGGAGGTGACCAGGGTTATGTAGAACTGCCGGGTACTCAGGGTTATGTGGAGCAGCTGGGTACTCAGGGTTATGTGAAGCAGCCAGGTACTCCAGGCAATGTGGAGGATTTTGTTGCGGATGATGTGGGATTTTCAGTGACATGCCTTTTTTGGGTGAAAAAATTGTTTCCCTCTGTTATATAAGGGGTAAGTCCCGTCAATGTGGTATGGAGAATGTGGTTGAGCATGTGCAGGCCCTTGCACTCTTGACAACAGGTGATCAAGGAAAGCCATTTGAGAGTCTCTATTTTCCCTTTTAATCCGCTCATGCATGTGATGAAATGTAGTATATCTAATGACTGATTGTTATTTTCTGTTGGATTTATGTATAACACTGTGAATATTTTATGTAACTTTTCAAAGTGTATTTTGTTAACTGACCTGAGTCTGACCTAGGCAAGGTTCAATGGTCATCATCATCATCATCAACATTTATTTATATAGCGCCAGCAAATTCCGTAGCGCTTTACAATTGGGAACAAACATTGATAAGACAATACTGGGTAATACATACAGACAAAGAGGTAAGAGAACCCTGCTCGAAAGCTTACAATCTATGGGACAATGGGAGTTAGAAACACGAGGGCATGTGCTACATCATATTGCACAATGGACCAGCTAGACTGCAAAGGTAAAAGTATTGAGTGTGCTGTGTGTGTGGCAATGTTGGTCAGAGGGTTGTTGTCTTGCGTTTGCAGTGTAGAGGATGGGAATAGGGTAATCTAGGGAAATTAAGATGATGGTTGAGGAATATCATAACCTTGTCTGAAGAGGTGGGTTTTCAGTGAACGCTTGAAGGTTTGAAGACTAGAGGAAAGTCTTACTGCGCGTGGGAGGGAATTCCACAAAGTGGGTGCAGCCCGGAAAAAATCCTGTAACCGAGAATGGGAGGATGTGATGAGAGTGGAGGAGAGACGGAGATCATGTGCAGAACGGAGGTATCGAGTAGGGAGATATTTCGAGACAAGTGAGGAAATGTATGTCGGTGCAATTTTGTTGATGGCCTTGTATGTTAGTAGAAGAATTTTATATTGGATTCGTTGAAATACAGGCAGCCAATGTAGAGACTGACAGAGTGGCTTAGCAGAGGAATAACGGTTTGTAAGGAAAATCAATCTAGCCGCTGCATGCAAAATAGATTGTAGGGATTCAAGTCTGACTTTGGGAAGACCAGTAAGGAGGGAATTGCAATAGTCGATGCAGGAGATGATGAGTGCATGAATTAATGTTTTTGCGGTGTCTTGTGTCAGATATGTGCGCATTCTGGAAATGTTCTTTAGGTGTATGTCATATGATTTAGATATAGAGTTGATGTGGGGAATAAACGACAGTTGTGAATCAAGGATTACACCTAGGCAACGAGCTTGCGGGGTGGGATTTATGGTCATGTTGTCAACAGAAATAGAAATGTCAGGCAGGAACCTTCTGTTTTTGGGTGGGAAAATTATTAATTCAGTTTTTGAGAGATTGAGTTTGACTTGGCGAGAAGACATCCAAGATGAAATGGCAGAAAGACAGTCAGTAACACGAGACAATACAGATGGTGAAAGATCAGGAGAGGATAGATAAATTTGTCTATCATCCACATAGAGATGATACTGAAATCCAAAGGAGTTATTAGTTTTCCAAGAGAAGTGGTGTAGATAGAGAATAGCAGAGGACCTAGGACTGAGCCTTGTGGTACTCCAACTGATAAAGGAAGCGAAGCAGAGGTGGATCTAGAGAAATTAACACTGAAAGAGCGATAAGATAGGTAGTATGAGAACCAGGATAGGACAGTGCCTTCAAGACCTAGGGATTGTAGCGTTTGTATGAGGAGAGAGTGGTCAACAGTGTCAAATGCAGCAGAGAGATCCAGGAGAATTAGAAGAGAGTAATGGTTATTATTTTTTGCTGTGATCAAATCATTGTCTTGTGAATGTAACCAGGCCCAGAGACAGATAAAATCTATGAGTAGTTTGCGTATGCAGAGAAGTTGGACTTAGCCAGGCCGAATGAGCAGAGGTGAGAACTCAGGTCTTGCGAAATGACAGCTCCAAGGAGATCCATAATTGACTTCAAACGCCCTGTGTCATTTTGGGCATCCATCTAACTTAGGTGAAAATAAAATTCCTAAGGTGGGGGGTGAAGAGCTAACAAGAAATGTTTTAAAAATCCCTTGTATCAGTAGTACAGTGTTCATTACTTTGAGGGGGTTTATCATAACTGAAATGTGGCATTCTTCTCAATGTGTACTCCTCACATGCCAATTCCTGAACTTGGAAATAGGGACTCTGGTTTTTATTTTCTATTTTATTGTCTGAAACTCATTTGTGCAACATGTTGTATATTTTTGTTATTAATTTTTATAAATAAGCATTGGAAATATTTTTCAGATTAAACATATTTAGGGCTAGATTTACTAAGATGCGGGTTTGAAAATGTGGGGATGTTGCCTATAGCAACCAATCAGATTCTAGCTTTCATCTATTTAGTACTTTCTACAAAATGACAGCTAGAATCTGATTGGTTGCTATAGGCAACATCCCCACTTTTTCAAACCCGCAGCTTAGTAAATCTAGCCCTTAATCTAGTGTATTTCTCCATGATTCTTTGTGAATTTACGACTCCCAGGGAGGCTCATGCTACATGTGTATGTGATTTAAGTGTGAAACATTAATAAGTGGTTCTGGTGAACGTAAGGACACCATAACAAATCCTTTGCGGTGGCAGAAAAGGTGTATTCATTGTTAAGTGACTAAGGTGACGCCAGTCACGGCCAGCTGTTCAGATTGCTGTATTTGGGACAGGCTGAGGTGTTCGTGACAAACTGGTTGGCAGCTTGGTGGGATTGATAATATTTAACTTTTTATCATAAGAATTTAAGTAAATTAGTGGTGTGTGATTCTAGAGAGAGTCAGCATCCTAATTGACCAGAGATTATGCTCAAGGTGTCACGGGCACTAGGAGTCTTTACCCAGGGATCACCAGGTGATAGGCTTACCAGAGCAGTATAGGTGGTAATATGGTACTCTGGTAGCAGGGTGATCACGGAACAGGAAATAGCAGATGATGAGATGCTCAGGAAAGTCTATGACTAGCAGCACTGGCAATATGATGGTAATAATACACGAGGAACTGTATGGACAAAGGACACGTGAAGGTAGTCAGTGGTCTGCGGTAGCAAGTTGTACCACTGCTATAGTGAGGAGAAATGTCCAACAGAAACGAGGAGGTGATGAGAGTCAGCGGTCTGCGGATAGCAAGTTGTACCGCTGTCTGAGTGAAGGAATGGAATCCAAGTGGAGGTATCCGGGGAGTCAGTGGTCTGCGTTAGCAAGTTGTACCACTGCTATGTGAGAGGATACTGGAACAGGTGATACTGGAAACAGGGATCAGTGGTCTGCATAGCAAGTTGTACCACTGAATATATATGAGAGGAGGTGCACGGGGAGAGACTGCAACACAAGATATACACGGGCACCTTAACTTTGATCCACAGTAATATGCACAATATATATATATATATGACTGAACAGCACTGCCATAATAGAAAGTCTCTTGAAGTAATCCAGCACGAGATAACACAGTCAATGATGGCAATAGACTCAGCGGATAGCAAACTCCAGAGGAGAACCAACACAGTCCAGCAAGATATGCAATACACCAGCACAGTCAATGAGAAGTATGCATACCGTGGTTCAGAAGCAGGCAGTCAGACAGGAGTGCAGAGATACCTGAACGGCAGGAGGCCGGCAGGATGCAAAGTCCCTGGATGGGTGAAGCGGTGGTCTAGTAGGTGCAGCGCACAGGTAGGTAGACCAGCAGGGAAACAAATATACAGGAATCAGTAGAGCGTGGAACTGGACTCCTGGAGGAACCTGGAGAATGGCGATGGTCTAGCAGAGAGGTAAGTAGAGAGACACGAATCCAATGCTGACAGGCGGGTAGAGACCAGCGGGAACACAGGAAAGCGTGGAGAGCGGATCAGCAGTAGATGGATGAGTAGCGCTGAGGAGTAGCAGCAGCAGGTCTCTGCGGAAACACGGAGGTAGCCAATAGCAACCAGCAGGTGCAGTAACGATGGGACACGGGAGAGCAGAGTTGAACTGGAACTGTTGATCACGGAGAGTAGCGGATAGCAATAGTGGCAGCAGTCTCGAGGAAACACGGGAGAGTTGACATGAACTGAAGACTGAAGCGCACAGAGGCAGCGGATAGGAATCAGCCAAACAGTAACGATGAAACACAGACGAGTTGCAGGTTGAAGACTGTAGTGCACGGAGGCAGCGGATAGGAATCAGCTAACAGTCACGATGATGAAACACAGACGAGTTGCAGGTTGAAGACTGTAGTGCACGGAGGCAGCGGATAGGAATCAGCTAACAGTCACGATCATGAACAGGTGAGTGGATGTGGATGGAAGACTGTAGTGCACGGAGGCAGCGGATAGGAATCAGCTAACAGTCCCAATAATACATGGTAGAGTTGAAGTGGTTAGAAGACTGTAGTGCACGGAGGCAGCGGATAGGAATCAGCTCACAGTCACGATGATACACAGAAGGGTAGATGTGGTATGGGAACCACAGTAGTAGAAGTGGTTTGGAAACCACAGAGGTAGAAGTGGTTTGGAAACCACAGGAATCAGCAGGGCTGAATAAACGAGGAAACACAGGAACACCTTCAGAGACTCATGGGGAATGAGACTCCAAGATCAGGCCACGTGGTGTTGACCACAGGTGCTTAATATAGGGAGTGTTGCCTGATCTGCCAATTAAGTTAAAGAAACATACACTGAAGGATTAGAAAGGGCTGCGCATGCGCAGTCCCTCAGGATGGAGGACGGCCACGGTTCCTAAATGTCCGGGAAGAAGCACTCACAGTCCGGTGAGTGACACAAGGCTTGCAAAATCTTAAAAGACATAATGTGCAAATAGTTTCTGTTCCCCTCCCTTCTTGTTTTCTTTTCTATTTTTTATTTGGTGGAAGTGTGAGATCCAGGATGACCGCTGATTAGAAGCATTTGAAAAAGGATGATCTTGTGTCTCTGCAATAACAGAGAGTAAATGATTCAACCACTCGTGGATACTGATCAGAAGCTAAGTGCTGCAGGAGGCCAGGGAGAAAGCATCTCTGCTTCAGGAGAGCAGTTAGCACTGGACATTACTACAAATACCTCTGTTCAATCAAGTGAGGAGTCTATCCTAGACAATTACCTTCATACTGCTCTCAAACAGCTGAAGGATGCCGACCCTGCAACCTCGCTGCAGCTGATCCAGCAACTCCAATAAGCTGCCGAACGCAGTGCAATCCGGGAGGCTGCTGAACGCTGTGCAGACAGGGAGGCTAGCCTGGCCGAAAAGTATACAGTTATCAAGGCTTCTGTAGCGAAGAAGATTTGGGGATCGCCAGGACAAATTACGTGGAAAGAGAGGCAAACTGGAGGATCATCCCTGAAGTCCCTGTCAACCAAACCAGCTGTTGCTACACATTTTGGGCGGGTGTGGCAACTGGCCGCACATGTTTTACATGTGATGAAGTGGGGAACATCAGTGTCAATTGCCCCAAAAAAAAGAAAACAACTCCTTCTCCTGTGAGGGGCCCAGCAGGAAAGTCAGTGCCGACCGTCCTGTGTGCAGGAGGACCCCAAGAATGCCCCAGAGACAATCTGCAAGCGGTTAAGGTAGGACACCAAGTCACACTTAGGTTGTTAGACTCTGGCGCAGACCTGACTCTTTGTACATCCAGCTCTGGTGAGCACAGAGAACATTATTCCCGGGAAGATTGGGGGGTACACCTACATTCTGCAGTACCCCTAGCCAGAGTGTATCTAGATTGGGAATCTGGCAGAGGAATAGGAGATGTTGGGGTACTGATTTGGGAAGGATGCACAGTGCTTATATGAATGTAATTTCTGATTCACTGATGCAAACTATCCGAACAGAAAAATACTAAGCGCTGTCTGTCTCACAAAATGAAATGTGTTAAAGTGGGGTGCTGCCCTTAGGGATCTGAATGCTTTCTCCAACATTCACAATAATATAGGAAAATAGGTTGCTTCCCTGGCACTCCACCACTCTGCAAATTATCTGTCACTCTTCAAATGTACTTTTATACAATATTTTAAAACCCATATACATGTAGTATCTCTGGCCAGAGTATAATTTGACATATGTAAATTTGGTTCTGATTGAACCTATATAATATAGTCCACAATAAGCATATGTTAAAAAGATAGTTCCTAATAACCGTAATATTGTTGGTCTCTGTTATGTTTCAATCGTTATTGGCAAATAATGATACAGTCACAGTGGGTTCCAAAATATGCAAATACAGTCTTGCCCCAATAGTGTATGTCCATATGCGAACTCACAATTTGTGGAGTCAAATTCTGACTGATCCTCGCGGTGTCCATCCTCCGTTCCCAGCGGCGAGAGCTCTGGTTGTAGCGACCCGTATGCAGGAACTCTGCTTGCGCATGCGTGTCCTGCCTTTACTTCTTTGGAAGGGGAACCTAATCTCTGCTTGTTGGTTCCGCTTTGATGATAAAGGAAATTCTTTCCTACCCGGGCAGTACAAACAATATTTCAGCTCACCAGATAGTAGGGAATAGTAGTGTTGAAGTTCAAAATGTATATTAGACCAACGTGTTTCTCCTCATAAACTGAGCCATCCTCAGGGATAATTGTGTAGAGCTGATGCAAACTAACCTTAATCTTTTCCAGGTGAACTCCGCTGACCAGCATAAAATAAGTGCAAAAATATGTAATGAAATTTCATGTGCTGTTGAGAATACTCATGCAGATTTGCAGGCACCTGTGATGCAGAGGGAGAGCTTATGTGTCAATGTGTTTGTTGATAATGCCCTTGTTGGACAGACTAACCCTTAAAATCCCCTAGGTTGTGAATTTGATCAGGGCAAAGTGTGTGAGATTGTGCCTAAATGTGATACCATTTCTGTTAATATTTTAAGTAAGCCTGTCAATTTACACGTACCCAATTCTGAAAGTGTCCCAAAGTGTGCAAATGTATCAAATGTATTAGCAGTAGTGACCAGGAGAGCAGCACAGAGGAGCTGTGCATTAACCCCAGAAAGTGTGGAGGGAAGTTCACTAGAAACTTATCCCCCTCCAGCCCCCCTCCCTCACTGTAGGCCCTGCAGATTCAGGCAGTGATTTGAATAAGCTACCACCTGCTGTGTGCAACACTGAGCTCAGAAGTGACACTTTCAAATTGAAACAAAACACTGATCCCAGTTTATCAACAGTAAGTCGGAGGGTCAGTCAAGACTGTTTGGGAAGTAAGGAAGATAGAATTTGTTTAGAAAATGGCCTTTTGTACAGAGAGGAAAATGTATGCATCCAGAGGGTAAATATATCAAGTGGAGAGTTTTCCAGCGGGTTTGAAAAGCCAGTCAGATTCTAGCTATCATTTCTTTACTACATTCTAAAAATGCTAGCTAGAATCTGATTGGTTGTTATAGGCAAAATCTCCACTTTTCAAACCAGCCGGAAAACTCTCAGGTTGATACATTTACCCCCAGATGTAATTGCTGACAGGCAGCTAGTTGAACCTCAAACCTATAGGGAAGGGTTGCTGAAAGTAGCCCATGAGATACCCCTAGCAGGACATTTGGGTGCTGCCAGTTCTAAAGCTCTTTTTGTACATCATTTTTACTGGCCTGGCATGCTGACTGACATAGCCAAGTACTGTCGCTTGTGCCATGTGTGCCAGGTCATCGGGAAGTCTGGTGATGTGGGGAGGGACCCTCTCATTCCCCTGCCCATCATATCAGAACCCTTTGAGCAGGTTGCTGTGGATATTGTAGGTCCCCTAGCCATTCCCAGGAACTCAGGAAGAGAGTAAATTCTGACTGTAGTGGATTATGCTACTAGGTACCCAGAAGCAGTAGCTCTTTCCTCCATTCGCTCAGACAAAGTAGCAGATGCCCTTATAACTATTTATTCCAGGGTGGGGTTCACAAAAGAAATGATAACTGATCAAGGTACCAAGTTCATGTCTAACCTCATGCAGAGTCTGTGCAAAAAGATGCAGGTGAATCATTTAATTACTTCCCTGCATCACACACAGGCCAATGGACTGTGCGAGCGCCTTAATGGCACACTAAAACAAATGCTTATGTAACACCCCCTTCTGTATTATGCATTGTGAGGGTGTATATATATATTGAACAATGCAGATGCTTTTCACCTCGGTACTTGATTTTCAGTGCCTCCACCCGAATCGCTGCTTTCTCTTCTGGGGGGTGTTCAAAAGATACACCAGGGGGAGATTCGGGAAACCCCTTGCCCAGTATTAACACTCTGTGACAAACTGTGTGCTGCAAAAGCCATCCAGGCACATTTATTGAAATGGAAACCCTAAATGCAGCTTTGTAATTTTATAGAAAAATATACTTTGGTATAATTTGAAATAATAGTGCAAACAATACAATACAGTAATAAGACAGTGTGGATGAAAGTGGAGCACCACTTCTTACTATGAACATCAAGTTAACACAATTACTTGCAATAAATCAATAACATTAACAGCATACAATATGAACATTAACTGTCACAGCCTTATACAAAAATATATCAGATACCATACTTGCTCCTGATACTGGGAATATCTTGCGGGGTGAATGTATATATTTTCCTTATAGCTCTACAATGTACTGCCAAACACACACATCAACAGTATTCAAACATGCCACACAAATGGAGCAGTGCACTGCAAGTTGGGGCCCTTCTGTATGGATGCAGCATGGCATGGAAGCATCATGTGTCCAGATTGCAGCTTTTAGATGTCTTTAAATCACTTGCAGTGAGGTACAGCAGTCACAGTATGCAAACCATCCTGTACCAACAACTGTAAAATCATTTCTTATTTGTATTCTGGGACTTGTAGATTAGACAAACACTTGTTGCAATTTTACCTGCCCACCCATCTATCCCTAACTCTTCAGCCCTTGTGGCCAGATATAGTCCAAACCCCACTTGAATATCAACAGATAGGTAAAAATAACCAGTTACTTCTCTGCACCAGTGTGTGTCACAGGTCTGAACTTGATTATCTCCGAAATGGCTGACTTGTAAAATGTCCTTCTTCAGAGGTGCATGCAAACCTCCTCCTACAGCTTCAAACTGTGACTTCCAGCAGGTTCTGTTCAGGACTGCACTGAGCTCTGATATCTCTGCAGACTGTCTGCTCTCTTTTCTCAGACCACCAATCCAGTGCCCCTCTGCCTAGGGTCACCTATCTGGACTGGTCACACAGCTCAGTCTTTCCCAGGATGCTCCTCTCTCTCTCTCTCTCTCTCTCTCTCTCTCTCTCTCTCCGCCCCCTGGTTTCTCAGTCTTCTGAGGCTCAGCTCCCTTTCCACAATAGCCTTGTGGGAAATGTAGTTTTTCTTCCTGGACTGGTAAATAGCTATAGCCATCTCTTTTTTTACTGATGCAATTGTGATTATTAGCCCCTGGGTGCTCAAGTCCAACTGCAGCATCCCCAGGGGTTACACTTAGGACTTTTGTGGAGTCGCAAGGAAGAGACTGGGAGAGGTTCCTGCCACATCTCGTCTTTGCATACTGCGAGGTATCGCAGGAATCCACTGGCTTCTCACCCTTTGATCACCTGTACGGGCACCGGGTGTGCGGCCCGTTAGATTTGATTAGGGAAGAGTGGGAAGGGAAATTGATCACCCCAGAAACGTCAGTGGTACACTATGTAGTGCAGTTCAGGGAGAAATTGCAGTCCTTAAAGGGGATGGCACAGAGCAACCTGAAAGCTGCGCAGGCAAAACAGAACCTGTGGTATGACCGCAATGTGAGAGAAGGCATATTTCAGGTGGGGCAAAAAGTTCTGGTTCTGATCCCTATGTGGCAGAACAAGTTGCAGTGTGCCTGGGAGGGCAGCTACACCATAGTACAGCGCATTAATGATGTCAATTATATAGTGGCAAAAGATGAGGGCCAAAAGAGGCAGAAGGTATATCACATCAACGTGCTCAAAGCTTATCATGACAGGGAAGCTTGTGTATTAGCTGTGTGTAGCTTGCCTGAGAGCGATCAGGAATCTGACCCCTTGGTGGATTTAGCAGCTGTTGCTAGAGAGGGTGGGTCCCTAGCAGATGCCCACTGCAGTGTAGAGCTGACTGACGGTCAATTAGAGCAGCTCGCTGACACACTAAGGCATTATCAGTCTCATTTCACAGGGAAACGTGGAAAAACACAATTAGTTACACATTAGGTAAACACAGGCAACCGGACGCCCTCAAAAAGCCAGCATATCATACTTCCCTAGAAGTGCTTCAAGTGCTTCTATTTAAAAGGGAGATAGATGAGATGCTGCAGCTAGGGGTAATTCAAAAGTCTCGCAGCTCTTGGACTGCCCCGGTGGTACTGGTCCCAAAGAAATGTGGGGGCATCCGGCTCTGTGTAGACTATAGGAGGTTGAATGATGCCACAGTGTTTGATGCTTATCCTATATAGCTATATCCATTTTCTTGTTCAGTCATTACTGTGGTCATGGCTTTTGTTGCTTGTTCCATCTTTGTGAGCCTCTTCTTCCATTGAGGAACATTGCAAACTAGAAATGGGAAAAGCACACAAAATACATTAGGGCCGCTCTAGGAAGAATGAATGTTGCTGCAAAATAAAATAGCTGTGTTGGACGTTGATATGTGCTTGAGGCCACCTCCCTCCTGCACACTAGCTTCATGCTGAAAAAAATATGTGTCCATCTCCACCATGCACCTCAACAGTTGTAGAAACCTGTGGGGTGTGGGTGGTGGGGGCTGGGGCTTAGGACCATAAGGAAGGTGCATGCAGCAGGTCACATGAGTCGAAACTACATGTGAAGAGTGCATTATGTGATGCCACACATCTGCAATACATGACGTACCACATAGTGTATTTATCACATGTAGTCAAGACTTGCCTTTTGGGTGGGGGCCATGGTGCACATACAGCCCAGGGCCCCAAATAATTTTAATTCATTACTGAAAGCAGGTGAAGGTCATGAATATAGAGTATGTTCTCATGAAAATGCATTTTTCCAGTGCAAAACTATGCTAGTAAAAAACCTGTAAAAAAAACTACAGGTGGGTACAGGACCTTAATCTGAAGTGTTTTGCTCCAGTGCCTGAGTGCCTGATTCATTAGGACAAGCAGAGCAAAATATTCAGTTCCTAATTATTTGAAATTGTTGTTTTTGTGCATGTTTTTTCTTTTGATAATCAAATACATCTGAATCTCTTTTGCAGCAGATGCCTTTGCTACTGCAGCATGAGCCAGTGCATTGTGTTTGCGCTCATTACTGTAAATTTCCAGCCCACCCTGGGGTTTATAGTGGGAAGACACAACTGTATGACGTATGGTGAAGCACACTAACATACCTTCCAACTTTCCCAATTCTGGTAGAACATCCCAAGTCACAGGACCAAAAGTAGATGGGGCTTTATAATATATACGATTGTGGGTGGGGTTTGGGCAGAATGGGATTTATCTGGACCTGCTTTCGTAATTCTAAATGTTGGGAGGTATGTACTAATTAGTGGATTTAGTTTGCACTTTTCACTGTTTTAATCACTTCACTTAATTGCTTTAGAATAAGAGGAATGAAAAAATATTTTGAGATATCGCAAATTGCAGTATAGTATATTGAATATAATAATTGGTCATAAAATGTTGTTGGCTATACAGGGTGAGCATTTGCAATGCAAAATCTAAATTTTTTTTATTCAAGGATCAACATCTACTATATATAGTAATATCTGCAAACTATTGATTTATTAACTTCTCTGCAGAGAACAATCCTTCTGCAATTACTCTCTTGATATACATATTTTTAGAAGTTGCCTAGTTAAACTCATGATCCCGCATCTGGATAAAATTAGATCTATTAAATTTTACACATTTGTAATCCTTAAGGGTACACGGCCCCTATGCTGTAAATAATTGTGTAATACCTCTTGATGCAGCCATTTGTAGTAATACTAGGATCTCTGGCGATGCAGAGCAAGTACTACATGTATTCTATTTGTCCATGTATTGCATATATCACAAAAGTTAGAATAGTAAAATAGTGACACAGTTTTACTTTACAACATTTCATCATTGTCACAAACAGCTGCTGTGACTTGGGATGTTCACTGTATGAGATTACACACGATTCCAGCACTCAAGTCTCTCTCTACCTATCACACAGGTTATAGACCTGCTTAATTGACCCCACACACTTCAGGTTTGCCACCGCCTATTGAATACGGGCAAAAGGACTCCAATATACTGTCCCACACTGGCACACAAGGCTTCTGGCTACCCACAGGGTAGCATGGCCCACACCAGCAAAGGGTTAATTATTCACACCTCCAGACTGTTACACAAATGTAAATGCAAGCACACGCTAAGCTTGTTAATCAAATGTATCAACAAATCACACACCGGTATTTAAAGGGTTAACTTGGTCAAGCTATATTCTTCTTAACAGGCTAATGGATTTGTTAGAGTATCAAGGACGCAACTTACTAAATTTATAGATATAATATACAAAGGTACAGGGCATTCAGATATAAAAAGAACAATTTAATATAACATACACAAGCAAAACAGTTTAAAATAAAGAGTATAACTTACATGAGTTGTATAATGTGTGCCATAGGAAATTGGCTAGGAAGATGGACAGCTAATCAATGTGGATTCATTTTCCCAAAAAACTGACAATTTGTTGTAACTGGTCTCACCTTTTTAAAGACACCTTTACACCTTTCCCATCTCTGGGGGGTTGTGGACTGTGATACTTTTTTCAATCACCATTTGCATGTTGTCTGATTTACTAACCAATTCTAGTATGTGACCTAACTTTTCTGTGGAGCGTCACACAGACCCAATTTTATTATTAATAAATCCCCTATGAATTTGTCCATCTTTTGATAACAATCAGGCATAGATACAGTGTCTTAGTAAAGCTTACCCTCATTTCCTTTACTTCTCTGTGTGACAGAATGCTTAATTTGGCATATGAGTTGCCCTTCATCATGCTACTGAGGAATATGTGGTTGATCACTACTTTTATTTATTTTTAAGTGGCATATTTTAAAACCGACATTCTTTTGTCTATATAAAATTATAGACAAGTCAGCACATGGTCTCTTTGAGCCAGACACCCTGCTGAGCGGTTCCTAAAAGTCTATTACGGTGTCCAAAAACTAACTTGTGTCAAAACATAGCTCACAGCAGGGGCTTTTTGAAGCTGCCACAGGTGACACTGCTATCTGTGTCATACTGGGATGTACAGAGCAATCAGGTACACATACAACAGACTTTCTGACTTCACATTTTACACTGTAGTAGCTCAACTTATCAATGGATTAAATTAATATACCATATTAACACTGTAGTTATGATTTAGGCCTTATTCCCCACAATTATGTGATGGGTTAACCCTTATAAATGACTGTAAGTTCTCTATGTTCACAACAATGATCATAAATACCTTGACCTAACAGTAGCCTTCAGGTTTGCAAGATAAGTCAGGCAAAAGAAGATTCATAATTATACAATTGAATAGAGATGGCTCCGCAGTGCCACCCAGTAGGGAAAACATGACATAAATAAATCAGGGACATACAAGGTAGACAAAATTAATGCAGACATGAAAACAAAGGGTTTGAAGCTGTTCATTAGACAGCTTACATTCTAAGTGGAAGAGGGCAAGAGCTGAAACAAGAGGAGTAAATGTGCTTCAGAGTGGAGATTGCATTACTCATGAGGGTGCATTAGTGTGAATAGTGTTATCGAGGATAAGGTCAACTCTAAAAAAGAGATGGGTTTTCAAAGATTTTAAGGTTGTGGTCTGATTGAGCGTGGTAGGGAATTCCATAAGTGGGGAGCAGTACGGGAGAAGTCTTGTAGGCGGGAGTGAGAGGTGGTTACCAGAGACGAGACAATACAAAGATCAGAGGTAGATCTAAGAGGGTGGGAGGGAGAGTATTTTGATATGAGATTTGAGATGTATGCCGGGGTAATGTTGTGAGGGCTTTGTAGGTAAGGGTGAGTATTTTGAATTTGAAGTGGAAGAGGGCACAGGTGAAACAAGAGGAGCAAATGTGGATCAGACTGGAGATTTGGACATTTGTGAGGGTGCATTAGTGGGAATAGTGTTATCGGGGATAAGTTGACCTCTAAAAAAGAGATTGGTTTTGAAAGAGAATCTAAAAATGGGACTGTCGTGGAAAAGTCTGATTGATTTGCACTGAAAAAAATAAATTTAGAACAAATTGTTTTTTAAAATGTTGTTTTTGAAAATTAAATCCCATTTGAAAACGTAAAAAACATCCAGCAATTTGAACACATTTACATTATAAACATCCACTTATTTAAGGAAAAAAAACATGCTTAAAACAAATAACAAAAGATTTTTGTATTGATTAGTTTTAAAATAGAATTGTTGACGGCCCACTTGATAACCGAGAATTAGGCAATGCAATTAAATGTTAAAGAAAATAAATGACATGTAAATGTAAAAATAAAAATAGCAGTGGTTCAAATAACTTTATAATTGCTGTTATGGCTTGGAATGATAGCTAGTGAATAGTCATTTTAGCAATTACAAATCTTGATTTTCTTGATTGCACATACATTATTAAGAAGCATTATAAAACATATTTAAACAAAATACCTATTCTGCTTGACAAATATGACTAATGTAAACTACAGAAAATGCAGAAATTGTTGGAATTAATCATGCATTTTCCCTTTATACAGATGACACACACTAATCCGTTTGTGCATGGAAAAACAAAATTGTAAATGTTCAGATTTAAAAAGGTATACTGCTCCCAAGTAAGTGCAAAAATGTTCAGTACTGTCTTACCTCATTTGTCAACTTATTATTTAAAAAGGGATTATTGATGTGCTCTCTATTCAAGGTCTTTTCAGAACAGAAAGCTGTCTCAGTGCCAGCAAGCAGCCAGCAGAGGGAGAAGTATGCAAAATTCCAAAATACATAAAGGATCATCATCTGAGTAATGCGTTCAAGGTCATTATATCTGCATGAACTGACTCTCCAATCCTGCACCTCTGGAGGCAGACTGTTCACAGTGACTTTTCACAGTTTGTTTCCTGCGCCTTGGTGAGCTGCTGCAGGACATCACAATATCACTGCATAAATGACAATAACCCGAGTTGGTTCTGAGCAGCAGTAACAGAGTTAAAGACTGTTTTCTACTTAGTTGTGTGTTTTTAATTGACATTTCTGCAGTAATATTTAATAGCAAGATATTTTTTACTTTGGACCACAGACAAAATGCAGACTGTGAAAGTAAAAAAAAATTGGGGTAACCAGTCCTATAGAACTAGAAGATAATGGAAAATTCCTTTTGACAAAGCACCATAAAACCCATTTCTATAGCTGCCAACTGGCTGCAGACAAAGGATATACTGGAGATTAATACTGGTCTCTATCTATGTATAGAACTATTATTGTAAAATTGGCTAAAGACCAGAGAAGGAAAATATTAAAACTGAACTGTGTTATTGTCACACCTTAACTAAAGTGCTAGGTATGGGACATTTAATATACTGTGAGTCACTGATTCATTTATTGACAAATATGAAATAGTATAATGTAAATATCACAGAAAAACAGCAATCTTATATACACATTAAACAGTATCTTAGTAAATTGTTGGCTTCAATAATGCCTATTTGTCCAATAGACAGCAATTTTATATTCAAACCTCTGAGTGTCATTTTAAAATGCAGTGTGGTCCCCATCATGGTGGAAGTGAGGTGGGTGGCATATCACTATTTCATGCAATTGTTCTTTAATGTAGGAGTGGATGGGTATGAAACAAGCAATGAGGTGAGTAGCAGAGTAGCACCCCCCCTTCTTCGCTGTTGCTGTTGACACCATGCAATTTACCCACGCATCTAATAAATACTTGTCTTCGTATATGTTAGACAAGGATCCAAATTAATAGGATACCTCCTAGTCAGACTGCCTCACTAGGATGCGTAAAGCTTTTTTAATGCTCTGGAAAAATGCAAAAAAAAACATATCATTCCTCACGTTCAAGGATATATTGTTTTCCTTGCGGCTTTATTAGGTCTTCGTGCTCCGTTATAATATGCCAATTAATTTGAATCTTGAATCACAAATGTTTTTCTGAGTGAGAATGTGACAGTGTATTTATTTCCAAGCAGTAAACCTTCTGGAAGTCAAGTAATTAAAATAGCATCAGTTTTATTTCCAATAAATGAATGCCTTTAAAATAAGTCTGGAAAACATAATATAAACGTAAAAACCTTTTCCAGTTCTGCAAACTCAATGTGTTAATTTGTGATGATGTCACCAGCATTTTCCCTAAATTCTTGTGATGTCACCAGTGCGCTGCCTTCAAAACTGACACCAGTGATTGATCTGAAATTATTATTCTCTTAACATGGGGTTTTTAATAATAAACATTTATTTTATTTGAGCTGTTTGAGGAAAAAGAGAAAATAAAGGAGGACATTTCCTCCACCCCGCACCTACCAGAACTTGACGGGGTCAATCTAAGATCATCTGAACTGGTGAAAGTTACACCTTTAGTAAACCAACATATCGATAAAGATGAAGACATGGAAGAATAAAGCAAGGAATATATAGATATGTACTCGCAGAACAGCGTTAAAGAAACAATACATTTTCAGTTTGATCATCAGAGTTTAGATTTGAATAAACCTTTATCTACAGATTGTGTTACAGCACTGCAGACATTTAAATGTGAGTACAGATATTTGAACATTTTAAATTGAATGCAATGTAAATACCTGTATATACCAAATAGAGAGCACTTGCATTGGATTTAAACATCTACAAATATGTCCTTGTAGGGAAACTCTCTGAAATCTTAGATTATAGAGGATTACGCACTAAGCCACAGTGCTGCTATTTATTCTCTTATGCTTTTTTTTATTTTTGCGCTAGTAATTGTAGCTATAAAGCAAAGAGCAGTGGAAGCTATTTAAAGGTTTGCATAATATGCTGAACAGTTCTTAGCAACTACAGTATTATACCCTGACATTCAAAACATATGCTCTGTCCAGGGTGCCAGCAGAAATAGTGGAAGATTCATGGGTTTATCTGTTACTGAGAATTAACTCTTTATCTAAAACTGCCACACAAACAATTTTAACAGTTTCGCTCTCTGTATCCTTTAATTTCATTACGCTTACTATAAAAACCACTCTGGCATCTTAGTGTTTGTTTTATATAGCTTTTATTTAAGCTTTTGCACAAAAAAAAAAAAAAAAACAATAAATAACAACTAACTCACATACATAGACTCATTATGCAGCCAAAATTAAATGTAGTGGTGTAAGCCTAAAAAGAAAAAGTGTCGGGGCTATACCAGTCACCAATGTGAGCATATTGTGGAGGCCAAAACACACTATTGGAAAGTGCTACATTTGGCCATGCAAACCATTGTTGGTGGCTATACAAATAGTTGGTGTGATTTAATTGAGGGCGAGGCGACTATGAAAATGAACATATAGAAAATGTTCATAGTTTAAATAACTAACTTATAAACAGAAAATGCTAAGTACATTTATCAGGACATCAGTTAGCCATGTATGTCAGAATACTAAGGACATCATTTATCACTTTTTTAAACCACTTACAAAACAGCATAAAATGTAATTTTCTATAGTGCATTAATTGCAACAGAAGTAACTTTAGTTAGTGATAGTTCATCCACCAGACAAAACATACATACATTGGTAAAGGATAGGTATCTGATGGAAAAAAAAACATATTACATCAGACCTTAATAGCTACAATCAAGGGCAGAACATGGCCTCACTAGACCCCACAGAAACATTTAGGAGAGGGCCAAGTGATACCTGACCACCATATCCAGGTCTCTGCTCTGCTATTCTGAGCATGTAGGGGCTGGTCCATTTGGGCCTTGGGAAGGGTGGACTGGCATTCTCTGGCCCTCTCAACTAAGGGCTTTGTAGTGGCAACAACCCCTGATGGTAGTCCCACCACTTGTCCTATTACAGGACAAGACTATATAACATGTAGGAAGTTAGGCTTAGATATGCTCATTTAATAATAATTTAATAATTTAATTTACCATAGATCAGACAATCTTCAGCACATATTGTTATATTGGAAATATGCTCCAATGTCTTCTGCCAGTCCTTATCCTCCAGAGACCCAAATGGTTCTGGAACATCTCTCAGACAAGGGACTCAAACAGAACCATAGCCCACTCTAAGCAATTGATACATATGGGAAAGGGTTTTTTTATTCAGAGGCCAGATATAAATTTATTTCTTAACAGAAATGAAAGAGCATGTTTATAAAACCACTAAATCTCAAAATCTCAATTTCCAGATATGAACCATGAAGGTAAATCACGTTGTTGTTTGTTATCTTCATATTTCACTGCAGCTCTATTACAAAGCAAAGTAGTACTTCCACACACTACTATATATAGGTGAAGCCCCTAACGCATCTTTAGGACCGTGTCCTGATAGCATCTCATACAGGTCACAAAGCTGTGACAGCAACATTTCAGTTACTGCCCTTTTATCAATTGACCAATCCACAAAGTGATAAGGGCGACAGCTGTGGCAACCACATGGAGACCAAGCAACAGGGGAACCCCATCTACCCTGGAGGTCTGCTGATGTCCATTTTTTAAACAGAAAATATATTTTTCACTTTAAAATCAAAAAAATTTGTAGACTTGCATGAATAACAGGTCCAAGGGACCAGCCATCATACAGTGTTGGTTAGCCCCCTGCCCTGACGTGCTCAGCTCACTGTCTGACAGCCTAGTTGAGGATGCCACCATTGACCAACAGGGTGCCCAGCAAGTCAGTGCCGGGAGCTGATCCGTTCCTTCTTCTGGATGGTCCAGCTGGTTGGTGGTAGTTTTATAATGCAGGGACTAATAATGCACTAATAATGCAATGTTGGCTCTCTGTATTAAATATGGATTTTATTGATTTAATGTCTGCTGGTTGAGGGGCGAGGAAGTTCTGATTATTAAATGTGGGTGTTATTAATTTAATGTCTGGGCTTTCATGGAGGAGAAAAGTACCTATGCCGAAAAATCCAGGATCTAGCCAAGCAGCAATATTGCTTAAGACAGCAGTAGAAGGTTGTCAACTACAGGAACAGGAAGGAGAGAGCAGCAGTCTGACAACTGTCCAGATTATGTCACATATGCCCTCCCCACTTGTCACATATGCTCCCCCAGAATTCCCCCATTTCCAAAAATGATCTTCCTTCATTCATTTCTCACAAATGAAATGTAAAAATGGTAGTGAGGGTGGGGGACATATATAAAAAGGGGAGAATTGTGGGGAAACATATGTGACAAGGGGAGAGAGAGAACCCAGAGCCAGGAGAGAGGTGAGTGCGGAAAACCTGCACATTAAGCGACACATGCACCAGATAATGTATATTTGACATGTAGTCAAAATTCATGTGTAGGGTGGGACTCATGGCATACCACAGCCCAGGACTCCAGATCTTCTTAATCCACCACTGGCACAGTGCGTTTTTCTACAAGTCTGCAAGTCATTATCTGAGATCATGATGAACAGTTAGTTGAATATAACCACTCCAGTTACATTATTTTGTTTATAATTTATTCATAGGATCCCTAGGAAGCCCAGATTTAACTGCAAGGGAGTAAAGGTGGAACAATTTTCAGTGGAATAGTACCAGAGGACTAGAATTGTTAATTTAAGATGAATACAAGCACTCAAACAAAAATGTACTCTTCTCTCTCCAGCTCCCAGCAGCAAACCAATCCCACAATACCCTAATTCCCCTTATCTTAAGGAACCACTGAAAATACATTCCAATCATTTGTACTTAAATCCCTCCTTCCTATAATATCCGCTCTACCCCCAAGTTCATTAGCTGTGATCAGTACAACAAACAGTCTCCTCTATGTACCCCTCTTCTGTTTATAGAAAGAGGAGGAAATGGGGGGAGCATTGGTCCTGCATGACTCCTCTTATTGAGTTCTACAGAAATGTAATAATAAATAGTAATAAAAATAAGCACTGTTAGTATATGCTGCTATTATATTATCTGCTTTATATTATCTTCAGCACCAATGCCTGTCTCCCTGTCACCTTCCTGTCTGGTCTATAGGAAGAGAGACAGCCAGCCAAGACCTCACATGGTTGATGAGCCTTGAACTGGGCATATGCATATTGGGTGCATGAATCCAAACATAAGCTGCATTCATAAACAAGCAAAACTGAAGTAAACAATAACTAGGAATGTGCATTCATTATGATGCCCTTAACTTACAGCAGCATAGTATCAAAACTTAAAACTTGTGAAAGGTCAAAGAGGATGAACATAGAGTACAGGTGTGGAACATTTTATTTACCTTGGTATGTAACTAGAAATAATGGTGACCAAAAAGATCAATTATCCTTATGCTACCATAGTGAATGGCCACAATGCATGTAAACCTAAGAATGTAATGTGAATATCACACAAATTAATTTGCTGGTCTCACCCTGGTCATTTCTCTCGTTCACATACATAAATAAACATTGTTATACAAACAGTATACCAATGAATCTGTTACCAGTATACCAGTGAAGTCTGAGCAACTTTCATGTTAAACTTTACTCACTTTAGTAGCTTTCCTATTAACTTCTTTGTGAATTGCTGTGTAGTCCCCAGAATACTTGTTTTAATGCAGATCATGCACCAAATGCCAGAGAACTGTGCTTATTATGTGCTTCCAAACCTCCAATGCAGCTGCCTCCTATGCCAAATACTAATCCTAGTTCCAGTTTAAGCACAGAAGCAAAAATAAAGACATAAGATAGGGAGACTATTGCTCATCGTTTAAATGAATAAAGAAAACACTGTAACACTGTAACTCCTTCTGGTCTGAAATCAATTAAGGTACTGGTTGGTGTAGGCTATTAGCATTTTGAAATTAATTGAAAACTTGGTATAGATAAGACACATACGAGTACTTATAAGAATGCCATATCTATCTGATTGTAATTCTGTTACAAGCTCAGAAGAATATTATTCAGGGAAGAGGTAATTATAGTGCTTTGTTCTTGCACAAGCAGCATCCGAGAAAGCAGGATAATTCATAAGGAATAATGTAAAGAGGTCATAGAAGAGAGAGCTGTTGGCCAGACCTTGAAGAAAAGTACTGGCTGGATCATATTGGGTGTTTGCAAGTCAATATATCCTCCCAATTGCCCTCTAACACATGTGCATATTTCTACATAAGCATTAATAATATAGAATAGCACACATCATCTCAGGTGTACATGTATTCCCGTGTCATAATAGTCAGACAAAACTCTATGTACTTTGACTTTTTATAAACTTTCAGATTAAAATAAGAAAAAAAATGATCACACCATGAAATGATTATGCTATGATGACAAGAGTGATGTTGTGTGTGCTTTGCCTTAACTGAATTGACTACATGCTGTATGTCATTATGGATTATATTTTTAAAAGGAAGAATTCTGAACACGAGTAGCTAACAAAATAAGTTTGCCTTTGGCAAAACATACAAAGAAAAATAAACCATACATTTGCTTTAATACGGAAAACTCTCATCTTCATAATGCAGTTCTACTTTTAAAATAACATACAATTGAAAAACTAAACTGCTGTAGTTTTTTGGCCAAACCTTTCAAATATTAATCTTTGATTAACTGATTTTTTTTTAATGTGGTTCACAAATGATGTTCCCTATGGTTCTGAAAATACTTTGTGCTACTTCCAGGTCCCCATGGACCGTGAGAGGTTTCTAACAAGTAATACGCATTATTGCTCACTTGTATCACTGTCTGGGCTATTTATCATTCTAAGTGTATTGTTACCTCAACCACTTGCTGCACGTTTGTAAGTATCCTCCTGTGGGGATTGGGTTTTAAGCAACCTTGCCAGAAGCACATTGAAATTCTCCATCAGTCTCCCTGCTGCAGGAATGCATCAACTGAGCGTGATTAGATTACAGTGTCCTACAAGCAGTGTTTACCATACAGCTGATGCCTTTAACTTGGTTTTAAAAAGACCATTACATCCCGAATTATGAAGTCAGTTCAAGAACTGACTTACGATCTGCCAATAAACTTTTATCAGTTTAAAATAGCAACATTAAAGTAAAGCAACTATGATCTTTTGCAAAACGGTGATCTTCGCTTCCCTGCACTCACGTCCGTGCATGTCGATTTATATTTTAATTGAAAATTTCATAAGGTGGAAAGTTTATTTCCCCCTTGAGTTGAAGATGCTTTCTGATGCATATTCATCACAACGCGGACAGGTGTTTTAAGCAATCCAGGATTTGAAATGTAAAGATTATGTTGTAATGAAATATAGAAACGCCACATACTTTATTTAAATGATTAAACTCATCATCTGCAATATTGTAATTTAAAAAATGGTGATTAAAGTTATTTAGTCGTTGACTGGAGCATATCTCTGTTCCCATGGCAGCCTTTGGTTACATATGACAGTAATAGAATATTCATTTGTTTGTTGTTACTGTGTTTTTTTCACAATCACAAACAAAGCTCTGAATATCAAAATTTGAATTACAATTTAAATATAGGCAATACTCTTAACTACGACGGGAATACAGTTAGCACCAGATGTAAAAACCTACAACTTTAACTGTGAACAGTATGTTAATAAGAAATGTAAATTGAACCAGGTAAGGAAATGTAGATCTAGAGAATTTAATTATTAACAGCTTTATTCAATCTATCCAGTTAGTGAAAATGAAGAGAGAAAACAGCCAGAACCACTGAGTTTCTCATCTATTAATGCAAATGAAGTTGGAAACTGAATGGGTATTTATTTTGTGAAAAACGTGGAATGCCTTCTGATATTCATATTCTGCATTAAACTGAACAACCCCCTACTAAAATAACTAAAAACACCCGTCTCATCTTTTATTACATACTCCCCTAGGTGCTGCAGCCTATAGTGGACAATGAGTGGACAAACATTTCAAGGAATAGGACTTTAGAGAGCAAACAGAAAACATAGACACAACACATTTTAATAGGTTAACGCAGGAGCAAACACAAGACCAGGAAAAAGAAATGGCCTGACCCCAATCTACTATTAAGAATAAGACTGCCATTGTTGGCATCAGACACGGGCTGGGAGAGGTGTGGTCGGGGGGCACACAGGTGGCCGCATCTCATGAAAAGGGATGCGACCGCGCCATTGATGACGCGGCCGCATCCCCTGTCATGTGATGCGGACGCCTGTGCGCTGACGCGGCCGCATCTGATGTCATCAGATGCGTCCGCGGGGGAAAGAGTTGTATTTTGCAGCCGGGGGGCGGCAGTCGGCCTACCCCCCGGCCCTAATAGCGGCCTGACCGAGCGGTCCGGGGGGCCGATGCCCCCCTGTCCCCGGGCCAGCCCGCCACTGGTTGGCATGCACTTGGGCCTATAGGAGATGCCTTTCCCCTCAGAACATATCTTCAGGTTTTCAGAAGCTGCCATGTAGAACCCCCATACCTATACTAGAGTTCGTGGTGGAGGCAGAACCAAGTCTAGAAAAGCAAGAGCATTAAAAGGAATCAAGAAGACACATAGTTAATAGCAAGACAGGGTAATAGAATCACTAGTGTCACCGACAAAGTAAATATGACACAGTCATTCAGGAATGAGAAACAGACAAAAGCAGATAGAAGGGCAAACAGTAAACATGACTAAGACTGAAGGCTCAAGGCAAGACAGGGACAATGTCCCAAACTACTTGAGCAAACCTCCAGTCTTTATGAAACTCTTATATAAGCCTATAGACTGCTGGGGCTGAGCTATGCCTGAACTTATTAACTGCCAGGAGTGTTGATCACTTGCTGACCGTGCACTGTATTAAAATGGTACAGCAGTTGGAAGCCTGATAACCATTACTCACAGGCGTGTTTCATGCACCACTGTGTTTGTAAACATATAACAAGCTGGTAAAACATTTTATCAGAATCTTTGGTCCAAATCTGAAATATGTACAGCGGGGGTCATAAGAAAAGGCTTAAAAGCCAGACACTCACCTAGACATTGGAGTCAACATGGCAGGAAATTACAGTCGCCTCACACCACGAATGATCTACCTCCAGTATCACCACCCAGCAATTAGTCAGCCATCTAGAAATGTCCTGCTAACTTGCACCTATCTGGCTCCAATTAACAGCACACCCAGGCCCCTCACAATCAGAACACCAACCAGGGAAAACACCAGGGGGTAAATGTATGAACGTGCGGGTTCTTCAACACCCACGTGTTCAGCGCGTTCGGCGATTAAATTTCAAGCGGCACTGCATTGTAAAGGGAAACTTTCCTTTACAATGCAGCGCCGCTTGAAATTTAATCGCCGAACACGCTGAACACGCGTGTGTTGACGAACCCGCACGTTCATACATTTACCCCCAGACCTTCAAAAATCAAAGACAAGTCAACTGGGCAGACCCATGTCTGTAGCCATTGGAAACATCCCTGCTACAGCCTTGAGAAGCAGAGTGCCGTTTAACTGGGGCGGGCTCGACTCCACCAGAATCCCTATGGGCATTACAAAGTGATCTCTGCCACTAGGAGTATTTGTTTTTCATATTGATTTTATTAAGCCCCTTGTAATCTATGCAAGCCCCTAGTTCCCAATCCTTTTTAGCCACAAAAAAAAATCCATCCCCGACCATGGATGGCCTTTCTCCAAGTTTTCATGGTCTTGTATTCAGACTTGTATAGTGCATATATCTTGCTCTTATGAAATATAGTGCCTGGCATAAGTTCAATTGCACAATCAAAGTCTCGATGTGGAGGCAATTGATATAGATTTTTTGCAAAATACATCAAACATATTTGTGCCAGTACATTCTTTATAGGGGTGATAGCCAACTGGATAGTCAAGGACAAACATTGTTACAATCCTCACTCCCTCTTACTATCTACTTTCTAATTTTTATCTGGATTATGTGTATACAACCATGCAAATCCAAGCATAACAGGAAATGAGGGCATATGTATTAGAAAGAAGGAAAACATTTGCAACATTTAGATTAACTTTTAACTTACAAGCTAACATAACCTCCAGATAATGGAATAATGGACTACCATCCACCCCATAAACTTCAATACCCAACTCAACAAAAGGGAAAGTGGGTATCTTCAATGATTGAGTTACCGTCAGGTCCATAAAACTTCCTGCTTATCCACTATCAATGAAAGTAAGATTGTCAACTCACAACTCTGCAGTGATTTTTTTGACAGGCAATAGCAATGAATTCTGTGTGCAACGAAATACCTGTGACCTTAGATGTGCTTCCTTGTACACACCTAGTCATTTCCTGTAAGTAATGCGAGTAGTGATCCTTTTCTCCACGATAAAGACAGAAGCCTAGGAATATTTGCCTCTGTTTCTCCTCAAGTGACAACTGGAAAGCTCCAATCTGCATAAATTCCACTGTATCACAACAAACAAAAAGGTGTGGTCGTACATAGAAATAGGACTGTCATCTGTTAGTAGCAGGATAATACAATCATCATATACAGATGGGATGCACCCTCAAATGTTAATAGTCATAATAAAGAAAAAAAAGGAGAAAGAACAGAAGAGGCAAACCAGTTCCCAAAAAAGTGGTTCATTACTGTTATGGCCACCAATACAGCATAAACTTGTAGAACTAGCGGAAGAGGTCTTCACCTATAGCAGCCGCCTTTCCCGTAGAGACTGGTTATGTTTACAGGTACTCAGATGCCCCCAGGTCTTAAACTCAGTGTAGTACAAGTTTATGGTCACACAGCGGCACACAGGAACAGGAAGTAATACATGGAGTAGGGACAAGCCAGAGATCTGCGGACAGGCAACAATGGTAAAGCCTGGCTGGCCTGACAGAGCGTCAGCGGAGAGGTCTGGAACAAGCAGGGTCAGGACCACAGGCAAAGGTTCAGAGTCCGGGTACAGGCAGAAGATCAGGGTCACAGGAACAGGTTCAGAGTCCAGGAACAGGCAGAGGCCATACACAGGTAAGGCAATCAAAGATTAAACACCAACACAGCACAGGAGGAGGTAGCAAACTGGAACAGAATGCTATAACCGGCAGAGAGGCTCAGTCCTCACTGCCAAAATAGTACTAAGAGCCAATCAGGGCAAAGCCCTGCAAGAGTCCCCAGGACTTGCCTAAATAATAGCAGCGTTGGTGGCCAATGAGGATGCAGTGCCCAGCTGCATAATTACTCAGGGCTGCAACATAGAACCTAATCAGCCGAGGATGTCTGATCCTAAACAGCCCTGCGCGTGCGCCCGGCTGTTTGACAGCTGGCCGGGTGCGGCGGCAGGGTACCTCGAGGGTCCCGGTTGTTGTCTAGGCAACCAGGACGGAGGAGCCGGGAGTGACGCCCCTGGCGTCATGGAGATGGCCGGGACTCCACCAACAGGAGGAACAGAGGCACCGCCGCGGCGGCTGACAATTACAATGCTAAAAATTTTATTGAAAACTTATTAAGATTATGGATTATCAGACAAAAAGTCAAAATAAAGGTTAAAAATTATGTGTGTGTATGTATTGTGCATTAAAATCTATGACAATGGAACCCTACAGTGGCGTAATCATCTATCATAGGAGCAAAACGTAATCATATTAATCCCTTATAGTGTGTAAAAATATACATCGGATTCCAACTAGTAGTTGATCCTTAGTGGATATCTTATGCCAATATGAAATGTTGAGTTCATTATTTGCTCATAAATTTCTTCTGACAGAGTCCCAAATTCAATGTTTGCAAATTTTTGCTATAGAGGTTTTATATTTAATTAAATCTACTACACTTTCCATTGTAGGTGATAAATATCATGGAGAAGAATACTCCATTAATTTGGTATTGATGCTTATTAATACCAAATTACATAAATATATGTATGTATATATATATATATATATATATATATATATACATATATATTGTCGAAGTTGTATAATTGGATGAACGAAAGTATATTGGTTAATATTGTTTTATTGGTCGATTGCAAGCTACACGTGGCATACTGCGATCGCACGGTAAAATACACACGTACACACTCGCATTACAACATTTAGTTATTTATATAATTCATATTCATATTGAATCTATTCTACAGTGATTTATGAGCAGATAGCATTTAGTTTATTATTAGTTTATATATTATGATTATATGTACACCTCAGTGTTATTTAAGGTTCAGGTTAAAGGAAATGTGTCATGTCTGATATCATATTAATCCCCTTTACATCAGCAGCTGTTCGGTGCATTCGGCGAAGAGATCGCATATTGCATACTCTAGTTATTGATGTTAGGGAATAAACCTTTAATATGATGCTGACTATAAAATGCTAATAGACTAGTTGTAACTGGAGTCATGGAGGGAACAAAGGAGCACATCCCCTGGAGAGATGACCCCCACCTTTGGATTCTTTAGTTTGAACTAGCCTATGACCTGTTTACCCTGGACCCACCCGAAGTCTGGACCTATAGAAGCAAGCCACATCATCTGCATTGTTCACTCTGTAACACTGAATGTATATATATCATAGCTGCGCTCTCACTAGTTCAGTCTTCTCTGACCACAGTATTCAAGGGTGAACTACTGTCCACCGGTACCCGTGGGAGCGCAGCGAAGCACATGCAAGCGCAGCGGTATGTATGTATCTTTTGGTATAGGCTGTACTGTACTGTATTATATTATAATCATGTATTGAACTGTTAACTTTTTTCATCTGCTAAAATAAATCACTTTGTGCGTTGGAAACACAATACAATCGCTTGGGCAATGCTTATTTGAAAACGATAGAATTACTTTAATATATAATTTAAAAAATATGAACACTTTTTAAAACAATACACAATAGCTAAGAATATTATAACATATGGACATGAGCAGACAAATCTTTCTATTGGCTGATGTTTGGAGGTTATCAACTCTGCGCCCCTTCACAAATTGATTACGGAATATATAGGTGACCACATTCCAATGACTTCAAAAATAGCTATACCATCAATATTTTCCTCTTGCTTAATATCTACTTACTTGGACATTCTTTTCTCTCTCTCTTGAGCTATCTACCAGATATGTCTTATGTCTTGTATTAATATAGAATAGCAATAGGATATTCATGATTTACAATCAATCACCAGAAACACAGAGCTAAATGTTTTAAGGCATCAATGATGGGATTGGGCGTGCCATGTTTATAAACCACCTGGGACTTACCCTCAGGTTACTTCCAGGAAAAAGCAACAGGTGAAAAGTATGGAAACATACATCGGTAAGTGATGTCATCTTTGACATCACGGAACCCGACAGTGGCATCTGACACCGGCACATAACGCCGGAGATAACAGTCCCATATCAAACCAATTGCATTATACATATGCAATCAAGGTATAATTTAGGGATAATCTCACACCTTTGGACTTGATACTGATAACTTGACCCGCATAGGTGGGACAAGAAGTATGCTAGCAGAGTGGGCATTACCATGGACAATGTTTGTCAGTCTAGGGTGAAACTCGATACCATGTATCACCTGAGTTCTGGAAGTAGTATCAACTAAATCAGTGCAGTACCGAATTAACATGTAACTACACTATGGAATAATAAGAGAATTGATACTGTAATCTGAAACATCCGATACCACATATTATCTGTGACCTATGCTGGGAAATATCTGAGTATAATTAGGCTAAATATGTCCAACTGAGGTTGAGTACCTACAGATTGTAACTATATTTATAGCATCCATTAAAACTCAGTACAAAGCATTTACTACCTAAATATCAAGATAAAGACAAGTCTGATATGGTAATCTATATGTGTACCTAGCAAGATATGAGCATAATCCAGCTCTACATTTAATCAGGGCACAGGGGATACCCCTGGTACGGACTTCATAATATTTATATACTGAAACCTTATCTTGGAGTAGAGACTGGCATTATATTTGGCATCTTCAGTCCACTATCACATGCAATTAAATTTGCAAACATTGAATTTGGGACTTTGTCAGAAGAAATTTATGAGCAAATAATGAACTCAACATTTCATATTGGCATAAAATATCCACTAAGGATCAACTACTAGTTGGAATCCGATGTATATTTTTACACACTATAAGGAATTAATATGATTAAGTTTTGCTCCTATGATAGATGATTATGCAACTGTAGGGTTCCTTTGTGATATATTTTAATACACAATACATACACACACACATCATTTTTAACCTCTATTTTGCCTTTTTGTCTGATAATCCATAATCTTAATAAGACTCAATAAAATTTTGGTTTAACATTGTAACTAACCAATTTTTTGGGGACTGTTCTGTTCTTTCTCCTTTTTTTTTCTTTATTAAGTTCCACTGTAGCTAGTGACTGGTTAAATAATTCTGTTAATGGTGTTACCAGCACCGCTTTAAGCTCTTTTAGTATCCTTGGATGTACCGCATCTGACCCCATTGATTTATCCACTTTCTGTTTTGAGAGTTCTTTTAGAATTTTCTTCTCTGTAAATGTACTTGTATCGAACTTATTTCTATGAATATATTTGCAACTTAACTGTGGCCTCTTTCTCGCTCTTTCTGTAGTGAACACTGAGCAAAAATAATTCTTAAGATGATCTGGTATCACATTGTCTCTCTCAACAAGACTCCTACTCTCTGTCTTTGGTATTATTATTCCTTCTTTTATTTTTCTCCTTTCACTTATATACCTAAAAAAAATGTTTTGCTCCCTTTACCTACTGACTGGGCCATTTTCTCTTCAGCGTATTCCTTTACACATCTGATTGCCTTCTTAGCTTCCTTCTGTCTAACAAGATAGACCTCTTTGTCTTCATTATTCTGAGTCTGATTATATATACTAAAGGCCATCTGTTTTGCTTTCACAATACTTGTTACTTCTTTTGCAAAACACACTGGCTTCCTTTACCTTGTGTCCTTCCTTACCCTTTTGATACACTTTTTAATTTTTTCCACCTCTCCTGCACTCCTTTCAAGTTCCTCCCATCTGCCAAAGCATTACGTACATATTTTTCCATCTCTACAAAGTCAGCCTTCCTAAAATCTAAGACCTTCATTTTTGTGCGGTATGAGTCTGTCTCTGTCTTTATACTAAGCCACACTGCTTGATGATCCTAGGTTCTCTCTCGCATTTACGTCATATATTCTGTCAACATTTGTGAGAATTAAGTCTAATATTGAGTCATTACGAGTGGCCTCCCTAACCATTTGCTTGAGGGATGCTCCCTGCAAGGAATTCAGAATGTCCCTACTTCTAGTGGAACTTGAAAAACACGCCTCCTAGTTCACATCAGGTAGATTAAAGTCTCCCATGATTATTACCTCTCGTTCTAATGCAGTTTTATTGATGTCCTGCAATAGGTTCCTGTCCAGTTCCACTTACTCACCTTCCTGACCTAAATAAATTGTATCCCGGTATAGCTATGTCCCAGTCATGGCTCTGTAATTGCCGCAATATCCAGATCATCTCTTGTAATTATTGCACTTAGTTCTGGAATTTTATTTTCTAAGCTTCTAACATTTGCACACATAGCACTAAGAGTTTTATTTGTGCGTCTTCTATTACTATCTATGTTTATCCACCTGCCCTATTATGGAATTGGGACAGGCAGCTAGTATAATATAAGAGTCACAAGCTAGGGTCTGGGCGAGCAGCAGATGAGCCTCAATGGTAACAAGCAGAGGACAGTACAGATGACAAAACAGGATAATCAACAACAAGCTG
Organism: Mixophyes fleayi; assembly: GCF_038048845.1. Lineage (NCBI taxonomy): Eukaryota > Metazoa > Chordata > Amphibia > Anura > Limnodynastidae > Mixophyes > Mixophyes fleayi. The sequence goes on along the minus strand of NC_134404.1, from coordinate 124,720,212 downwards.
ACATCCGTATGGGCAGACAGACAGATGATGGAAACAGAAGTCAGTACAAGCAGGGCTTGATTAGTAAGGCTTGGTGGAGCTGCAGTTCGAGGCCTCCACACTGAAATAGGCCCATCAAGTTCAGCGCAGGGGTGGCTCCAGACCAGGGTGATTGGGGAGATTGCTCCCTTAGCAGTGTAGAAAATGCTGCTGCTGTCACCCCTTCCTCTGAGCAGTGCAGCCGCACACTCCATAGATTAAATGATTAATATGCCTGGAGGCCAATAGCTTTGATTTTTTATTTAGTTTTGACCATTGATGCACCCCTACCCGGAAATCGAACTGCCATAGAGCACTCAACGCAATGATCACACTCATTGCCAAACTATAGAGCACACTGTGTGTGTATGTCATCATACATAGCTGTATATGTGTGGATTCATTTCTGTTTCCTATGTCTGCATTTAAAACAGGACGCGTGCCAGCCATCTCCATGACGACCAGGACGCGTCCTGCAAGCACAGTGAGTCACGGTGGATTGAGGCACTCATGACACACAGTCCACAACTAGTCCTTTACCCCTCCTAATTATCTTTGCTAGTCTCTCTTTCTTTCTTTTCCTCCCCTCTAAATTGCTGTCCTTTATCGTTCACCTTCCTTGATAGACCTGCTGTCTTTTTACCTTGCATCTTACTCACCACCTCCCTGCCACCTTCACTCCTGCTCATCCTCTCCAATCTTACCCTCTCTCCATTGACTTTCAGGACAGTGAGAATCAGCTTGAGGAACAAATAGCCGAGCTAACCATCACATAAGTGTAAACTTTATTTTGTTAGTTGGTTTTTTTTTTTTCTCTGTAACTTGACCCCACATGGTGGCCATGCTCCCTTCAGCAGAAAGACACTGATTACAATAGGCCCTTAATAATTCTCATTTTCAGGCCCATGTGCCCTTTATTTAGGCCTTGAGTACAGGTGGCAGACAGTATAACTAGTAACAAACTGAGGTTGAGGCAGGGTGCAGGCAAGAATAGTCAAAAAAGTACAGGGTCAACAATGGGCAGACAAAAATATGTTACAGAGCACAAACTTCTAGGCAAGCTAACGTTGGTAAAGGCAGTGACAGCAAAATAAACCCACCACCGATCAATCCAAGCAGCTCATCAGTTCAGCCTTCCCAGCACTAGTAAACAAGGTAAACATCAGAGACTGTAAAAACAATCAATGCACAGTATAAATGGTCTGAAAGACAATGAAATGCCTGAGTTTGGCACTGTTGTTATCCCATGATTAGAGTATTACAAGACATCCAGGAAGTGAAGGTGACTCCAACTATAACACATCACTCTTCACAGATTATATACTCCTCACCACCACCCAACCTTGGGAAAACATCAGAAGCACTGAGGCTTCATGCCCCCCACCCCGCCCATGGATAAAATACATTATGCTTACTCTTTCAATCTCTAATAGCATCCAATAGTCTCTATCAGGAAAATCACCTGATACTATTGAATTAAATGAAAAAAATATATTTTATCCTGGAAACTGCTAATAATATTGTGGCTGGGTAGGATCATAACTATCATAATAAACTTTCTTCCAAAATTACTATATTATTTTTGAACCCCCCTCCCCCCCAATAGCAGTTCCATATTTGATGTTTGTTGATGTGCAATAGAAATTTACCATATATTTTATGTAGCACCGGAGGATCAATCAAACAAGTCTAAAAAGAAAATCAATTAAGGCAGGTGGTAGAGGTTTCCCTACATGTTTTGTACAGATTGTCACTACTTCTTAAAACCAGCCTGTCGCCTTGCAATATGATTGTTTTGGTTGACCTAGAAAACAAATTTCAAGGTCTCTCATCCTTCTGGGAACCCAAAACTTGCAGAAACATCAACATGAATGTGTTGCCAACTCAAATTTGCACTGAAAACATGCGACTCTTGCGCTGCTAAATTCAATCTTTCAACTGCCACCACTATTTTTGATATATCGGATAGCCCTGGTTTCCTCCCCAGATGTTCTCCTACATTCTTTGAATCTTGGATTCAGATGGGAATTAGATGCATAGGTCACCTTTCTGATAGAGAACATTTTGCATTGATGGATGTTATCTATCAAAAATATTCCTTCTAGTCCCCAAGACTCTATAAGTTCCTCCAGATCAAGTGCTTTGCTGTGTAACTTCCTTGTTAAGATATTTTCCGAGGACTCTTCCCTTGAGACAATTTGCCTTCAAACTTCCTTGCAGAGAAATATGATCTCCTTAATTTACAATATGCTATTGGACTCAACAGCAGAATATCATAGGAGACATGACTGCAAATAGGAGTCTGACCTTGAACCTCTGCCTGAGGAAGACTACTGATAGGAGATCAGGCACAGAATATCCTGCACATTCATTTCAACTCTGGTTAAGGAGATGGCATACCAAATTATACTAAATGTGATACTCTATCACTGATAAATTTAGCAAAATGTACCCTAAAACTGATCCAGTCTGTTGGAGGAACTATGGCCACAGTTGAACTTTTAACCCTGTATGTCACTCTTGTCCCAAAATTCTTAATAAATATTGTCAATCCCTAAAAACCCTTAGATTTTCCTTCACTCTTACTTCCCCCCCCTCAAACACACTAGAAAATGGTCTATACACTTGAACACTCTATATATTTGACTTTGCGTATATTGGCAGCGGCAAAGTCAGTTACTGTAGCCCATTGGAAACAAACAAACCCCCTTCCCACATCAGTGTTAAAAAATGCTTCTGCCATGTTGCATGCCGAAATAAAATCACATACTTATATTTTTTCATGACAGGCAAGGCCGGGGCTGCCTGGAATCATCGACCATGGTCTAAACACGGTGGCTCGACAATCACTATTACATGACAGGTAATACAAAACTGATTGCTGTTAGTTGCCTGTCCTAGTTTTAGTCTGGTCTCGTGAGTTAAGGATTACCACATCTCATGAGACCAGACTAAGAACCGTCCGCAGCCGCACTGACAGGCAGCTAACAAGAATCAGATTTGCTGTGAGGCTGCCTGCCATGTATAGTGATGAAGACTGCTATGTAGGATAGTAAACAGATAAGTGAGTCTGTATGTCTGAAAGGGGCAGGTTAATAAAAAGGCTGAGGGGGAGGTCAATGATATGCCTGAGGGGTGATAAAATGGCTGAAGGGGGCTTATGAAATTACTGAAGGGGGTGATAAAATGGCTGAAAGGGGTGATGAAATGGCTAAAGGGTGGGATGAAATGGCTGAGGGGGGTGATGCAATGGCTGAGGAAGGCAAGTAAAAACTTTAGTAGCTTTGGGGAGATGATCTTTGTATTGTGTGCTAGTAACAAGGATGTTCCCCATATTATGCAGCAGGTAAAAGGACTCTCTCTGTGGTCTCCATGTTCACTAAAATGCTAAATACTAATCATATGGGACTATTAGATATATGTATTTGATTATAGCACTTTGACAACATTTTTTTATAATTTTTTGTTTAAAAAAATAAAAACTAAAAAAACTATTTGACATTAGTCGGATACAGTTGGTAGCAAAAAATTACGATTATATAGAATACAAAAATAAGCTGTATATCTATACAATAAAACTGGCAGATATAAAATGCAAATGTATATAAAACCAAGAAAATAAATTAAATTAAATATAGGTGGGTAGATTAGGAGAAGGTGAGGAGGGAAGGGGTCTAAGATTTTCGTGAAACCACCAGGCTACATAAGCTCTAAAAAGTATGGAGATAGGATTCAAGATTAGAGGGAACACCAGATCAGGGGGTAAATGTATCAAGCTGAGAGTTTCCGGCAGGTTTGAAAAGTGGAGATGCTGTCTATAGCAACCAATCAGATTCAAACTATCATTTATTTAGTACATTCTACAAAATAATAGCTACAATATGATTGGTTGCTATAGGCAACATCTCCACTTTTCAAACCTGCCGGAAACTCTCAGCTTGATAAATTTATCCCCAGATAGGACTGAATTTAAGGATTAAGAAAAAGTAGATGTCAGGACAGGATCCTAAGAGGAGATGTATGAGTTAAGGTGGGGAAAATAGCTGTGTAGGCTTTGACAAAATTAACCAAGCGGCTGAAACCTGACTGAAAGTGTTGTACTTGACCTGGTTTTCTCTATACGCTCAATGAGCCAAACTAAGGGAAGAAACTTAGGGCAGGTCTCCATGCTTAGAATATTTGAGTATGAGGCATTTTGCTGTGTCAAGGATATGAGGTTCTAGTTTAGCAGAGTGTTTGTCAGTTTAATTGAGAGCGTACCATAAGAGGAAGGACCAGGTGTTTTAAAAAAACGGACATGGGAGTAGCAAGGCTAGAAAGTCTTGGGCCTTATCCAAGAAGGATAAAATCTTGGGGCATGTCCGCCTTATATGGAAAAAGGTTCCACTCTGACCACGTTCCCTCTAGATTGTAGGGGCTGTGTCGTTATACATGAGAGCTAGTTTGTTGGAGTATAGTACTATCTAAAGTAAATCATGTACGGTTTGATTAAATTTTGCGCTATAATACAATTTTTGCATATTTTCAAACCAGGACCCCAACTTTCTAGAAGATAACCAAATGACAACAAAGCTGCAGGAAAAAGCAAGCGTGAACAGCAGTTAGGCAAAGCTACAAGACCAGGTAGTAGTGAGCAATACTGTCTGTCTAAATTTGAACACTGGAGAATATGCCTGAATATTCATATAGAGGAGTATTCCTAATATACACCTTAATATTCATTAATGTGTTCCAGCTATATACCTAATATAATATGTTGAACCTCAACATACAGCTCCTTATGTGCATTAATTGGTTGATGTGCATGTGTAGTATCCTATTTTGTTTGTTGCTTAATACAAATATAAACATTGGTTTGGGCGCTACGAGTGTATTAGCCTAGTGCGGCCAGAATCCATAATCAGGCCCTGTGGGTCACTTATTTCCACTCATATTTGGACCCAATGGGTTTTAAAGGAAGGGCAAAATCGCCTCCCTCTCTTGCAACTCTTGAACTACAGAGACCTACCCCTCCTTAATCACGCTAACATATCTGCACCACTGTAATTAATACCCCTCACACAAAACTTGCTGTCTTGTAAAAAAAAAGTTCTCCTCTCTCCCCTCCACCTTCTCCCCCCAACCTTTCTGCTAAAAGCATCCAATGAATATGTTGGTATGTGTATATTAGTATATGTTATCAGTTAAATTTGACAAATCTATTTATAAATTCATATACATTGATGTTATGTAAATAATCCGGGCCATGCTAGATAATCTGTTACTGTCATGCAACCCAGCTTGCTCAGAAGAAAATGATAACATAGACAAACAAGAATCCTAGTGATTGCTGACCATTTATTATTTAAAAAAAAATAAAGGAAAAGCTCATGGTATGTTTCACTTTAAATGAGTCAGTAAAAACAGTCATTTTATTATGACAGTCCCCTTGAAGAGTAGACTTGTGAAATGAAAAGTACCTTTTTTCAAGCCTCTGCTGGTGCCTCAGGCACACAATCTGACTTCAAAGGAAGCTCTGGTTTTGGAGTATTCCAAGTTTTTTAAGCCTGTTTAGCTAATATCAATCAATTTACTGTGCTTTCTGCTCACTGTAGAAAATACAAAGGATGTGTATGTGTGTATAGGACTATTCTGTGAAATATAACAAAGAAAGTGGAAAAAAGAAGTATGTACTGTTTCTGCCAGTGATAGAGATTTTGGGGGCCTCTCATGTGACTCCTCCAAAGGGCCACTCCACCACTAGTTATAGTACTACTAAGTATTGTGTCAGCTGTAGCAGTACTGCAAATGAATACGTTATCCATAGTAGCAATGTCTAATAACAAATCAGAATTACCAATAATGCTTAATAATAAGCTACCAGTAATGGTAATACCCAATAAAATGTAGTATTAATAGTAACTATGCCTAGTAATATGTCAGATCTAGTAGTGCCCAGATATATAATACTGGTAGAATATCCAGCAATATGCCATCAATAACAGTGCTGCCCAGTAACTTGCATCAGTAATATTCAGTAGTGTTCAGTAAAACGTCCCTGTGAAAGGTTGGACTTACATTGCCACCCTCTTAAGGGGAGGGTATTAGAGGTTTGTTTTCAGCTTTCTCTTACTGTCAGTAACCTACTTGCACTCCTACTGGTGCTATGTTGCACTCAACACTTTCCAACTGTGCACCACATCTCATATGATTGTAACAGCTGTGTAATGTGCAGTAATATAGGTAACAAAATATGGAGTACTTGCCTTACTCTAGATCAGCGCTGGCCGGCCGGCCTAGTGTTCACCAAGAACCGCTGAAAGGCGGGATGGACTTCGCTGCGGAGGAACGCAGGTCGTGGTCCACTGGTCTGCCTCTAGAGGTAAGAATGTGGGAGATAGCTCGCGATCACACGGGAACTGGAAGGTAAATATGAACCACTCCGTGGTCAGGATAGCTGAGGTCTGGTACACTGGATACAGATAAATGCGTAGTACAACAAGCCTGGGTCTGGTACACTGGATCTGAGATATAGACGCGGTCAGCAAGCCTGGGTCTGGTACACTGGAGCGGAGAGATAACGAGGTCAGCAAGCCTGGGTCTGGTACACTGGAGCGGAGAGATAACGTGGTCAACAAGTCTGGGTCTGGTACACTGTAAATCACAGGGAAAACACTAAGTCAGGTACTGGAGGAAGTTGCTCTGACGCTGCCCAGGCATCAGAGCAGGGTTTTAGTAGTGCAGTTTTGAATTCCCCCGCCCTGCAGGGTCATGTGACAGCGCTGCCGAGACCGGGAAGTAGCAGAGATCGTGACGCTGGAACAGGGACAGGTAAGTGTGTAACAATGATGAAGAATAGTCACTGCCACCACCAGACTCCTTTGCCAACACCTTTAACTGATTGTTTCTGCTAAGCGTATGTTGCAATTGCAGCATTTCTTTGCTGGTTCCTCTGGTTGGTTTCTCCGGACCACTACAGTCAGTGGATAAATCAGTGTTAGTGCCTATCTGTAGAACTCAGGAACACAGGTGGTGGTTGTTACGCACATGTACATGGACCATTTCTGCTCTTTTTATATAATTTTATACACATATTAGCATGGAGTAATCTAGTCCCCTGTTCATTTTCAGTTCAGTTTGATTCATGTACATTGCATATGAATCAAGCAAGAACATAATCTTACTTCAAACATTACATTCATTGGCAGGGGGTGTCCCCCCCCCCCTTCATCCACACACTGCGTGGGTGTGGGCGCTTCAGCCCACTCTCCTCATTGGTTTCACTAAGTCTGTGCTGGGAGATTTTCTTTAAATCTCCTACCCAACACACCTTCAAGAATCCCTGCTCTGTGGCCAGTGGGATGGTAGTGGCAGGTGGATGGCAGCAGTCTTCCTGCTGATGTTTCTGAAGTCCTCAGAGCTCCATTTGTGGCATTTTGCCTTCTGGAACTCTCAGAGGGGGAATGTGTTTCCTGAATAATATGACTTCAGGAGGAGCTATCAAAATCCCCTCCAGTACCAGTTGTCTGTACCACTAGGGAAGAGGAAGCCCCAACACACCAGCGCTGCAGTTCCTGCATATGGGAACTGTAGCAATGGCATATGTGCTATGCTGAAGATGGGTCCAAATCCCCATTGGGCCACCAGGGTAAGTGACTAACATTTTTTTTAAACATAGATTTTGTACTTTTAACATTAAACATTGCATACTTTTACATTAGACAATGTGCTCTGCACCAACAATACCTAAATAGGGAAGAAAGTCCTGACCACAGCCACCAATAATAATAATGCTGAGTAAAAAGTAAAACAAATATTACTAAAACTTAATTATTTTGCTGTAGCATTAACCAGAACTAATAAAACAGTAAAAGTAATTATCAGTAATAAGTCACTAGTATAGCTGTTACTACTTAACTCGTTTTGTGCCAGCATCTAATCCTCCTCACATATCTGGCATGTTGGAAGCATAACCACAGCGGTGCTTTTGGTCTTACATCAATTAATGTGAGTGTTGTGTGGCTGGTTCCTAACTGGCTGCCAATTAGCAGCCAATTGGATGATTCTACTACAGGCTCACTGTTCACTCACTAAGAAATAATTGTGTTCCTGTACGTATATCCTGACATTCTCTATACTTAGAGAGGAGGGAGTGAAAATGATATTATAATATACATTTTTATATTAATTTCAAGCCAGCCACACAACCCAGGCCACAGGGAAAGCACAGGAGAGCCATGTGACACATATCCTGCAGAGTTGGACATTTTTTAGGGATGGATCAGATTTCAGTGACTAGTTTATATCTAGTGTGGAGATTATGTACTAAATGAGTTCTATTACTTCCAATTACACTTCTACTTGCCACACATATTGGGATTGTGCTGGTCATGCACAGATTTGGTCGTATGTAACTTTATTTAAACATTGTTCAAAATGTAGTTATATATACAGTCATGGCCAAACGTTTTTGAGAATGACACAAGTATTGGTTTTCACAAGGTTTGCTGCCTCAGTATTTTTCAGCATTTCAAAGGCTTTTATTGACAATTACATTAAGTTTATGCAAAGAGTCAATATTTGCAGTGTTGACCCTTCTTTTTGAAGACCTCTACAATTCACCCTGGCATGATGTTAATCAACTTCTGGGCCACATACGCCCATTCTTGCCTAATCAATGCTTGGAGTTTGTCAGAATTTGTGGCTTTTTGTTTGTCCAACTGCCTTTTGAGGATTGACCACAAGTTTTCAATAAGATTAAGGCTTGAGGAGTTTTCTTGCCATGGACCCAAAGTTGCGATGTTTTGATCCCAGAGACACTTAGTTTGCCCTATGGCAAGGTGCTTCATCATGCTGTAAAAAGGCAGTGTTCATACCAAACTGTTCTTGGATGGTTGGGAGAAGTTGATCTTGGAGAATGTTTTGGTACCATTCTTTATTCATGGCTGTGTTCTTAGGCAAAATTGTGAGTAAGCCCACTCCCTTGGCTGAGAAGCAACCCCACACATGAATGGTCTCAGGATGCTTTACTGTTGGCATGGCACAGGACTAATGGTAGCGCTCACCTTTCCTTCTATGGACAAGCATTTTTCCTGATGCCCCAAACAATCTGAAAGGGGATTCATCAGAGAAAATGACTTTACCCCAGTCCTTAACAGTTCAAACCCTGCAACTTTTGCACAATATCAATGTGTCCCTGATGTTTTTCCTGGTGAGAAGTGGCTTCTTTGCTGGCCTACTTGACACCAGGCCATTCTCCAAAAGTCTTTGCCTCACTGTGCGTGCAGATGCACTAACACCTGCCTGCTGCCATTCCTGAGCAAGTTCTGCACTGGTGGTGCCCCAATCCTGCAGCTGAATCAACTTTAGGAGATGATCCTAGCGTTTGCTGAATTTTCTTGGGTGCCCTGAAGCCTTCTTCACAACTATTGAACCTCTCTCCTTGAAGTTCTTGATGATCCGATAAATGGTTGATTTAGGTACAATCTTACCAGCAGTAATATTCTTGCCTGTGGAGCCCATTTTGTGCAAAGCAATAATGGCTCCACGTGTTTCCTTGCAGCTAACCATGGTTAACAACGGAAGAACATTGATTTCAAACACCTCCTTCCTTTTAAAGCTTCCTGTCTGTTTTTCTAACTATGAGCATGACAGAATGATCTCCAGCCTTCTCCTCATCAACACTCTCATCTGTGTTAATGAGAGAATCACTGACCTGTTGTCAGGTGGTCCTTTTGTGGCAGAGCTGAAATGCAGTGGAAATGTTGTTTTTCAGATAAAGTTTATTGTCGTGGCAAAGAGGGACTTTGAAATTAATTGCATTTCACTCTTCATGATATTCTGGCATATATGCAAATTGCCATCATAAAAACTGAGGCAGAAGACGTGGTGAAAATTAATATTTGTGTAATTCTCAAAACTTTTGGATATGACTGTATATTACTGCATGTACTCATTCAGAAAACTACATCTCCTAGATGGGGAAGTTCATTGCAAATTGTGATATACATTTTGGAGTAGACAAACTGCAAACTACAGCACCAGGCTAAATGCTAGAGCCCCAGACTGTACTAGAAGCAACAAGTTACAAATAAATGGGCTTTTTGGCAGTAGAATGTACTACATGAGATTCTTGGGGGAAATGGGAAGGAGCCAAATACCAACTGCTATGGGCTACTTGCTGGTTGCTGTGAGTTGTGCTCCTTAGGATAGAGGAGGATCTCCCCACAAGGAGCTATTTATGGTGGATTATTGCATGAGGGATGTTCGCAGCTAAAGTTCCATTTTTAAACGAAAGCCCAGAAGGAAGAATCTTTGGAGTAAAGGCCAACAAATATCAGCAGGACTCATATGAAGACCGACATGTTTATTGTTTATTTTGTCTTGATGTGTTCAAGTTATTAAAGTGAAACAAGCGAGACATTAAGATGTGTTATTAAAACCTCTGACCAGGATTGTAACATTGCTATTGAGAAGTTATGGTGCTGTTTGAATGCAGAGTTTACTCCAACCAAATCTGTTGTATTTAATATGTATCTAGCAGCTGATGCAGAGTGCTAGGAACATATAAAGAAATCATTTGTCACAAAGAGATTTTCTTTGCATCATAAGTTTGATCCTATTGTGAAACTACCTAAAATGATTGCTGAGGAGATAATTGCAAGTTAACTCTATAGTTGCTGGGAGAAATCTGCTTATTCCATTGGATGGAATACTAAGTGAAGATTGTGTTACACTGGAATTTGTGTATTGTGCAGAATAACTGTTTCTTACAGTGAGCTCAAAAGTCACTTTTGCGTCAAGTTGATTACTGATTTTTATTCTTTACAAGTAATAATAAGCTTTATGTGTCCAGCTGAAACTTTACTTTAACCTGTGAAATACAATTTACCCCTGGGGATTATGTCTATTGTAAAGTGACCCTAGTCTACAGTCATTTGTTCTAAAGCATCTAACCTGATCAAGTTGGATTAATCCTTGTTGCATTTCCACTGATTTTTTGTGATAAGTGTAATATGTACAATTGCACTAAAAGTCTATTCGGATTGATGTTTCTAGAAAATCTGTTGCTGCAGCACTTAGAGAAATTGTCTAATTAACCCATTAGCAACCGGTTGTCTCTCAAAAGTATTTATCCAGTGAAACCTATTTCATTGAAGCACTGGTACCTAACTTCAAAGTGAGATATTTATACAGTGTCTTATGTGTTGTAGTGATTTATTCTTGCATATTGCTGATATTGTTGAAACAAGATTCCTTAATTGTTATTTATTTATGGACCTGTTGAATAACATTGCACATTGAAGGTCTAGTGGTATTACTTCCCTACACTACTGCTACTAATCTTCCTTATCTTACCTTACACAAGCAAAGAGAAAAAACCCATGAGTTTAATGCAGTTTTAGCCCTGTGTACCTTGTTTTATTTCAACACTACTGGGGGGGACATTTGCCTCTCTACCATACTACTGGGCCTGAAACTTATCTTAATCTATTTCTGGTGTGTTAACCATTCACCCCATTACACTATAACATAAAATGTTTCTGTTTTACATTATTTTATTCATAATGAATATTTAAAGGTTACATTTTTTTCCCATATTACCTATGGGCAGTAACTTCAATTTTACTTATGTAATCCAATCCTAATGTCTGTAAATGGACATAATGAAAATCATACCCACATTATTTGAGAGTTTTCCATTTGTTTGGATAGGATGAATGTTTGGAATGACTGAGATCAGCTTTGTGCTTATCCTTCCATATAATCATCTTCCCACAAATATAAAATATTTAAAAATTGTTGAAAGCAGTGGTACATTACATGGTGGTGCTAAAGAGCATCATCATATCATGGCCAAGGTTGTTTAGATGATCTATGAAATACCATCTCAGTTCAGCATTTGGATCCAGTGAATTTAATTGTCATTGCTGTTGCCTTCTTTATTCCTCCTTTGGTGATGTCCGCTGCCTTACGTGGAACAACTATTCTGGCTTTTTTTCCAGCAACGAGTATGACACTAAAGAAAGACACAGAGATTTATACACTTAATCCAAACTGACAGTTAACCACAAGGGTGCCCATGCAGCAAGAAAGCAAAAGCCTCCTCTAGAACCAGTAGAGGAAGGACACTCAGTTAAGATAAATGGTGATGGACAATTATGGTTGCCAGCAGCATACTGGTTTAAGAGTTCTAAAGTGATTGGTTCAAATATTGTGTCTCCATCTTCCACTGTCCCTCTTCGTTCCAACAGTACCACACCACCATTAGCTGCACAGAATGCCAGTCACCAATGACTGTTCTTTTACTGGAGGTTGATAATTCTGTAACCTAACAATAACGAATGTACTTTGCCCACAAGCAACTATCATGTGTTCCCCACACCTCATAGATTGCAAGATCATTTGGGCAGGGCTGCCATTACCTTCTGTTTCATTTCATTTGCTTGTGTCATGATCCCCTCATTTTACAGCACTGCGTAATATGTCAGCGCTATATAATAAAATATTATAATAATAAAGAATGGCATTTTAGAGGGTTCAAATAGTGTGCATGCAGAAAATGGAGTATGAAATGGTTTACTTTTTAAGATATTATACTGGCATCTGTGGGTATGATATTAGATGGTTAGCATTCAAATGCAGTATCTTTGTAAAATATTTTAGTCAGTTGTGAAATATTGATAAATTATGCCCAGGGGCACCTCTAATCTACGTCAATTGAATATAGTGAATAAAATGATGGATTTAGCCCTGGGCCACATATTTTGTTTATCCAGCCTTGCTAAAGCTCAAAGGCCCACCTGTCCTGAGATGTTGCCAATTGGGGCGTTAGAGTGAATCTAAGTCAAGTGTTATTTATTTAAATAATTCAGGTGCTTAATCAGCTAACTATTTGGCCATGGTTAAATAATTCACAAACGGTCATTCTGTATTATTTATGGTTTACACAGAATCCCCAGTAATATTATGTTAAATATCACACAATGTTAATGTTTTATGTATACATTGAATCTCTGTATCAGGTATTAGCATTGTCATATTTAACACAGTTGTCCAAGTTTTACATTAGACAGGCTGTATACATATTATAACTACATGCAGGGCTGGCATGTGCAACCTAGACTCCCCCTCTCCAGTAAGGTACCCACCTTTGGACACCCCCATAGGGTCTTCTCTCCCCCTATTCTTATCTTATGGGGAATTGGGTCATCATCTCTTGCTCATGGGAAAAGCTGCTCTGCACTCCCAGCCCATTATCGTGATGAAAATAAAGACACTGGATGACTGACTTTAAGTTGAATGTTTTACTGATCCCCCTGTGGTAAAAAGGGAGTTCCACAAGGTTAAGTTAGGCTCTTGAGTCCATCCACATTGACTGGCAAGCCATGTTTCTTCTCAGCATTTTCCATATGAATCTGTATCACTACTCTACACTTGGATTAGTGCCGCATATTATTGCTAAACATTCAAAAGTCCAAGCTGATTTGCACCACACCAGTTACAGTCCTGGTGGTCAGTGCACCTGACAATGTGAGAGTAGGAGAAGTGTGGTTGTCTAATTAACATCCTATCTGCTGATGGCTGGTGGCCACATTTTAAGCTGCTCCTAAATCCTTTTTTTTAAGTCTTCCGGAGGAATACTTACAGGGTGCTAAAGCAGATCTTGGGATTCAACAGCATTCTAGCTAGGGTTAAGAGACAGTGTTTGTCCCCACCACATTTGTGTCCGGATCTTAATTAAATTATAAACTAGCTGGGCTGCTTTCTACAAGGTCTGCCAGTTCATGTCACCTACTTTTTTACTTCAACAGAACATCAGTCTAAGAAGGCATATTTGCAAAAGGTCTTAAAGAGTCTTTACACCCATCCACAGGTCCAAAGACCCAGGCATAGGTTAACTTAATGGTATGTTAATTCGGCAAGGAATTATTTTGCTACTTCATAGTACAGCATTTGCTCTTTGGCAAGGGCCCAGATGTGCCATTGGCCCTCCTTGTTAGTTTTCAGCTATGAAAGGTGTTGATGGCCTCCTTACCTTCCTAGCTTCAATATAGGCTACTAACAACAAGTGGTAGTGCATGGTCAACACCGACAACTACAACATTATCATTTGGACCCCCCCCCCCAGCTAATGTTTTGTGCATTTATGTCTAAGAGAAAAGCTTTTGATTGGTTATCTCCATTATGTGATGACAATAACAGAAAAGGATTGGAGAGGTTAAAGTACCACCACAAAGCTTGTTGAATAGCTTCCCCATGTAAAGACATCACTGGGCACAGCTGAATCTTACCAACGGCAGGTATATTGCTGGGGATAACAATGCTGTTACCAGTGGTAACACTTTTCATATTTTTTGTGATACAAAAGCAAGATCTATCACCTGCAAAAATGTCACAATGATAAATAGATCCCTAAATCTGTCTAAAATATGAATTAGTTAAAAGATAAATAAAACATGTTCTCTAATTTAACAGACCTAATGCCATAATGGAATCCATTATATATGTACAGGGTGTTTGCCTATTTCATTGAAGAGAAAATGACGACATCAGATCTCTTTTTAATTGGGAATCACATTAGTTTGTTGGTTTGCATCAAAAGTCCAAATTTAGTTCAGAAGTTTGGCACAGAAAACTGTTCTGAAAATCCAATCACAACACTCATAACACCTTGACAAAAGTTGTCAGAGTAGTATGACCCATAGAATTAATTATGTATAAAACAAATCTATTCTAGGTCCATAACATAAAATAAATATTAGAAGGAGACTGACTGATTTTGCTACAAAATATATTCTGTGATCTCAACAAGCTTAACTTTATTTTACCTCTTGCTGCACATCCTTATTCCAGGCAAGAGAAAATCACCTTATAGAAATCATCATAAAAACAAGTAACTTTTCCCCAAAATCCAACATTCAAAGTACGCAGCTCTAATTGGCTGTCCTGCTGAGCGTTACCGCCACTTTTCCTGCAAAATTATACACAATTGGTCCACCACAAGGGCATAATTTGTCATGGAAATAGGTCCGGAGAGTGAATATAGATGTAATTATGACACAGCACGCAGGAAAAATAACATTCATCATTATTTCAGAGAGAATAATCATGTTGTTTTTACATTAGAGTCAGACCAGTCACTGCAGAATAGAGATATCCAAACAGAATATATAAGTACATAGCAAGTCTCTGCAATTAGCTGTCCAGTTAGATTTTGTTCTTTATGTGCATTTTATATCTGTACATTTCAAGTAAATATGACTATGCAGGTTTGATGTTTAAGGTCTTCTAATGAAAACAACTGCACCAGGGTAACACCACAGTAAGACAGGGATCATCGAAACTAAATATGTTGCAATCATAAATGTTATTTAGTCAAGACCTCAGGTCGGTATACACTTGTTGAGAACATATCTTTACAGTATTTTCTTTTATTAAATGTCTAAAATGTGACTTGATTTGAGGTTACAGGTAATGGGTGTGACTGGATGGTCCACTCAGCATACATTAAGGTGCACATCTACTTTCAGCTGACCTGTCCTCAAACTAGAAGTGCACCTAGGTTTGCGTAAAAAGGCAGAAAAATCTGAAATGATGCACATTGAGGTCCATCCTATAGCTTTAGATTCGGTCCTTTCATTGAATTAAACTTTCCGATTTTTGTCTCCTAAAGCACCGATCATCTGGGTTAGTTTTAGTGTCATTTTTTATTGAGCAAAGCCTTTTACTAAATTTTTAAGAGTGCAGTTTACACTCTTTCCCTACACTCTTATTGCTGTTATTTTATCCCATCCTCTAGTGCAGCAATAAACTTCCCTACTAAGCCCTGCCTACCTACAGATGTAACACTAGCCCACACCACTCTCTTCTGGTCCAAATATCAATCATGCAATGATGGCCATAGTATCTGAAACCCATACACATCACTAGTCCACCATTACATTATGCCCAACATTGTCTACAGTAATACCCTTGCATACAAAAATAATCATATTACGTTGTCACTCCCACACTACTCCAGCTATGCCAAACTCAAATAACAGTAAAGGTCATATGGAGTGGGTAAATCTCAATGGGGACCAGGTTAGTCCTATGGAAGGCCATTCATATACTGTTTGAAGAAAACCTCCTTTCAGTAAAAACATATGGGTTAACAAATGTCTTACTAAAACTGCACACATTAATGTAATTAAGCTGCAATTTGAAAATAAAAACACCAGCACAAATCTGTCAGATCAACTAGCCCAACTGCAAATCATTATTCCCTTGCCAAAAAATTTTACTTTCATTCCCCAGATCCTCCAATCTGGGTGATCCCAAAATACCTCTTACTGTGCAATCAGAACATCCTCTGTCAGGTCAGGCTTTAAAAAAATTGTATAAGTGCCCCTTGTAATAAAATTGATTTATAATGCTGCAAATTTGAGCCCAACACTCAAATTTACATTTTTTGACCTCATGTTGAATGAATTGTTTTTACTTGTCCTTGGAGGTGATGAGGATCAGGCTTCAGCCTAAATTATCAATTGGATTACATTTGCACTTTTCTGGCCCATTTTTATGGGGAAGTGATTTTATAAGTCATCTTTTACCAATGTAAAAAAAACATTGAAATGTACGATTGTGACGCATGTAATAGAGATACTGATTTATTTAAGGTCAGATTGAGCAGTATTTTAGGAGAGAAATGTAAGAGCTGTTTTTAAAGGTATAATATGTAGGACCTTGACTTGATGTTTTACTATTTCTACCATGTGTACTTCCATGTATAGTCTGCCACAGTGCATATCCATGTATGCATGGACATACACTGTCCCTCTAGCAGGTGCAAATTGATTTCACTGAGGCAGTGCCCAAACGCAGTATGTGGGTGTGCCCAAGTGTATGTTCTGGGCCAGTGTTGGCTAACCTGTGACACTCCAGGTGTTGTGACACTACAAGCCCGTGACACTCCAGGTGTTGTGACACTACAAGCCCCAGCATGCTTTGCCAGTAGATAACTAGCTGTTAGCTGGCAGAGCATGCTGGGACTTGTAGTTTCACAACACCTGGAGTGTGACAGGTTAGCCATCACTGTTCTAGGCAAACAGGTTTATTTGAGACTTCTAGGCAAAGAGGTTTATTTGAGACTTCTAGGCAAGCAGCTTTTGAGCTAACATACTTTTCTGGATCTGCACAAGAGATAATTGAAACCATCTGAAATAAAATCAGCAATTTTCTAAATCCTCTTTTGCAGCATTGGCCCCTCAGAATGCAAGAAAAATAACATATGGAAGCTCATATCAATATATATTGTCTGCTCTTGGAACCATTTGCAATTTCAGTGCACTAAAGACAAATAAGCGAATTGTTTCTGCTGCATTATTAGGTAAAACTTATACCACAGGCATTGACAACTAACAGCTTGAATGCAAACAGACTTTATGAATGCTGCAAGCACAATGTGATTGTGAGCATAGAAACAACAGATGCCGCAACCCTAGAATTGCACTTGGTAGTGGTAGTGAGAGTAATTGGCAGCCTACTGTGCTGTCATCATCTTCATAACATTTCCAGATATCACCTACTCTCACAAAGGGACATTATTTTTTCTCTCTAGAATATTTCAAAAGAAACAATTTGCTTCAATTCCACCATTTTGTCACATGTGTGACACCCCATTATAAAGCAGAAAACATAATGGGTGTATTATTTTACCCTATTTGTGTTTCCCCTAAGGTGCGCACACAAGCTGTGAGCACACACAGCTTAATCTTAGATAGAGTGTCAGGTTCAGTGCTGCATACCTTATTGTAAGTATGTAAGCTTATTTGAGCAGTGTCATCTTCACCTTCTGTTCCATGTCATTATATGACATTCGTTTGTATCATCATCCCCACAATGTATTGCACTGCATAATATGCTGGTGCTTTATAAGTAGAGATGGTCACTGACCCCCGTGTTTTGGTTTTGTATTCGGTTTTGGATCTGGATTACCTTCGTGTTTTGGTTTTGGTTTTGCAATACCGCCCTTGCGTGTTTCGGTTTTGGTTTTGTTTGGTTTTGTTTTGCTATTTTTGAAAAAAATAAAAAAATTTGGGTCTAAAATAACCTAATTTAGTGCTCCACCAGTTTCTTAGATAAGTGAGGTAATTCTAAAGCTAATAAATTATGAAAAAACAGTTGAATCCCTGGTAGGCCGTCCTTAATGCGAACACTTGATTGCAAATTATACAGTCAAACCTGGTTGTCTACCTTCTCCATCTTTGATTATTGGCAATGTAGCCATCATCTTTGGGTGTATATTAGACCCTACACTTGTAGTTGAATATTAAAAAAGCAGCCTGCACAGACTGTGGAGCTAGAAAGTAGAATTAAATGGACCACGGTACTTTGGTGGCTATCTAAGCCCCCCCGCCCTCCACTTGTAGTTGAATATAAAAAAAGCAGCCTGCACAGACTGTGGAGCTAGAAAGTAGAATTAAATGGACCACGGTACTTTGGTGGCTATCTAAGCCCCCCCCCCCCCCCGCCCTCCACTTGTAGTTGAATATAAAAAAAGCAGCCTGCACAGACTGTGAAGCTAGAAAGTAGAATTAAATGGACCACGGTACTTTGGTGGCTATCTAAGCCCCCCCGCCCTCCACTTGTAGTTGAATATAAAAGAAGCAGCCTGCATAGATTGTAGAACTAGAAATTTGAATATACAAAGAAATGGACAAAGGCAGTTTGGTATCTGTCTGCATCAGATCCCCTCTCCACTAGGAATAAAATAGAAAACTATTCAGCTGTTGTATAATCTAGAATATAAATAGAAATTGAGAAAGGCAATTTGGTATCTGTCTGCATCATAATCATCAACATCCTCATTAGCGCCCTCGTCACCTCCATAAATCTCCCCCTCATCCTCTTCTATTTCCAAAGTGGCATCCTCAATTTGTGTATCAGCGGCTACACTCGGGCTGTTCAGGTACACATCAGCAGAACTGCTGAAAGGGCCCTTCTTTATGGGTACACTAACAGAATGCTCACAATTAGACATACCACTGTTGGATGGACTCTCCACAGGGATCGGTGTCATTTCTGATTCAGAGCAAACATTATTCTCCAATGCCTTACTGTTATCTTGCAGCTCGGCTTTGACGCGTAACAGTAGTTGTGCACCACTTGTAGGGTCGGTAACATTTTTGGATCTGCCACTAATAGCCAAAGGTGAAGGCCTCATTCTCTCTTTGCCACTGCGTGTGTAGAATGGCATGTTGGCAATTTTTTTTTTTATCGCCACTTAACTTTTGCTCAGTAACACTTTTTTTTTTCGCTTCAACACAGTAAATTTTTTGGGGGTTTTTGTTTTTTGCACTGATTTGGAAACACTCTGTTGTTTGACATCGCCTTGGCCAGATGACGTACTGGGAACACTAACATCAGGACTGGTGACAGAACCTGGTTGCTCATTCTGATCATATGTGGACTGCTTTGAATCCATTCTGAGCGCAAAGCACTGGGGAGTGCTAAAAATTATTTGGTAGATGCTGTTGACAGATATGACTTTTGACAGCCAGAAATATTTATGCACAATTAGGGAGGACACCCAAAAGCACTGAGGAGTGCTAACAATTATTTGGTAGATACTGCTGACAGATATGACTTTTGACAGCCAGAAATATTTATGCACAATTAGGGAGGACATCCCAAAAGCACTGAGGAGTGCTAACAATTATTTGGTAGATACTGCTGACAGATATGACTTTTGACAGCCAGAAATATTTATGCACAATTATGGGGGACACCCCAAAAGCACTGAGGAGTGCTAACAATTAGTTGGTAGATACTGCTGACAGATATGACTTTTGACAGCCAGAAATATTTATGCACAATTATGGGGGACACCCCAAAAGCACTGAGGAGTGCTAAAAATTATTTGGTAGATACTGCTGACAAATATGACTTTTGACAGCCAGAAATATTTATGCACAATTATGGGGGACACCCCAAAAGCACTGGGGAGTGCCAAATATTACAAAAATAAAATAAACCTCTATCCTCCTCTCTTTTCTAGCGATTTTTGTTACAGCAATTGGAATAAGAATATTGTATTCTCTGTCCCTGCTCTAATCAGCCTGTGACTACACCCTGCTCTCTCCCTCTGTCAAATGGCGATGGATTGCTGTGGAGGCGTGTATTTGTAATGTTGAAGTATCGCGAGAACCGAGCCACGAGATCCGACGACGTCACGATGACGTTCGGCCTCGATTTGGATTCGGAACGGGCGGGAGAGTACCGAGCTGCTCAGCTCGGTACTCGGATACCCAAAGTTCGGGTGGGTTCGGTTCTCAGGGAACCGGACCCGCCCATCTCTATTTCTAAGTAAAACATAATAATAATAATTCTGTTGGTTTTTATTCCTGTTTTAACAACAGGGTCCCCTAAACCCGCCTATTAACTGACCACGTCTCCTTTAATTTCATTGGCCTAAGGTGTATATAAAAAATAGAGGTTGAGAATTCTCATTATAGGTAGATTCTTAATTATATTGAGCATTTATCTCCAAATGTAATACTCATGCCGGTTATTAGAGAAAAAAAAGATTTACTGAACACAATGCGGCTCATCATTGTGGTTGTTGGTGTAGGTGCATTTCTCCTCAGTACCTACCTTTAAAGTGTTTTAGCCTTTCAATTAGATTCCAGCTTAGTGTTTTGTCTCTCAGATCTTTGTGGGCAATGCAGCAAACAGGAGCCCCTGCAGGTTTGATGACAGCAAAGTTTGTACAGCAGCAAAGTGTAGCAGCGTACAGGTACCAGTTGACCTAATATTTTGCACATATCTCCCTTTAATGGAAATAAATTAGGTAACTTTATTTACATCTCCTACAAATAACACTTCAGAGCAGATCTTAGTTAGACAACATACCGGAGCATAGGAACTGACATTCTCGCATGATGGGTCTGTCATTTTGTCTCTGTCATCTACCTTTAACACAATTGTGGCCACACCAGCTTTCTTACTGGAACTGGACATCTGTACACAGTGCTGGACTCCCCAACAGGCAGGGCCGGATTAACCCGAGGTCTAACTGGGCTACAGCCCAGGGGCCTCGGGCATCCAGGGGGCCCTTGACAGAGCTCAGCAGAATTATTGATCGGGACAGTGGCGGGGGCGCCCCCGGCCCGATCAATGCTGAGCTCTGTCACTGCAGTCCTCCTTCTCTGGCGCTCACGAGATCTCCTCAGTAAGCAGCTTACAGCGCGCCGCGGAAGGAGGACTGCAGTGACAGGAGAAGGTAAGCGCTTGGGGGGGGGGGCGGTCGGCTAACAGGGGGGCCAGTCTGCTAACGGGGGGGGGCCTCACGGGGGAATGGGGGCCCCCTTAGCCCAGGGGCCTCCATTCCGTTAATCCGGCCCTGCCAACAGGTCAACATCATCTTGCCTTGTAATGTCTCTCAACATTACTCTTCAACTCTCTGCGGTTTTTCCTATCACGCTACCAGAGGCCCCTCTTGGAACTCAGATGGATAGAAGGGGTAACAATACAGACTCAACATATATATCAAAAACCTTAACTTTCTTTTTTCTCTGAAAAATAAGTCACTCAAGTCCCACCAACCTCACCTTCTTGGTGTGCAAAAAACAGAGGGGCGAGACACTCCCTCATGCTCAAGGCGGCAAAGGAATTTTGCAGATTAGAAGCTTATACCATCTTTTATTCAATCCATAAGAATTATAAAATGCATCAAACAGTGAATACAGGTTATACTCTGGTTAGGCAATTCACTGGAAGGATTGTTCCAGAGGTATTTACAGTGAAGGTAATTGAAAAAGTGCACCCAAAATGCAATGCAAAACACCTTGGTTTTGCACCTGTGCATCTCAATGGTCCATCCATTGCCCATCAAGGTATACGCTTTCTCTCCGCACTCTGGTACAGCTTCTTCAAAGTACAATACAACGATGTGTATAAAGAGTTGGAAAAATCGTTAGAAGATGCACTCTGGTAATGTGTAGATGTTACTTCAAAGTCCAACCTCCTACCTTTAATACCATCAATTTAAATTTAATTAAATAAACAAGCATTTTTTTTCCTAAAATACAACTCTATTTAGCTTTAGTTTTAGCTTAAAATAAATCATGAGTAAACTCAACAATTTTCTCAGGTGATTTTAAACTCGCTGATACATTAAAGTGTGAGTTGATAGAAAATCGCCAGTCAAATCTTTATTTTCAAAATCGCTACAAATCGCAGTACCAACGTTTTGCCACTCTAGCAATGCAAGTCGCCATATGTATGAAGTGGCGATTTTGCAAACTTGCCCGAGGCTGATGTGAAAATTGCCAGATACAACACGCTGCTTTAATCATAATTTCTTGTTTAGAGTGGCAAAAAATGATTATTAATTATCTTACGGGGGCCAAATTATTTCATGAATAAATCAGTGGGACAAATTTCATTAATGATATGTAAGAGTTTTTTTATTTTATTATAGTGCCTTACTATATTTTTTTTTCAGTGAAGAAATTTTATTAGTTTTGCAAGGATTTCAAATAAGGGTACTAAAGAAAAAAGGGTAGGGAAAGACATTAAGTTGGGGGGAAGAGGAAGGAGGGGTACATAGTCAGTAAGGAACACAATAGAAGGTCATAAAAAAAAGAATCACACACTGGACTCATAATTGCTGAAAGTCATAATTTTCGCTCACACGCTGATGAAAAAACGCAACAATACCAAATCATGAGGTCTGCATATTAAATCTGTACTTATGCGTTTGGCAGCTACTCATTTTACTAACAGTGACGCACCTGTGTCTACACATGCCAGTGGTTAGAATACCTTGACTGAAATTTAAATTAACAATCCAATAGAAAATCTAGACAAGTAGAGAGTAAGTGACATCTATCTTCTTTATGACTTGACCAGGCACTTCTAAATTCTGCTGTACATGTTTATGTAATGTGCAGAGTATGATAGCATCACAACCACAAGCAGGTTCTTCTACATACTCTGAAAGTGACATGACAGGCACAAAAACAAGATGGGAACAGCTTCTCATGTGAGGGTTATTATTTCTCCCTCGCCGGTACCTTTTCTGGTATTAGTTGCAAGATTGTCTGATTAATGCCAGGAATGAGTTTTCAGTCTGTGAGCCCCATCTCTTGCCTGACTGAGGCAGATATGTCTTCACCCAGACTGAACTCAGCACTAGACTCAGTCACAACAGATGCAGATCAGCTACTGGTGACCAACCATAGTATAGATTAACAATGCAACAAAAAACGCTGTCTCTCCCTTTAGCCTGCCCAAGTGCCACCCAAGAAAAGCATTCATTCTCAGGACCTTCTACCCTGCACCTAACATTAATCACTGCCTGACAACAACCTACAACTCACTAGTTGACATGGGAAATCCCAGCTTTTGCTCCCAACAATGTCTGTTATGAAGCCAAAACTTTTTATTTTTACAAAAAACTGTACTTTTTCAGGAGACACATTGTATACAGTTAAAAGAAACACCTCTTGTTTAGCTAAATGAAAGTCATACATTACCATTTTTGCTATAGGAATGTATCCACTTCACCATGGGGGTGTAGCCATGCCTGACTTGTGCCTAGTACATCTGAAGTCCTAGGTTTTCCTATTCCCTCCCCCAAAATATCCTTGTACTGCAGTGTAAAACAGTGGAATTGTGTGTAGCACCCGATGAGCATGACACACTTCCCAATGTTTCCAGCAGTCAAAACAAATGTCTTAGCTAGCAGAGCAACAGAACAGTTACCCAGGATCGAGACTGCCCCGCCGAAATCGGGAAAGAATGGAGCTATGGAAAGAGGTCACTTATATTATCTACTAATATTATCTATGCCCTTGGCCCACTAATGTGAACACCTGTACTCTGAGTACTCTAAAATACCTCCATAGAAATTTAGCTATTTTAGCTGAAGCCATGCCATCATGAGAACCAAACTAGGAATAAAAGGAGGCATCACCCCATCGACAGGAATCTTCTACTTGGAACTGTAATGACAAGCGGATATGACCACGATAGATCATCGATGCTATAGTTGGACATCAAGCCTCTGCAGACTTTGGTGCTTTGTAAACCTGCCAAAAGTGTGGAGACACTGGTCTTCATCCTTACCTTCCTGGTAGATGAGTGAAAACATTTGAGTCCTACATTAGTCTCTGGGTGTGGTGAATCCCCTGTTAATTACTCCTTGAAAGAGTTGTGCATTTTTTTACCATAAAGCACTTTTATCTTTTCCTAAAAGTTTGCCTAATTGATTCTGTACCCATTAGGGGTACCAGGTGTGCCAGACTGGTAAATAAGTCTGACTACAGGCAAGTCATTCCAGCTGGTATGGTGAAAGAGTTAAACATTTCCCCAATATCCTCACAACCCCTCTTTTTGTTTGCAAAATAATTTGCTACATACAACCAACCCGGGGCAACACAGGCGGCCACCACACACGACACTCGATGTTATGTGATGCGGCCGCATCGCGTGTCATGTGATATGACCGCCTGTGCGCTGACGCGACCGCATCGCGTGTCATGTGATACGGCCGCCTGTGCGCCGCTGCTAATCAGGAAAAATTGCATCTACGGCTAGCCCAAACAGTGGTTTTCTGAGCGGCCCGGGGGGGCGATGCCCCCCTGCCCTCGGCCCAGCCCGCCCCTGGTCTTTATACATCTTAAAAGCAATTGCTAACTAAACCCCTAAATTTTAGGAAAGAATGTCTCTAACATCTGAATATCATTTATAAGTATATTAAATCTGACACAAGCATAAGTTGCTTCTATTATTTGCTGTGCATTTTAAAGAACATTTTTTCTCAAATTACTGAAATGCATTTGCTTTTGAATTATAAATACTTTAAGACTATCAAGCAAAGGTGAAATTATAGTGAATTATGATTGACATAATTTAACATAATAAAAAGCTTCTAGTAGAAAACTTGTAATCATATCTACTCAGCAAGCGATTAGTATGGAATATTCTTGTTTAGAGACAGGTGCTTCTCCAAATGTACATACTTGAACTATTTTGACAGCTTTTCAAAAGTGCATCTCATAATCAAATCCCTGTCTTTTCATACAAAAGTTCCAGACATTTATTGCAGATTGTGTTCAACAATGCAGAGAAATTTAGCATTTTACTAGGTAAATGTATTTTTCAGGAAACAATGCTTTTCATATATATTTTGTAACAATGCTTTGCAATACGTTCGCTTACAAGTGTTACAGAAATTTTGTACTATACCTCAGGTGGCCCAGCCACTTTTAAAAAATGTGATGTTGGTTTTGGCTTTGGATCTGTATTTTTTTCCAAAAATTGCTAAAATGCTCTTTTTTTTTCTTCCTACATTATAACTAACCTCAATAACATTAATTTCCAGCCATTTCCAGTCAATTTTGACCACCTCACAGGTCACAATATTATTTTCATCCAGTTTAGGCCAAAGACTGCAGCAAGCTGACTGGTTACTAAGCGATGGATCAATGGCACAAACACATCTATGAAATATTGCCACACAGCAGTAGCAGAAAAGAAAAGTTATGCATCCCTTCCACCCACCCTTATGTTGGATTGACATAATATGATTGATGGGAAGCAGACTAGACAAGGTTATAAAGTCGACAATATAATGACATTGACAGTATTATTAGGTCAACAATTAAATGTAGACAGTATTATTAGGTTGACAATTCAAATGTAGACAGTATTATCCCTAACTCTCATCCTGTCCCTATCTCTAGGCCTGTCCCTAACCCTGTCCCTGTCCCTGTCCCTGGACCTGGCCCTATCCTTGTCCTTATCCCTAAGCCTGTCCCTAACCCTATCTCTATCCCTAGACCTGTCCTTAACCATATCCCTAGCCCTATAATAATACTGTCCACATTTGAATAGTGGCACTGGAGAAATTGGCACTAGAGGCTGGAGAGTAACAAGAACAATGCTACCCCTGTTTCTGTGTGAGCAATGACATTGAACAATGGCACTGGAGACTGGAGAGTGACAAGAACACTGCTACTCTTGTTTCTGTATGAGCAATGGCAATAAGCAACGCCACTGGAGACTGGAGTGACAAGAAGACTGCTACCCCTGTTTCTGTGTGAGCAATGGCACTGGAGACTGGAGAGTGACAAGAACACTGCTACCTCTTCTGTTTCTGTGTAATCAATGGCAGTGAAGACTGTTAAGAAGGCTGCTACCCCTCCTGTGTCTGTGTGAGCAATGGCATTGAACAATGGCACTGGAGACTGGAGAGTGACAAGAGCACTGCTACTTTTGTTTCTGTATGAGCAATGACACTGGAGACTGGAGACTGTCAAGTATGCTGCTACCCCTCCTGTGTCTATCTGAGCAATGGTGCCGGATCACCGGTGGATGGAAGTACTTATGGAATCCAAAACCCATTAGATCTGATGACGTGACAATAATGATTTATCTCAATTTCAGTTCAGAGGAAACAGGAAAGTACCAAGCAGATTCAGCTCAGTAATCTGATTTGTGATGTTGAAGGGGGCTCGGTGTTTAGAAATCCAAGCCTGCGCAGTTTTACCTTTTACACACTAAGGACCTCATTTACAGTTGGAAGTATAGTAGGTCACTTTTGTGGCATAAACATGCATATTTCCATAATACACATACACACCAAAATGTGTCCGCGTCTAGGTGTAAGTGTATCAGGGACTTGTGGCCCCTTATGCCTGAAGAACCGGAATAGGGGTGGTGAAGTTTAACTCGAGAATAGTAAGGCCCCGTACCAGTAAGTGTAGCATGCCCCCTAAAGATACACTCCAATAAGACTATACCCAAATCCCCATATAAGCTTCATAGGAGGTGTATCTTTTGCAGTCACTGTTGGCATGATGTAAAGCTAAGCTGTTGGGCTGGTGTAAGGACGATGATGAAATCAACAGCGCTATCTAACCACTTTTGATTGGCTGTTTGGTATTGACCCCTCCAGCTGATAGTACTTATTTCATCAAATGTAATGCTATATTATGTCAAGTGCCAGACATCTATTCAGATTACATGTTTGTTGTTTCTGTTTGGACCACTGCAGAAAAGTTTAGATTATATTTATACAGCGCAGTAAACAACAGATATGTGGATGCTTGTTTTTTATTAAATTTAATGTGGAAAATGCGACAATCACATTAACATTGTTCAAACATTTTTCTCTCTGGTGTATATGCCACTGCTTTATATTATATTGTGTATGAATAGGAATACAGTATGCCCGACACAGAAAAATTGCAATGATGATAAAGAGAGAGAGAGACTGACTTTGTTTACATCTGGCTTTAGCCAGTTTTATTAAGCAAGAAAATAAAAGAAACTTCAGAGTAAATAACTTGCCTGTCTGGCACTAGCTAAATACAAGTCACTCATGACTAACAGACTAAAACAAAACAGAAGAAGTTCCAGCACAGTTTTCTCACAACACAGATCAGGCTTCATGTCACAGAGACTCTGCAGTCCTTTTCCCCAGTTAGTGAGAGACTGAATCCAATGCCTAGTAGCCTTTTAAAGACAGTTCACAGGTGCCACAATTAATCAGTCTGACTGCAGAACAGAAGACCTGGACTAAGCCTTGTAAATGGAGCCCACCCTTCTATCTCCATTTACACCCCAGGGACCCTTATCAGATTTTCCTATTTTATTTGTGGGATGATGGTGGGGCAATTTAATTTAATAGTGGGGCCTATTAATGTAATGTGAGATGGTAGGACTTTCATTTAAAACTGAGGTCATTTAATTTGATGTCAAGACTGGTTGGAAGGAAATTGATCTATTTATAAAATTGAAATACTATTTTAATGTTGGGGCTAATTATTAAACATGAGTGCTATTGATTTGGAGCTGGTTGGAGTTTTCTAAATTTCATGTACCCACTTTTTCCCAAAATAGATGTAGTTATAGTTGTTTCCTGTTTTGAGCGATCAGGCCAAGACAGGAATACTTCCAAAGCCCATCATGGACACTGTTTTCATAACCAGCTCTCCAAAATAACAGCGGAAGTCCCTGATCAGATGACTAGTGGAACAAAATGCAACAGATGAAAGTGCAGGAGAAGCTAGCGTCGTACATTCTGGCTTTCTTGGAGTGGGCCATAGTCTGTACACTGAAGTCACCTAAAGAGTTAAATGATCAGTCAGATTTTTACTCTGCAGTTGAAAGCTACACAGATGGGTGTGCTTTGATTCATCAATTCTTTGCCCTGACTTGCTCCTGTACCTTATGCTAGGCTTTTCTACACACGTCACATGACAGGATGCCTGTGCTGTTCTTTCATACACCATTACATCAAGTCTGAAAGAGAAATATGATGCCTGGTGGGGTTAACTATTCAGTTTATCTCTCCAATTACATGACCATCCCAATCTACCACCTCCTGTTTTCAGGGACAAAGGAGGAGGAAGGGCAGCAGGTGGTTAAATGGTTAGCGCAGTGATTAGCATTGTTTTCTCACATCATTAGGATCTTGGTTCTATTCTGACCAGGACCCTATCTATGTGGGATTTGTATGTTTTCCCCATGTTTGTTAGGTCTCTTCTAGGTGCTCCAATTTTCACCCACAGTCCAAAACCATACTGGTAAGCTAGCTTGCCTCTGACAGAAAGCACTCTAATGTGTGTTTGTGCGGTACAGAATTTTGACTAAAAGCTAAATGACTGCTGTGAATGATCAAATATATATATGCCATACACCACTTCTCCAAGTGTCTTCATTGTAAAACGATCAAATTCAATTCACTTACATTTTCCATACTGCCACTTCAACCACTGTGTGTGTGAGTGTGTCTATATATATATATATATATATATATATATACATACATACATGTGGCAATTGCATTCATTGGACAGTGTCTGAACATTGGTAGAGCAATTTTACACAAGACACAAGATATGGCATGCAAAGGAACTTGCTTACGAACATGTATCAGGCCCAAAAAGCGCAAACAACTGGTCGTCCATCTAACAAACATTTTCTTTGCACCATTTGCCCAGACAAACTACAAGTCAAGATCAAACCTGAGAAGTGCCTAATTAAATAGACCTTTGCGCCTTTTCTTGGCTATATCATTTCTAATATTGCATCACATCTCAAGGGAGATTCCTATCAGTCAGTATTAACGCATGCCTTTCCAAGGTTCGGAGTCTAACGAACCCCCAGGTCTGCACCAAGAACCAAGATTTTGCTTCCAGAGGTTCGCAGGTTGCTCTTAGGTTAGCCCACTGACGAGGTAGGTGAAAAACAGTAGATAAGAGATCCGGCAGGATAAAGGAGAGTAGACTCTGTAGAGGTAGTGTAGTGCAGCACAGTAGGTCAGGATTGGTAGCTGAAGTAGCACGGCACACTCAGAAGAATCCAAGTCACATACAGTGAAACACTGGGGATACACCATACTCAGGAGAGTCGCCGGGTCGGATACACTCGTGCTCATACAGCGGAGTGGTCAGAAAGGGTAGCCAGGTCGGCTACACAGGACCGCAGACAGCAGCGTAGTCAATATGGATCCAGAAGCAATGGTCTAACAAGCAAAAGGTCATAAACAGGGAAACACCAGAAAGCAGCACAGGATACACAGGGAGAGCCAGACTCCAAGTGGTAACTTATTGCCCTGACAAAGGCAGTGTGTCAGAGCACACTAGATATAGGAGAAGGGAGTTCAAATTCCCTGCCCCTGTGTCACATGACCAAAGCCGCCCCGCTTGCCTGGAAGAATAGAGCGGCATCTGAGATCGGGAACAGGAACGGGGACAGATAAGTCTCTTACAGTACTCCTCCCCTTAGAGGTGGACTTCGGACAACCTATAAGGCTTATGAGGAATTTTCCTATGGAAGCTTTTTAAGAGATCAGGAGTATGGAGATCTTTAGCGGGGACCCAGGAGCGTTCCTCAGGTCCTTAACCTTTATAATTGACCAAGAATTGCAACCAACCTCTGGAAATATGAGAATTTAGGATTTCGTTAATCTCGTACTCTTGGTCTTGTATGGAGATAGCCGGGTCAGATACACAGGTACACAGGCAGCAGAGGATCCAGAAGCAGTGGTCTAGCAAGCCAAATGTCATACACAGGGAAACAGCAAAAAACAGCACAGGATACATAGGGAGAGTCAGACGCCAAGTGGTAGCTTGTGGTTCTGACACAGGAAGCGTGCTAGATATAGGACAAGGGAATTCAAATTCCCCGCCCCTGTGTCACATGACTGCAGCTATGCCGCCTGCCGGGAACAACAGAGCAGCGGCTGAGATCGGGAACAGGAACACGGACAGGCAAGTCTCTTACATATTGTTCTTAAAATGGAATGAAATAAGGTTAAAGCTATTAAAGATAGGCCCCAACCAACTGATTTCAAGGCAATATATTGATTCCTAGGATTTTCCAACTACTATCGCTAGTTTTTTCGGAGCTCTCCACCGTACTAGCTCCCATCACTGCACTAATTCGTATATCCGCTCCCAGCCTGTTTTCTTTAAGGTTGGTGCCTTATCCTTTGCAAGTGGTTCTATCCCAAAGAGTACCTCAGGGAATATTCAGCCTTGTGGATTTTATTCAAGGTAATTTTCTCTTCCCAGAAGAATTAATGCATAAGGGACAAAGAACTCCTGGCTATGATATTGGCCTTAGAAGAATGGAGACATTTTCTGGAAGCAGCTTTTTTTCCTGTAACTATATTCACTGATCACAAGCATTTGTTTACCTCTAAAAAGTTTAATGCCTTAACCCACGGCAGGCTAAATGGTCTCTCTTCTTTTCTCATTTACACCTCCAGATTACCTTCAGGCCAGGTCTCAGGAACAGTAAGGTCGATTGCTCTATCCCATTACTTTGATCCTTTGGATAAAGAATCTAGTCCTACACCAAACACTATATTAGAGCCCAATTGCTTTGTAGTCACCATAGTCCATATTGACCCTAAAACCTCTCCTTGCATGGAGTGGTTTTAGAGTCATCATCATCACCATCAGCTAATTATATAGCGCCACTAATTCCGCAGTACTGTACAAAGAACTCACTTAACATTCCCTAACATACACACACAGACTAAGGTCAATTTAATAGCAGTCATTTAACCTACTAATATGTTTTTGGAGTGTGGAAGGAAACTGAAGCACTCGGAGGAAACCCATGCAAACATGTGAGAAAATACAATCTCCACAGAGATAAGGCCACCATGAGAGTCATCAAACTTCCAATCTTCACCCCAAAATTCTTAATTGGGCTCAGAGTTCACGTTGTTCTGGGCATGATGGCATCAAGAAAACAATAGAATTCACTTCCGGGAGCTATTGGTGGCCTACACTTCAACAAGATATTAAGGATGTTGTATCTGTTTGTACTGGGTGTGCTCAGCATAAAGTGCCTCCTCAGAGTCCTGCTGGCCCTGTTGTTACCTTTAACCATCCCAGATAAACCTTGGATTTATTTATCTATGGACTTCATCACAGAACTCCCTCCATCCAAGGGGCATAAAAAGTGAACCAGGACATCAAAAAATACCTAAGAATGTATATATCAGTGAGTCCGGATGATTGGGCAGATCTTTTACCTTTGGCAGAATTCACCCACAACAATATTTATCATGAGGCTTCTTCACCCTTCTTCACTGTATATGGGTCTCACCCACCTCTACCTACTCTACCTTTGCTCCCTCACTCAGATGTTTTGGCAGTTGAACCATTTCATCAGAAATTCACAGACATCTGGAGGTAAATGTATCAAGCTGAAAGTTTGCCTGCGGGCTTGAAAAGTGGAGATGTTGCCTATAGCAACCAATCAGATTCTAGCTATAATTTTGTAGAATGTACTAAATAAATGATAGCTAGAATCTGATTGGTTTTTAAAACATGCCGGAAAACTCTCAGCTTGATACATTTACCCCCTGGTCTCGGATCAAGTCCAGCCTTGAAAGAGCTACAGCTACCAGCTCTTCGCTTACAGTAAGAGACACAAAGCTCCAAGGCTAATTCCTGGAGACCGAGTGTGGTTATCAACTTGACACTTACTACTTTTAGTTCCCAATATGGAATTCACTCCTCAATATATTGGGCCTTTCAAAATTTGTGAGCAATCAATACAGTGGCCTTCAGATTGGAATCTGTAGGATCTCTACAGATTCCAAATGTTTTCCATGTATCTCTACTGAAGCCTTTAATAATGAATTCTTTTTCATCTTCTCGTTCACCTCCATCTTCTATTGCAGTTCAACAGCAAGAAGAATTTAATGTTAATCGAATGATCCACAGGATCATATGTTCCTGGGTAAAATTCTCCAATATCCATGCTCCACATCTTGTCAAGAAGTTCCATAAGAGATTTCATGAAAAACCTTTTGTGGGGTGTTCACTGTCAACCACTAAATGTGTGTTTGTGTGTGTGTGTGTGTGTGTGTGTGTGTGTGTGTATGTGTGTGTGTTGGTCTCAGCACTGGGTGTTTCCATTCAGGTCTGCATCCCTG
This sequence comes from Mixophyes fleayi, assembly GCF_038048845.1. Lineage (NCBI taxonomy): Eukaryota > Metazoa > Chordata > Amphibia > Anura > Limnodynastidae > Mixophyes > Mixophyes fleayi. The sequence goes on along the minus strand of NC_134404.1, from coordinate 124,687,760 downwards.
CTTCTAGTATTATTGATTTCTTCGTTTGCACTTATATGATCTCTGACAAACACGTCCTGGTTTCGGTGATGTGATTTCTGACACATAACAAACCCTCTCAGCTATTTCAATTCCACTCTGTGCAGAAATCACTGTTAGAGTGTCCGGTCTTCCTGCTCTAGCTTTCCCTACTGTTGGCTGCAGTTTAATCATTACTGTGTTATGACTTAATTTTCCCTCTTGTTTAGAACCTGTGGTTGTGACTGTAACTCTAGCTTGCTTCTCATTTGGAACCTGTGCATGTACTTTGACCTATGGCTTTTTTCTGACTCTGCTTTTGCATATTGATTTGGTGCCTCCCTCCTGACGTCATCATCATCAGCAATTTATATAGCGCCATTAATTCTGCAGTGTTGTACAGAGAACTCACTCACATCAGTCCCTGCCCCATTGAAGCTTACAGTCTAAATACCCTAACATACTCACACACAGACAGACAGAGAGAGAGAAAGATAGACATCATTCTCCAGCTAGTTACATCAGGAGGCAGTTAGAGGGCAGCCACCCGCGGGCTCATGGCAGCATTGTCCATAGCACATTACTGCCAGCGCCAATCCGGACAGATCAAGAATCCTATTTCTTCAGATGATAAATTGATATGTATTTAAACTTTATTGATATTATTCTGCATTTATAGTATTTTAGTTTGAAAAGAGAGGAGCAGAGGCCTCTCTTGAGCAGTGCATCTGCAGCAGGTGCATATGCTGGACCGTGCACGCCCAGAATTGGCCACTGTTCTGCTCTTTTGGGAACAGATCAGGGGGCCCAGGCGGTAGAGTGGCATCACCAGTATGTCAACTGTGTGTCCGTTTTGCAACTATTAAATGCTGATCATCAGTCTGTTTCTACCAGGTAAACTAAGGTAAGAGTTATATCCATATGTATTGATTGCCCATCTAATAATTCTGAATGTACTGTGGTAATACAAATTAAATGTAAAGAAAGAAATAATGAAATACTCTATGTATATTGCTATACACATTTTTTTTAACCTTGTCCTTATAGATCCAAGCACTTCAAGTAAAGATGTAGAGGAGATTATATTTGTTACCTTTGTTAAGTAATCACTGTAACCATCTTTAGCTGGTGATAGAGCTTTTCTTTCACTTGGCTTTATACGTCACTAGCAATTACCCCACTGGAGGTATGGTTTGTTATACGGACTATTTAATAAGTTTTGTGGCGTCACTTCAGCTCCTCCTGGAGAGAACCTGTGAAAAGTAGGCAAGTACATGTTTGCATGTTTCCACACCCTGCCCCTTGGCATTTACTGAGGTGGATGAGGCTTGATGACACAATTTGCATCCAACAGCACACATTGTGATCGCAAGCACTCTCCAGGAGAATTGCCGTCTCAGAAGTGTGGCAGATCCCCCACAATTCAGTATTTTCCTGGACATTCTGGGAGTGTAGAAAACTATGTTACTACAAGTCAAGCATCTGTATACTGATCTTTCGAAGCTGAGTACTTGTTGTTATACCATTGGATTTAATTAACTGTTTGAGGCTTATTTTGGAGCTGAATCTTTGCTGGGTTCTTGTTGAACACGTTTGCAAATTAACTTTACAATCTTTCTAGTCTGTATGGTCTGACCAAACTGCTACTCTTTTGGCGTTTCTTAGCAACTACTGTCACTGCTCTTAAAAGCATAGCTAAATACCAGTATTATGTCTTATCCAGGCTCTGTGCATTATTTTGAAACTGAATCTGAACAAAATGCTTTATAAATCACAGTTCCCTCATTCTCTGGAGATAATATACAACATCCAATGTGCTCTGCAAAATAAGCTTTGTTCCCATTGCACACCTCAATCTAAGCAAGTGCAAATAGTTTTTTTGTCCAAGCACAAGGGTTTGCAGGGCAAGATTGTTCTTTTGCACTGGCATGTGTGGGGGGGGGGCAATGTGAAAGCATATATTGCAAAATACAGAGTATACGCATCGGCACATAAACAAAATGCAACATTATTAAAATTAAAAAAAACCCAGTGGGGGCTAGAGGCATAATATTTCATTGCCTGGCCCCACAGCAAAATTTGTGGGGAGAAAACTGTGAAACTACAAAAAAAAAAGAGTTATCAGAAAATCTGGTAGACCTCTGGAACAAAACTTACACTGTCGGCCAGATTCAAGTCCAGATATACATCCGTTTGAGTGGTATGTTTTGCAAGATTCCATACCACGCTAGCCCAGAAACGGACATCAAACCAATGAGCTCAATTGCAGGTAATTCATATCTGCACACATGTCCCCCTTAATCCGAACTAAAGGTACTCAGCTCATCTCTAGGGACTGCTATGGACGGTATTGCTCTCTTCGGCTATAGTAAGCCCACCACCTTCCTTTAGTCCGATCGCTCCCCTTCCTTTTGCAGACAAGACAAAAGCGAGAGACGTGCACACCAAGGGAGGGGAAGGGGCATTCTGAGGCTATGACCAGGAACGGAGACACCCGATCGATTCCGCCTCTCGTCACCCTGTTTTACTCTAGCCTGGACACAGGGGCTGTGAGTGTTTGGGAGATAGATTATTCTTGCCCAAACTCTCCAATCACCAGGGGGGAGGGCCACTCAGCCGTTTAAGTGACAGAGCTACCTTGCCAGCAAAGCGTCGCCGGGTCTGGCGGTCCTTACCTGGATCTGTTAGTGCACTGGCTAACGATTACCACTGTATAATTTATAGTAATATATAACCTCTTTACTTTGCAGAGCTTGAAAAATGAGGGCCAAACTGCACTAACACAGAAACACTGCACACACCTGCTATCATCCATAGGAAAAAATGATGTTTCTAATATGTAATAATGTTGTGATATAGTGATGTTTAAAGATAGTAGTTTATTTTAGTTCAACAACATCATGAAGAGGCAGAGGAGATGATCCCCTGCCTTTAATTTTAGGGCAGAAAAGTATTAAAAATGTAATGAAATCAATAAAGAACAAGAAAAAATGAAAACATATATATTCATGATAATGAGATTTGTTATGTTTGTTTTTTTGGCATCATCATGTTACTTTTATACATTTTCTTTGATATTTTTATAATAATTATATTTACTAATCAAAACTTGTTTTTGTTTTATTCATGAAATGCAAATATGTAATAATGAGACATATTTGATGGTAATGGCTGTGATAAAGGGATAATTGTTAGCATTGAATAGGGCAGATGAAAATACGTAGTGCCATGAAAAGATTAATATTAGTTAATTGTCAGAAGGCAGCAGTATTTTAGGACTAATAAGGGTAATTCAGGAAATCCACATAGGTGCATTCTAATGTTCATGCATTCTAAATACACATATAGTAAAAGCGTGTAACTACTTTTACGATGGAAATACATAGCATAACATCTTTACCATCATATTCACGTGTTAACAGGTATTAAGAAATGTATTTATTTGAACATAAGTGGAACTATGTTGCTCTCTTTGCATGCCCTTTTAAAAACACATAGAATATGTTCACATTGCATTCCTATCTGAATCAGGCCCTGGATGTCTGTAATTGCTAGCTATTATGACGAGCACTTGAATAGTACTCATAAATTCCTCAGTCCTTCTTCTGAATGTTACTTGTGGCTGTCTATAAAATATTTTTCCTTCTTAAAGAACAGTAACAATAAGTAATCATTACAGGAGTTAAACAGAATTGACTACCTTAATCAACAAATATACATTTTTGTGCTTGAGGCTAAGGATAAAGTAAAGGTCAGGATTATACTTTGCAAGAAACCAAAAACATCGCTCTACATCATCTTAGCAGGTAAATTGGACCAGTCAGTCAGACAGACACTGCCTTTTGAGATTTAGCATAAGCTTCCTGACAATCAGACTCTCTGTATTGAAACCATCTGTAACTCTGTAATTCCTTTGAAAACTCAATAGTTATTGGCTAGATAATAAGCTCAATAGTATTAATCATCCAGTACCTCCCAAAACAAACAGTGAGAAAACATACAGATAGCTATGTGTCACTAAGTAGTTCCCGCTTATAACATTCACCCTTTAGCATTTTTATGCTCCTGTTCTGTGTTGTTCTGAATCCTCTCTGCTTCCTGGTATCTGAGTCTTGTTTGTGACTGGACCAGATTTTGCCTATTGCACATTTATCTCTATTCTGTTGTTTGTTCCACTCTCTGGATTCTTATATTATTATATTACTCTACACTGCTTTACTGTCGCTTATCTATCTCAGTGGCAGCTATTCCACTTACCTGTCACCTGGCCTAAAAGTTCACTTCTGCCGTGTCTGGACATTACTTTACTGATGCTACTGCTTTTCCTAATGCTCCTGCTTTGTCAGGTTTTATCAATATTTGTACTGCTTCACACTGCTACAGCAGTACTGGCCTATACTAGAATTACAACTTGCACATTACTTTTGTAGCTCAGTATACTATTCATTACTCTCTACTGTCAAGAGTAGTAATGGTTGAACTTAGGTTCTGCACCTTTCCTGTTCAATCATCCATACCTACAACATCAGTATCATATTGGTGCATCATCCATTCCAGCTTTTGCAGTAACCAGAGTGGTACTCTCAGGTCGTCTCTTATTTTTGCTCGTATCCTATGGTACCAACCTATCTCTGCTAAGTTACCACTACTCAAGAATAAGTCCTGGGATAACCAAGTACCTGCGAATATATTTAGCTCTATGGAAACAGGGATTGCTATAGCTGAAGATCTCGTCAACACCGGTTCTGGTAACTTAACAACTAAGATGACTCATGGAACAGATACCAAAGAATTGTTAAATTAAATAATACACTCTACACTATGTTACAGTATCTGTTGCATACATACAATGTTCATTATGACAGCTGACAATGTCCCCAAAATTTTAAATGCATAGACCGATAAGATTTATGCTATGACTGACAGTCATTCAAAATTGGTGCTGAACACTGGAGCAACTATGTTAAATATATCTAAATTGTAAGAATTATGATGAGCTCTACTGGGATTAAATATTTCTACACCGACAATATTAATTCCTAAAGATATATTAACAAGTAATTTGTGTAACAAACTGTCAGATCAGCTTACCAGTGAAGGGACGGAAGTGATGAAGAGAAAAAGGGCCAGGGGATGACCTCTGCTTCCCTTATATGTTTCCACTTACGTCACTCTTGGAGAATATGGACCTCACAGGTGATATTTTATAAGTGGTCCTCTCTCTCATTGACTGGCTGGTGTTAAATCGTATGGTCCATTTATCGTCAAGCTTCAATGTGTCTTCTGCAAATTATGTCCAATTACTTTACTTTAAAAAAAAATCCTCAAAGAAGAGAAAATAGAGACCAATGACACAAACCCTAGCTCATTACTCTTTTATTTATTGGTGCCAAAACAGAGTTAATGCTGTTCTCTGATTCCTGATCCACTGGAACTACAGAGGGCAGACTGCTGATCTCTAATTGCTGGCTGTGAACTCACTGGAACTTTTTACAGACTTCATCATCTCGCAGACTTTCATCGCCTACATGTACTTACAGGAAGCAATAGACAGTAGCATGGAGTCTAAAAACAAAAGGGAAAGACTCTAACATAGCGCTCATCCCAGTTGCTGCTAATATATGTAAAATAAACCACCAGATCTTAATTAAACACCGATAAACAAAATACATGCAGAAGGCGCACACCAAGATAGTATAGGGAATTAGTGCGAAAGTATCCAGTATAAAGTTCCTGTATTAAGAGAAAGTCACTAACAAATTCCAAGTGATTTTTCTCACATGTTCCTTCATCCACATATTACCATATGTTTCCAAATGATATTAATGCATAAAAGAGAAATAAAAAAACTCATGTGTAGTAATGGCAACACTATTATAATTCTTGGTCTTTATATTATTACCTTAAAAACCAAAAAAGTTAAGGTGAAGTGATAGGGTAATGATAAAATTAGACCACCTCGTGATGCACTTTATACAACAACCATGAAGATTAAGAGTATGGGGCATCCGCCCCTTAGGCTGTACTCACTCTATTAGAAACTGCTGGTATATCCTTATAAACACATCCACAAGGGATCATAGATATCGCGATCTTCTATTTGAAATTGCAGGTATATCTTCATATATACATCAATGGGGGATCATAGATGACACAAACTCTTCTCAGAAATACCAATACACATAGATATACAAAAAAGGAGAGAATAGAAAGGACGCCAAATCTGGCATATTATCTCCCATACATTTTAATAAAAGAACAATGATAAAAATGGCAATGCACAATCCTCGCTGTGCAGACAGTGAGTATACTCCTACCAGAGCAATCAGTTGTAATCTGCAAAAAGGAAGGTAAGATCTCAGTTTGCTTGAAACGGACCCTCTTCTCCTCCTGTGATGCAGACAGCTCGGTCAGGAAAATTTCTATAAACCAACGCAAAGTTCTTTGGTCTTTATCTAAGTAATGAATAATCCACTCTTCCGATGACAATCTTTATACTGGGGTATACAACCAATCGGGAGTAGGGGAAATTAATGTATAACTTCAAAGTATATCTGGAAATATACAAAGATAACAAACTGCATACTGTCCCATAAATAACAGATACACAGAAAACATAAAATTGTTAAAAAAGAATGCAAGTTGTTCTAAACAGCATTATTACAAGCAGCAGCATAGCAGATCACATGACCGCAAATCATTTACAAATATATACAGAGCGGCTGATATATGGTTTTGTCCAAATAGGCAAATATATTCCGTTCTGTCTTATTCTTTGTATATTCCTTTGGTTGGAGCAATTGGGCCCTATCAATCTGTCTAGTTTTACCATGAGCTGCCTTAAAGGATTCCTTAGAATATCCTTTCTGTAAAAATCTCTCTTTCAATATGGATATTTGTTCTTTACATACATAAAATACAGATAATATTGTATGTGAAGAACAAATATCCAACAGTTAACCAAAGGAATATACAAAGAATAAGACAGATACAAGTAATTTATCCTTTATTACGCAATATAATAAAGATTATAAGAGATGTGAAAATGTTTTTAGAAAACATTGGAAAGTACTAATGGGAGACCCAGTTCTTAAAAAATTTTTGCCATCTAAACCACAGTTCATTTATAGAAGGGCACCGAACCTGAAAGATAAAATAGTACGGAGCCTTCTCCCTAATTGTCATACTTCTTACTATATTAAGACTACAGGATCCCATAAGTGCGGAATCTGTCAACCATGCCGAATGATTACATGTACACAATCTAAATTTACAGAATATATATCAATGTCTAATGGACGGAAATATCCTATAGACGACTTTATTGCCTGCCATTCCAAGAATGTTATTTATTTATTGGAATGTACATGTAATGTAGCAAACAATATATTGGAAAGACTAGGGACTAGATTTACTAAGCTGCGGGTTTGAAAAAGTGGGGATGTTGCCTATAGCAACCAATCAGATTCTAGCTGTCATTTTGTAGAAGGTACTAAATAAATGAAAGCTAGAATCTGATTGGTTGCTATAGGCAACATCCCCACTTTTTCAAACCCGCAGCTTAGTAAATCTAGCCCTAGCCGTCCATTCAAAACACGAATTAGTGAACATCTTTGAAATATTAAGAATGGAAACATCAATCATTCAGTTTCTGCACATTGTAAGGAAAAAACATCATTGGAATTTAGATTCAAATAAATCTTTCTGTGGTATTAAGATCATTAAGGAGAACTGGAAATGTAACGGTTTGGAGAAGAGGTTAGCAAAGGCAGAAATGAAAACCATTTATGATCTCAATACTTTGTTACCAAACGGTTTTAATGGAGATTTCGAATTGAAATGGTTTTTAGATTAAAAAATATGAATTCAAGTATTATCATTAAGGAAGTTAAATAGTTTTAGGACTTACTGGTTGGTAGAATACATTCTTTAAAAATAAGTTACTACAGTTAAGCTAAGGAATATAGTCATTATGTGCCTTATTCTTTAGGTTCTATCATAATGGTTTGGATATTTGATTAAAGTCAGTTGCATTGCCTACATGAGCATTTCAATTTGATTGTGTGTAGTTATTTAGATCACTTTCCCAACTGCAGTATGTGATTGGCATGTTAGCTGTCTGTACTGCTGTTGCTTTATTGCTTTATTACTGAATAGTTTGAACTGAAAGGGTTCTTAGCTTGGAAATGTGCTTTTTCATGAATTAATAAAAAATAGTACAAAGGATATTGAACTTCATCAACAAGAAAGCTAAGCAAGTGTTAAATTGGTCTGATATCAGGATGGGAGACCCCTAGACATCCTACATATAGTTTTATTTTTTTTTCTTGTTTCAAGGAATATATACATGAGGTGTTGTTGATCATTATAATTAAGCTACTACTGTTGGACTCATATTCCTCACTCTTTAGGTTTGACTATAATGGTTTGGATTATTGATTGAAGGCAGTTATTTTTCCTAGATGAGCATCATAACATGATTGTGTGTAGTCACTTAGATTACTTCTCCAAATGTAGTATGTGATTGGCATTGCTGTTGTTTTATTATGGAATATTTTGAATCGCTATTTTATTACTGTATATTTTGAATTGAAAGGGTTCTTAGGTTAGAAAACCTGTTAATTTTTTACAAATTGAGCTAAACTAGCGCTAAGGAGATCAAACCCTGCTAAAAAAAAAGCTAAGCAAGTGTTGGTCTGGCTGACATTGGGATGGGAAACCTCCAAACTTGCTGGATCTGTATAATGTATTTTTTTTTCTTTTACCTTATTTATATTTCCTTTTTATCCTCATTCTTATTTGTTTTAAGGATTATATGTATGAGGTGTTGTTGATTACTTGATGGAATATATTTGCCTATTTGGACAAAACCATATTTCAGCCACTCTGTATATATTTGTAAATGATTTAAAGCGCTACGGAATATGTTGGCGCTATATAAATAGATGATGATGATTTGCGGTCATGTGATCTGCCTTGCCACTTCTTGTAATAATGCTGTTTAGAACAAATTGCATTCTTTTTTAACAATGTTATGCTTTCTGTGTATCTGTTATTTATGTGACAGTGTGCAGTTTGTTATCTTTGCATATTTCCAGATATGCTTTGAAGTTTATTATACATTAATTTCCCCTACTCCCGATTGGTTGTTTGGGGTATAAAGATTGTCATCAGAAGAGTGGATTATTCATTACCTTGATAAAGATCAAAGAACTTAGGTCGAAACGCGTTGGTTTATAGAAATTTTCCTCACCAAGCTGTCTACATCACAGGAGGAGAAGAGGGTCCGTTTCAAGCAAACTGAGATCTTACCTTCCTTTTTGCCGATTACAACTGATTGCTCTGGTAGATACAAAAAAACAACCAGCGCAAAGAAAACCACCCAAAAAAATCCCAATAAACCGTTTAAAATAGATATTGCAAATCAAACCGGCATGAAAATATAACAAGATTTTATTATAAAAAGAACATAGTTCTATAACACAAATAAATCAGCACTGGTATATATATGCAAATGTACCACAGAGTATTATCATATAAATATATCAGCACTAGTATAAATATGCAAAAAATATACCACTAGATGGCAATTATTTAGATAGACATCTATGCTTGAACATATATTGTGCCTTCATTTACATATATATATATGGTCAGAATAATTCAGTATAGATATATCATAAACAGTATAAAAGTATCTGAATAATACCAATATTATCAAAGCTTGAATTATGTCCAAAAAAAATCCAATATAGAAGCACCAATAGGTATCATGTAGATCCAGACCACAGATTACATTGCATCTTATTTAGGTTTTTAGGGAACTCATTCTCACATCCAAATGTCCAGAAACCTACTATAGATATGCAGTCAATAGAAGAAACCACCTGAGAGAACTTTCTGAACAGTGTATAGAAACTCTCGGACTCCCCCGCTGGATGAATCTCACACGATATCCCGAGTGTACGGCGGTCACGTGATGTGGGTGCGTACCCAAATATTCTTCCATCCAAATGTGAAAGCAGCGTTTTAGAGGTTCCTAGGTAGAAAGACTCCTTACAGGGTAGAATTGAAGATAGTGGATAACGGTCTCTCGGATCTCTATTGGAAATGTAGTAAGTTTGCTTTCAAATAGAAGATTGCGATATCTATGATCCCTGTTTATAAGGATATACCAGCAGTTTCTAATAGAGGGAGTACAGCCTCAGGGGCGGATGCCCCGTACTATTAATCTTCACAGTTGTTGTATAAAGTGCATTGCGAGGTGGTCTAATTTTATCATTACCCTATCACTTCACCTTAACTTTTTTGGTTTTTAAGGTTATAATATAAAGACCAAGAATTATAATAGTTTTGCCATTACTACACATGACTTTTTTATTTCTCTTTAATATGTGAATATAGTTTGGAAACATATGATAATACGTGGATGAAGGAAAAATCACTTGGAATTTGTTAGTGACTTTCTCATAATACACAAACTTTATACTGGACTTTTTTGGACTAATTCCCTATGCTATCTCGGTGTGTGCCTTCTGTATGTATTTTGTATAGTAGCATGGAGTCTCTTTGCAGCTTCTTACATTGAGCACTAATTGGCTCTATGCTTGTCTCAGTAGCATCCATTGAGCCCTGCATTTCCATCACTGTAGTGCTTGGATTGTCTGCATATCTGTTTCCTGTATATCCTGAGTTTCCAGCATTTGTGTGTATATCACACTATTCCATGTTCAGAACTCTTGGTACTAGTATCATCTTAAGTGGTGCAAGGCTGTTGCTTCTATCTGCATGGCCTATGTTGTTCGTTTAATGTTAGCATATTATCGGCATTACTTCAAATTTACATAGACTGTTGCTTCTATCTGCATTACCTATGTTGTTCAGTGACCATTACCTCAAGGTTACATTGACTTTTGCTTTTATCTGCAATTGCATAAGTTGTTCTGTGAACCTTACCATACCATGAGACTGCTTCTATTAAAGTATTCCTGTATTTTTCTGCTGTTTTCTACTATTTACCTCCAGTAGGTACTGAGCTCATAGCCTGTTCCACTGTCTGTCCAGTTTCCCTGCCAACACTTTTAACATATGTCCCCTATGTCTCTACCCCATGCCTTTTCCTATTTCAACTGGTATCTCCTACTTGACTGTGGCCAGGGTACGCTAAGTGCATCACCAGGCAAAATCCATTGCTGTGGGTGCAACCTAGGGGAGTCTGCGTTTGTGCGCCAACAGGACGCTGCTGGCCCTTTGCTATTGGTCCACGTGGCCTCCCAGCCCTATTTCGCTCTGTACATCCATGGGGCAGATGGGGTCAAAATCATGGACCACCCTACAGAGACAAAGAGAAAACATACCTCTAAAGACAAATAAAGGACACTATTATAAACAAATATTCCCCTATACTCTCCTTCCATTTTAAACTCTCAACAATTTTAAAAGAGTGCATCAGTAAGTGTTTTATAATGGTTTGTAATGAGCGAAGTGTATGCAGGTGTATGGTCAGCTGTGTTATCATGACAAGAGTGACAGAGCTGTGTTTATCCAGCGCTGCCAATATAGCCTTGGACTTAGACAGAACCCCGAACTGGTGCAAGTGTTACGTGTGGAATCACTTAAATTGCTGCATGTAGCAGAGTATTAATCAGACATATTCTGAAGTACACTACTTTGAGTATTTCCCAGTGCTGTCTCCACCTTTTCTTCCCGAGGACGTAGGGTATCATATGTTGTTCTTTTTGCAAGTACATTGCTTGCTTCCACGGACATATCTTCCTGTTTCTCTGACGTAAGTCTCGTTTCTGGGCATGCGCAGAATCAACTAGAGTACGATACGCTCAAATTCAGCAGATACGTGCGCTAATGAATCAGGCCCATAGTCTTTTATGTTACTATATACTTGCTATATTGTTATATGCTCAGGGCCACCATCAGGGGGGTACGGGGGGTACTGTTGTACCGGGTCCGGGCTCACCAGGAGGCCCGGTACAACAGCGCAACACATACTTACCTGGGGGCCAGCTGTCTTGCAGTCCGCTGGTCTCCGCTACTCTGTCTTCACTCTGGCTGTCACTGTGACAGCCAGGCACCAGAATGCGATCGCAGGGGTGGAGGAATCATTCCCCCTGCGATCATGTGCTCTGCCTGTGACAGCGGGCCCCCAGGTAAGTATGTGTTGCGCTGTTGCTCATGGGAGGGGGGTACGGGGGGCCCGTACTGGGCCCCATGATTTCTGAAGGCGGCCCTGTATATGCTACCTGTGGGATTTGGCACTGCATTACATTACCTAATATTCAGTTAGCCCTATCCAGCTTACATTTTGTGAGTTTCCCTTGTTTCAGTTAGTCTGTCAAGCCAATACGTTTTTCTTTGAGAGGCTCTTTAAGAAAGCATTTTTAACACTTTCAAGACTATACAGTTTCTTGCTCCATTTATCTTTTCATTAAACTATAAATTGACTGATGTCCACTGTGTCATATTGATTGAATTCAGCTACTTGTGGAGATTACATCCATGCTTCTTCCAATATAAAGTAGCAGTAGATGTGTTATTTGTTTCTATTCAACAATTGGAATAGAAAAGTTCACACTTTATTAATGATGTCCTTAATAATGTATGTTTAACATACTTGCCAACTCTCCCGGAATGTCCGGGAGACTCCCGCATTCTGCGAGAGTCTCCCGGACTCCCGGGCGAGTGTGGCAATCTCCCGAATTCCGCCCACCTTACTAGGAAGTGCCCCACTTCCTAGTGAAGTGGGCAGAATTAGATCCCAAACGCCGCGATTCCCAGTGAATCGCGGCGTTTGGTCCTGCCCCCCACTGTCAAATGACGCGTTTGCGTCATGACGTCACAGGGGGCGGGGGTAAAAATGACGCGATTTTGGCCGTCCCGCCCCCCTCCACTGGCTGGCTCCCGGAAGGGAGCTGAAGAAAGTCGGCAAGTATGATGTTTAATTGTTCAAAGATGTTGAATGTTTGTACATTGTACATATTCTATGTCTCTGTAGGAAGAAAAGAAGCTGGATGATTCAGGTCACCCCTTGCTGTGTATGCTGGGTGTGTGCAGGGTGCAAGTCACTAGATCGGATCCACAAAGGAGTCTACAGGAGTGGCACCAATTTATTTTCAGTGATTATTGATCATGCTACATGCAGGGGAACTGCAAATTGTATGTGCATAAAAAAACAAACAACACATAATTGTTCTCCTACTATATATAACTATTTAACACGATGTTATGCATTATTAACTTGACTCCAGAAAAAATAATGAGTCAATTAGCTTTAGGCCTTGTGTGTTAATAGACGTGTACTGTAATAAAGTATTGGCACCATAGGTTTTTATGCGCAGTAACAGACGAACCTTAATCTTCTAATATGACAAGATGCAGAGTTAGAAATCACTGATGAACCTCAGGTAGAATAAACTCGCTATTCTTCATGGCTTGCCTCTGGAAACTCTCTACCCTCCTGCCTTTCTGTTCTATCATTGTCTTTATGTCTTGCATGGCGGCCTAGGAAGTAATTGTACATTTCCAGCAGGTTTATCTTTATTAAGATACTAACACTGAAAGTTGGTATTCTGTTACTTCATAAAAAAACTTTGCAAACTGCAGATCAGTTGTAATATTCATAGAGAGCAAAATTATTTCTTGGATCATTATAAGCCAATATTATTCCTCAGTGAACACACACAAAAATAACTAGCACCAATGCCACTCTCCCTGATTTGGAAACACCCACTATTCCCACCAGAGAATGTAGACAGAATAATCTCACCCTGGAAAAGTAGAAATAGTGACAGATTCATACACATTATCAGGGACTTTGTACCCTCAACCATTGCTGATTTCCAAGAACAATACTTTCACCCTTCACTTTCAATACCTACAAATTAATGGTTTTATGTAGTTCAGAACTCATTCATAGATCCTGCATAAACTGCCCCTTTCCATCATTTACCACTCTGATTTTTCACCTGAACCCCTCCTATGAAAATCACATGACGTAGCATGATAGAAAGACCTATGAATATCGTTGGATGGCGAGGAATGGTCCTCCATTAAAAAAAGCACCGCTAAAGCCTTTATTAATATCGGAATACTCAAGAACTCCTATAAAATATATACAAGATGGTACATGGTTCCGGAAAAGATTCAGCACATTTATCCTGTCATCTAATCAATGTTGGAGAAAATGTGGCATCGTTGGCAGATTTCTCCATATATGGTGGGAATCCCCCATCATACAGTGATTTTGGTTACCAGCATACGGATACCTAGCTACCCATCCACATTCTTTCTAAATAGACACATAGGGCCTGAGTCATTAAGGAAGGTAAAGCAAAAAAAGGAGTAAATGTTCTCTGGGACAAACCATGTTAATCAATGCAAGTGGTGCAAATTAGTTTATTATTTTGCACATCAGTTAAATACTGGCTGTTTTTTCATCTAGCATGCAAAAACGTAAAAGCTCTATTTGTACACTGAAATTTAAAGTTAATCTAGGACATGCCCTACCCCAACTATAAATATGTCCCCACATTTTACATTTACGACCCCCTCCAATGCAACATGATTTTGCTCAGTTACAAAGTTACTCCTTTTTTATGGTTTACTCTTATTAATGACTCAGGCCCATAAAGTCCACAAACAAACGTACCAATAACCTGATCATTCATTTTTGAACCACTTCTAAACTGTTAATAGCCAGAGAGTGGAAAAGTCCCACTACTCCCTAGAGATCTGCACTGTTAAACCATATGTGACATCTTTTCACCATGGAATTTATAACAAGTCTACTCAATAACTCTTTACATAAATATCATAAGACGTGGGACCCTGGTTCCACTTTTACAACTCCACAACTCCAGGCAAGGCTTAAACCTAAACCATGAGGCTCCCTCCCCATATTTTTACCTTCCCTCCTGTTCCTCCCCTTTACCCACTGCCCCAACCCATACCATTACCCCAGTAAAAAATAAAAACAGTCTGCCTTAATAATCATCCAGAGGATGTTACTAAATGCAACCAACTTACTTGCAAGACAAATCTCCTAGCTTGGTCCCTTATCATGGTCCTCTAGCCTTACCTCCTTTGGCGATTACTTTGAATGTTTAATATATATAATTGCATGCCAATGTTTGTCAGGGATAAGCCCCTCTAGCTACTCCCTGATTAGATATCTTATCATATATTCCAACAGTCATACAATATATCACCTATATTTTGTCAGGAAACCGCTCCTGAACCCCTTTATCTGTCACAAACCACCCTCTGCGCACTTGTGACTTGGAAGCTTACTGTAAGGGAACACACAGGATTCCAGCCCCAGATCTCACACTAACCTCTTTCTCTAAGGCTACAGATTTCGCTGGTCCCTTTTCCCAACACAGACGCACACTTCACACCTCTCAGCAACTGTCACCAGCTACGTATAAGGCACGTAACAAACCTGTGACTTAATCACCCAATTGTGCACACTCTGTGCCATGGTAGCTAAACAGTTACCCTTCACACACTGGTTTCTAAAGAGTTAATCCAGCCAAGCAATCTGTCTCTTCTTAACAGGCAATGAATTTGTTTACAGCAAAAAGGACAGAACTATTACATTTTAGATTTAATATATAAAAAGTACAATGCTTACAGAGAATAAAAAACAGTTAGATAAAGATTTGACATATATAATCTGTATGCCTGGGGCAGGCAGAAAACATGGACAGTCCTTCAATTAGATTGATCCCCAAGAAGCTGACCCTTTGTCCCTTCAAAACACAGGTTTTTAAGCAACATGAAATGGGATGGTCTTCACTGTTTTTAATGCTAATCGGGAGTTGTTGCCTGTGACACTTTTACAATCACCATTTGCATGTTGCCTGATTTACTAACCAATTCTACTATGTGATCTATTTTTTCTGTAGAGCGTTACATCTATCCAATTTTATCATTAATAAATCCCCTATGACTCTGTCCATATTTTAATACCAAACATGATGACCTTTTGACAATGTGACATATCTTTTCCAAAGATATGTGATTTTAGTTGTTCCCGGATACCGACCGTACCTGTCATTCACAACCCTGGTGTGATTTCTGCTCCTTGGTATGCAGTGGCACCCAGATTCCCCAAAATATGAACTATGAAGGAATTTTCCTTTTAAGCTCATATTTCTATATACCTGTATAAGCCTGCACAATGCTGCCTTGGGCTGCAAAGATGTCCAGCTGTGACCGGCCCCAGAACGTCTATTCAGGAGCCCAACAGCAGGAGCCTTTTAAAGCTGTTACAGGTGACATGGTTATCTTCTCACACTGGGATGTGCAAAGCTATCAAATAAATTTCAAACAGACTCTCTGTCTTCACATCTTACACTTTAACTGAACATATCAATGGATTCATTTGATATAACATATTTACACTGCAGTTATGATTTATCCCTTATAAATAACTTTAAGCTATCTATGTTCATGACAATGTTACTATTTTAAAAGTAGAAAAATAAAAACTGCAATATTAAAAAAATATAATAAAAAATAATATTTAGTATTTGGTATCGTGTAGCAATAGTGGTTGTAACTGCACAAAAGTCTAGGGAAAAATGTGACTCCAATAAGCTTCCCATGCTCAGGGATGCTTGGTTATTTCCTCTCTTTATGGTGGTCACATAAGTATCAGCATGGGCTATTTAGTAAGTCTGGTTACCCACTGATGTTAGGAAAATGTCATTGACACTGCATGTTAAATGAGATTGTGTTTGAAATGAGGTGGTAACAAGTGCTCGCACTGGTGGTTGGGAGGGGTCAAGGGAGCACACATGGTGAACATATCAAGACAGAGCAGGCAGCATGAAAAAAATGCCATTGAGTCACAACCACTCCTGACTGCAAGTGCAAGCGGTTATGGGGTTATTGGGGCCAATAGGTTCCATTTACAAACATGTTTACATCCTGTTACTTGCATTAAAAAAGCTATTCCAAACATTTTTTTAAGGAGCCTAAATGAAGATTACTTTACAATGATATGATTGTACATCACTGCATGTCAGTTCAGTACTAAAGAGTCTCCAATATCTACTGCACTGCAGAAATGCATCTAATTTCACACCCGCATGTGATCCTGCATGTTTGGCAAACAAGTACCCCCCTGTTTTTTGTTTTAAAGTCAGTAAGCACCATTAAGCTCCCACAAAATGGAGTTTTTTGATAGACAGCTTATAACATAAGGCATAAGATACAAAAGATATCCATTGAAAATCACACTGAATGTAGTATAAACAGGGCCTGATTAAGGGTTTAGGTCACACTAGGCCAATATGCTTATAGCGCCTCCTCGCCTTCCACACCTCTATATTGTCAGTGAGAAATTAAAAGAATATGAGTTCCATAGGGTGTGGTCTGACAGCATTGACAGTAGGCAAGCAAGGAAGGCAGCATTGACAGTAGGCAAGCAAGGAAGGCAGCATTTAAAGGGAGTAGAAGGACCAGCACTCCCTGTCTGCAACTGATCCCATAAAAGCCTCACAAATGACAATACAGAAATGGAAGTTACTCAATCAATTTATAAGTTCACAACAAGTGCTCAAAAGAGGAAGGGTTATCTAGAAGAGAGACATACACAGAGAATTCCCCAGCAAGCAGCTGTAAACCAGTGAAAGAGCTGATTTTCTATTTGTACATAAAATGCCGCAATTTCAGTTATACGTATTTGCAAATATATGATAAGCCACAAACCACATCAAGGTGATCCTGCTAGTTTTTTTTTTCTGTGCATTCTTTTGTGAGTTTATATTCTACATAGGTATTGTACGTATCCTGCAGTGTCTTGTCTAGTAGATCAGAGTAACCTACACCCGTAGTCATCACCACACGTATCTTCTGATCTGTTCCCAGAAGACTTCAGGCGTATGAATACTGGACTTACGGGCATTCTAAAACAAACACACGTTGCATTCAGTATGTGTACCTTAATGACTCAGGCCCAATATCTCTTAATTAATTATTATACTTCTGTTTCTGCAGTTATTCCTTCTCTGTTGAGTTCCAACAATGTGCGAGATGAGCCTAAGTTAAGTGAAGTTGAAAAATTCAATGATAACACACGCTCCTCCACATTTGGTAGGAATTCCTCAGTAAACTGCCATAGACTTAATATACAGTTCACCGAAATTTGTGTCCTTAACTACCCATTTATATTTCTTCTGAATAAGCCATTTAAATACTTGAGTGAACCGATAAGTTTTTTATGCACATCTACAACGTCAAATTTTTATTCACAAGAGATTGGAAAAAAAAAAACCAATCCCTCTCGAGACTGGCTTTACTCAACTGAATATGGTTTATCTCAACCATGGAGTATTTTTAGGGTTTGCTAAATAACACCCTTATTATGTTCCAAATGACATGGGACTCCAGATATCAGTTCAGCAACTTAGCCACTCCAGACCCAATTTCGTTTTTTACTGTACCTCTTGGTACCACAACAACCTGTGTACTTTCCTTATACCGCGTATGCACACTCTCAACCCCATTTCGGAACTACATTTCACATCCTCAGAATTAACGGAACAAAAAATATTATATTTTATTATTGACATTTTATCTCTTGTCTTGTTTCCTTTTTCAATTTGTAACTGTTGCCTCAATAAAAAAAAAATAAGAGCACCATTTTACAAAAGACCATAATCAATATATACATAGAAAATGCATATTATAAAAAGAAAATATAACAAATAAAAATACTACAGATACTACTGATGAACACCATTATGTAAGAGATCCTATATAATTAAATATCACCATCATGAACAACATTAATAAGGATCAACAGATTCCGTAACACCGTACTGCAAAAGTTCATCAAGGCAAAAATCCATATATTATCCATATGTTACCAAAATATTGATAACCACCACCTAATTTGTAGAATCACTGTTAAGCTATAGCCAAAATAATACTCAATAGATATTATATCATAACATATTGGTCATAAATTGGGAT
The DNA here is from genome assembly GCF_038048845.1 of Mixophyes fleayi. Lineage (NCBI taxonomy): Eukaryota > Metazoa > Chordata > Amphibia > Anura > Limnodynastidae > Mixophyes > Mixophyes fleayi. The sequence continues at coordinate 124,668,767 of NC_134404.1, read as the reverse complement.
TAATCATAACAGGAACTATTGTTTGTGAAATACAAATAAATAGATAAATACCAACTTACATTAGGCTTTTATAAGAATAGGAATTATCTAAAAAATAAATACAATCATGTCTAAAACCTCTTATTTAAGAAAAGGTGCCATCTAGGACAGTGTTGAAAAAAATGGAAAAAACACAGATTTATTCTTGAACAAGGTAGAGCAAATATACCAATTGTTTCTCTAGAAAGACCAACGAGCATGTGAAATATATTGTCACACATTTTAAGCGTTAATAAAAAGAACATTTTTTTGGAGCTGAGATGAGCTTTATATATTTTTCCTGATGATAACCTTTATGGAAAGTATGGGTTCTTTACAATGTAATATCAGAAGATGATCACAATAAAGTGGTGCACTTCTGTTGTTAACTTTCCCTGAGCGACAATAAATAATAGATGTAAATGATCTCCCAGCAGAGTTTGTTCTGAATGAAGTAAAACCCACAAAATTACAATCTGCAATTAGACAAAGGCATCTTCCAACAGTGTTCTAATATGCACGGAATGATGTCAAAAGGTTTTTACTTCTAGCAGTGCATATGAGAATGCTAAATGCTACTTGAAATCATAGTTTTTCATGTAATTAAGGCTTGAACAATTTCTCAACATTTGGAAAGTTTAATATCCAGGATATATAGGCACTTTAGATATTCTATATAAATGTACATTTACTAGGGTGAGCTGTACTAAGGCTCTGTAGTGCTGAAATCATACTTGCCTACTTTTAAAACTGGAAGGGAGGTCCACCAAGACCTGAGAGGATACCTACTCTTTCGGAATTTCTAGGAGATTCCCGAAACACACATTGACACCAGAGGAAAGCCCACTGGAATCTACCACTGTGGAAAAATGTTGTTTATGTAAAATTCCTGGACACACAAGCATGAAATCAACACAAGAATTCCAGTTTAACGTCACCATAGAGACTTTCAAGATTCACCAATTTTTGTCATGCAATCTACCATATGTAGGCCGAACAATCAGAACACTCAAAGTCAGGATCAGTGAGCACATCTGTAATATGAAGAGAGGATACGCCCTACATAGCATATCGAATCACTTCAAAAAAGTACACAACTAAAACCCAATAGACCTCAAATTAAAAGCAATTACACTAGTAGCTAAGAACTGGAGAGGAGGAGACTTCACAAGAAAAATCAATAGGGAAGAGGTAAGTTGGATTTACAATCTAAATCTCTCACCCCTAGAGGCCTCAATATAGATTTTTATATAAAACCATCATTGGGTGTTTGATCAATCATCCTTAACCACACCCATAGGGGTCTGCAGCCGTACACAGACCTTCACTGTATAACAAAACCGGTCCCTCATGTACTTTACAGGAGCATACCACACAATTGAGGATGTATTCTATCGTCTAATGATTCACCTGAACGATTTAAGTTCATGTAGGCCACCTAGCATTAGACAAAGTCTAGCGCACACCACGTTCTCGAGTACTATTATATGGTCCATCAGATGTAGCCACATTACGGGACATACAATCACCTGAAGGCACTTGTATGCTCTTGTATGCATGTCAACCTATGACTCGGTAATCAAGACAATGAAGCCTAAATTATCAAGCACTCCAGATACCAAAATCCATCACTTTCATATTCAAATTAGACCCAGAATAGACACCAACTGACTAGACATCCCCTTCTAAAGTCTATGTCAGATCTACTCACCCAGCAGCAGTAATTTCACTTTGCACAGATAGCTGCAGCAACCTCAACCCCATGACCAATCTATCACTATGATCATAATCCTGGAGTCAACACATATTGATGTTTACTACAAGCATGAGGTCTAAAGATTCACATGTCTATTTATGCACACATTGGATATAGACTCATGAGATAACTTCCATGCTTCTGTTTGTTCAAATGTGCAATGTTAACATGTGAGAAAGAGGTAACTCATCATAAAGGTTCTCTCACAACTGTACTGTATTCACAAAAACATTAATTCATTGTACTTCATTCTCGCAACTGTAATCATACAAACTGGATGAATACACAATGTGCATTATGTATAGCGAACAATAATACATTTTATGGAGGAAGCAACATAGATTCATCAAGTTACCAACTATCACATTCCGTCATGATCACATGAACGGAGAAATAATCACCACCACCACTTACAGAATCGCTAATCACTAATGGCAAACTTAGAAAACTATTAGAACTAGGTTTCAGTTAGTACCTCATCTTTCACTACTACTGAAAGTATACTAAATAATAACCTTGTAAGAGAAATACAGTGTATCAATGACCCTATGATATTAGGAATCAGAGGAGCAATCACAATTCATGTACGGAACCACGAGACATTGTACGAATGTATAATATACTATTAAGAAAAAACAATACTAAGTTACCAGCAGCCCCGGCGTTAACAGGATCTATTGCCAAGGCTAGTCAGCTTTTATACGAATACAGGTTACTCGTGAAACAAGATATACCAATTAAGTCACACCTCTATATATTTCCAGTCAGTCCAATTATTTCACATTGTTTAAATATATGCATATTGAATTACATATATTTCAGAACTAATGGATATGTATCACAAAGTAACCACAATTGACTTACATCAAAAATAGTTGAACAACTGTCAGCCTAATAAATTCCTCTGTAAGCCATTAACCAATCAGGGGATAGACAAAAGCTCACTAATTGGAATGAATGAAGAGCCACGCCAGACAGTCTCATTAATTAATCAAACACAGGTGCAAACAAATTCAATCAACCTGTTAACTACAGAAATACAAGGAGCACACTGACAGTTCATTCCTTGAAAAAGTCTGGATACAGATGAAACGCTTCAGTTTCAGCACTGAATTATTCCACTTAAGACTGAACCTGGTTTTGTCTGCAGCTCCAAACACTTTTATATAACTGAAGCTTTGACTTAATCATATGAATGTAAATTTAAATTCGAAATCTTTAAATAAACGACTGCCGAAGCAAACTTCACCATGTACAGCATTATGTTTCCACCTGGCCGCTAACTGGCGCATGCACGAGAGAATACAACACAGCACCCACGGGAAATGAAAAGGTTTTTCCCCTGTAAAATGCCCGAAAAACAACAGTTTTTGGGGATTAAACACTAATTTGCTATTTATGATAGTAGCTTTGCAGCAGATATCATAGATATTTGCTGCTTTGCATCGCCTATCATTTTACTGAGCACTCCCGAAAACGATGTATGGGGAGTGCTCAGTAACGCTATTTAACAATAAATGTAATTAACTTTTCAAACATGTTAATTTACGCCAGCTCTGCTCCGAAGAGCAGAGCTGAACAGCGCATGTGTGGAGGGATCACATTATCCCTCCTGTCACTCACCGCTCGCTCTCTGCAACTATAGTTGCAGAGCGAGAGCAGAAATATCTGTGCGCATGCCCGAGTGTTTCACTTGGCGCATGCACACTGGAGTCAGTAGAGGAGCCCCATTCATCGCATGCTGCTTCGGGAACGAAGATGGAGTGGTAAGTATGTTTTCCACTTCACAGGAACAACAGTTTTTCGGAACTGCTGTTCCTGTGTTGTTTTTTTAATAAATACAAGAAATAGTTCAATCCTTATCAATGCGATAAGGATTGAAAACTATTTTTCATATTTTGTGAGTTTTGATAAATGTGCCCCTAAGACCGATACCAATTACCTTAACGCGCAACCATCCCTTCGATTAGGTCATTACAGCCATAATCACGGACATCATCTTGTAAGTGTTAACAAAAATCAAACTAACAGGCTAACTGTCACGAGCCGCGGCGGTACTCACAGCCGCCGCGGCTCGCTTCTCATGCGCCCCAGCGTCCCGGCCGTCACCTTGACGACCGGGACGTCATTTCCTCTTCCTGTCCGGCCATCGCCAGGGCAACGGCCAGACGTTAGTACATTAGCGCTGCGTCCCGGCGGTGCTGGTAGCCGGGCGCATGCGCATAGCAGGCGGCCTGTGGGCTGATTCTATTAGGCTTATTAACAGGCATTAGCCTGCAACTGTGTAGGTCAGGGGCAAGCCCTGGTTGGCCCTGCTGGATACTAGTAAATTAGCCTGCAGGAGTGTGTTCAACTGCTGATTGGTCTGTGTCTGTATTTAAGGCAATGAGGTCTGCTGCCTCATTGCCGGTTATAGCTTCTGTGCTCCAGTCTGCTGACCTGCTTGTTCCAGTTCCTGTATCCTGTTATCTACGTTTTGACTACCCGTGTTTGACCCTTGGCTTTGTATTGGACTTCGCTTGTGTTTCCTGTGACCCTGATCCTTGGCTCGTTTACCCGTTCCGCTTCTCTGCCTGTGACCTCTGACCTCAGCTTGTTCATCGATACTGATACCTGCTGCCGGTCTTTTGACCTCTGCGTGGACCTGACTCTTCTTGCCTGGGTTCTCCCCAGCCGGTACACACTTCACGACCCTCTGTCAGTCTGCAGCCCAGTCTGTCCCCACCATCAGGGGCTCCAGTGAACACCTGACTGACAGAGTAGACTCCGGGTTGTGTTGTGCCGGCTGGAAGAGTTCCTAACACTAACAAAGACCACATATCTGCAATCACCTTCTGCAACTAAGAACTAGCAGAGTATTGCATTTGAGAAATATCGAAATAGAACTTCGCTGCATGCAGAGATATATCTCATTAGAACCTTGTTGTACACATTAATACAATGTAAGACTGCAAATTATTACTGTGTAAATGTACAAGCAACTGGCTGATAAACATATCACCGCACAAGGGGTTCATTGCACACATCATCCAAGTAGGCTAACTTTACTGTAGTCGGTTCCAAAGGAGTTTACCACACAATCCACATTATATCTGACTATATTTAAAGTGCTGAGTGTTACTCTACGTACTTATGATTATTGGAGGAATAATAATGCACACCCCTATATCTGAGGATGGCGCTAGCAGCTTTTGTCCATGTTAACAGTGGATCTGCCTAGACACAGCAGCCCAGTCTCAGTATAGGTGTTTGCGCAAACTTAGGGGCCACATGCATAATGAGCAAAGTCGGGGAGATAACCTGGAAGTTGTCTTTCGCAGATGCAATCCACAAGCCGCAAAAGCAATCTTCTTTTATCAAGTCTACCTATCAGAAATGCTGTCTCAGAATGAGTATAATCTTAAATTGCTCTGAAACTATATAATTTATTGCTTCAAAATGTGGCAATAGGAGTCCCAACTTAATGGCAGAAAACCGTGGACAATAATAAATATGCCCCTTAGTCACACAGAACACAGACAAGGCTGTGTAGGGCAAGAACTCAGTCATTGCTATCAGTTTGCATGGGTAGACTACTAATGCTCTGTAGGTACTCAGACTTTATATCCTGAAATGCATTTGTGTATGTGGAATGTATAATAGCAGTATCTGTAAAAGGCTATATTAATGCATATATACAATATGTGTGTATGTATTTGCTCTACCATTTTAAAAGAAAATGTTATTTGTGATGCACACAATACAATTGGTACATAACTAGTACTGCATTTATTGTTCATTGTCTGCAAGAAATAATCAAGCACAGCAGTATAATACCATGCATTGATTGATAGAAAGATAACTGTTAAATGCAATGAATAAGATTACAAACCCATTACGGTTATTAGATCTGTCTCTGCAGTGATGTAAACAGAGTGATTGCAAGGGTGTACGTGTAGATTTGCAGAAAGTACACTAATGACACTTTATAAAGTCTGATATTGGAGCTATACACTTGGATCTTAAAATCTGTTCCTTTAGTTGACTGTGTAAAGAGTGTTATGTCTCTTGTTTTACCCAACATTAATATGGGTGGTAGTCCAAAATGTTTATAATAATATTATATTGTTCTAATATAAAATGTACTCTACATTGATTCAGTGATTTGTATTCATATAGTAAATTAGGAGTACACAATATATGACCATTGGGCCAATGTTTGCCCCATAACAAGTTTTTAACACATAAACAAGTTTACTGGCCCACCTTGTAGAAACTTACAGCAGAACAGTCCTTTAATATGTGTGTTCAATTCAAGCTCTCCTGTAGTGTGATCTTTCCAGAAGCCTATCTGCTACTAACTGACAATATCACACACTAGCCACTACTACAATGCCTTGTGGGTACCAACAAATGCAGACAGTGAGCACCACACATTCTACACACCTGACAATATTGAAAATCGTTATTATTTGGCTACCAGCTGTTACTGGCAGCCTCAAAATTGAGAAATAGAGTGCCGATCACATGACCAGAGTCAGATTGCTACTCATGTCAGTGCTGCCAACTATTGTATGAGTAGATAGCAGACCATACCTCTCTTCCTCCCAACAGGACTTGCAGTATTATTAGCCATGGCTAATACTTGATAGCTTATTTGTACACTGAAATGTAAAGTTGATATTTGTGTGCTACATGAAATAAAAGGTCAGTATTTAATATATGTGCAAAACAGAATACTAATTTGCACCCCTTGCATTGTAACATGGTTTTGTCCAGGAGACTTAAATAAGAAGTTTCTTAAGTTAAGATCCTTAATGAATCAGGGCCTGTGTCTTATCTCCCACATACTCATCTTCTCACAAATATAAAAAAGTTAACAATTTATGAAGGCAGTGTGAAATAGTCCTGTGAGTCATCACACCAATGGTAGGGTTGGTTTGATGATCATCTAGGTGCCATCTTGGTTCGATTGCTGCACCCTGCGAGACTAATCATTATTGCTGTTGCAATCTCTGATTTGGCTGAGATCAGGTCTCATACTATACTTTTAATGTGATAAAAAACAGTGCACAGTGTAATTGAAAAAATAAACAAATATGTTAAAAAAAAACATACACCCCTCTCTACACACACACAAATGCCCCAAATCTCAACAAGCGCCATCTATTTTTAAATTATTATTAATTCTGAGCGCAAGACCCGCAATGTACATAGGGAAAGCCCAGTGCGCCTCCTCCTGTGTCTTAGCACAAACTGAAAGCAAAGAAAACGCTTTGTATTGATGGCCACGGTGACATAATAGCCATGGAGGAATACACCAGCAGATTTTGTGTCTGACATGTTCAAATAGCTGTTGGTCAATATTCATCCTGTAAGGTCAGTACAGCAAAAACTGTTTAGATGTTATATATCCTGTGCCTATAATCTTACATGATCGTTAAGAGCCAGTGTGATGAATCTAGCAGCTTTTCTATAGCTTCATGGCATCACAGATCTTTTCACAGGAGTATGATAACATGGACGATCAAACAAAGTCTCCATTGGAGTGAAACATAGGGAAAATAAACCTCTGCATAACATTACCATCCCTAGGGAAAAAGAGATACTGAAAAAAACAGTTTTGTTTGTTGTAAGCCAAACCGATGACAGTTCAATGACATCCTGGATACTTTTAAAAAGGAAAGACTAAATATGAGCTACAAACTGAAGTCGTGGAATTTTTTAGAAATAAACTTGTTAGAAATAAGGGTTTAGAGCAAAACATTTTTTTAAGGAGAACAACGATGAAAAAAATTGGAAGACATAGATGAGAGCAAGAGGAAAAGTTGTTCATCCTGGTGGTACCAAACCAAGTTGCAATAGATATTTCTAACTCTGGTTTAACTGTAGGAAATATGGCAACAAACATGCTGGGCAATCCAGAAATGAGAGTTTATTTGTTCCAACATATTGATGTTGTACTGAATTTTCCTGTTCAGAGAAATAGGGTTTCAAACATAGCGGCAAAGTTAAGAAAATTAACACAAGGGGGTAAATGTATCAAGCTGAGAGTTTTCCGACGGGTTTGAAAAGTGGAGATGTTGCCTATAGCAACCAATCAGATTCTAGCTGTCATTTTGTGGAATGTACTAAATAAATGACAGCTAGAATCTGATTGGTTGCTATAGGCAACATCACCACTTTTCAAACCAACCGGAAAACTCTCAGCTTAATACATTTACCCCAAGATCTGCAATAAAAGTAGCCTTGGATCCAACCCCAAAAGTTGACAGTCATATATCAAGAAATGCACCATTGTGGAATTCCTTGATATTAGTGTATAAATATGTTAGCAACTTTAAGCCTGTGAAAACACCAAAGGGTAAATGTATCAAGCTTCGATTTGAGTTTTTCAATGATTTTCTCGGGTGAGTTTAAACTAACTGATGTATGAAAGTGCGAGTTGATAGTAAATGGCTAAGAGAGTGATGTTGCTAAAATCGCCAAGCTAGAAATCGCCATCCTGGCAATTGGCAACATTAACAATACAATTCGCCATATGAACGAAGCTGCGATTTTGCAAACTCGCCTGAGATTGCTGTGAAAATCGCCAGATTCAACATGCTGCTTTGAATAGGCGAGATTAGTAAACACATCAGCTTTCCACTGCTGGCCAATGTTAACATAACAGGAAATACAATCCACGTTTTAATTATGAGGGTAATCATGATTTCTTGTTTAGAGGGGCAAAAATTATTATTCATCATCATAAGGGGGCCAAATTATTTTACGAATAAATTTGTGGGACAATTTTCATTAATGGTTATATGCAAGAGAAATTATTTTAATTTAAATATATTATAGTGGCATACTATTTCATTATCAGTGGGGCAATAATAATTTTTCTTATGTGGCAACACTTAATATTTTCAGATGGGGTCACCATTTAAATAACATACTTGTGCCTATGTGCATGCTGCCATTTGTAGTCCCACAAGTACTTTAAATGGTGTCCCCATCTGGAAATATCAAGCGTTGCCACATCAAACTGGTCATCAGAAACAAAACAGTCTTTTCTGTGAAAATATAGTGTCTAGTAACAAAAAATGGACCCCAGTGAAGAGAATTTTGTGAGCTGTTAAAATAGTATCAATAACATATGTACTTAAGTGTAATTAATTAATTCTGATCTAAATTATATGTTTAAAGAAAAATGTATGAAAAAATTAAAGACATTTTCAACATTCTTGACATTAAATATAAAGATGCAAAGATCCAATCTGTGAAAAAATTATGAAATGAGAGAAAGCCGGACTTTCTAGAAGGTTGTGCACATATGATAAATACCACAGAATGTTTGCAAATCAATAAGAAAATACAAAAAAGGAAGCAGGCTAAAATGGCTTTATTTCCTGATAAAAGCTCACCAACTTATCCTCAAGTAACGGTTTCTGTGTCTGTTAGTACGCCAGGAAAATAAAAATGGTCACCTTCAAAACAACAAACTGTGCACTCACGTTGCAAAATGGCCATCCCACGCAATAGTGAAGATTGCATCACTGCAAAGTTGCACTGCAAAACAGCCTCATCTGCAGCAAAATTTTACTTGCGAACTTTCGGCTGCAACTTTGTCTCTTAACACTATTTGCTTGCTCCTTCAAGTTTGTGATGTTTTTCTGCTGTTTGATGGGAAGAGCACGATATGGCAGAAATTGTATGGGTCCATGGATCCATATTGCTGCATGCTGATAGTGGCAGTGCAAATCTGAGGGAAATGTTTTTGTGTGCAGCAATATTTGAAAATTGGTGCTTATCAGTTGCATCGCTTCATGGCAACAGTGTACCTACAGATGAGTTAGCTTTTTCAGAAATATAATACCAAGGTATGGAAGTCCTGGGGATTAAATGTATCAAGCTGCGATTTTGAAAATCCTGCAATTTTCTTGGGAGAGTTGAAACTCGCCAATGTATTAACCTGAGATTTGAACTAAAATCGCCGGAGATGAGTTTGGTTTTTAAATAATAATTGGTGTCTAACTTGTAGCAAATCGCTGTCCCGATTTTTCCCCGCTCTAGCTATACAAGTCTACAAATGTATGAAGCTCCGATTTTGCTAACCCAACCGAGTTTCAATTAAAAATCCACAGATACAACATGCTGCTTTCTAGATGCGAGATTAGCAAACACATCTCTGTTACACTGCTTGCCTATACAGCCGTAGGTCCTGACGGAAAAAAAAAATAGATGAATGTTTGCATTATTAACACTACGGCTGTCAGCCTACTGCTGGTTGCTCAAAAATCGAGGAAAATTTGCATGGGGTCCCCCACGATTTTCACATTGCCACACCAAGTCAAACCTGCCAGGGTGGTTGGCATTACAGCAGGGTGACACGTGGCAGGGGACCCCCTGCAATATTATTATTATCATCATAGATTTATAAGGCACCACAGTGCTCCGTAGTTCCGTACAGTAGGAAAAACAGTACATACATAAAACAAGGACTTACAAGGCAGACAAAATAAAAGCAGACATGAAAACAAAGGGTATGAGAGACCCTGCTCATTAAAGAGCTTACATTCTAAGTGTAAGAGGGCACAGCTGAAACAACAGGAGTAAATGTTCTTCAGAGTGGAGATTGCATTACTCATGAGGGTGCATTAGTGTGAATAGTGTTATCACCTCTAAAAAAGAGATGGGTTTTCAAAGATTTTAAGGTTGTGGTCTGATTGAGCGTGGTAGGGAATTCCATAAGTGGGGAGCAGTACGGGAGAAGTCTTGTAGGCGGGAGTGAGAGGTGGTTACCAGAAACGAGACAATACAAAGATCAGAGGTAGATCTAAGAGGGTGGGAGGGAGAGTATTTTGATATGAGATTTGAGATGTATGCCGGGGTAATGTTGTGAGGGCTTTGTAGGTAATGGTGAGTAATTTGAATTTGATTCTGGAGGACATAGGGAAACAGTGTAGAAATTTGCAAAGTGGTGCAGCAGATGTGGAGCAGTGAGAGAGGAAGATTAGTTTTGCAGCAGCATTTAGGATGGATTTAAGTGTGGATATATGTGTGTCAGGCATACCAGATAGCCAGAGGTTGCAATAGTCAAGACGGGAGATGATGAGAGAATAGATAAGTGTTTTGGTAGGATGTTGAGTAATAAAAGAACGTATTCTGGCAATGTATTTAAGGAGGAGTCGACAGGACTGGGAGAGAGTCTGGATGTGAGGAATAAAGCAGAGGGCAGAGTCAAATGTGACACCAAGACAGCGGGCTTGGAAAACTGAGGAAATTGTGGTGTTATTGACAGTGAGGGAGATTTGAGGGCAGGTAGTGACCCTGGCAGGAGGGAAGATAATAAGCTCTGTTTTGGACATGTTGAACTTTAGGTAGCATTGGGACATCCATGTGGAGATAGCAGAAAGACAGTTGGTTACATGAGATAGTAGAGAAAGATAGAGGTTAAGGGAACAGATATAGATTTGGGTGTCATCAGTGTAGAGGTGGTATTGGAGGCCGAATGAGCGAATTACTGCCCCAAGAGAAGAGGTGTACAATGAAAAAAAAAAAGAGCCAAGAACCAAGACTTGTGGTACCTCAACAGATAGTGGGAGTGGGTAGGATGTGCCAGAGGTAGAAACAATAAAGGAGTGGTTCAATAGGTAGGAAGTGAACCAGGTAAGAACTGTGTCACGAAGGCCAATGAAGGGAAGGGTGTGTAGAAGAAGAGGGTGATCAACAGTATTAAAAGTAGCAGAGGACAGCGTGGGAAAACCCCTTAGACTATAAATAGAGCTTGTGGCTCTATTATAGTCATTAGAGTCGCGTTGTTTATACAGTGTACAAGCACTTTTTTTCAAGCATGTTCTGGTTTGGATATACAAAATGGGGGTCCCCTTGACCTGAAGAAAGAAGAGTGCAAGCCAATTGGAATTACAAAGGGGGTTCCTCCTGACCCGAAAATTGTTTACAAGCATGCAAATTTGGAACTACAAATATGGTGGTCTATGTGATCCGAATATCAGAAGATTTTAATCAAGCATGGACATTTGGATATGCAAATATTTTGGGGACATCTTCATTGACTTTATTATGGAATACAAATTCATATGGACATGGTTTTAAAACATTTTTGGATTAAAATCTTCTGACAAAAGAAGAAGGCATCATATTGGTGAGTATATGGGGTTTTATTTATTTTAATAAATATACGTATTATTAAATAGGGTGCTTTATGTATTTATTGGGCTTTTATTATTTTTAATAAAGAGACGTGGTATTTAAGAGGGTGTTTTATGTATTTATTGGGCTTTTATTATATTTAAATAAATGTTGTGGTTTTAATCAGGGTGTTGTGTTTTTTTTTTAACATTTTAGTTGTGAAATTACAGGTTGCAGGCACTTGTGGTTCTCCAAGTGCCACCATGACCTGGCTGCCATGGGTATGTTGGTGCTTGTAGCTCTACAAGCATCAGCATGCTCAGACTGTTTAGGGTAGCCCATCCTGGCTGGGACTTGTAGTTCCACAAACAAAAATGGCATCCTTTTGTTTTTTTAACACTTTAATCGCTGGTATTACCCTACACCCACTGCCCAGGGGTGCAGAAAGAGCCCTAGGGCTAGATTTACTAAGCTGCGGGTTTGAAAAAGTGGGGAAGTTGCCTATAGCAACCAATCAGATTCTAGCTTCATTTATTTAGTACCTTCTACAAAATGATAGCTAGAATCTGATTGGTTGCTATAGGCAACATCCCCACTTTTTCAAACCCGCAGCTTAGTAAATCTAGCCCCTAGTGTTTTCAGCACTGGGCTGGTTATTCCTAGGGGATGGCCACTCATTTTTTTTGCAGATCCTACTCCCTAGGGAATCCAGCCCAGCGCTGAACAGTCTGGGGTTGGTTTGTCATTATGGCAGGGGGACCCCTGCGCGTGTTCCACTGCTATAATGGCAACCACCCTAGGTGGTTTGCCTAGTACTGGTTACTTGAAAATTGGTGGGGCCCCACGCAAATTTTTCCCTGATTTTCATGCAACCAGCAGTATGATGGCAGCACTAGGGTTAATAGTGCTCATACTGGGAGACTCTACACATTTATTTTTTTTAAACATTCATCTATTTTTAAACTTGTGACAGCCGCCGGGACCTGCGGCTGTATAGGCAGGCAGTATAACAGTGATGTGTTTGGCAACCTCGCACCTAGGAAGCAGCGTGTTATATATGGCAATTTTCACCTAAACACGGGAGAGTTGGCTAAACATGGGCGTGTTTGAATCCCCAGCAAATCGCTAGAGATGACCAGCGATTTTGAAGATCAGAGTAGAAAACGTAACTTAATTTATTTGGCGACTTGGCAACTCAAATCGTGTGTTATTACCTGAAGGTTTGTCGCTGAAAAAAATCAGAGGTTGATACATTTACCTCCTAGAATGGTTTCAGAAACTTGATAATGAATTCAGTTTAATGCAATTGTCTCCCCAATTAACAGATCTCAATCCAAAGCATCTGTGAGATCAAATCAGAGAGGCTATACAGAGTAGAGATCCCACGGAAGCTAACTTGCTTCGGGACACACTGAAGTCCACATGGTCCAGTATCTCTATGCTGCATATTTGACACCTTGTTGCGACAACAAATTCAGTCTGTTTGGAGGGTAAATTTGATAGCATGTTTCTATTAGTTTGATGTACCAAATAATGTGGCCTCTGATCATATAATTCTATTGGGATCAAACCTTTCCCTAACATAACAATTGAGAAGTGCTATATTGGAAATATGTATGTCTGCATTCGCCTTTATCCCATTAATGAAGCACAATCATGCATGTAATGTGTTCTTCACGCAGAGGCCTGGATACTAACACCTCCTCAGTGTGGCACAGCATACAAGGCCAATCCATATCCTTAAACGCTTTTGCAATCTTCTTATCTGATATAATCAACCTCTTGCAAGTTCCAGAGCGTTATGAGTTGTGGGTTTGTCCATTAATAAAAAGGAAACCTATTGTCATTCAGTCTGAATATGACAGCATGTTATTTCAACTGGATATGGAAATGTTCATTGTAGAATGGTAAAAAAAAAAAAAATATATTAATACACATCTTAAGAAAACTTAAAACTACAAATATTTAAGATGTACAAAAACGCTACTCTCTATGGGCATTATATATTACATAAAACTATATTTAACTGTGTGAATAAAGCTATATTATAATATGAGACAATTGCGATCCTGAGAATAACTTGCATTTTACAGAACCATCATTTTTATAGCAGTCACAATTAAGAACTACATATGCAGAGGTTTTTTTTCTTGGACACAGACAAGGTACAAAATTGTGACAGATTGAAGACTGTTCCAGCTATAATTAGCAGCGCTAAGGCTGGCGCCCCACATGTGTACTAGAACCCCATATTCTGCCAGGAAGTTCAGCAATCTTACTCTCCGATGCTGACTGTTAGCAGTGAATGGGAAACATTGCATCCCTGGCACACAGGCAGTGTTCTGGAGTAATTTGATCAAGAAAACACGAGTGCCAAATGGCCGAAATGGTTTCTTTAGTTCAGATCACAGATCATAATTAACCCCAAAATGTATTGCATTTACTGTATAGTAGAGATGAGCGGGCTCGGATTTCGCTAATCCGAGCCCACCCGAACAGTGCGGATCCGGCGGGATCCGAGCACTGTTCGGGTATTTCCAGCACCAAAAAAATGAAACTGAGGCTCTGACGTCCAAGTCTCGCGTCGGATCTCGCGAGACTCGGATCTCATAAATGCCCCGCTCCCAGCCGCCATCTTCATTCTCCCTGTGGTTAGTGAAGAGGGAGGTTGATGTGCTCTGTCCTGCTGATAACTTTACTAAAGTGGTGCTTTGTCCTGCTGAGTGCATTAGTACTTTGTCCAGTGCTCTGTCCTGCTGATTTATTTAGTCAAGTGGTGCTTTGTCCTGCTGAGTGCAGTAGTACTTTTCCCAGTGCTCTGTCCTGCTGATTCCAGTGGTGCTTTGGCCAGTGTCTGTGCTGCTGAGTCCAGTGTTGCTTTTGTCCTGCATTTGTTTCTGATAAGTCCATAGCAATTTGTTAATTAGCCAAAAATCTTTTAAAAAAAAAAAAATCTCTAAAAAATATTTTAAAAAAAAGATTAAAAAAATATAAAAAAATAATTGAAAAAGTATAATAAATATTATAGAGCAATATATTCTTGCAGTCCAAAAAAAGAGGACCTGCCATTTCTATTACTACGTTCATTATTTCTGTAGTTACAAAAAATAGGAACTGCCAGTTCTATTACTACGGTCATTCTTTCTGTAGTTACAAAAAATAGGAACTGCCAGTTCTATTACTACGGTCATTGTTTGTGTAGTTCCCAAAAAGAGGAACTGCCATTTCTATTACTACGTTCATTATTTCTGTAGTTCCAAAAAATAGGAACTGCCAGTTCTATTACTACTGTCATTGTTTGTGTAGTTCCAAAAAATATGAACTGCCAGTTCTATTACTACGTTCATTCTTTCTGTAGTTCCAAAAAATAGGAACTGCCAGTTCTATTACTACGGTCATTGTTTGTGTAGTTCCAAAAAATAGGAACTGCCATTTCTATTACTACGTTCATTCTTTCTGTAGTTGCAAAAAATAGGAACTGCCAGTTCTATTACTACGGTCATTGTTTGTGTAGTTCCAAAAAATAGGAACTGCCAGTTCTATTACTACGGTCATTGTTTGTGTAGTTCCAAAAAATAGGAACTGCCAGTTCTATTACTACAGTCATTGTTTGTGTAGTTCCAAAAAATAGGAACTGCCAGTTCTATTACTACGTTCATTGTTTTTGCTCTCCCAAAAAAGAGGAACTGCCATTTCTATTACTACGTTCATTGTTTGTGCAGTCCAAAAAAGAGGAACTGCCATTTCTATTACTACGTTCATTGTTTGTGCAGTCCCAAAAAAGAGGAACTGCCATTTCTATTACTACGTTCATTGTTTGTGCAGTCCCAAAAAAGAGGAACTGCCATTTCTATTACTACGTTCATTGTTTGCGCAGTCCCAAAAAATAGGAACTGCCATTTCTATTACTACGTTCATCGTTTGTGCAGTCCCAAGTTACCTGAGTTGTCCCCCCTCCAGTGTTTACTCCGAAAGAGTTTTTAGTGCAGCGGGTAACCTGGTCAGTGAGCGGCGAAGGAGGTTGCTTCCGCAGAACGTTGAAAAAATGATGTTCATAAAAATGAATTATCAATTCCTCAATCAAGTACAGCACTGGCCTCCAGATACTACAGAGGAACCTGTGGTTGTGGAGTCCAGCGGGGACGAATTGATAATGTGTGAGGATGAGGAAGTACACACTGAAGGGGGAGAGGAATCAGAGGATGAGGATGAGGATGACATCTTGCCTCAGTAGAGCCAGTTTAGTTTATACAGGGAGAGATGAATAGCTTTTTTGGTGTGGGGGCCCAAACAAACCAATCATTTCAGCCACAGTGGTTTGGTAGGCCCTTTCGCTGAAATGATTGGTTTGTTAAAGTGTGCATGTCCTATTTCAACAACATAAGGGTGGGTGGGAGGGCCCAAGGACAATTCCATCTTGCACCTCTTTTTTTGGCGTTATGTGACCGTCCAACAGTCGTTTGCCATGAGCACAAAGTACGACAGTAGTCATCCTACGGCAAAGCGGATTACTGTGGCCTTAACAGCTATGTTGGTGTTAGACGTGCATCCGGTGTCCGCCATCTGTGCAGCAGAATTGAGACCAGTTGGAGGAGGTATTGTGGCCCCGGTACCAAATTGGGTACCGGGGGCACTCCACTACGCAGTCCAGAAAGCTAACTCGGTGCAATGTTTTGGACTAAAAACAATATTGTGAGGTGTGAGGTGTTCAGAATAGACTGGAAATTAGTGGAAATGATTGTTATTGAATGTTATTGAGGTTAATAATAGCGTAGGAGTGTAAAAAAAAACAAAAACTGGATTTTAGCGCTTTTTATGCTTTTTAAAAATAAATCAGAACCCAAAACCCTAAATCAGGTGTTTTGGCAAAACAAATCAGAACCCAAAACCTCAAGCTAATCAGAACCCAAAACCCAAACACTAAAAGTGGTCGGTGCACACCCCTACTGTATAGCTTGTAATAAAGAATTGAACCCACAAGCATTAATGTATACATTTCTATTGTCCCTTCACACACAGTTACACTTTCCAGTTGTATAGCAGAGGCTAATCATGTGATTAACAGAAGACCTGACATATCTTAATATCAGGTATATAAGATCAGGTATCTTAATAGTGTATGTTGGAAACAATGAATGGCCTGCAGTAAAAAAAGAACATTGCAAGTGAGTCTATATTCAGTCATTTTGTGGAGGTTTTCAAAGACATTGCAACCTCAGAGATCAATTTAGTGGATATAGTATCTTTCAAACGCAAATAAAACTTACCCAAGAGAGCTGTGATGTTTTTACCAAGAAAATAAGCTGATGGAGTAGTAATCATATTAGTCATATGTTACAATTCAGGAGAAAAGAAATAGCCAGACAAATTAATAGAACCCAAGTGGAACAGAGCTGTCTGCTTAAAAAACAACAGATAACCATAACCGTATAACTGAACAATTCCTCTGCTCTCGACAGAGTTACATCTAACAAGCAAAGTAAAAACAAAATTCCACAGGGGAACAAGGGACTAAAACATAGGGTTCTACTTTAGCTTTGACTATAAAATGTAAGTCTGTCAGTTATTTTTCACACATCCAAATAAATGACCTGTATATATTGCAACTCATTAAGGGTCAATTCCGGTGTTGTTAGATTTTCATATGTGTGGCTTTCTAAAACATTTCTCTCTTTTCAGTACTTTGGTTTATCTATTTCTAAAGCAAGCAAGTGTCATAGCTGCTGATATGGGTTAGCAAACTCAATTTTGCCAAACTGCACAATGTCAACAAGCACTAGAGATGATCAAAAATGTCTAAACCATACTTGCCCACTCTCCTGGAATGTCTGGGAGACTCCCGCATTTTGGGAGAGTCTCACGGACTCCCGGGAGAGTATGGTAATCTCCCGAATTCTTCACTAGGAAGTGGACAGAATTTGGTCCAAAATGTGCGATTCTCCGTGAATCACAGCATTTGCCCCCCCCCCCCCGATGTAAAGCGACGCATTTGCGTCATTACATCACAGGGGGTGGGTCCAAAATGACGCGTTTTTGGCGTCCCGTCCCCCTCACGCCTACTTCCCCCGGCAGGCTCCCGGAAGACAACTCCATAAAGTTGGTAAGTATGGTCTAAACGGTTTGAAATTCAATAGAATTTCACAGATTTGTTCACCACAAACTTGTTCACGATACAACCTTCAATGGGCCCTGATTCAAATTTGAATTTGCTGTTTGTAGTTCGCATATGAGGTTTGCCATTCGCATTCGTAATTTGCATGATTCACTAATCACCACCGAATACCGTTAAACTGTTCACTTTAAGCTTTAATACATTTAAGCTGGTTCAGCCATCTATGAACTCACCTGAACATGGTCGAATAGGCTCAAAAATGCTCAGAACTGTTTGATTTTATCAAATTATATTGATTTTTTTTCAGCAAATTTTCACTTTTTTGTACTGGTTCAATGAATCAGTATTAGATGCGATTTGTGGCTGGTTTGAGCATCTCTACAGAATATATCAAAGTAATCCAAGCACATGCAATAGTGGGTCACAATGGTAGCCTTGATGCTAGATTTTTAGACAAAAGGTTTCATGTGATTTTCACCTATGGTTACATGCTTGTAAAGAATTAAATTTTAAAATCGTCCATGTAGTCCGACCTTTTTAAAGATTTAAGACTTTTAGAAGGGAATTCTTTAGAACAATGCGGGCTGCACATAATTAATGTACTATGGTAATTGCTGTGCGTTATTACTAGAGATGCTCAGGCTCGGTTTTCTGAAAATCAAGCCCACCCGAACTTAGGGGATCCGAGTAGGCTTGCGAGCCGGCTCTGTATCTCCGTGCGTCCTCGGATCTGAATCGAGGCAAAATGTCATTAATGCGTTGTCGGATCTCGCAGGTTTTGGATTCCATAAGTACCTCCCCCTCCCCAGGAGATCCAGCATCATTGCTCACACAGAAACAGGGGTAGCAGTGTTCTTATCACTCTCCATTCTCCAGTGACATTGCTCAGTGCCATTGCTCACACAGAAACAGGGGTAGCAGTGTTCTTGTCACTCTCCAGTCTCCAGTGACATTGCTCAGTGCCATTGCTCACACAGAAACAGGGGTAGCAGTGTTCTTGTCACTCTCCACTCTCCAGTGACATTGCTCAGTGCCATTGCTCACACAGAAACAGGGGTAGCAGTGTTCTTGTCACTCTCCAGTCTCCAGTGACATTGCTCAGTGCCATTGCTCACACAGAAACAGGGGTAGCAGTGTTCTTGTCAGTCTCCATTTTACAGTGACATTGCTCACACAGAAACAGGAGGGGTAGCAGTGTTCTTGTCTTGACAAAAAATTACTGGAAATGATTGCAAAGTGATGTTATTGAAGTTAATAATAATGTAGGGATAAAAAAGAGCTAAATTATGTGATTTTAGTAAACAACAAAGTGGGATTTTAGAAAAGAATCGGAATCCAAAACCAAAACACGCTAGGGTGGTTTTGCCAAAACCAAAACACGAAGTTAATCCAGATCCAAAACCAAAACACGGGGGTCAGTGAACATCTCTAGTTATTACTGTTACCACAGCAAAATCAACGCTAATTCGCAGAGCTGCAAGCAGAAATCTGGTTTGAAATTACCATAGTAACTCTTTAGAACAATGCGGGGAATTGAACTCTCCCCTTGCCTCCAAAGTAAAGTAGTGCGTGGAACAAACAATTCCAATACAATGCATTAAACTGCAGTTTTGTCAGAGCATCGATTTTTGGTGACTTTGACAGCCATATTTAAAATGGCAATTTTATTAAAGAGCAAAACTCAATTTGACAAAACCGCAGTTTAATATATTGTATTGAGAATGTTTGTTCAACGTACTACTATACTTTGGAGGCTAGCTAACTGGAGTCAGTAATCCTTGCTAAGGACAGTGATGACTAAATTTAATTAGAATTTTTACTTAAATCTAAAAAAATGTAAAGCTAGGTTCAAAGAATTACTGGACAACAATAAAAACATTTATCAGGTCAGCATACAAAAATGTCCTTGAGCAGACTCTCATACATAGGGGTTGATGCAGGGTGGGACATATGCCACTTTGCACAGTGTGCCTTGCATGAAATCACTCTGCGCATGCCCAGAATGTGGCTGGACATAAATGCTCCAACTTTGGTGATTCTGACACTTACACCCACTTTTACCTGGATGAGCGAGAAGGGGGTGGGTGGGAAGAGCGTGCAAATACAAGCCCCTTCCCTAAAGGCGTTTGCACGCATCTGCAGCTTATGCAAACCTGCAGAAACACACATCTATACTAGGGATGTGCACCGGCGACTTTTGAGGTCTCGTGTTTTGTGTTTTGGATCCGGATTTTCGCGATGTTTTGGGTTCGGATTTGTTTCGCAAAACACCTGCCGAAAGGTTTTGGTTCGGAATTAAGGTTTTGGATTCGGATTTTTTTTGAAAAAAAACTAAAAAGTGTAAAAATCAAGTTTTTGGGCTTATTTTCACTCCTACGCTATTATTAACCTCAATAACATTCAATAACAATCATTTCCACTAATTTAAAGGCTATTCTGAACACCTAACACCTCACAATATTTTTTTTTTTTAGTACAAAACGTTGCAACGAGGTATCTTTCTGGACTGCGTAGAGGAGTGTTCCCCACAATATAATTAAAAACCCATCAACTGGTCTGAATTACACCCAAAAATAGTATCTGGGCTGCGTAGAGTAGTGGGCACTGGGCACCACAATAAAATATATAGAAAACCTTCAACAGGTCTGAATTACACCCAAAAATAGTATCTGGACTGCGTAGAGCACTGGCCACTGGCCACCACAATATAATATATAGAAAACCTTCAACAGGTCTGCATTACACCCAAAAATAGTATCTGGACTGCGTAGAGTAGTGGGCACTGGGCACCACAATAAAATATATAGAGAAAACCTTCAACAGGTCTGAATTACACCCAAAAATAGTATCTGGACTGCGTAGAGTAGTGGGCACTGGGCACCACAATAAAATATATAGAGAAAACCTTCAACAGGTCTGAATTACACCCAAAAATAGTATCTGGACTGCGTAGAGTAGTGGGCACTGGGCACCACAATAAAATATATAGAAAACCTTCAACAGGTCTGAATTACACCCAAAAATAGTATCTGGACTGCGTAGAGTAGTGGGCACTGGGCACCACAATAAAATATATAGAGAAAACCTTCAACAGGTCTGAATTACACCCAAAAATAGTATCTGGACTGCGTAGAGTAGTGGGCACTGGGCACCACAATAAAATATATAGAGAAAATCTTCAACAGGTCTGAATTACACCCAAAAATAGTATCTGGACTGCGTAGAGTAGTGGGCACTGGGCACCATAATAAAAAATATAGAGAAAACCTTGAACAGGTCTGAATTACACCCAAAAATAGTATCTGGACTGCGTAGAGTAGTGGGCACTGGGCACCACAATAAAAAATATAGAGAAAACCTTGAACAGGTCTGAATTACACCCAAAAATAGTATCTGGACTGTGTAGAGTAGTGGGCACTGGGCACCACAATAAAAAATATAGAAAAAACCTTCAACAGGTCTGAATTACACCCAAAAATAGTATCTGGACTGCGTAGAGGACTGGCCACTGGCCACCACAATATAATATATAGAAAACCTTCAACAGGTCTGCATTACACTGCACATACGGCTGCTCCTCCATCCTCTCCATCATATACATGTTGGAGTTTCAGCGTGTTAAAACCTCTTGTTTTTGATAATGACAGTGCATTTTGAATATTTTTCAATTTGCCCCACAACACTGAATGTACTTTATCTATGATACGCATCTATCTTTCTTGACTGCGTAGTGTGGTGGCCCCGGTACACAATTTGGTATCGAGGCCACAATATAATTAAAAAACCCTACACGGGTCAGAATTCCACCAAAAAAGGGTATGGACTGCGTAGTGTGGTGGCCCCGGTACACAATTTGGTACCGAGGCCACAATATAATTAAAAAACCCTCCATGGGTCAGAATTCCACCAAAAAAAGGTATGGACTGCGTAGTGTGGTGGGCCCGGAACACAATTTTTTACAGCGCCAAAATTATGATTAAAAAATTAGGCATCAACTGTCACCATTGTTTGATATCTTATACACCGAAATATGGACTGCACAGTGGAGTGGCCCCGGTAGTAAATTTGGTGCCGGAGCCACAATACCTCCTCCAACTTCCAAGTGTAGTGTTTATAAAATATAAACAAAAATACAGTAGTTCTAGAGCACGTCAATACCTCTTGTTTTAAATTATGACAGGGCATTTTACTTTTGGTTTAATTTCTTGAATTTGTTGAAATTTGGTTTTACTTTTTGAACATGGCAAACGACTGTTGAATGGTCATATAATGCAAAAAAAAAAGTTCCAAGATGGAAATGTCCTTGGTACCTCCAGCCCACCCTTATGTTGTTGAAATAGGACATGCACACTTTAACAAACCAATCATTTCAGCGACAGGGCCTACCAAACAACTGTGGCTGAAATGATTGGCTTGTTTGGGCACCCACACCAAAAAAGCTATTCATCTCTCCCTGTACAGACTAAGCAGGCTCTACTGAGGCAAGATGTTGTCCTCATCCTCAACCTCTGATTCCTCTCCCCCTACAGTGTGTACTTCCTCCTCCTCACACATTATCAATTCGTCCCCGCTGGACTCCACAACCACAGGTCCCTCTGTACTATCTTGAGGGCAGTGCTGTACTTCATTGAGGAATCGATTATTCATTTTTATAAACATCATTTTTTCAACGTTCTGAGAAAGCAACCTCCTTCGCCACTCACTGACCTGGTTCCCCGCTGCACTAAAAACTCTTTCCGAGTACACACTGGAGGGGGGGCAACTCAGGTAAAATAGAGCAAGTTTGTACAGGGTCTTCCAAACTGCCTTTTTTTTCCTGCCAGTAACAATATGGACTGTCTGACATGTCTACTTGGATGGTGTCAGCAAAGTAATCCTCCACCATTTTTTCAATTGTGACAGCATCCAATGCAGTGAGAGTAGACATGTCTGCAATGGTTGGCAGGTCCTTCAGTCCGGACCAGATGTTATCAGCATCCCCGCCAGCGCATCTTTTAGGAAAACTGAGCTTTTTCCTCGCAGCCATAGATGTGCAAGAAAATGAAGGTGGAGCTGTTGGCATGTCACGGTCCTCTTCGGAGGACAATCTCCTGACCAGCAGGTCTTTGCACCGCTGTAGACTTGTGTCCGCCGGAAACAAAGACACAACATACGCTTTAAACCGAGGATCGAGCACGGTGGCCAGAATGTATTCCTCTAACTTTAAAAGAGTGACCACCCTCGGATCCTGGCAAAGCGTACAAAGGGCTACATCCACAAGAGCTACATGCTTGGTGTAATCGCAATGGTTTACCAGCTCCTCCCTCACTTTCTCCAGCTGCTTCTGCAACAGCCTGATCAGGGGAATCACCTGACTCAAGCTGGCAGTGTCGGAACTGACTTCTCGTGTGGCAAGTTCAAATGGCTGCAGAACCTTGCACAACACGGAAATCAGTCTCCACTGCGCTTGACTCAGGCGCATCCCCACTCCTTTGCCTATGTCGTAGGTGGCTGTGTAGGCCTGAATGGCCTTTTGCTGCTCCTCCATCCTCTGCAGCATATAGAGGGTGGAGTTCCAGCGCGTCACAACCTCTTGTTTGAGGTGATGGCAGGGCAGGTTCATGCTTTTTTGATGTGCCTCTAGTCTGCGGTAGGCACTGGCTGAATGCCGAAAGAGTCCAGCAATTTTGCGCGCCACCGCAAGCATCTCCTGCACACCCCTGTCACTCTTCAGGTAATGCTGCACCACCAAATTAATGGTGTGGGCAAAACATGGGACGTGCTGGAAATTGCCCGCACAATGTTACTGGCATTGTCTGACACCACAAATCCCCATGAGAGTCTAAGTGGGGTAAGCCACTGGGAGATAATTTCCCTCAGTTTCTCTAATATGTTGTCAGCGTTGTGCCTCTTATTAAAGCCTGTAATACACAATGTTGCCTGCCTTTGCACGAGCAGCCATTTTGTAGATGCTGCTACTGATGCAGCTGTTGCTGTTGCTGCGGAAGGGGATGCATCTACCCAGTGGGCTGTCACAGTCATATAGTCCTTCGTTTGCCCAGAACCACTTGTCTACATGTCCGTGGTTAAGTGGACAGTGGGTACAACTGCATTTTTTAGAGCACTGAGGACACTTGATCGTACTTCTCTGTACATCTTTGGTATCGCCTGCCTAGTGAAGTGTAATCTCGAGGGGATTTGGTACCGGGGACACAATACCTCCATCAACCCTCTAAATCCCACTCCACTGATGGCGGACACGGGCGTACGTCTAACACCAACATTGCAGTTACAGCCGCAGTTATACGCTTTGCAATAGGGTGACTACTATCGTATTTTGTGGTCATGGCAAACGACTGTTGGACGGTCAACTGTTTTGTGTAAGACTTAGCGGTCTTACGACTTCCCCTCTGGGAAGATGACCGACTAACAGCAGCAACAGCAGCAATGGCAGTAGTAGGCGTACCGCTGCAGGATTCCTCGGATGAATCCCGTATTGAGGAGGACTCAGTCTGGCTGCTGACTTTGGCTGCAGGACTGAATCTGATGGAGATCGTGGAGGAAGTTGACGAGGAGGGTGTTGCTGGTGTGTATCCAACTGGACCACGGGATTTAGGTGTCCCTGTACCGATGAGGGTCCTAGCCCCAGTTCCTGAACTAACCACTGAACTATGAAGGTTATTCAGGTGACGTATAAGGGAGGATGTTCCTAGGTGGGCAAGATCCTTACCCCTGCTTATTTGAGCTTTACATAAGCTACATATGGCCATACATTGGTTGTCCGGATTTGGATAAGAATAACTCCAGACCGAAGAGGTGCATTTTTTGGTCTTCTGACCAGGCATGACGATGGGCTTTTTCATCTCATGGACATTAGCTGTTTCCCCCCCTGGTGCCTCATTTACAATAACCACATCACCATCCTCATCATCAAGTTCCTCCACAGCGCCAGCTACATCATCAATAGCCTCCTCCCGAGCCACCTCTTCCCGTACAGTGATGGGAAGGTCAGGCTTGACAACCACCAACACCCTTGGACTCGCCTTGGGGATTTGTGATAATTTCTCTTTAGAAGGCCGAGTTGTTTGCTGTTTTGTTGTTGCTGACAGCATAACTCTCTTCAATTATTTGTAGGGGGGGGGAGGAGGAGGAGGGCTAAGATCCGTGGGTGAAGCTGAACCACTAGTCATGAACACGGGCCAGGGCCTAAGCCGTTCCTTGCCACTCCGTGTCATAAATGGCATATTGGCAACTTTACGTTTCTCCGCAGATGATTTTAAGTTTCTCTTTTTGCTACTTTTACTTAACTTGGGATTTTTGGATTTTACATGCCCTGTACTAGGAGATTGGGCATCGGGCTTGGAAGACGACGTTGATGGCATTTCATCGTCTATGTCATGACTAGTGGCAGCAGCTTCAGCATTAGGAGGAAGTGGGTCTTGATCTTTCCCTACTTTATCCTCCAAATTTTTGTTCTCCATTATATGTAGCACAAGATACTGCAGAATGTGTGAACTTGGTAATATTGCAGTACCAATGGACTTATACTGCTGGATTGGTTTTGCAAATTTGGTTATAATTATTTTTTTTTTACATTTTTTTTTTTTTATAACTTTTTTTTTATTTTTTAAAAACTTGGGAATAATGGGGAAATAACTATGCCCTTAGAAGCACAGAGCACAGGACACAGCACCACTGGACTGAACAGGACACAGCACAGGACCCAGCAGCAACACTGAACTCAGCAGGACAGAGCACAGGACACAGCACCACTGGACTGATACTGCAGAATGTGTGAACTTTGTAATATTGCAGTACCACTGGACTTTTACTGCTGAATGTGTGAACTTGGTAATATTGCAGTACCAATGGGCTTATACTGCAGGATTGGTTGTGCAAATTTTGTTGTAATTAAAAAAAAATTAAATTCGTTTTTTGTATTTTTTTTAATAACTTTTTTTAATTTTTTTAAACACTTGGGAATAATGGGGAAATAACTATGCCCTTAGAAGCACAGAGCACAGGACACAGGACCCTTGGACCACTGGACCGAACAGGACACAGCACAGGACCCAGCAGCACCACTGAACTCAAAATTGACAGAGCACAGCACACAGCACCACTTGACTTTTACAGCTGAATGTGTAAACTTGGTAATATTGCAGTACCAATGGGCTTATACTGCAGGATTGGTTTTGCAAATTTAGTTGTAATTAAAAAAAAAAATTATTATTTTTTTGTATTTTTTATTATAATTTTTTTTTTTTTTTTAAAACACTTGGGAATAATGGGGAAATAACTATGCCCTTAGAAGCACAGAGCACAGGACACAGCACCACTGGACTGAACAGGACACAGCACAGGACCCAGCAGCACCACTGAACTCAGAAGGACAGAGCACAGGACACAGCACCACTGGACTGAAGTGAACAGGACACAGCACAGGACCCAGCAGCACCACTGAACTCAGAAGGACAGACCACAGGACACAGCACCACTGGACTGAACAGGACACAGCAAAGGACCCAGCAGCACCACTGAACTCAGAAGGACAGAGCACAGGACACAGCACCACTGGACTGAGCACAGCACAGCACAGCACAGCACAAAACAGAACTGAACAGCACGAGATATAGCAGGACAGAGGACCACCTAACACACCCTCCCTCTACCCTGATCAATGCCCGAGTGAAGATGGCGGCGACTAGCGGGGAATTAATAGGATCCGAGTATCACGAGATCCGACAACGGGATTATGAGTCAGAGCCTCGGTTTCAGATTTGAATTTGGCGCCAATACCCGGATCTGTCTCGGATCCGACTCGGAACGGCAACGTTCGGGTGGGCTCGGATTTCAGAAATCCGAGTGCGCTCATCTCTAATCTATACCTGTTACTTGGCGCATGTTTTGCATCTGCCATAGGGCAGGAATAAGTAAAAACTGATGATCATGACTTATCGTATGTTGCTGCTGTAGAGGCGGACGTATCTCGGGATGCATACAGCTCTGCATGTGGGCGGAAATACGCTTGTTTTTCAAGCTCTTTTCTTAAGCATAGGTTACTCCCATCTTTGTCCAACTCTGCATCAGCACCATAGTTTCAAAGAAATTTAAATAAGGAATAATCTTATTTGTCATAACTGTTCTGTTAGTATAATCGTTCCCGAAGCAGCATTCTGTCAACTACCCAGCACTCCTGATCCACTCTACAGTAAAGCAGCTGCTTTATAACACGGTCTATACCACAATGCTGGCATAAAGCAGATGTGGTACCGATATTTAAAACAAAGACAAAATCAAATCCAGGAAGTTATAGACTTCTGAGCATCAGACTTGGTAAAATATTTGAAGGAATTTTAAGTGATGCTATCCAGTAAATTATAAAAAATAGGCTTGTAACAGTTCATAAAGCACAGTTCATGCCAAACTTATCTGATTAATTCTTATGAGAAGGTAAATTGCAAACTGAATCTTGGTAATGCAGTTAATGTGATATATTTTAGATTTTTAAGAAGAATTTTATACTGTTCCACATAAAATATTAGCACATAAAATGTGATTACTAGGAGGAGGGAGATGGAATATACACATGGGTAGAGAACTGGCTTAAGGATAGAAATAGAAGGTTGTCATGAATGGATATATTTATATTGGATCACAGATCACAGAACAAAACACTATGAGGGAAATGTATAAAAACTCTTCCACAGTGTGGTGCTGCTGATAGCAATCACTCTGACATTTATCATCATCATCATCATCATCATCATTATCATCATTTATTTATATAGCGCCAGCAAATTCGGTAGCGCCTTACAATTTACGTTTATTTCCAGCATTCAGTGAGGTTCAAGTGCCCAGAGAGCATCAAGCGTCCTGGCATCTGAGCATCCATCACCCAGCATGCCAATAGGAGGTCCTTGGAGTTAGTGACTATAGCCAGAGTCCAGTGTGTTCACATCCAGGTACATCCCAGAACTTCAGAGCTGTCAGAACCCCTTGAACAGAATGAGTAACGCTCTGAGCTATCACTACTATATGTTGGGATGCTGATAGTGACTGCCTTGCCCATCTGAACAAGGGGTCATCCTTTAACTATGCTCTATCCTATTAAAATTGACCTTTGCCCTAGTCACTACTTGCAAGACAGTAGCCAGAGTCTCCTCCATGTGATTAACCATTCATCCGTTTTGGACAGCCCCTGGGCAGAGTTTACCACACGTTTTAACTTGGAGGTTAGTGATCAACTGTGTTATCTTCATACAAAGTCCTGCCTCGTATTCCAACACATGACCTGGGTCACTGCCGCCATCCACACCAGTGGCACCATATTAATTGAGTCCATTAATATTTAAACTGCTTATATAAAGCATATATGCGATTCGCCTGGTATGAATTGGAAGATATTACTAGTCTGAGGACTCCAAGCATGATTCAGATGGAGAGAATGCGCCAGAGACCAAAGTGAGACATCACTTAGACACACACCTCTCCCCAGCCCTGGAACGGGCATGCTACAGGGGTCACTATTGCATTTTACATGTGGCACTGTACTAAGAAGGGTACATCTTGCTTGTACTTATTATATCAATAGAACTTTATAATTCCACAAAGGGAATGCTATTTACCTCTGAGCTGTACAAACACAAACAATGGCTGCTGAAGCATTTACGCAAGTAACCAGTTATTCTGAAAGTCAGTAAAAGTTTGTGGTGAGGAAATAAAGAGCAAGATAGAGAGATTCCTGTTGCTACAAAAAAAAGTGTTTATAGTTGATGGGCCTGATTCATCAAGAGTCGAAAATGGTGATTTTGTGCATATCATCTGCAAAATCCCTCTGTGCATGCCCAGGACCGGACCATACGCTGCAGAACGCAGTCATGTTCGATTCATCTTTGAGCGCAAAGGACACTTACTACATCCTACGATTTCACGGTGGGAACGGGGCAGGGAAGGGGCATTTGCCCGCAGTCAAAGTAAGGACATACCAATTGCGAGGACACGCAGCAGCATCTGATTTAAGCTCTGGGCATCTCTCAGCTACTTGTTATTGAACCATATTTCTTGCTCCAGCTACAGGGCCTGTCTAAGTGCCGATTACTAGTGATGATGACTGTGTATGCAATCAGGAGCAACTGTAAAAAATTATTTTATGTACAGTAGACATTCATAATATACTAATAAATGTATTTAATGGGGATTTTTTTTAATGTTTTGACATTAATGTCTATAATATTAACAGGTGACATTAATTCAATATTTTTTTTTGTGCACTCTTTTGACAATTTATACTCCACATAGGTATTGGACTTATCCTGCAGTGTCCTGTGTAGTAAAGCCGGACAGACCTACACACGTATTTATCGCCACATGTATCTTCAGATCCTTGTTGGGCATGCGCACACCCAAATTACAGGCGTTCTGAAACAAACGCACATTGCGCTCAGTATGTGTCCCTTGATGAATCAGGCCCAATGTGTCGGAGTCACAAGCTCTGGTTCCAGTGTCTACTACAGTGCTGCATTAACAGACCGCAAAGATCTGGTGGTGTAACTGTCAATGGGATAAAATACGAATCCACTATCCCTGATAGCCAATGAGTGTTATGTTCGACTTCTCACTCAGTGAAAACTTTTGCATAATTTCCTTAGAGAGGAAAAATAAAGTCATGCTAGTCTGCCTAAGACGTAGATTCATATGCAATAGACTGTGTCACAGCCTTACTGATAACAGCTATATAGCCACAGTGTGTACTATTTAGATCAAGTTTAACCTACCAGGGAGCTACGAAGCAGAGGCATAATAGAAGTGGAATATTGATCTTTTTATGGTCATTGAAACACAATATATCTCATTGGTATGAGATATTGTCTTATACAGGAGCAGTGAAAACAAATTATAATTTCTCATCACTTCTTTTGGCATACAGATTTCTAGAGACTCATAGGGGATTTTAGCTTCAAGCGCTGTGTGAGCTGCACCATGGTTTGTATATTGTGGAATTTAAATTAACAGTTTTGGGTTGTGAAAAAAGCAAAATTTATTTTATAGACTTACATGGAATTGGTCCCCACCGTCACAACCAGACTCACTTGGGCATTCATGACGTGTGGGTGAGAAAGGGTAATCAGCACAAAATAGAAGAAGATAAAGGAAAACAGCATGAAGATCTCAATATTCAGTCCATTTCCACAGGTCACTTCCACAAAAGGATGTTAGATATAGATTGCTTCATAACCCCGGTATCCTGTCTCGGCAGCAGTATAGTCAGTCTATCGAACACCTGCAGTGTCAGCAACCACAGTGCAATTGATATATCACAGAAAGTTGATGACGGCAGCAACAATAAAGCTGGTATATTGAAGAAGAACAATGTCAGCAATCCTAATTGCAAATTCTTTCAACTGACACGTTTCTCTAGCATCAAGCTAGTTTCATCAGAGGATGTATAGCTGGATCAGTAGAGACCTTGAATATTTAAACAACCTGTGTCAAATCCTGAGTCTCAGAATCTTGGCACACCTGTTATCATTTATTTTACTTAACATGGGAACACTTTGTTATATTTAATCAAGCAAAATAACTAAAAGTTTATATATAATTAAACATAAATAAAATTAGATAAATTATATTAGGGAACAACTCAAAACCACCTGGTCGGTCTAACACTTACACTTACTATTAAACACAAACATAGAAATTAGAGTAATTTATCCATGGGAAGTTTGCATGAAAATAAATCAATTCAGCACAAAACCACTTGGGGCATATTTCCTAAACTGCGGGTGTGAAAAGTGGAGATGTTGACTATAACAACAAATAAGATTCTAGTTTTTATTTAGTACATTTTGCAAAATGATACCTGGGGGTAAATGTATGAAAGTGCGAGTTTGCAACTCCAACGATTTTCTCGGGAGAGTTGAAACGCGCCGATGTATGAAGCTGAGTTTTCATACAAAATCGCCAGAGTTCTGCTTCTGTCAAAATTGCTACTTGCAAAATCGCCAGAGATCAAACTCACCACTGTTTGCCACAGCAGGTATACAAGTCTCCAATGTATGAAGCTGCGAGTTAGCAAACTCAGGAGAGTTTGCTTCTAAACACGCCAGATACAACACGCTGCTTGATAGCAGCGTGTTGTTTCAACACATCACTGTTACACTGCCCTGGCAGTGTTAAAAAGTTAAAGAATAGATAAAAGTTTTTTTTAAAAAAAGCGTGAGGTCCCCCCGCTATTTATGCTTAACCCTAGTGCTGCCTGACTGGTGCTGGTCCCGTGAAAATCGGGGGAAAATTTTGCGTGGGGTTCCCCCGATTTTCACTTTACCAGCACTAGGCAAACCAGCCAGGGTTGGCGGCACTATAGCAGGGTTCCCCTGCCATAATGACTAACCAACCCTAGACTGTTCAGCGCTGGGCTGGATTCCCTAGGGAGTGGGGTCCACCGAAAAAAACGAGCGGGCCCCCCCCTAGAAAGAACCAGCCCAGTGCTGATAGCACTAGGGCTCTTCCTACTACCCCTGGGCTGTGGGTAGTAGGGTAATACGGCGAGAAAGTGTTAAAAAAACAAACTGACAACAATTTTTTGGGCGGAACTACAAGTCCCAGCCAGCCAGGTTGCCCAAAAACTGTGGCCATGCTGTTGCTTGTATAACTACAAGCACCAGCATACCCACGGCAGCCAGGGCATGTTGGCACTTGGAGAACCAC
Organism: Mixophyes fleayi; assembly: GCF_038048845.1. Lineage (NCBI taxonomy): Eukaryota > Metazoa > Chordata > Amphibia > Anura > Limnodynastidae > Mixophyes > Mixophyes fleayi. Next base: position 124,637,076 of record NC_134404.1, on the reverse strand, counting down.
AAGTGCCAACATGCCCTGACATCCCTGGCTTGCTGGGACCTGTAGTTCCACAAAAAAAAAGTTTACAAAACAACAACTCCCTCATAAAAACCACAAACATTTATTAAAAATAAAAACCCCACAATAAATACACTAACCACCCTCTTTTTAACCACATCTATTTATTAAAAATAAAAAAAAAACAAATACTCACCAATGATGTTTTCTTTCTTCATCCAAACTTCCAGCCTTGCCCCAGTCCCTTAATATTTATACCTCCAAACTTGCCGGCTTGCCCCAGTCCCAGCCATTTTGTACTTCCAAAAATGATTGAAGAAAAGCAGGAACACTTCGCCCAGAAGGGCCCCATATTTGTAAGATCCCGACTCTGTGTACTTGATTGCAGAAAAATAAAAAAAATCTTTCACCGCCGCAAACACCTCCTACCCAGTAGGAGGTCCGAATCGCAATGCCCTTACGTTGGTTGCGTAAGTTAAAACTACAGTATAATGTGATTTTCATGCTAGTAATACTGTACCTAGAGCTTACGCAAGTAACGTAGCTCATTGCGCATGCGCTACGCTACTTGCGTAAGCTGTATTTATTTACAGCACTAGTCAGGCAGCACTAGGGTTAAGTATAAATGGCGGGGGGACCCCACGCTTTTTTTTTTTTTACTTTTATCTATTCTTTAACTTTTAACCAGGGCCAGTGTAACAATGATGTGTTGACAACTCACTGTTACAACACAGGCGAGTTTGCCAAACACAGGAGAATTTGCTAAACTCGTGAGTGTTTACATCGCTCAAAATCGCCAGAGATGACCAGCGATTTTGAACACGAGTCTCAAAATCGCAGCTTGATACATTTCCATTTTTTTTTTTTAAAACTCGCGATTTGCCGCGATTTAAACACGCTGGCAAACTCGCACTTTGATACATTTACCCCCTAGAGTCTGATTGGTTGCTATAGGAAACATCTCCACTTTTTCAAAACAGCAGTTTAGTAAATATACCCCTTGGTCTGTCTAAAAATGACTAACTCCCCCCCCCTAAAAATCTATCTCACACTTACTATTAAACACAAAGGGCCTGATTCATTAAAGAACTTAAATTAAGAAGTTTCTTATTTTAGTCTCCTGGACAAAACCATGTTACAATGCAAGGGGTGAAAATTAGTTTTCTGTTTTGTACAAAAGTTAAATACTGACTGTTTTTTCATGTAGCACACAAATATCAACTTTAAATTTTCAGTGTACAAATAAGCTATCAAGTATTTGTGTGCTACATGAAAAAACAGTCAGTATTTAGTATCTCCAGTCAGTATCTCCAACTCGCTTAACCTTCTTGCCATCACTGAAACCTGGCTCACTCCTTCTGATACCGCCTCACCCGCCGCTCTCTCCTATGGTGGCCTCTCCTTCACCCACTCCACCCGACCGGAAGACCGTCCTGGTGGTGGTGTGGGCCTCCTCTTATCCCCCTGATGTACTCTTCGGGTCATTCCCACTTTGCCTTCCCTCTCTTTCTCCTCCTACGAAGTTCACTCCATCCGTCTCTTCTCCCCATTCACCTCCGTGTCTCTGTCATTTACCGTCCCCCTGGCCCTATCTCCCTTTTCCTAGACAACTTTGCCGCCTGGCTCCCCCACTATCTCTCCTCTGACCTCCCCTCCATCATACTTGGCGACTGCAACATCCCTGTTGACAACTGCTCTGACCCTGCCACCATCAAACTTCTCACCCTCTCCACCTCCCTAGGCCTCACCCAGTGGACCTCCTCCCCCACCCACCATCTTGGCCACTTCCTTGACCTTGTCTTTTCCCATCACTGTTATCTCTCTGATTTCTCCATCGCCCCTTCCCACTCTCTGACTCTCTGACCACCATCTCCTCTCCTTCACTCTGTCCTACTCCCCTGCTCCCCCCCCACCGAAATCTACCCTCACCAGACGTGACCTTGAAGCGATTGACCCCATCTCTTTCTCCTCCTCTCTTGATTCTCTCCTTTCCCCCCTTCCCTCCCTGGCCTGCCCTAACCTAGCGGCCTCTCTCTATAACCACTCCCTCACTACTGCCTTGGATGCTGTCGCCCCTGCCTCTCCTATCCGCCAACGCCGCCTCATTCCCCAACCCTGGCACTCCAAACTGACCCCCTTCCTCCAAAAGTGCTCTCGCACGGCGGAGGCCTCTGGAGGAAATCTCGCTCCCTGGCTGACTACCTTCACTTTAAATTTATCCTCTCCTTATTCTGCTCTGCTCTATCCCTAAACAAACCTTCTTCAAGTCCCTTCTTCTCAGTCCTCTAATCCCCGTCGCCTTTTTGCCACCTTCAACTCCCTCCTTTGTCCCCCCCTCCAGTCCCACTTTCCCTCTCCGCTGCAGACTTCGCCACTTTTTTCTCTTCCAAAATTGGGGCCATCAGACTCAACATCTCCTCCTCCACCCCTTCTCCAACTGCCCCCATCCCTCCCCCCCTCCAACAAACAACTCTGGTGCTCCTTCTGTCCTACTTCTGGCAAAGAAGTTCAAAGCCTCATTCTCTCCTCCCCACCCTCTACCTGTCCTCTCGATCCCATCCCCTCTAACCTCCTTCGCTCTCTCTCTCCCACTGCGTGCTCCTACCTTGCTCACCTTTTCAACCTATCACTCTCCTCTGGTGTAGTACCCTCCTCCTTTAAACACGCTCTTATCTCTCCTATCCTCAAAAAACCCAATCTTGACCCCACCTCCCTTGCCAATTATCACCCCATCTCACTTCTCCCCTACGCCACCAAATTACTTGAGCGCTTAGTCTGCTATCGCCTCACCAAATAACTCTCTGACCATTCCCTCCTTGACCCTCTCCAATCTGGTTACCGCCCCCTCCACTCCACTGAAACTGCCCTGGCCAAAGTTTCCAATGACCTCCTATTAGCCAAATCCAAGGGTCACTTCTCCATACTCATCCTCCTTGACCTCTCCGCGGCCTTTGATACCGTTGATCACCCCCTCTTTCTGCAAACTCTTCTATCTCTCGGCCTCTCTGGCTCAGTCCATGCCTGGTTCTGCTCTTACCTCGCTAACCGCACCTTCTCTGTCTCCATGTCTGGCTCCTCTTCTACCCCCTCCCCTCTCCCGGATGGCATCCCCCAGGGCTCTGTTCTCGGCCCCCTTCTCTTTTCGCTCTACACTTCCTCCCTCGGTGCTCTTATCACCTCCTTTGGTCTTCAGTATCACCTTTATGCTGACGACATTCAACTCTACATCTCTTCTCCTGATCTCTCTTCCACTCTCCTCTCTAGTGTATGTGACTGCCTCTCCGCCATCTCCTCCTGGATGTCCTCGCGCTTTCTTAACATCAATATCTCTAAAACTGAACTTATTGTCTTCCCTCCCGCCAGACTCCCCTCCCATCACAACCTCTCTATCGTTGTCAATAACACTACCATCTCCTCTGTCACCCAACTCCGATGCCTAGGTGTCACCCTTGACTCCTCTCTCTCCTTCGTCCCCCACATCCAATCCCTTGCCCAAGCCTGTCGCTTCCAACTGCGCAACATCGCCCGCATCCGGCCCTTCCTCTCTCAAGATGCCACCAAAATCATCCACTCTCTCATCATCTCCCGCCTCGATTACTGCAACCTTCTCCTCACTAGCCTCCCCCTCTCCCACCTTGCCCCCCTCCGCTCCGTTCTCAATGCGGCTGCTCGACTCATCTTTCTCTCACGCCGCTCCTCCTCTACCTCCCCTCTCTACCACGCCCTTCACTGGCTCCCCTTCCCCTACAGGATCCTTTTCAAACTCCTCACCACCACTTACAAAGCTCTCTCCCAGTCTACTGCCCCTATATCTCTAACCTCCTCACCACCTACACTCCGGTCCGCTCCCTGCGCTCGGCCAATGACCGTCGCCTCTCCCCCACTCTGATCACCTCTTCCCACTCTAGAATCCAGGACTTCTCCTGAGCTGCACCCTTACACTGGAATGACCTCCCTCGTTCCATCCGTCTCTCTCCAAACCGGTGCTCCTTCAAACGGGCACTTAAAACCCACCTGTTCCTTAAAGCCTACCAACCAGCCACCTAACCCTCATCCACTCTTTTCGTTCTCCCTTTCTCCCCTGGCCCCTTTCTTCTCTCCCCCTGCTTCACTGGCTCCCTTTCGTGCCTGTTTTTGTTTTACCCTCCCTTAGGATGTAAGCTCTTATGAGCAGGGCCCCCCCTCCCCTCCTGTCTCCATACCGGTTCTTCTGCTCTGTCTTTACTCCATATGTCTTCCTGGAGTTCTTGAAGCATTGGTACTTTGTGTTTATTGTTCTGTACTTTGTCATCCTGTTTTGTACTACTGTTTGTACTGTGTACGGCGCTGCAGAAACCTTGTGGCACCCAACAAATAAAGGATAATAATAATAATAATAATTTAACTTATGTGCAAAATTGAAAACTAATTTTCACCCCTTGCATTGTAACATGGTTTTGTCCAAGAGACTGAAATAAGAAACTTCTTAATTTAAGTTCCTTAATGAATGAGGCCCAAAGTCCTGCTATCACTGAGAATTTGCTCCAGAACCAACATTCTTTAAAAGTCTTTAGTTACTCCCTGACCTGTCTGAAAATGCTCTTAGTGCCTTCACAATACATGGTTTATCCTTTTGTATATGTATAGAAAACATAATTGTGCTATATTGATTCCTAGGGAAGATACATCATCCCTACAGGTTCCAAGTAACCTGTATATATAATTTTTCTCTTTTTTCTTTCAGAAATTACATGTATTAGGGAACATATCATTTTTCCGATAAAGAGAATATACTGAACTTGGATTGACCCTAATATTTCGAATAATCTGTTTTGGCTCTTCTTAACTAGGTAAAAAAGGGTTGATTTATCTTCTGTTAAAATAGGGCATCTCTGAGTAAATAATCAAGCAGTCTCTTTCCTTCATCAAAATACATTAACCCCTAATTTTCTTGCATACAGTGATTTGCTGGAAACATTTTTGACTAAAGTAAATTCAGATTTTAGGGTCGAAAATGACAATATTAACATATTAATTTCAGAATTATCCTGATTAGGCTATAATCATGATACCCAACATTGCCAGAATAACCGGTACAAACTGGATGTGAGCTCACCAACGAGGGGGGCTGGTCGATAAATGGTAACAAACTGTCAGGATTCCCAGTATGAATATTATGGTTGTGATAGTGAAAAAAGAGTGTCTGTATTATTGAACATGGATCACAGAGATAGTAAATGGGTGCAGTCCATGGTTCACAGCAAGCATAGTCCATAGAAGCAGCAGGTTTAAGATAGCAGGAATAGAAGGTATAATGGATACATGCAGAATCCTAGACACAAATGGTGAATTGCAGCACAGGTTTGCAGAATAACCAGATTTAGTAAATGAAGCAGGATAACAGGATTACCAGGTTTAGCTGATGAAGCAGACACTGGATATCAGGCACAAATGGAAAAGTGCAAATTCAAGTTACCAGGTTTAGCACTACAGGCACAGGATATCACGGAGGAATCAGACAGGAGGAAGGTCAGACAAGCCAGGATCATAAGCCAGGGGAGTAAACAAAGCTGTTGTCAGGGTCACAAGAGCAGCAGCAATGTGAGGTGACAAGGTAAGGTCAGGTAGCAGGGGGTAAATGTATCAAGCTACGATTTTACATTTTCAGTGATTTTCTTGGGCGAGTTTAAAATTGCTGATTTATTATTGATTTTATGTAAAATCACCAGAGAAGTGTTTCTCTCAAAATCGCCATTCTCAAAATTGCTACAAATCGCAGTCTGACTTTTTCCCACTCTAGCTATACAAATCGCCAAATGTATGAAGCTGTGATTCAGCAAACTCGCCCAAATTTGAATTCAAAATCACCAAATACAACGCGCTGCTTTCTATAGGTGAGACCAGCAAACACATCACTGTTACACAGCAGGGCAATGTTACTATAACAGGAGGCACAATGGGAGTTTCTATAAAGCATGATTTATGTTTTAGTGGGGCAAAAATGTTTATAAATTAGCTTATGGGCAACAAATTATTTTACAAATTAATTAGTTAGGCACATTTATGTAATATTTTTTAATCGGTCTACAGTATGTGCTACATTATTATTATTATGTTTTAGTTATAAAGCACCAACATATTACATATTATTGTATATTGAGAGGATCATGACACACAAAAAATTTGCAATGAAGTGGAACAGAAGGTAAAGATGGGCCTGGCCAAATGTGTACAATATAAAAGAGGTGTGGGGAACAGTTGAAACTTAAGGTAGCAGAATAACTATTGTAGCTGCTGGAGAGTAAAGTGCCTGTGGCTATTCTTAGCCATATGCATTATCAACCTACGACAAAAACATGCATTGGTGGCTGGCATTTCTGTGCAACATCTGTATGCATCTACCTGTTTACATTTCTTTAAATTAGAGTTGGATGTAAATGCTTCAGAATGTTGTAATTTTGTACATTTTGTAAAATGTGTTGCACTGCCCATATGCCCAAATTGCACCATTATTTTAAGGTGAGTGTATCTAACACCTGCAGCCTCTTGCACTTCAAGAGGTAGATAAGGGGCATTTAGGTGCAAATACATAATAGTATAGAAAGGGGCATTAGATGCATGTTATGCAACCCTTCCCTTTGAGATGTATCTTATTTTGACATACACTTATCTTTGAAATATGTCCCTTGCGAAGACCAAATTGAAGGCCTACACCTGATGGGTGCAAATTTCTGTACTATATGTTATTTCTGAATATATGTAATTTTTTTTAAAAAAATGTTTCTTTCTACTATATTGGCTTACTATCTAATTACGAGTGGGCTAATCAGTTTTTATTCTCATGATGTTAATATTTTCTGATTTTCTGATGGAGACACCATTTAAACTACGCACTTGTGACACTACATGTGCTGATGTGCATGATGACACTTGTAGTGCCACAAGTATGTACTTTTAATGGTGTCCCCATCAGGAAATAGTAAGTGCTGCCACATCATAAAAATATAAATACTGCTCCACTGGTGGTGAAATATTAAGTTACTGTGATGTAATAAAAATAAAAATAAAAAATATGTCCACTAAATTATTCAGAAAATATTTTCTCCTCCTATAAGAAAATGAATAATCATTTCTGCCCCTTTACAGCAAAAAACATACATTCTTTAAACTTCCATTATACATACTTGCCGATTTTCTTCAGCTCCCTCCCGAGAGCCAGCCAGTGGAGGGGGGCGTGAGTGGGGCGGGACAGCCAAAATCGCGTCATTTTGGCCAAATGCCGCAATTCACCGGGAATCGCGGCGTTTGGGATCTAATTCTGCAGAATTCGGGAGTCCGGGAGTCCGGGAGACTCTTGCAAAATGCGGGAGTCTCCCGGACATTCCGGGAGAGTTGGTAAGTATGCCATTATACCTCCTGGTATATCAACATTGACCAGATAGCTCAAACAACATGCCTTTGTTTCTGTGCAATATCAGGTGAGTTTCAGTTTCTGCTGAAAGTCAGGCTTGTTTTTGTGTTTGATCTCTGGTGAGTTTGACTATAACGTGAGAGATAGGTGTTTTAAAATCGACACAAATCGGCAGAGATTAGATTTTGAAAATTAAAAATCGCAGGTTAATAAATATGGCGATTTTGCACTTAAAATCACCAGATATCTCTCACGTTTTGCGCCGATTTTAAATCGCTGATAAAATCACAGCTTGATGCATTTATCCTCAGGAGTTCAAACAGGCACAAAACAGAGGGATCCTCAGAGAAACCAGCAGCAATGGCAGCTGATGTACTAGCACAGATTGCTGAGAAAGGCAGTTGATGTTCATGCTTTGTGGCTTTTTGGTGCCGAGGGTCTGCTGTTTGCCTCGGGGACTTGGGTGGTTTGTATGTTGATGGGTGCTTTGGGGGCGAATGCTCATTGCCATTGAGGGTGAGTGCTGTGGATTGGGTCTGGAGACCTTGTTTTTGGGGGTTTTGGTGCCAGTCCCTGTTGGAATTCCTACGATGGTGGTGGGTATTATGGGGCAGTGTCCCCTGACTGTATGGAAGTTAATGTTGTGCTTGCAGGCAGGAAAGCATTGGCAGCCACAGGAGAATACCTGCTGAGCGCACAGTAGTTATGTTATTTAGCTGAAGAGTTCGCCTCCCTTCAAAGTGGATTCAGGTACAGGCACCAGCCTTGTGGGTGGGTTTGTTGGTTGCATTTCGTCAGCCCAGAAGGGATACGGTTCCTCTAAGGCTTGGGGTTTATTAATACCCAGCAGTTGCAAGGGTGTGCCCTGGGAGAAAACTATCCCCCATTTGGTTTATATTGAGAGGATAAATAATCCTCACTGTGATATTATGGGAATTTATTCTAATTGAGCTCCTTATTGTGTCTTCTCCACCATTTTTTCTCATGATTAATAAACTTGATCTTTAATTTTTGCCAAACTCTGGTGTCTGTGTCCTTTATTTAATTATAATGTTTTAGTTATAGTTTTGCAGAGACATGCCATGGCTAAATGTAAATCGTTAAGCATTTTATATAAAATGTATTTTGATTATATTTCTTCTTTAATCATGTCATGATAAATAGAGAAAGATGCCTGTTCAAAATAATTACATATACAACATGTTTATTCTAGACTTTTTCTTGCTGTCATAGACAATTTTTTTTTCAGAGAACACAACAGTAGCACTAACATTGACAGTAATATTTTTCTTATGATCAAACGTGATTTAAACTACTTTCAAGGACATATCAGGTGGAACTGACATTTGCTAAAATTGTAGCTCTATGGAGAATAACAATTTCTCAGAAAATTTCCCTGCAGCCTGACGATCATGCTAGCTCTTGAAGGAAACAGTATTTTAGAGCTATTGAAACATTATAAACTATTTTCATGACTTTTTGGGGGGAGGGGGGTATATGGGATTTAGTTTTAATCTGGAGTTTCAGGGAATGACCAACCTTTAACACTTCAGTTGATTCTGAATTTCATGACACAATATATATTACAGTTCAGAAACAGCTGAAGTATAGAAAGTTGTCATAGCCTAGTCTAGACGGACAGAAAATAAAATGAAATCTGACTTTATTTTTTATTGTTTTTGCTGCAGGATGACTTTCTACGTTAATAACTAACATTGTTCTTATATATGTGGCCTCTTTGTGTACTAAGGTGGGAAGAATGACCTCAAAGGCAGTCTTTTGTCATATCTGCTTGCAGATGGTATGTAGGTAGAGAGAAAAATCAATGTTAAACACGAACAGTAGATTTATTACCATAAAGCTTTTCTGCCCGTCAGGCTATGGGAAAATACTCTAGACACATCTTACATTACATTTCCTTCTCCCTAGATAATGCCACTTTTATCTAAAATAAATGATCCCCCATAGATGAGATTCTCATAAAGATGCTCTACAAGCCATTAGTGAAGCTCCACAGGAAGCTTGTTTCTCTGTGCCAGTCTCACTATCTCCAGTTGCCTGAAAAATGTATTGCATTGCAATGTGCTACAAATTCATCCGAATCTGAATGTATTTAATAAACAATGAATTTACTATAGCAGAATGTTTAAATTCAAGTACAATGTTGCAGTCAAGTGTTACTTGTGAGCATAGTGCCCCTCATTACTGTATACATAGCTGTGTAGTAAATACATGTATAAGATATATATATAGGTATATCGACTATACATATAATAATAATATAACTATAATAATAGACTGTCACATGGTCACATCCACTTGCTAAATGCTCATTTTCTTTCTTTTCGTTTCCACATATAGGGTCTGAGCCATTAAGTAAAGTAAGGCAAAAAAAAGGAGTAAATGTTCTCCAGGGCAAACCAGGTTACAATGCGAGGGGTGCAAATTGGTTTATTATTTTGCACATAAGTTAAATACTGTCTTTTTTTTTCATCTAACACACAAATACTTGCTAGATTTATTTTTACACTGAAAATTTAAATCTGATCTAGGACATGCCCTACCCCAAGTATAAATCTGTCCCATTTTAAATTTACCGCCCCCTCCAGTGCAACATGGTTTTGCCCAGGTGCAATGTTACTCCTTTTTTATGCTTTGCTCAGGGCCGTAACTAGGGCTGTGCGACAGGGGCGACCGCCCAGGGTGCAATACTGAAGGGGGGTGCAATTTAGGAATATTTTAAGTTCATTTGGTTAAAATTGAGTTCTAGGGGGGCGGCATTTGTCTTTCTCGCCCCAGGCGCTAGAATTCTAAGTTACGGCTCTGGCTTTGCTATCCTTAATGACTCAGGCCCGTATACTTTATGCACAGTTCCTTGCGCTTCCAGAATTTGGGAAAATCAAAGACCCTTAAGCAGTGCCGGATTAAGGGAATGGAGGCCCCTGGGCTAAGGGGGCCTCCATTCCCCCGTGAGGGCCCCCCCACATGATCCAAGCTGCCCGCCCCGTGATCCAAGCTGCCTGCCCCCCCGGCACTTACCTCCTTCTCCGGCGAGCTGTACGCTCTTTACTGAGGAGATCTCGTGAGAGTGAGACTCACGAGATCTCCTCAGTAAGGAGACTACAGCGCACCGGAGAAGTACTGCAGTGAAAGTGCTCAGCAGCACTGATCGCGCCGGGGGCGCCCCCGCCCCCGACCGATCAATACTGCTGCTGAGCACTTTCACGGGCCCCTTGGATGCCATAGGCCCCTGGGCTGTAGCCCAGTTAGCCCTTTGGTTAATCCGGCCCTGCCCTTAAGGATTCAGGATAATTCTATAGGTTAAACTAAATTAGAGAAGATGAAAAAGGGGCAGGGGAAAGGTATGCCAAAAATAGGGATGGGTATATTGGATGGGTGCGGGGTAGGGGGTTAGGTTTAGGTGGTTTATATGGTTTGAGAGGGAGATATGTTGTGGTTGGGGTAAGGTGTATAAAGAAGAGGGGGGGGGGTAGATAAACAAATTGGCATAAAAAGCTACAAGGGAAATATATTATGATTTTGAGCACAATGCAGCGGATCTGAAGAAAGTTCTCTTGTTGAATACGGGTGTTGGTACGCTCCGCATATAAGCCGCTTGCCGTAATGAGACAGACACAATACATTGCAGGATACGTATATAACATACGTGGATTATAAAGACCCAGCAGAATGCACAGGAAAAAAGTTTTCCCCTGTTTATATAATAATATATAATAACATATAATAAAAATGTTTTCATGAAATAGATTTATCATGATTTTATTAATGTCTACTGTGCATAAAAATGCAAACCCTCATCCCTTCTGCCCTAGAAATCATAAGCTTTCGGAAGTGTCCTTCAGAAAGCCTTTTCGGAAGATTAATTGAGTATATTTGCCTTCACTGGTGTATAGTCTCTTTTTAGGCATGTGCAGTGCAATTTAATGCAAAATATGGCACGTATCTGCATTTACGTTTCTTAATGAATCAGGCCCAATATCATGCCACGCATACTACCAATTCTAGAGAAGTGTCAGTTTTGATTCGTAAACGCTTATCTTTTTTTTGTAAAAAGTCCAAACAGACTGTATGTTACAGCCACGTATAATAGCAATGTTTTAGAAAAAATGTGGTGAATTTATTTCGGCTTGTCCTGAGTCTCCAGTTTTTGCTTAGGAGATGTTTTAGATAAAAAGCTTGATAGGTGGAATGAGTATCAGGCCTACTATCCAACAGGGGGTCATATTTTTTGCTTGCTTAGTGGCAGAACTGGGTTGACAGAGGCCTGGCGATTAAGCATACAAATACTTTAATATTCCTGTTTTTCCCTACATATAACTATTTTTCTAGAATTGAACTCACCTTCGTTTCTCAAAAATTGCTCCCTGGTGTATTGGAGGTGGAAAATAGATCCTTGAGGAAATCCAACCATTTACCTTTGGTACTATCCCTGGATCTTAACTTTCGCAATGGTCAGGTGGTTTGGAAGTTTAATCCTTTTTGGCTGACCCTAATGGGGGATGCCCATTAGGAGGCTCAGTGGGATGGTTTTTTCTTTGATAATTTCTGATTGAATCGACTGCTGACTCAGTGTGAAGCATTTAAGGCATATGTGGCATTTTCATTAGTAGAGTGGTCTAAATTAAACAACAATCTAAAAAATGGGAAGTAGACCTAGAACATAGAACTGGCATGTTTTTGGCTTATTTAGACAAGGTTGAAAAGTCTAATACCAATATTTAAATTTAGCTATAGCAGGGCAAAGGAGAGCGAACATCCAAGATATTGCTAAAGTGTTTTATAAGCATTACGAAACATTATATGCTTTGCAAGCACATTATTCCAAAGAGGAATTAAGTAATTTTTTTGAAACTGTTTCCATTCCTACATTTTTTAAGGAAAGTAAAGATCTTCTTGACTTTTCACTTACATTGGATGAAATAGACATGGCCATTATATCATTTCCCAATGGTAAAGCTCCAGGGGATTGATGGAATTCCAATTGAACTCTATAAAAAACACAAGTTGTTTTATATTCCCCATCTCTTTGAAACTTTTAATGGCATAATGATCTCAGGTCCTCTATTTAAATCGATGACTGAGGCTTTGATTGTGGGTCTTTTGAAGGCAGAGAAGGATCCACTTTATCCCAACTCATATCACCCAATTTCCCTCCTCTCAACAGATGTCAAGGCTTTATCTTATAGCATAAAAAGATTTGGCTCTGCACTAGGTTGTGGACTATCCTTACTGGTCACAAAAAGTAATCTATGTTTCCAGTTATGCGGGGGTACTTCCTTGCAACATGCACAAGTACATAAATAAACAAAGTGAAAGGTTGGATGAAGAAGCACTCCAGTTCATAGTCTAATAATTGTATACAGATTAAAACTAATCTTTATTGGTTTCAAATTAAAAAAGCCACTCAAGTAACAATGGTGGCATGCGATTTACTTTAAAAACATATAGTAATCAACATATCACTTATCATACTACGGGCTCCCACGCAACCAGTGTCTTGGAAAGTTTTCTATCTTATTGCTGCTTTTCCTGAGCGACGCCGGAATGACTCCGAAAAAAAATGCGAAAAGCATCTCATCTGCTTCACCAGTTCAATTCTTCAAACCACAGGTTTCTACCCTGGAAGCGGGTACCTCTAAGAGGCTGGAGACATCCAGGACCAAGACCTCCGATGCTACACCAGTTACTCAGGTGGCGGCTCACGGTGTGGTCCCTACTGACAACCCAGATTCTGATGGTCCTATCACGATCAAGGCTATGCAGAACCCGTTCTTCACGTTTAAATCTGAAATATTATCAGAAATGAGATCATCGATCAGGGAGATACAGAGGCAAGTTGCTGAGTTGGGTGGTCGTACTGGCCACATTGAAGACAAAATGGAGGAACTGGCGGCCTCACAACAATCTCATAACGGAACATGAAACCTTGAAAGCAGAATTTCGGGACAAATTTGCGGATATGGAGGATAGATCCAGACGGAATAACATTAAGATTCGGGGTATTCCAGATTCCATTACCTCAGCTGAACTACTCCCCTATGTATTGGATCTCTTCCGTAAACTATTGCCTGATGCGACTGAACAGGACTTGATGGTTGATCGCATACATAGGCTTCCCAGGCCAAGATCAGTGTCGGATGACCTACCTAAAGTTACACTTATGAGAATCCACTTCTTTCAAACTAAAGAACGTATCTTGAGAGCGGCCAGATCGGAAGATAAAACTGAATTCCTTCAGAATCTTCAGATATTTCAAGACTTCTCTATGGCTACGATTTCTAAACGGAGATCTTTTCAAGCAATCACTAAAGCTCTAAGAGACCAAGACATCATATATAGATGGGGATTCCCTGTCAAATTGATCATTAGGAGGAATAATTCCACTCACATTATCTTTTTGGTTGAAGAAGGTATAGAGTTATTGAAAACCTGGAATGTCCCTGTTCAGGAGCCTGCTTCAGTTCCTAGTTCCCGCGTGAGACAGGACTGGTCGAAATGAGTATTCTAATGGGCCTTAATGGTCCTGACCTTTCTACATTTGAGTAAATATTCGGGAAGCCCTATCTCCGAGATACAGATTGTACGGCTACTCAAGCATGACCTACAGTTTCCGTGGGACGACTCACCAGGGGGTATCTGGAGTCATCTAAGCACTCATGCTTAAAAAGTATCTTGTTGTTTTCATTAAGTTATGTGTTATGTGTCTTTTTATCTGGTTACGTTACTTACTGCAGGTGCTGGATGTCGCTGGAGGACACCGTGTTCTTACCCTGGACGCAAAAGAGTCGGACACTTATTCATTTATAGGTTACGTTTAACGATTAAGGTACTATTTTTGTACTGTGTTAATGTTTTACTGGTATGTTGTTTTGATATATATATCTTTACGCCCTGGCTATATTCCATCTGATACGGTTGAATTTTAGATTCTTTAAAATTGCAGAGGTTTGTCGGGTTGACAGGGATGAGGAGTGCCATATTTGGCCTGACCCGCCCCGAGTTACTTATTTTTCTGTTTTTTTTCCTTTCCCTACCAGCAAATACACTAACCCGATGTTTTGGGTTATTTCAGTTTTTTTCCCCTTTTTTTTCCCTATGTTTCCTGTTCCCATTATTATTTTCCCTTTAATTAGGAACACTCCATTACATACTAAAGTCGCCACTTCTAATACTCTTGTTTTGGGTACCGATGTCTCACATGAGGCCCATTCTCCCTACTCCAACATACAATGCTACAGGGTACCCCGCTTTAAGAATGACCACAGGGCAATAGACTACTTACAGAATAATTTAATAGACACACTTATTATTCTAAATGGTTAAATTTCTTATGCAAAATGTTAGGGGTTTGAATTCTCCAAATAAAAGGAGACTAGCCCTAACTTCATTTCACAAGCTGCATGTCGACATAGTATCTCTGCAGGAAACACATTTTAGGGCTGCAGCTCCCCCCACTCTTCGAGATAACCATTATCCGACTTGTTTCATGGCAAATGGCCCATTAAAACGTAATGGAGTAGCCTTGCTATTCTTATGTGAATAAGACTACCATAGCAGATAAAGCGGGTAGATACTTGATTCTAGTCGGTCTATTAGAAAACAAACCAGTGACCCTGGTTTCACTTTACGCTCCAAACTCACGTCAGATTCCTTTTTTAAGAAGAGTGTTCCGGGAAATAGAGAAACACAAAGAGGGAAAATTGATAGTTATGGGGGACTTCAATATTGTGGCAGACCCTAGGCTGGATAGGTCATCCCCATTTCCATCTTCTCCTTATAATTCTACTCTTCCCACTGTACCAGGACCTTCATTAGCCTTTTCTAAGTTGTTAGCAGAGTTCGACCTATACGATGTGTGGAGAACTTCGGAACCGAGTGGCAGGGACTACACGTTTTTTCCCTCAGTCCACAATTCATACTCCCGTGTAGACCTTATCTTAACTGATAAGTGTACATTACAGGCCACTAAACAAATTAAAATTCTACCAATATCTTGGTCTGACCATGCCCCAGTGTTGTGGACGTGGCATAGAGAACGACCGTACGACCCCCCTAGGCCCTGGCGCATGCCAACATATTTATTGTCACTGCTGGAAGCTAAATTAGATCTCAAGAACGCTCTCCAGCAATACTGTCAAAATAATGTGGTGATTCAGACAGGTGCCCGGTTAAAAAGAGCTAATGCATATCGCCAAACTGAGCTAGAATTAAAATTACAAACCTTAGAATCCCAAAATAAACAGCGTCCTTCTACTGAACTAAAGAATGAACTGACACTGATCCGAGGTCAACTTCAGAAACTGTTGATGGCTAAAACACAACAAGCTTTGACTAATCTTAGGCAAAAATTCTATGTTGCAGGGAACAGAGCGGGGAAGCTTTTGGCGAGAAAGTGTAGGGGTCAAAGAGCCAAACATAGAATTAAACATCTAGTGGACGAAAGTGGACAAAAAGTATCTAACCCTAAAAGTATAGCCAATATGTTTGCTCAGTACGATGCTAAACTATATAATTTGAAAGAGGATAGCTTATTGCATCAACCGTCTCCGGCAGACATAGATGGATTTTTAAGTAGCTTGCATATCCCAAAAGTAGACCCGGAGACTGCAAAATCCCTATCGGCCCCCTGGTCCCAAGCTGAAATACAATCAGTTATTAAAAACCTTCCAAGAGACAAAGCCCCTGGCCCTGATGGTTATATCAATGGTTTTTATGTTATGTTCCAGGAAGATCTCCTCCCAATATTAGAGCAACTATTTAACGCAGGGACATCACATGGGTCATTTCCCTCTGAAATGTTAGAATCTCGAATCGTCGCTATACCCAAGCCGGGGAAGGACTCAGCATCATGTCTCAACTATAGGCCAATAGCCCTTCTGAGATCTGACATTAAAATATATGCTAAACTGATAGCAAACAGGCTTAATGGACTTCTCCCGAGTTTGATCCATTCAGACCAGGTGGGATTTGTCCAGGGGCGGCAGGCCTCGGATAATACAAGAAGAGTGCTTAATATTAAAGAATGGTTCTCAGAGGCCCAGTCGGAGCTGTTAGTCCTCTCCCTTGATGCCGAGAAGGCATTCGATAGACTAAATTGGGGCTACATGGAGGAAGTCCTTCTCCGGTTTGGATTCCATGGCAACTTCTTGAGGGCTATTACGGCCTTATATTCCCACCCATCGGCCAGAGTGTTTAGCAACGGATTCCTGTCAGATAGATTCACGATCACAAATGGAACTCGACAGGGCTGTCCCTTATCCCCGTTGATATTTGTCTTGGCAATGGAACCCCTTGCCATAGCCATTAGATCCTCGCATTTGTTTCCTGGTGCCGCTGTTAAGAATACTTTGCATAAAATATGTCTATTTGCTGATGACATTTTGCTTTTTGTAACTGACCTGGGGACTTCGTTGCCAACCCTTCATAATATTTTAGATACATATAGCCGAGCTTCATACTATTAGCTTAACGCTACTAAATCCGAAGCTCTCCCAATAAATATTCCCCATGAGAAGGTGCAACTCCTTAAAACATCTTTTAATTACTCGTGGAAGATGTCAGCACTGAAATATTTGTGTATTCAGATCACTTCTTTACTGGAAAATACGATTAATCTTAATTTTACATCGTTAACCCTCCAACTTTCAACTTTAAGTAAATCCTGGGTCTGCGGCGAGGTCTCCTGGTTGGGAAGGATCGCAGCCTTCAAGATGATGCTACTCCCAAAAATGATGTATTTATTCCATACTATTCCTGTTTGTATCCCCAAATCTTTATTAGATAAATTGCATTTGATTATGATAATATACGTTTGGAAACACAAACCCCCACGAATAGCCAGTTCTCAGATGTATTTGCCTAAACAACAGGGAGGTTTGGCATTACCAGACCTGAACAGATATCTTACTTACTTTCTCAGCTTCGTGACTGGTCCCTTCCGATGCACCAAAAACCATGGGTAGACCTGGAGAAAGCTCTTAACCCGCATTTCCCATTGGCAGATTTGATCTGGATTCCAAAAAATTGGCGCCCTGAAAAAGCCCAACTACCAAAGACAACTAGGGACTCCCTGGTGGTGTGGGACAAAGTGTTAAAGGCTAACTCTATGACTATGGTCCCAACAAAAAAAATCTCTTTAGCTGCAGTGGCTAAATTAATTCCCAATTTAAATCTCAGCCTATGGGTATCAAACGGAATAAACTCATTCTCTCAATTACTAGACGATCAGAGTTTACTATCTTTTACACAAATAAAGGAAAGATTCCATCTCCCTTCCCAGGATTTTTATAAATACCTGCAGCTCAGACACTGGTTTAACTCCCTTCCCAGACTAGGTCTACCCATTACAACACCACCGCCCTTGTTGTTCACTAAATTAACAAAAGGATATAATAGAGCCAGCATTACCTTCTGGTACCGCTATACCCTCCCCTCTACATCAGAAAATAAAACCAAAATACAATTGCAGTGGGAATCTGACCTTCAATTAGAGTTGAAAAGTGAAGAATGGGAAGCCATTTTCACAAACTCGTTCCGAATGTCCAAATGTATAAATCACATAGAAATGATGATAAAATTAATTAATAGATTGTATCTTACTCCAACTAGACTTCATAAAATGTGGCCTTCCCAGTCTAAACTTTGTTGCCGGCAATGCAATATTCCGGGAGATTTGATACATATATTCTGGAACTGTCCTCATATACAGTCATTCTGGGTACAAATCTTCCAGTTAGCCAATAAGGTTACTAGACAAAATCTCTCTCCTACCCCGGAGGTGGCGTTACTGCAACATTACCCCCCCCAGTTTCCATCATATGCAAAATATGTCTTTAGTCATATTCTGATTGCCGCAAGAGCCTTCTTATCTCAAGGTTGGAAGTCACCACAGATACTCTTGATATCGAAAGTAGTAGCCAAGGTGCAATTCAGCTTTGAAATGGAGACAGAGGGGATGCCCTACTCCACTGCCACCTCGTCCCCGATAATGAAGTGGTTCAGCTGGCATGTGTATGTTACGGACGGAGAGGGAGCGCGTCCAAATCGAATAGACTCTGCTTTACTACCTGCATCTCCTACACTTAGCGAAGTTCCCCAATGTTCCTATTAGTAGTCCCTTGGTGACCATTTGACTAGTGTAACTATCACGAATTGGAAGGGAACCTATTGGGTTCCCCCCCTCATGTGTTCAATGTGGTTTAACAGCAGAATTGTTAAGGTGTTCCTCCCCACTATGTACCCCTTCAATCCTTCCCCTTTTTATTTTTGTGTCCTTTCCTTACCCCCCCCCCATCCCTTTCTACCTTCTGTACCCCATAATTTCTGAAAAATTAATAAAAATACTATTGAAGTTAAAAACATATAGTAAGAAAAGTGATAAAGAAAGAAATTATGTGAATTAAAACATGTTTTGAACCCTAGTGAGGGATTGGTCCTATATCATCAAACACTTTTATGCTGACCATTCAAAGATTATTATTAATCCTCTTTGATCCTATAGTTGACTAAGGTATGTACATGGCAAGTTTTATCAATTTCTGTTAATGGGATAGATACAGAATAAATCAGCTCAATAGGTAAAATTCTCTATATTAAAGAGCTTATTAAAATTGCTTAGTTCCCCATATTAATAGGAAAAAAATATAATTTCCCTGATTGTAATATACAGGCAATGCATTTATCAGGAGACTATCTTGGTGACTGTGTATGTGGCAGCATGATCATTTGATGATATATTAAATGTTCCATCTACATTGACCATATGTATCAAACTTATTAATATTGTAAGTAATCCTGTTTATCAAACAGGTAATTTGAACCATTATAGGTGTGTACACTATAAATTAGTGACTTGAGGTGCGCTATTCCCTCTCTATTAATCCATATATACACTCAATTGTTTCAATTCAATAAATAGATATTGTCACATGGTTGATTAGTCTATCGTATATGGAGAGGGTAATACTTGATCCTTAATCAAATTTCTGATTTACCGGAGCGCTGAGTCTAATACCTGTTAAACCTATGTGGTTGATATATTGATCAGATTTAAATGTTAGGGCACATAGTTATACTACCATAACACAGCTATTAATATCGCTCATAAGTTTGTACATATAGTAGGTTATATTCCTACTTCATAACAGTGGTTCCCTGCGGACCATTCCCCCCACTTCCGGGTCTGACATCACCTAGAGTGACGTACTACCCAACGCACGTTTCGCCTTAGCGGCTTAGTCATTCAAAAATCTTGCCAACTTTTTTGAACAGAGTTAATAAGGAGGTAATCCACCCAGACCAAACTGGGTTTATACCTTTTAAATCAACATCAATTAATCTATAAGACTATACACAATAATACAAATGCCACATATTTGGAATGAGGAATCAGTGCCATGATGCTGCCAAGGCACTAAATTGTGTGGAATGGCCATTTGTCTGGAAGGCAATTAAAATTTGTAGTTCTAATTTTTATAACCTGGGTTTAGCTGCTGTAGTCTAGCCCTCAAGCTCAGGTTTGTGTAAATGACCATGTATCTTCTCCTTTTTCTTTGGGTAGGGATACCTGGCAGGAATGTCCCCTCTCACCTCTTTTATCTGCAATGGCCATTAAACTGCTTGGCTATATAATTAGAAGTCATCCTGCCATTCATGGCAACGAACAGAGATCATAGCACTGTATGCAGACAATTTGCTCCTTTTTCTGTCTGACGCCGATTAATCCATAGATTCCTTGCTCCAAGTGGTCAATGCCAGGCACCGTCCCTGCACTCCCCATCGGTATCAGGGACGGACGCCTTCCTTTGCCGGCAGCTCGACCCGTTGCTAGGCAACGGGACGCCTTCTTCTTTCTTCCGGCTTTGGATTGCTGTGTGCATGTGCAGCTCATTCGCATTTCCGTTACCAAGCAATTCGACGCTTCTCTGCACTTCCTGTCTGTGATCATCTGATCTGACTGCCGGTCCCACTGCCACCAATCAGGGAATTGGCTCCTCTATTCAAACCTGCCCCTAACACTACTAGGTAGGTGACACAGTATCTAGGTCTTCCTATGCTCCAGCATTCCAGCCTGTTTCCTTGTCTCTGACTGACCCCCTGTGTACCGACCTGGCTTCTTATGGTTCTGCTCCTGGATCTCCCTTTGGCCTGATTGCTCATACCATATCTGACCTTTGGACACTATTAGTTTTCCCCCTCCAGTATCTTGCAACCTGATCCCTACCCATAACCCCCTGGCTTCACTTTAGGGACAACGAATAACAACCTCACTGCCACATCACCAATATAAAATAAACATTATACATATCTACAATGAGCTACAATGTCCCCTTATCCACATGTAATTAGACACTGCAGTTGTAGTTTGTTGAGCTGGGGAACAAAAGCTAGGGCTACAAAAAATATTTGCAATAATCCACATTATGTGAGAAATGAGGAACAGGAAGGTTACAGTGTTATCACACTCGTTTCATCACACGTCCTCTCCCAATGTTCTTCTTCAACTGTGCCTCTTTGCAAAGCCCTCCAATGGCTCCTCATTCAATCCAGAATGCAATTCAAACTGCTTACGCTCACTAATAAGGCCCTCTTTAACACCTTCCTTCCCTTTCCTACCTTTTCAAGAAATACTCCCCTACATGCTCACTTTGTTCTGCCGATGACCTTTGCCTCTCTTCCTATCCTATCCTAGCATCACCTCTCACTCGAGCCTGGAGGACTTCGCTCCCACTGCTCCAGAACTTCGGAATACCCTGCCTGCCCAGACTCACTGCACAAATATCCAATATCCAATCTTTTAAGCATTTCCACAAACCTCACCTCTTTACACTTGCTTACTATGCTCCATCCTAACAAAACTCCCTTCTTATGCTCCACCTGTCATTTTACTCAATTCCGACCACCCCTACTGTCAATGTCAATGTTACCTCTCACAAGCAGGGCCCTCTCCAACTTCTCCTTGTCCTCTTGTGAAGGTTTCTTTATATTCTAAGTTGTGTGTTCTCCAATTGTTTGTTCCCTTGCTCCAATATTTATTTGTATTATGTTCTGTTTGTGTATTGTTGACTATATGGTGCAGCAGAATCTGTGGCATCTCATAAATAAATGATGATGATATCTGAAGTAACTTACATAACATTGGCTGAGTGTTAGGTACTGTGTAATAAAAAGCAATAAGGGGCGCTGTATCCAACAGTTTCTATTTATTGAATATAATAGCAATAGCAAAATCGTTAATTGCAATAAAATAATTATACAAAATCAACATTCAGTGGACATCAAGTGATCCCAAATACAAATCCCCTAAGGATCACAGTGTAAAAATGCAACTCACGGGCAACAAATCAGCTGATGCACATGAGCAATAACTCATAGAAAAGGAATATATAACACACACTTGATAGTGGTTCACAGAAACACCTTGATAGATGGTTAAATGCAAATACTTGTAGTGCTTAATAACATACATACAACCGCTGCAGCGGTGTAGATGATTCAAATCCCTAAAAATAAAGGGAACAAGCAGTGTCCAGATTAGCACTAATAAACTCTCCTTGTTTCAAGGACAGATTTAACTTTTCATGCAACAAAACGGTGTATAGCATTCATTAACAAAATATTCCTTTGGTATAATTGTAATGATTTATCAAGTGCAGAAGTGCCGCTGAAGCGGTTAATTGCAATGGAGGGTCCTTTGTAATAGATAAGCGTTGATGATTTATATCAGATGTAAGCTCTCCAGATTCCGTTAATATTAATCGGCAAAACGGTTAGACTTTAGCATGCAGCAACTGCAGCAACAGTAATAAAAAGTCTTTAGCGCAATAATCCAGCGCTTGATAGCCAATAAGATAACACAGTTAGACTTTAGCATGCAACAACTGCAGCAACAGTAATTAAAGTCTTCAGCGCAATGATCCAGCGCTTGATAGCCAATATAGATAACACGGAGGCCGTATATACAATCGCTTCATCCACTTACTTTAGCAATCCATTGAATACCCCGGGGTACAGGAAAATGATGTCCAGATGTTGTATTAAAATCCAATAGTGTTCTGACGCGTTTCTCCGTGTTACACACGGTTTCATCAGAGAGATGTCAAATAGAGTATCCACATACTATTTAAAGCCAGGTAGATAGGTCATCTGACCATAACTGGCCAATAGAGTCACGATTCCAATCATTCTTTGAGTCAAACGGTGTGTGTATACACTGAATGTATTCAATTAAAGCAGGCACAAATCAGATTGAGAACATAATTCCCCAGTTGATATTCAGTAAGGGACCAACTATTATAAATAAATATTGTGCATGCTACTTAATACAAATACATAAAATATTTAAAATATTAACAGTACCCGTTTTAAAATAATAATCAGAAAACATCTGGACATCATTTTCCTGTACCCCGGGGTATTCAATGGATTGCTAAAGTAAGTGGATGAAGCGATTGTATATACGGCCTCCGTGTTATCTATATTGGCTATCAAGCGCTGGATCATTGCGCTGAAGACTTTAATTACTGTTGCTGCAGTTGTTGCATGCTAAAGTCTAACTGTGTTATCTTATTGGCTATCAAGCGCTGGATTATTGCGCTAAAGACTTTTTATTACTGTTGCTGCAGTTGCTGCATGCTAAAGTCTAACCGTTTTGCCGATTAATATTAATGGAATCTGGAGAGCTTACATCTGATATAAATCATCAACGTTTATCTATTACAAAGGACCCTCCATTGCAATTAACCGCTTCAGCGGCACTTCTGCACTTGATAAATCATTACAATTATACCAAAGGAATATTTTGTTAATGAATGCTATACACCGTTTTGTTGCATGAAAAGTTAAATCTGTCCTTGAAACAAGGAGAGTTTATTAGTGCTAATCTGGACACTGCTTGTTCCCTTTATTTTTAGGGATTTGAATCATCTACACCGCTGCAGCGGTTGAATGTATGTTATTAAGCACTACAAGTATTTGCATTTAACCATCTATCAAGGTGTTTCTGTGAACCACTATCAAGTGTGTGTTATATATTCCTTTTCTATGAGTTATTGCTCATGTGCATCAGCTGATTTGTTGCCCGTGAGTTGCATTTTTACACTGTGATCCTTAGGGGATTTGTATTTGGGATCACTTGATGTCCACTGAATGTTGATTTTGTATAATTATTTTATTGCAATTAACGATTTTGCTATTGCTATTATATTCAATGAATAGAAACTGTTGGATACAGCGCCCCTTATTGCTTTTTTTTACTATTTACTATGAAGCAGATTCAGATTTCTGCTTGAAGGGAGCTGCGGTCCGAACACTACATACTATTAATTGATTCCTAGCACCTTAATTTTTTGTTTTATTGTATGTTAGGTACTGTGTCTGCTGTAGTAGTAGAGGAGTCAGTCCACTAGGAGAGCCAAGGGAGGAAGTTTGAGAGATTAGTTTGGAGGCACAAGTAGAATGGGGGCTATCAATGGGGATGTTGAAATCATAAATGAGAATAGTGGGGAAGTCAGAGTATAAGAAAAGAGGGAGCTAGGAAGAGAAATGTTCAAGAATTGTTGGCAGGATCCAAGGGGAGGATAGACCACAGCAGCATGCATAGAGAATGGGTTGGAAATCCTAATAGCATGATGTGAAGATGTGAATGATGGGATATTTGGTAGAATTGTGAATGTGCAATGTGGTCAGTCCAACCACACCTACTTGTCTGCCTCGAGGTCTGGAGATGTGGGTGAAATGGACGCCAACATTTTAAAAGGCATCAGGTGAGACACTGTCTGATTGTGTAAGCCATGTGTCACGAAAGCCGGATTATGGGAATGGTCCTGATTGCTGCTAGAGTGACAGCTTACCCCCAGAGAGCCGCAGAGTCTAACGGTGGAGAGGTGTTCACCAGGGATTCCCGCAAGGGAATATGGTCTTGGCTGCTCTCCACCGCAGGTCGCAGTCCTCTAGGGGGTGCAGAGCAGCGAATGCACAGAACCACTGAGTAGTTGTTTAGCCAGAACAATAGTAGAGGTGAGCACTGAGGTCCGCACAAATGTATAACTCTGGAACAGAACCGATGATGAGCGATGCTCTGCGGTGAATCTGCAGGTCTTGACTGTGAGATAAGCTGAGCTAATATGGTCGTGAAGCGATGAGCTGCAGAGAGCAATAGCACTGAGATCCACACAGGTGTTATAACGCTGGAACAGGACCAATGATGAGCGATGCTCTGCGGCTCTGCTGGGAAGCAATGAGCTGCACAGGCAACTGCTGAGAAGCGATGAGCTGCACAGGTACTACTGGGAAGCAGTAAGCAGCGCAGGTATTGCTGAGTAGTGATGAGCTGCACAGGTAGTTGCAGAGAAGCAGTAAGCAGCACAGGTATTCAGAGCTGCACAGATAATGCTGAGAAGTGGTGAGCTGTACAGGTAGTTGCTGAGAAGCAGTAAGCAGCACAGATATTCTGAGCTGCACAGGTAATGCTGAGAAGTGGTGAGCTGCACAGGTGTTGCTGAGTAGTGATGAGCTGCACAGGTAGTTGCTGAGAAGCAGTGAGCAGCACAGGAATTCTGAGCTGTACAAGTAATGCTGAGATTCAGTGAACAGCACAGGTATTGCTGAGTAGTGCTGAGCTGCACAAGTAGTTGCTGAGAACCAGTGAGCAGCACAGGAGTTCTGAGTAGCAATACGCTGCACCAACCACGATGTCAGGAACAACTGGAGTCAGAGGGAATGCTTCTTATCAGGTAGAGAGACATGATGATCTGACACCCATTAAAAGGAGGAGGGCCCTTATAAAGATAACTGGCTGCAGATGATCCAATCACTGCGGAGCAGAGGTTTTGAAGGTTCCCTGGGAAACTCATGCACAGACCACTAGGCAAGATGTCGTCCGTTGATAGAGGAACGCCAGGCTGAACAGCAGATAGCGGTAACCAAGGGAAACCAAAGCCCACAGTGAACCACACGGGGTGAAACTGGTGATATGCGTGATATCATGTTTCTGTTATTGTCAGAAGGTTGAGGTTGTTTGAGAGTAAGAGGTTGTACATAGAGTTAAGTTTGCTATAAACAGACCATGCATTTCATAGGGCACATTTAAATGACTTTGAAAGTCATGGAAAACAGGTGACATGTTTGGGGTTTGCTGGATTTCTGTAGCATGCTGAATAACATATATGTGTATGGTGGATGTGGGGGGATGTTTGAGATTTTATTTTTTGGCAGCAGGGTGAGGATGTTACAGTTAGTAAACAGAAAAAGAAAAAAGTTCAGTGCTAATTAGAGTGGAGTAATGAAGGAGCAATGTGGACAAATGTGTGTGTTGAAGGGAGGGTAAGGGATGACAAAGTTAAAAAAAAGATAATGTCATGAAAGGATTGTAGGAAAAGCAATTTGCTAAACATTGGGATTTAAAAATAAAGGGCAAGAAACTGAGGCAAATAAATTTGGAAATGCAGAGTGAAAAAGAAAATAAAAATACCTTTGTTGCAATGTCCAGTGCAGTTAGAAAAGTGCAGAGTCAGGTTGTAGTAGATGGAGATTAATTCTGGAAATCTTCAGATGTTGTACAGTGTTTGTGCAACTTTGTTGTTTAACTGTATTTTCCTACAGTTTGTTAGAAAAACAGCTAGGGCCTGTTACATTAAGGAATGTAAGTCTTGATTCGTGATCTATTTTTCCATTGGATTAGAAACCTTTACTGGAGCTCATATAAATCAGTAAAAGTGAGTGAGATGACATTGCCGGGCTATATTAATGGGCACGATTACAGTCCATGGGATGTTCTGACAACAACACTGTATCATTTTTCTGGACTAGTCATAGGGAAATTGAGGTCAATGTGGTTGATTAATAATAATAGCTTCAAATGATGCACAATGGCTGGAGTGGTAAAGGTCACGGCAGACAGAGAATTAAATATGACATAACATTATTATATAACTGTAGGGTAATAAAGATTTTCTGAGAGCATATCATGGAAAAAGGAAAACGAAGCCAGACATGTATTTGCTATATTAGCATATTCAGTGCATGTGTCAAGTGTCTTACTTCCACTGCTTATTAAGTGGCATTAGTATTTCTACAGCAATGAATGATTCATATCACTGAATGCTGTAGAAGTTTGCCTAATATAATTGAAAAAGATGGAAATACAAATATGTACCACCAAGGGTGTATCTATAAGGAGGCAAAAAGGGGCAACAGTTAGTAGAATTTAGAGGTGTATAAAGACATAGATTATTAAGTGTAAAACAGCAAATTTTCTTACTGTAAAAGTCTGAATTCAGTTCTTACTGATATGTTTATTTCACGCAGCATAAAATAGGTTTGTCATGTGTGTCATAGCTGACTGTTTATCTAACGACTCAAAATATTAGTACACATTGTCACAAACCAAGGCAATAGTAGCTCCTGTGTGAGTACAACATCATAGGGCCAATTATGTTGTTTAAAACAGTGCTGACTTATACCATGAGGTATAAGTCAGTTATTTTTGTTACATTGGTTTACAGGTTTTGACGGGTTAACAAAACGTTCCCTAATAAGGAGTGATATCATCGCAAGTGTTGTACATCGTCATCATTTATTTATATAACGCCACTAATTCCACAGCGCTGTACAGAGAATGCACTCACATCAGTCCCTGCCCCTATAGAGCTTACAGTCTTAATTCCCTAATACACAGACAGACAGAGACAGACTAGGGTCAATTTGATATCAGCCAATTAACCTACTAATATGATTTTTTGGGGATTGTGTGAGGAAACCGGAGTGCCCAAAGGAAACCCATGCAAACACGGGGAGAACATACAAACTCCACACAAATAAGGCCATAGTTGGGAATCAAATTCATGACCACAGTGCAGTGAGGCAGAAGTGTTAACCACTAAGCCACCTTGCTGACCGTACATTCCCTTGTGTCTATAAATACCTACCAACTGCAAGCACAAATTGCCAGACTATATAGTCCTTTGGATTTGTAACAGGTGCAAGGGGAGTCACACAAACCGCAATCCCCTTACCAACACCCCAGGTACCAACCTGATCCTGAGGGACCACTATGAGATATACTGTGCTTTCCTGCGCAGCAGTTCAGGAACCATACTTTGCATCTGATACCTCTAGCGCATTCGCCGTTGATGTAGCTTGGCCTTTGTTTCCTACAGGGGAAGGACACTAAAAGGAGACAGGTGGCATACAAAGCAAAAAACAGTTTGGCATGTTACCTGCCAGTGACCACCTCACCAATGGTCACTACTTCTACTCTGGGAGAGGACCGATCCTGCTGCTGCTTCCCTGCCATAGGCCACCCGTAATTGCCGAGACTCAGCCACTCAGCAGGCCTCCATCTGCCGCATGATCCCTGCTATTGCTCCCGCCTGTCTTGGGGTTCAGGACTTTAGGTGCCCTTTCCAGACAGCTAGAGAGGCCTTGTATGCCACTCTCAACAACTTAACCTAGTTACTTAGGGCCTAACGTCTTTTTACCCTTATCCAAGCCTAGCACCCTTCCATCCAACTATAAGGGCCTACTGCCCTGCTGCCAACAGGGACCTAATGTCCCCCTAAACAATAGTGCCTCATGCCCTTTTATCCTATCAGGGCCAAGCACCCTCTCAAACTAACAGGAGCCTTTCACCCCACTAACTAAAAGGCCTGACGCTCAATTACAACTCTTGGGCCTTCTGCCCAACCTACCTTAAGTCCTAGCTTGGACCTTCTGCCCAGCCTAACTTAAGGCCTAACGCCCACTATAACCTATATGGCCCTTGTGCCCATCCTAATATTCAGGGCCTTCGCCTACTTGCTATTTAGGGGCCTTGTGCACCAAATCACCTATCTTAGGGCCTTATGCCCCTCTAACTAATGGCCTCTTGCCCAACTAACTAATGGGCCTTGTGCACAACTCTGCCTAATGGGCCTTCTGCCCACTTTTACTTAATGAGCCTTCTTGCTATGCTACCCAATGGGCTTTGTGCCCATGCTACTGAAAAAGCCTTGTGCCCAAGCTACCTAATGGGCCTTGTGCCCAAGGACTACTACTGGGGCCTTTTGCCCCCCTTCCCCTGACTAACTATGGGGCCTAGTGTCCAGATAAACCCTGCCTATGCCCTAACTGCACCAGGGCCTTGTGCCTACTACTTGCTCTACAGGCCTATTGTTTGAATTGCACCCACAGGCCTTGTGCCCGACTTACAGGAGTAGTTTATACTTACCTGCTCCAAGCAGGATAAATCAACTTGCACCGGTGTCTTTGGGTCTTCCAGACCCCCCAGCCAGCGGTGCCTCTTCTGTGGTTTGGCATGCTGGTCTCCACTGTCTTTTTGGTGGGGACGGTCTTAGCCCTTACAAGGGCTCCCCGCCATTGATCTCTACTTTTGCTTTATCTCAGCATCTTCTTGCTTCTTTCCAACTAGCGCTTCTTCTGGCATCTTCTTTTCTTGACTCGACATTCTCTTCTTGTGGCAGGGTAGCTCCTAGCCCTTACAAGGGCTCCTGCCACTTTCACCACTGTCGCCGGACGTCGTTGTGGGACGTACTCTTCTTTTGGCTCCGCCATCGGACTAATTTCAAAATGACGGTTTATATAGCTGTGGGCACACCAACATCACGCATCACCGTGATGCTGCGTGGTGACGCGATGAGCCTTGATTGGCTCGCTGCAGCCCCATAGTTTCAAACGGCCGGAGGTGAGCCAGGATTGGCCAATAGGGGAGAGTGAACCAGGATTGGTTTACCGTCCCAGCCGCCGATTAGACAACAGGGGAGAGTGAGCCCTGATTGGCTCACCTGCCCACTGCTGCTGGGACCTGCAAAAAAAGAAGAGGATTACTCACCGCTGGAATACAGGACCGTTTCTTCTATCTTCACCCTCTTCACGGGCACCTTCTCGGGGCACATCTTCTTCACTCTTTTCACGGGCTACTTGTCGCCTGGGCAGATCAGTGTCTAGAATTTCCATTTTCACTGCAATTGACCTTGGCTATGAGCTCATTTTTGCTTATCTTTCTCCTGTGTAACAGACCCTGGCTTTGAACTCTGACAGCTGCTGTACCGTTACCTTTGAATCAAACACTGGCTGTGAATATTATCCCCGATTATTCCTTAATTCAATATGGACTTTGGCTGTGAATTCTAATACTGCTTGTTATCTCCTGAATCTCACACTTTGTGGCCTATTTATCAACCCTTGAACCTGCATTGTCAGGGTGAGGGCCTAAATAAAACATTGAACTGATGAATAGGAATATAAATGTTTTCCCGTCAGATAAAGTCTTTGAAACATTTGGTCAGTCAGTGTGAGGTAATTAGGTAAAGCAGACATTCTTTCAGGAAGCTAAGTTAACATATGCAGATCACAGCCCGGCATCAGCATTGATCCTGCATGTTCTTTTTCTGCTTAGAGGAGATCGTCTAATTAAGGCATTATAAAAACAAAGTAGCCCTCTAGGAGTGAACTGTGCAAAAGATGAAGGCTGCTTATCCAGGTATATAAGAAATATTAACTTCAAAGAACATGTCTTCATATTTCATATTTTGGGATATCATGTGCCAGTCTGCACTTAGGAACAGAAACCGCACAAGGTTTCTGAAGTATCACAACTGTACCGGAAAACCACAATATCCACATAGCTTTTGGAATGATATTTGATATTGCTGCAATTCCATCATATTTGATATGTACATTGTGGTTATGACTGGTTTATTGAAGGGGGATATGTCTGAGAAAAGGTATGGAAGGTCAAAACTTTTGGACTTTTTTTAGTCAAACCATAATTGACGAGGGGACTTTTCCTCCCCTACATTAGCACATACACTGCCGCTCTGAATGCCGTCCCATTTGAGCATACTTAAAAACCCTGTGTGGGAGAGATTGTCAGATCTTGGGGCCTCAATCTAATTGAAGGACTGCGCCATCTCATTGTGCCTGCCCCAGACATAAAGATTATCATGCATAAATTAATTCTCTGTAATTTTATCCCATTTGTTTTTATAACTGTATTGCATTTATTGTTTGTATGCCATTTGTTATGGTTTTTTTATTTAACCCAAAAGCCCTGTACCTTTGTATATTAAATCTAAAATATAATAAGTTTTGTTCTTGATACTCTAATGGATCCATTAGCCTTTTATAAAGAGTATTGCTTGACTATGTTAACCTATTGAATGCTGTTGAGTGAATTGTTAATCCATTTGACTAACAAGCTTAGTGTTCACCAGCAGCTACGTTAGTGTAACAAAGTTTTGATGTGTGTTAACCCTTTGAATACTGGTGTGTGCATTGCTAACCTGTGTGCAACAAAGAGCACAGTTTGTGCCAGCTTGTGACAGTATATTGGGGTCCCCTTATTCAATAGGTGGTGACAGATCATAGGTGTGTATGGGTGTGAGAGCACTGTTTGGGGGAAATTCAGCAAATCTAGAACCTGTGTGATAGGTCAGTGAAAGATTGAGTGTTGGAATCGTCTGTAACCCCATAAAGGAGACACCCAAATTCAGGGATGCTAAGAGCGCATTTGTGACACTCATGATTCAGGCATTTTTACGTATAGCGACTGTTTAACAAAAGGATCTTTAGACCCCTCTCCAGCAGTCTTCATGCTTTCCCCTGCATTGAGCAACAGAATTGTCCCTTGCGCATACGCAACTGTAGGTCAGAACCCGAAGTGGTCATTAGAACAGAGTAATCGCTGAAACAACCTCTTATCAGATGCACTGTCCTAACATGATATTGATGGTAAATTGCTCTGTTGCGATGACAGGTGATACTTAACAGGGCAAAAATGTTAAAAAGGTCCATTGGGCTTTTAACACTGGCCTAATTACACCCAGGGCTGCCAAGAGGAATTCAGGGCTCGGGTACAACAAATTCATGGGGCCACCCCTCATAGTCGAGTAAGCCCCCAAAAAGATTTCTGTTTAGGGTGTGGTCATACATTCAGGGGCATGGCAATGCGTCGTTGGGGCGTGCCTAGCCTAACGGCGGTACAAAAATTTTCAGGGTGTGGTCATACATTTGGGGGCATGGCAATGTGCCGTTGGGGCGTGGCTAGCACATCAAAATCACTAGGTCCTGAATTCACCAGAGCGTCACATATGTCCCAGCACTCCCAGACTTTTAAGACATCTAGCACCACAGTGTAGTATACAAAGAATGCAGTGTGTACACAAAGAGTTCAGTCTTTCCCTGCACCTTACATTGGGCACAACACTCACCAAAAATTTACATTGTCCCTACTAGAATCACAACATTTCACACACTCTGCTGCTCTCTCCTACCTGTTCTTCTCACTTTCACCACCTGTGACTGCTGCTTTCTTTAGTTGCGGCTTGTCCGGATCCTGGAATGTTGACCTATTTGGGGGAAAAAAATGGCTTCATTTAGAAAATTACAGCCAGCCCCGGCGTTAAATCAATAGCACCCACGATTAATAATTAAGCCTTCCTCCAGCCCCAACATTAAAATAATAGTATTCACATTTAATAAATAAACCTATTCCCCTCCTGCAAACAGCAATACCTATTTCCCGCAATCATTATTACTGCCATTAAATAACCCATAGTCACATTTAATAAATAGACCTCATTCTCCCTAAACTCACCCCCATATTCAATAGCCCCCAAACAACCCCATCTTAAATTAATAGTCCCCACTGTTAAATTGCCCCACCATCACCCTACAAACAAAATAGCGCCCATTAATTAGTGCTTCTCTCCCCTTTTTTTTTTTTTAGTGTTTCTCTCCCCTTTTTTTTAGTGTTTCTCTCCCCTTTTTTTTAGTGTTTCTCTCCCCTTTTTTTTAGTGTTTCTCTCCCCTTTTTTTTTTAGTGTTTCTCTCCCCTTTTTTTTTAGTGTTTCTCTCCCCTTTTTTTTTTAGTGTTTCTCTCCCCTTTTTTTTTTTTTTTTACTCTCTGCCTCTCTCCCCTGTTTTTTTTACTCCCTCTTCTTTATAGCACTGTCCCTTTCTGTTTCCCTCCCCTTGCCTCTCCGCTTCTTTACTTACCTTCTTTCTTTTCTTCTCTTCTCTTCTTTCTTCTGTCTTCTCTTCTTTCTTCTGGTCTTGTCTGGCGCTCCTCACTGACTGCCGGGCGTGACTTGATGACATCACGCCCGGCAGTCAGTGTGAATGGAGAAGAGAGGAAGGAGGGACGCAGCGCTGATCACGTGAGTATGAATCTTTTTTTTTTTCTTTCCAGCTCCGCCCACCAACGACGGAAAAGTAAAATAAAACTAAAAAAAAAATGAATAAATAGAAAAAAAATAAAAAAATAAAAAAATTACAAATTAGCACGCGAGGGCCCAGCCCGGGCCCCCTGGCAAGCCCGGGACGGATAAAATGTACCCGCTCCTCCCCCTTCTCAGCAGCCCTGATTACACCTGTGAATTACATATTGCCTGAGAATCTCAATAATGAAGTACTAGCTTTTTGCTGTGAGTTCAGTCAGACTCCATCTGTGTACCCTGATGGTTACTTATTTATTATTTATTATTATTTATTATTTGCAAACCAGACTTCAGATGTGAATTACTACTAATGCTAAGCTTCTTGCTAATACTACATTATGTGCTTATCAGGCTTTGGAATTTGTTTGAACATTGTTAAACAGGTCGCACCACTGCCCGTTACGTATTGCCAGAATTTCTGAGCTGCTGTTAACTGCATGAATTCTGCTGTTGCAGACTGCTGACTGCTGGACTGTGGAGTTGATCCTCGTCTAGTCTGCCTTTACTACTTCTTCTTAATACTATATCATTACCACTAGTGCACATGTTTTGGTTTTGGTTCTAAAACATGTTCGTGTTTTGGTTTTGTGACAAAAACATCACAAAAGGTTTTGGTTTTGAATCTGGATTTAATTATAAATTATGAAAAATAGGTAAAATAATGTAATGTTGAGTTGTTATTCTCCAATATTACTATTTATAGCATTAATACACATTTCCAGTCATTTCCAGACTGCTTTCTAATGATCCTATTAAGACTATGTTAATATTTACCAATTTAGGCTGCAGCGAACTATCCTTAATAAAGGATTTTGTAACTTTGCCATCATTGTATTCTTTGCCAGTGCTAAATTCTGTCCTCTTAATTTCTCAGAATGTGGACTTTCAATTGCATTGTCTTGTCAAAACAGATGTTTTTTGCAACCAAATCTGCAGCAATGTCAGTTATACACATTATGTAGGAGGCCAACTTTTGGCCTATCTAAACTGTCTGTTTTACATATTTCTTAAACGTCACTAATAGAAAATATATTATTTTTATAAACATATCATATTTAAATACACGGGTCTTGGAGACCAGCTCTGCTGCAAGTCTAGGGCAGTCCCCTTTACCCTAGGTTTAGATGAAGCTTACCCTGGGGGAATGATTTTTCAGCCATATTGTGTGATTAGTGTTTAAATTGTTGTAGTACAGGTACAGGCCACCTTCGTCTATCATCATCAAAATTTATTTATATAGCGGCCAGGTAAGGAAAGTCCTGCTCTTGGCTACCAGTGAATGCTCTGGCCATGGAAAAATATATTGTGTGCGTAGTCTTTCAATTTTGGTTGAATGGGTGTAGGCCACCTTCATCTTTCATCAACATGTATTTATATAGTGACATCAAATTACGATTTATAATTAGGTATCTACTAGTCTAAATATCTACTAATGCCTCTGTCCATCTAATGACATCTGATTGTTACTGCCTCTTTACTATCTATGATGCATGCTGTGTAATGTTTAGAGATGGGCGTGTCCGGTTCTCCGAGAACCGAACCCACCCGAACTTTGGGTATCCGAGTACCGAGCTGAGCAGCTCGGTACTTTCCCGCCCATTCCGAATCCAAATCGAGGCCGAACATCATTGTGACGTCGTCGGATCTCGGGGCTCGGTTCTCGCGATACTTCAACCTTATAAATACACGCCTCCACAGCAATTCATCGCCATTTGACAGAGGGAGAGAGCAGGGTGTAGTCATAGGCTAATTAGAGCAGGGACAGAGAATACAATATTGTTCTTGCAATTGCTCTAACCAAAATCGCTAGTGCAGAGAGGAGGATAGAGGTTTATTATTTTTTCTTCATATTTGGCACTCCCCAGCGCTTTTGGGGTGTCCCCCATAATTGTGCATAAATATTTCTGGCTGTCAAAAGTCATATCTGTCAGCAGTATCTACTAAATAATTTTTAGCACTCCTCAGTGCTTTTGGGGTGTCCTCCCTAATTGTGCATTAATATTTCTGGCTGTCAAAAGTCATATCTGTCAGCAGTATCTACTAAATAATTTTTAGCACTCCTCAGTGCTTTTGGGGTGTCCTCCCTAATTGTGCATTAATATTTCTGTCTGTCAAAAGTCATATCTGTCAGCAGTATCTACTAAATAATTTTTAGCACTCCTCAGTGCTTTTGGGGTGTCCTCCCTAATTGTGCATTAATATTTCTGGCT
This sequence comes from Mixophyes fleayi, assembly GCF_038048845.1. Classification (NCBI taxonomy): domain Eukaryota; kingdom Metazoa; phylum Chordata; class Amphibia; order Anura; family Limnodynastidae; genus Mixophyes; species Mixophyes fleayi. Next base: position 124,602,244 of record NC_134404.1, on the reverse strand, counting down.
GTCAAAAGTCATATCTGTCAGCAGTATCTACCAAATAATTTTTAGCACTCCTCAGTGCTTTTGGGGTGTCCTCCCTAATTGTGCATTAATATTTCTGGCTGTCAAAAGTCATTTCTGTCAGCAGTATCTACTAAATAATTTTTAGCACACCTCAATGCTTTTGGGGTGTCCTCCCTAATTGTGCATTAATATTTCTGGCTGTCAAAAGTCATATCTGTCAGCAGTATCTACTAAATAATTTTTAGCACTCCTCAGTGCTTTTGGGGTGTCCTCCCTATTTGTGCATTAATATTTCTGGCTGTCAAAAGTCATATCTGTCAGCAGTATCTACTAAATAATTTTTAGCACTCCTCAGTGCTTTTGGGGTGTCCTCCCTAATTGTGCATTAATATTTCTGGCTGTCAAAAGTCATATCTGTCAGCAGTATCTACTAAATAATTTTTAGCACTCCTCAGTGCTTTTGGGGTGTCCTCCCTAATTGTGCATTAATATTTCTGGCTGTCAAAAGTCATATCTGTCAGCAGTATCTACTAAATAATTTTTAGCACTCCTCAGTGCTTTTGGGGTGTCCTCCCTAATTGTGCATTAATATTTCTGGCTGTCAAAAGTCATATCTGTCAGCAGTATCTACTAAATAATTTTTAGCACTCCTCAGTGCTTTTGGGGTGTCCTCCCTAATTGTGCATTAATATTTCTGGCTGTCAAAAGTCATATCTGTCAGCAGTATCTACTAAATAATTTTTAGCACTCCTCAGTGCTTTTGGGGTGTCCTCCCTAATTGTGCATTAATATTTCTGGCTGTCAAAAGTCATATCTGTCAGCAGTATCTACTAAATAATTTTTAGCACTCCTCAGTGCTTTTGGGGTGTCCTCCCTAATTGTGCATTAATATTTCTGGCTGTCAAAAGTCATATCTGTCAGCAGTATCTACTAAATAATTTTTAGCACTCCTCAGTGCTTTTGGGGTGTCCTCCCTAATTGTGCATTAATATTTCTGGCTGTCAAAAGTCATATCTGTCAGCAGTATCTACTAAATAATTTTTAGCACTCCTCAGTGCTTTTGGGGTGTCCTCCCTAATTGTGCATTAATATTTCTGGCTGTCAAAAGTCATAACTGTCAGCAGTATCTACTAAATAATTTTTAGCACTCCCCAGTGGTTTGCGCTCAGAATGGATTCAAAGCAGTCCACATATGATCTGAATGAGCAACCAGGTTCTGTCACCAGTCCTGATGTTAGTGTTCCCAGTACGTCATCTGGCCAAGGCGATGTCAAACAACAGAGTGTTTTCAAATTAGTGCAAAAAACAAAAACCAAAAAAAAAATTACTGTATTGAAGCGAAAAAGAAGTGTAACTGAGCAAAAGTTAAGTGACGATAAAAAAAAAATTGCAAGCATGCCATTCTACACACGCAGTGGCAAAGAGAGAATGAGGCCTTCACCTTTGGCTATTAGTGGCAGATCCCAAAAAGTTACCCAGCCTACAATTGGTGCACAACTACTGTTACGCGTCAAAGCCGAGCTGCAAGATAACAGTGAGGCAATACAGGAGAATATTTGCTCTGATTCACAAATGACAACAATCCCTGTGGAGAGTCCATCCAACAGTGGGATGTCTAATCGTGAGCATTCTGCTGATGTGTGCCTTAATAGCCCGAGTGTAGCCGGTGATACCCAAATTGAGGATGCCACTTTGGAATTAGAAGAGGATGAGGGGGAGATTTGTGTAGGCGACGAGGGCGCTAATGAGGATGTTGATGAGGTTGTTTGTGTAAGTCCTGCACCAGTGGCAGCAGTTCTGGCACGTGACAAGAAAAAGGCCATTGTCATGCCTGGGCATAAAACAAAAAAATCCACTTCTTATGTGTGGAATTATTTCTACCCAAATCCAGACAACAATTGTATAGCCATTTGTAGTGTATGTGAAGCCACAGTCAGTCGAGGGAGGGACCTTAACCATCTTGGAACCTCGTCTATGTTACGCCATTTAACGAGAGTTCATGGCAAAGTGTTGGGAAAAGCTGAAAGTTCTTCCCAAAAGAATACAAGCACTCCCTCATCAGCTAAGACCCTCCGCTCACCGACATACCGACGGCTACAAAATACACCCACCACACCATCCTCATCAATATCCTCAGTAGCGCTCGGAGTTAGCCCGGCATCCCATTTAAGGCTGGATGACTCCGGCACTATTATTGATTCCTCTGAAGAAAGCGTTAGTCCTGCTGCTGCTGTTGCTGCTGCTGGGGGTGAATCGTCATCCCAGAGGCAGGTGAATAAAATGAGCAGTCCTACATTTCAGCAATTAACTGTGAAACAATCATTTGCGAGGGGAAGCAAATATGACAGCAGTCACCCAGTCGCCAAGCGAATCACAGACGCCATGGCTGCAATGTTAGTGTTAGATCTGCGTCCAATCTCCACAATAAACGCAGCTGGTTTTTCACAGTTAATTGAGGTTTTGTGTCCGCGTTACAGAATTCCATCGCGACACCATTTCTCCCGTAAAGCTATTCCACAACTATACCAAAAAGTGTGTAAAAATGTAGAGATTGCGCTGAAAAATGCCATTCTGCCCACTGTTCACTTAACCACAGATATGTGGACAAGTGGAAGTGGCCAAACCAAAGACTATATGACTGTGACAGCCCACTGGGTTGGTCATTCACCTTCACCAGCAGGAACAGCAGCAGCATGTACACCACTACGTAACATTTGTCACAGGCAGGCCACTCTTTGTATCACCGGCTTCACTAACAGGCATACGGCTGACAATTTGTTACGCAAACTGAGAGATGTGATTGATGCATGGCTTATACCACTCGGACTCTCCCCAGGGTATGTCATTTCAGATAACGCCAACAATATAGTGCGAGCATTACAGCTGGGTGATTTCCAACATATTCCCTGTTTTGCTCACACCATCAACTTGGTGGTGCAGAGCTTCCTACGAAATAACCGTGAGGTGCAGGAGATGCTTTCGGTGGCCCGTAAAATTTCAGGCCATTTCAGGCATTCATCCACAGCATGTAGGAGATTACAGCAGCTCCAAGAGCAGTTTAACTTGCCCTGCCACCAACTTAAGCAAGAGGTGGTAACTCGGTGGAGTTCCACCCTGTACATGCTTCAGAGGATGGAGGAACAGCGCAAAACCATCCAAGCATATTGCACAAGTCACGACATTGGGAAAGGAGGGGGGATGTATTTCACTCTTGCACAGTGGGGAATCCTTTCAGTGCTGTGCAAGGTGCTGAAACCATTTGAAGTTGTGACATGTGAGGTGAGTGCAGACTCTGCTAGTTTGAGCCAAGTCATTCCTTTAATTAGACTATTGAAAAAGCAGCTTGAGAAAATGAAGGAGGAGCTGAAAGCAAGCAATTCAGCAAAGTATGTTGGCCTTGTCGATCAAGTACTTAATTCGCTTCACAATGATCCTCGAGTTATTAAGATCTTGAACTCGGATCAGTACGTTTTGGCCATTGTGCTTGATCCAAGGTTTAAAACCTACATTGAGTCTTTACTTGTAAATGAGCGAGATGTGAACTTTTGCAAGGAGCTATTGCTCAGCAAGTTGGCCGCTGAACTGGGCCTCGGCTTGACGACGTGTCCTCCTTCACTTTCTCAAGCTGTTGCTCGTAAAAAATTAAATTTCCAAAAAAGAAGCAGGGAAGACACAGGGGGCAGACCAGAACAATTTAACATCTGGGCTGGTTTGAAGGATTTTTCAAAAAAATGTGTCACTTTGCCCATAACTCCATCCAATATGAGTATAAACATGCAAAGGATGGTGGTAGATTACTTTCAAGAGGTAGTTGATATGGAAATGTCAGACAGTCCCTTTCCTTACTGGGAAGAAAAGCAGGCCATTTGGAAACCCATGTACAAACTTGCTTTGCAATACCTAAGCTGCCCACCCTCCAGTGTGTACTCTGAACGAGTGTTCAGCACAGCAGGGAACTTAGTCAGTGATCGCCGTAGAAGGTTACTTCCCAAAAATGTGGAGAAAATGATGTTTATAAAAATGAACTACATCTTCCACGAGGAAGGCCTTCACCATCCAAGACATCCAAGCACTGACTGTTCTCTAATGGCGGATTCAAGCGGCGATGAATTGATAGTCTGTGATGATGACGTACACACTGATGAGGGTGAGGATTAAGCTGAAGATGATGCCGATAACATCTTTTTAAAACTTTCTATGTAAGTGTAGGGTGCAATCTACCCCCAAAGAGGAAAGGGACTTGTGGCATTTCCATATCACATACCATCTTGAAAGGCTGCTGTTAGGGCAATTTATCCTTAAGGGTATGGTGTCATAGACAGAGTGACCCTAAACTGGCTTTGTCCATTTTTCATAATATTGTACAGTCTATAATGGCTGAATTTTTGGGTATTTTATACAAGTGGAGGGGGGCCTAGAGAGACAGAAACCAAACTGGCTTTTTCCATGTCAATTAATATTGTACAGTCTATAATGGCTGAATTTTTTGGTATTTTATACAAGTGGAGGGGGGCCTAGAGAGACAGAAACCAAACTGGCTTTCTCCATTTATTTACATATTTAACTATAAGTGTAGGGTGTAATATACATTCAAAGACGATGGCTGCATTGCCAATATGCATAGATGGAGAGGAAGACAATCTGTTTTGTGTGTAGAATAGGCCTACCAACGAAGAATTAAACTGTTTTTTTGGATGATTTATTACCTCAACAATTAGATTACTTGTCTCTAAAACAGTTGGAGCACTAAATTGGGTTAATTTAGGCCCAAAAACATGGATTTTCCAAAAAAATAGCAAAACAAAACCAAACAAAACCAAAACCAAAACACGCAATGGCGGTTTTGCAAAACCAAAACCAAAACCAAAACACGACGGTAATCCAGATCCAAAACCGAATCCAAAACCAAAACACGGGGGTCAGTGACCATCTCTAGTAATGTTCCAAATTTAGTATGTGTGTAGCGTTTCAATATTTTTATCTCTTGCACCTTACACTATTTTTTTGTGTTATTTAATTTATCTAATGGACTTGCTTCAGCTGGTGGCATGACAGGTAACATATTTTTGCAGATTAGAAGATTAGAATATATAGTGTTTTTGGGGGGGTGGGCATCTGCTGCTGAACCTCACATGCCAGGACCCAGTTTTTAAAAATTAATTTAGATGTCCCTGCCCCACACAACAAAAACTGATCATTTTAAAATAAATCTATTTGTTTTTTTGGATTCTGCTGATAATAGTCATACAGCAAAAACACACTGTTTTCCTCCACTAAATATACTACTTAGACCAGAATGATATTTAACTCAGTCTATATAGTAGTACTATTATATGCATTAAAAACAACCTTTAGCCATTAGTCCATCTACTGTAAACTCTCTGAAAGATTGAAATTAAAAGCAATTGATCCGCAAACTATTCTAGCTGACTAACCTCTACAGAACAGCTTTACAATAATAACACAATTGTTTTGCTTACTATGTCCCTCTTTCAGAGAAGCTAACCTCCTTCCTACACGCTGTCTGTTCTAAAATGGCACCTGAGAAAACGAGTAAGGGCTATATATACTGTATATAGCAAGTTTTGCAAAAACAATTCCCGGTATTGACGTTTTGCCTTTTTTGAGATCCGAAATTGGCACGCAAAGCCACGTCATGACTCGTTTTCACTCAGATCTTGTCGAGTTTAACCAAATCCGAACTGTTCACCTCTAATATATATATATATATATATATATATATATATATATATATATATATATAATTTTTGAGATGCAGCGAGTACTAATTTATTAGAAAACGTAAACGTTGAAATGACTGATGGGGCTGATCCTAAAGTGTTACTTAGTTGGGTCTGAAGTGCTGTTGCAACCTTTCCACCATGTGCATTTTCAATTGTACCCTTAAGCCTGCAACACCTGGCACAGATTGATTTTCAGGGGGCAGGTCCAGCTTCAGGGAAGTGGAAGTGTAACTGTGCTTGACAGACAAATCTCTGTCTGTATGTATTACCCAGTATTATTTTAGTACTGTTTGCTCCCAATTGTAAAGCGCTACGGAATCTGCTGGCGCTATATAAATAAATGTTGATGATGATGATGAAATAGGTACATTTGCTGAAATTTTAGTTAAGGGATGACAAGTGAGTTGTGAGAGATATGCAGACACACAATGCACATATAGGAATGATGAAACCTCCCCCAAATAATGATGTACAATATAATTAACCCTGCATGGTATATAACTCAGTGGCACTTTCATTTTCTGGTATGCAGCGACTTGCACACTGAAAAGCAGTGTTTTTGCCTTGTGACAAAAGTGGCAAACAGCAGGGCTGCATTTTGTGACATCATTTGCCTATTTTTAAGCAATAGCATCTAATTTTACCGAATGTATATAGAGTTTGAATGTCAAAATGGCATCTTAGGGAGTGCAAAATTTTGCATGTTCTGGTGGAATAGAGACAGTTATAACTAAATGTATTATATACAGCACCACCGCAGACGCTTCTTTGACAGCGCCGCGGCTGCTCTATAGTACAGTGATGCCTAAAAGGAGCTGCTGCGCATGCGCGGCAGCTCTCGCTTTTTTTTTTTTTTTTTTTTCGGTGGAGGGGAAACCCCCCCTTAAAAATCTACCGTGGACCCCTGGATCATCATAAGGTCTCCAAGAGATCCACTCTCTTTCTGTAGATTTTGATTCTGGTACAAGTTTCTCACACCCCTGTTGTCAGTGTTTCCCAGCATGATGCTTTCCTTCTACAGTGTTAGCTATTGGTGCACTGTAATGTTTGCAGTATTTCATGCAAAACACCATGGATGGATTTCTACATTGTTAAAGTGTGCCACAGCTCAGTACTGAAGGCCGGTGTTTAAGTGATGATAATTACACTAAGGTAAAGTCACTAAAAGCTTCCTAAGAAATTGTACTTACTGGAAAATCAGTAACATAGGTGGTTGGGAATGAAGCCAGAATCATTGTTCCTAAAACATTAGGTTCCTCCTTAATAAGCTTGCTTAAATAGTTATTAAATGTAAGAGGGGTGCTCTCAGGAAATCCGAACAGATACACTTCTATAAATGTTATGGGGAGACTTTAACTCTTGGGAAAATGCAGCAGGTTTAGTAAATGGAGAGAATGGAATTTCATATTAAACTAACAACCCTAAGGCTAACAAAACGTTATGGGTGATATGCCAAATACTGTAAATGGATTTTCTCTCCTCCACATCCCTCCTTTCCCTTTACATTTTACATAAGAGTAAATCCTTTACTAGCTCATAACTTAACCTCATATTAACCTTCACTTTATTAATACTTGTTAAAATATTTCAATATACTGTATATATTATTACTCATCTTGACCATAATGACACATGTGGCATGTTGGCACTTTCCCCTAACAGGGAGGTTTTATTAGTTTACTACTATCTGGGTAGTTGGGGGCTATTGAGCCAAACAGGGTAGATATGAGCTCCACCACTTAGAAGTGCCCCAATATTTAGTTCAAGAAGTTTATGGTTCATGGATATGGCTGAAGGCTGATAGATCTCGCTGTTTATTGTGTGTATAATTTTTTTTGTGACCTTTCATACACTAAACAAATGTCTTGTGTCTTTATCCGATGGTGATAAGGTAACTCTTGGTAAGTGAAATAATGTAAAAGCTAAAGTTATCAACCGCTTAGTGGTTTCTTGTTTTACACTCCATTTTGAGAGCCAGCGGCGGGAAATAATTCACCTTCTCTGTAATGCTTTGTATATCTAAACAGACATCAATATAACTGGTGTAAAGGTGAGCATGATTATAGATGAAAGAACAATCCAATGTGGAGGAGGACATATCTTGTAATATTTGTGAGACAGGTTTGTGGTTGTGCATGGCACCTCATATTTAAGAAGTTATCCGTGTTCTTATTTGTAATAACTGTATTGCACATTTAGCACCTCACTTAATGACTTCTAAATGACTTTTACTCATGTAATGAATTTTAATAACAAATTGTGTTTTCATATTGGGTTGAATGATGTCTGTTAGTAGAACTAGTTGACCAATTTATAAATGTAATGGGCTCAAAGATTCAATTGGGCTCAATATATTGTTTATAGTTTCAAAGTGTGCAGCCAAGATATAGCTCTTAAATGTGATACAGACAAGAGTTTATAATATATGGCTAGAAAAAAAGTATATTAATATTGCACAGTGCATATGTTATTGGCCAAGGTTACTAATGACCTCCTATCGGCCAAATCCAAGGGTCACTTCTCCCTACTAATCCTCCTTGACCTCTCTGCAGCCTTTGACACCAAGGACCACCCCCTCCTGCTGCAAACCCTTCTCTCTTTCGGCCTCTCCGGATCTGTCCACGCATGGTTCACCTCATACCTTGCTAACCGCTCCTTCTCTGTATCCACGTCCGGCTCTTCCTCCTCCCCCTACCCTCTCCCTGTAGGTGTACCGCAGGGCTCCGTCCTCGGCCCTCTTCTCTTCTCGCTTTACACTTCCTCCCTTGGTGCTCTCATCTCCTCCTTCGGTCTTCAATATCACCTTTATGCTGACGACATTCAACTCTACACCTCTTCTCCTGATCTTTCTTCTACCCTCCTCTCTCGTATATCTGACTGCCTCTCCGCCATCTCCTCCTGGATGTCCGAGCGTTTTCTCAAAATCAATATCTCTAAGACGGAACTCATTGTCTTTCCTCCGTCCAGACTCCCATCCCGCCACGACCTCTCTATTGTCGTCAACAACACCACCATCTCCTATGTCACCCAACTCCGCTGCCTGGGTGTCACCCTCGACTCCTCTCTCTCTTTTGCCCCCCATATTCATGCCTTGCCCAAGCCTGTCGCTTCTAACTACGCAACATCGCCCGCATCCATCCCTTTCTCTCTCAGGATGCTACTAAGACTATTGTCCACGCACTCATCATCTCCTGCCTGGATTACTGCAACCTCCTCACCAGCCTCCCCCACTCCCATCTCTCCCCCCTCCGCTCTATACTCAATGTGGCCGCGAGACTCCTCTTCCTCTCACGCTGCTCCTCCTCTGCCTCCCCTCTCTGCCTTGCCTTACACTGGCTCCCCTTGCCCTACAGAATTCTTTTTCAAACTCCTCACCACCACTTACAAGGCTCTCTCCAACTCTACTGCCCCTTATATCTCTAGCCTCCTCTCCATTCACACTCCTGCCCGCTCCCTGCGCTCGGCCAACGATCGACGCCTCTCCTCAACTCTTATCACCTCTTCCCACTCCAGAATCCAAGACTTTTCCCGCGCTGCCCCCCTTCACTGGAATGAACTCCCTCATTCCATCCGCCTCTCTCCTACTCTGTGCTTTTTTTTATTATTATTATTAATTTTTATTTATAGGGTGCCACTAGGTGTCCGTAGCGCCGTACAGGGACAAACGAGATTACAATACGAGGTGAGACAGCACAGTACAGTAAACAATAATCACAGTAACTCAGTGAGCTCAAAGCACCGCTAGAGGGGCGGAGGAGGGGAGAGGGGAAGGTCCACCAACGACGGGGTCCAAGAGGGAAGGCACGGATGACAGGGAGACCCCTAGAGGGGCGAGGAGGGAGCAAGAGGGGACGCGGGAAAGAGGGTCCTCAAGGAGGAGGGCTAAGTAGCTGGAGAGCAGAGTTAACAGTGGTGAAGACAGGAGGAGAGAATACCCTGCTCAAAGGAGCGTACAATCTAAGGGGTGGGGTAGACAGACAGAGAGACACGGGGGAGAGATGGAGGAACGGAGGATAAGGATAAGGGGGGAGGAAGAGGCAGAAGAAAAGGTAGGAAGTTAAGTGGGAGACTGGAAGGCTTTAAGAAAAAGGTGGGTTTTTAAAGCCCGTTTGAAACTGGACAGATTAGGGGAAGTTCTGATGGAGGGAGGGAGCTTGTTCCAGTGGGGGGGGCAGCACGGGCGAAGTCTTGGATACGCGCGTGGGAGGAGGTGATCAGGGGGGAAGAGAGGCGACGGTCATTGGCAGAACGGAGAGGGCGGGATGGAGCATGAATAGAGAGGAGGGTGGAGATGTAGGGTGCAGTGGAGTTGGCGAGGGCCTTGTATGTAAGAGTGAGGAGCTTGAACAGGATTCTGTAGGGGAAGGGGAGCCAGTGAAGGGATTGGTAGAGGGGGGAGACAGAAGAGGAGCGGCGAGAAAGGAAGATGAGCCTCCTTCAAACGTGCGCTGAAAACCCACCTCTTCCTCAAAGCATACCAACCATCCACATAACCCCGCCTCTCGCTCTCAACTCGCTCTCCCCCTTACCTTATCTGGCTCCCCCTGTGCCTGTTCTGTTCTCCCTCCCTTAGGATGTAAGCTCACTTGAGCAGGGCCCTCTTCCCTCATGTCTCCCTACCTGTTCTTCTGCTCCGTTTTTTGCATCAGCCTGCCTGGAGTTTCTGAAGTATTGGTATTTTTGTTTATTGCTTTGTACTGTTTCACCCTGTATAGTCGACTGTTTTGTACTGTGTACGGCGCCGCGGAAACCGTGTGGCGCCTAACAAATAAAGGATAATAACAATAATAATAATAATAATAATAATAATAATAATATTCAGTACTATATGATTGTATATTGTATATTTGGGGTACCATAGCAACTTCTACTTGAGACATTGATTAAACAAATCCATACATATACAACATATCTTTGATTTACATTTTTATTCATGATCACAAATAAATAAAACATATGAAATATATTTCTTACTACTCTACATTACTAGGTTTCTTGTTTTGCTATAATACTTATTTTATTCTAAACATGTTTATGTTAAGTAGACAGGACCAAGTTAGCCAACAGGCAGGACTTAAATTCAGAAATCTCCTTTTGCCTATTCTTGACCATCGCCATTGCAAAGTGTGCTGTGTATCTAGGTGTACCATAGTTTTAGAAAAGAAAACTGAGACATGTATGTGGCCAGGTTTTTTTGTGCCCAAGTGTCTGTAAAAAAAACCAAAAAAAACTAGAGCATTTTATTGCCTCTACTGCCAGTAATATGGGTACATAATCAATAGTTTGATGCAGACTTGTCCCATCCAGTAAGAATGGGTGATGTAGGCTTTATAATCACAGCTATATAAAACTTACATACATCCAGTTTTATATGAATTCCTTAATTTTCAGACAGGAAAAAGATGTCAGGAAGCTATATGAAACCTAAACAGAATGTATATGGTATTGGAAAAAAAATATAAAATTTGCATTTCTGCCAAATCCTCATCCCAGATCTGGCGCCATCATTCCCGTGCTAAAGGTATCAAGTTACCTACTTTTTGTACAATTGTAACACTTCCTGTGGTGACGCCTTAAGGGGAACCCCAGTCAGACAAGTTAAGCTTACAGTACTAAGTCGAGCTTCCGATTGAAAGTAACAAGTTCAACTCTTCTTACCTTTTGATTATAACACATTGAGTGAATGATCCCTGGTGAACTCTTCTACTGAGATTACTAATCAAGTGTATACTGCAAAGTGTTTCATGTTGTCCGAGTTCCTAGACGGATGCTCTAAAATGCAGAAAAGGGGAGAAGTCAGGAAGGAAAGGTAAAGACTGCCAACAAAGCAGAAAGCTGTTTACCCGCCCTGCCAAAGAGTTGAGAGTATGAATGTTGGCTCTGAGAGATACCAATAAGTATTGAGACTGTACTTGCCAATGTACCCAATGTCGCAGGGTATGGGAGGAGGCCCAGTGAAACCACGGACAACTGAGTAAGCTGATGAGAAACACAACTGTGCAGAGGCAGAGAAGAGTGACTTCCGCTACGTAAAAAATTCAGTTCTTGTGCCAAGTAACTGTACAGCCTACATTAAATAAGTGAACTGTGCTAGAATGTGAAGTTTGAAGATATAAATAAAGTACTATCTCATGTATTTTCATCAGGAGAGAAGGTATGGTGTCCATTTATTATAACGCTAATAACTGTACATTCCTCTGCTGTGGCTGCATTGCACAAACATTATTGTTATTAAATCTGCTTGTGCAGATACAGCTTTTTGCCACTTTCCCTACAGGAACCAGAGGTGAGAGAGAGACTGTGCTAGGACCAGGGCCGGACTGGCCATCTGGCACTTCTGGCAAATGCCAGAAGGGCCGATGGGCTGGTCCGGTCCCGGGCAGTCAGTGCACGGTGTACTGACAGCGTACGCCATGCACTGACACAGCATGCACTGACAGGCTGTCAGTGCACGCTGACAGGCTTTTTGGTGGCTGGCTCCTCCCCAGGAACCAGCCACCAGATCACATGTGCAGCGCTGCGTGCTGCACTGTCAAGTCGGCTGGGTCAGAGGAGTGGAGAAAAGAAGAATAGAGAAGACAGAAACAAGAAAAAAAACGAGATGAAAAGGTAAGTACAGTAAAACGAAGGGGGGGGGATAAAGGGTGAAGAATGGCACACAGAAAACAGGAAAAGGGGAGAGAGAATGGCACAAAGAGAACAGGAAAAGGGGGGAGAGAATGGCACACAGAAAACAGGAAAAGGGGGGGAGAGTGGCACACAGAAAAAGGGAAAGGGGGGAGAGAATGACATGCAGATAAAGGGAAAGGGGGGAGAGAATGGCACGCAGATAAGGGGAAAGGGGGAGAGAATGGCACGCAGATAAGGGGAAAGGGGGGAAAGAATGGCACACAGAAAAAGGTGAAATGGGGGGGCAAGGATGGCACACAGAAAACGGGGGGGAAGGTTGGGTTGGGGAGAAAAGTGAGGATGCAACACGGGGAAGGGAGAGAAGAGAGAGGATGGGGGGGGGGTGCTGTATATTCTTACTGGATATTTATATAGACTCACATTTTATGCAATTATAAGTTAGTGTTGTTAATATGTTTACTCTGTGGCATAGTATGATTTGGGGCACTGTTGTGGCATAATATGATTTGGGGACACTATTGTGGCATAATTTCAACTCGGGGCAGTGTTGTGGTATAATATCATTTGGGGGCACTATTGTATGAACTGGAAAACTATTGTGGCATAATATGATTTTGGGGCTATTAATTGAAAGTGGGGCTGTTTGGGAAAAAAATAACGTCTATTTATTAAATGTGAATAGGAATTATATAATGGCAGGGATGGTTGCGGGAAATAGGTATATTTCTTAAGCGCAAATGCGATTTAATTTATTGCTGGTGTTGTTTGGAGGGAGGTATATAGGTTTATTTATTAAACGTGAATACTAGTATTTTAATGTTGAGGCTGGAGGGAGGCCTAATTATAAAACATGGGTTGCATTGATTAAACACCAGGGGGTAAATGTATCAATCTGCAGGTTCTTCAACACCCGCGTGTTCAGCCTCTTCCGCAATTAAATTTCAAGCGGCGCTGCCTTGTAAAGGGAAGTTAACCCTTTACAAGGCAGCGCCGCTTGAAATTTAATCGCGGAAGAGGCTGAACACACGGGTGTTGAAGAACCCGCAGATTGATACATTTACCTCCAGGGCTGGTTGGAGGTTTCTAAATTACATGTACCCATTTTTTTTTCCAAATAGGGCCTCCAGCATTCGAGGATCCAAACAAGCAGCAACTAAAGACACCAGCAGCCACGGGTGGTGAAAGTGACAAGAACACTGGTGGGGAAGTCCCGAATTTTGGTGACTGTCTTGTTTAGTGAGATTTGGTCCGACAACAAGGACAGTTGGGAGGTAAGTCCCACTTCACACTGTACTGCTTGTGAAGGCAGAGCTGCGTGCAACTAACAGTATTGCACACAGTATTGTCTGTGTATTTGTCTAACATTTTGTCTAATATGATAACCATGTTACATAATAGGGGTCCCCTGACTTACATACCCCGTGCCCCCCCGAGCGTTAATCCAGCTCTGGATAGCAGGAGGAATCTGATAGTTGCTCCCAGTCCCTGGATAGAACACAGCCTGCAGAGCAAGTTGAGGAACTCTAGGTTTTACAAGATTTGGTAATCTCATGAGACTAAGAGCTTCCCTGCTCACTCTACAGGAAGTTCCCACCCTGTTTGATGTCAGCAGCACCAGAAGCATAGATAAGTACAGTGGGCTGGGGGTGTCATAATGTGCCTGAGGGGATGGCGTGATGTGGCTGGGAGGGCGTGATAAATGTAATGTTTTATTATAATGTATGCATCAATGCCCCATGTTGGCTACACCCACAACACAATGTGACCACGTCTATTTCGGCACCGCAGCTGCGCGGAAGCACAAGATATCTTTCCTGTTGGACCTGAGGTAGGCCTGTGTACTTTAAATGCCAGGGCTGATTTTTAGTCCCAGTCCGGCCCTGGCTAGGACCTTTGTTGAAGAGCTAACGGTAATTCCGAATACATTTATACCACTCACCTGTCAAGCAAGAGGTTATACAACTAAGGGTTAAACATTCCTTTATTAGGTTGATTTTGATCCCTGATTTCCTGTACACCTATTTTAAAAGGAACTGTTTATGAAAATAGTTTCTTAACAGAACTCTATTACTGCCCATTCCCATTAAATTTTACTGGCAGCATTTATGTTTGACCATTGTCTGCAACAGAATCCCAGCAAAATAGTTTTATGTTTTATCTGTCACTGGCACAGAGGTCAGCCAATAGGGTCCTTCTTTGATATTTGTGAACATAACCCTGTGGTTGAGCACTGGCAGATAATATGCTTATAAACATCAAAGTGGGAGACAGGATTAAAGCAAACAAATTTAATCAAAATTCACTTAGTAAAAAGTCCATTTACAAAGCCTAACTTAGAAATTTCTTGCAGAGACTCTGGCAATGTCCCCCAATATTTATATGTTTAGAGAACCAGGGGATTCTATGATAGGGAACACTGAAAAATGCAACAAAAAGAAAATTCATTTAGAATACACAAAATGTTATCTTTCTTCATTTTGTCTTTTAGATGTGAACTTTCTCTTTTGCTTGGTACATTTTTCACATACTACAAACTAGAAATATTTAGAATATATATATAAAGCACCTTCTATTTTAATTACAACACAAGGATGGAGAAAACAAAAATATGTATTCAGGGTTCCAAAGATTGCTTCAGAAAGATCACAGCAGGAAAAAATGATGTTGGTTGATTGAGCTCAGTGCTGGAGACTCCTGAAGATAAAATGCTTGTCCTCCTACTGTGGGCCAAGAGCAAACATAAACTAAGGCATCAATTGACAATAAAGCTTCCAGACCATTACACTGATATTTAGCAGTGTGTTGTGTGCCTGCAAGTGTCCTCACAGTATGAAACCAAGAATTTTATAATGTGCAGGGCGTAAACGGATGTATCATTAACTCAAACGTGAGTAATGTAAGCTTGCAATTTATGTCTTCTGTTGTTCATGCAGCTGAATTACAGAATTTTTTAACATATCATTTAGTTCCCAGATGTTGGAGATTCTCAGTACAGGGCATAGTGTAATGAGAGAAAATGGTTTATTGAATAGATGACAAATTTAATGTACACAGAATATTTGTTTAAAGTGACATTTTGCTTTACTACAAGAAAATAAAGTAATTTCGGTTTAAATACATGTTGCAATGTATATAGTACAATAGTATTGAGTTCTTTAAATGAATATGCTTTTTCACATTTTAAATTAATTACATAATTGAAGGGATTTTGCTGCAATTTTATGGAAGTGCAAAGGACGCTCACTACGACCACTTTGGATTTGCATCAGTGCGTCTGGATGGTCCATGTCTACTTTCTGATCAGTGAAGATGCCTCCACAAACTTGAAATGTGGCTGTGTTTCGAGGGAGGGGGCAGTGTCTGTAGAGGTTTATTGTGAAAAGCTGTTAATGTTACATCAAAGTCCAACCTCCTAACATTTCAAAAAGGCCCTTTCACTTTTTTTTCCTAAATAGGACTTTATTTAGCTTCCGTTATTGCTTAAAATGATCATGATAGTGAAGATGTAGTAGCCAACTTTTCAAAATAATCAGGGGTGGCCAAGTTATCAAACTTCTGTTCCTCCATAAACTCACGTACATGTGTACATATTGGTGTAGCAGAGCAAATAGAGTTATGTGACCACGGCTATTTTATGCTTCAAAAATGACTTATATGTTATATGGTGTCAGTGTGTCCTCTTTTAATGTAACTTTTGGGTAGATAGGACTCAGAGGTCCCCATCCTTCAAAACCATGGACCCCTTTCCCAAGGTCACAGTTTTGCCTATTGTGAGCAGCATATGTTCAGTGGGCATATTTTCAAGACCACTTAAAGATAGGCCTGCCTTCGATCATTTATAGTTCTTCAAGCAGAACCCAAACCCCCTGGTTCTATCACACTGTTTTTTCAAATTAATGCAGAGATTTGGTTAACACTTACTGCAGACTTAGGTCTTGATTTTTAAGTCCAGCTGCAAAAAACTGCTTTGCTGCACTGTGTAACACATCAGGGTCTTAGCCGAACTTACCACATCCGCCGCTGTCATATCACAGCTACCGGGTCCCTCCTGGTCGCCTGCAGCATTCCTGTCCATCACATCTCTGTTTTGTAAATAAACACACACTGTTTGTTCTGCTGCTGCTAATCTTGGATGCAAATAAAAACAGAGGTAGGGCACTCTCACAATGAGAGTGCCCTACCTCTGTTGCATTGCTCTCACTGTAGATAAGAATGCTGCTCATTATGTAATCAAATACAAACAGATAGAGACAGAGGGCCTGAGTCATTAAAGGGAGTAAAGCATAAAAAAGGAGTAACTTTGAATCTGGGCAAAACCATGTTGCATTGGAGGGGAAGGTATATTTTAAATGTAGGCATAGATTTTAGGGTTGGGCATGTCATAGTTCAACTTTAAATTTCAGTGTGAAAATAAAGCTATCAAGTATTTGTGTGCTAGATGAAAAAACAGCCAGTATTTATCTTATGTGCAAAATAATAAATTAATTTGCACCCCTTCGATTGTAACATGGTTTGTCCCATAGAACATTTACTCCTTTTTCTTGCCTTACTTTCCTTAATGACTCAGGCCCAGAGGGCGCAATAGTTATTGTATATTTTTTTTTGTATATATAATATGATGTGGAAAAGATGTAATGTATGATGGTGCTAGTGATATTAGTTGTGAGTGAAGGTAATGAGGTGTTTCAAGCAGTCTGCATTACCCGGAGTTCATCATTCTGCAAGTGCTTTGCACTTCCAAGCTGGTCATCTTCCTGCAATATTCTGCATTCAGCAAGAGCGCTTACCTCAGTAAGAACTTTGTACCATCCAGTATCTATTTTGCAGTACCAATGGCTTTACTAGCATCACCTGCTCTACTGCTATGGCTGCTTCTGAGTCTTCAGGGCTTATTTCCAGTTCTGTATATCTTTCTGTGGGTTCCAGGTCTGTGGGTGCCACGCCGTCCTGAGTTCATCATTCCATGTCATGGCTCTGAGTTCCTAGTCCCTGTCTCCAATCCCAGTTCATTCTGTTCTGTGTTTCCGTGTGTTTCACATCTGAGTTCTTATTAGTGGGTTCCAGTTCCGTGTGCCTGGCTACACGAGCCGGGATTGAGTTCTCAGAAACAGTTCCAGTCAGTTTACACCGGATTCCAGTCCAATACTCAGACACAGACTCTGTTCCTTAGACTCCTATAGTACTTGTGCTACTCTGAGGACTCTAGATGAGCAGAGTGATCATCAAGGTCTCTAGGTTCCGTTTCAGTCCTGCTCCAGTTAGACCAAAGGGTCCTGAATTGGATCGAGAAATACAGTTGACCGTGACACACTGCATATGCAAACTGTGGCTGTATTGTAAGTTTTGAGTAACTTGCTCTTGCAGGTCCTTAAACTAGGAGAAAGGTGAATCTGGGGTGGGCAATTGAAAACAGGGTACAGTAGGCTTTGCCTTCCCCCTATGATATTAAAAGTATTTTAATTACATTAGAAAGTCCCACAAATAACTTGTGTATCTTTTAAATAGGTAGTCACTACGTATGCTCAGTGTAGATCTTCACTCCAACTCTTGTCACGACAGATTCCCTGTAATCACTAAATTCTTAAGCAACAATTCCATATGCAACCATTGTCATCATGTTCACTTTTCCAAATATCCAATAGTTCCAGTTTATTGTGAAATTTTCTGTTTGACTTCAGCTTAGATCTCATTTCATCTAACTTCAGCTTATTTAGCTGCATCCTCTTTCCCTCTAGCCCTTTGTCCTCAGTCTGCTTACTGTCTTTTTCCAGTCCCTGTGGATTCAGCCATTGGTGTCCTTACCACTTCCTGGTCAGTGTTCATAGTTTGGTGACTCCTGTTCCAGAAAGTTCCTGGGCCAGCTCCTTCTTCAGGGGGATACTGGTTCAAGTGCATTCCCTTTTATTTCCTTTATTCTGCCACAGGCTAAGAAGGCCCCCATGAGGCATTCTCTTGTGTTTACCTCTGTCATGATAAATAATATTGTTGCACCTAAGTCTGACTCCTATCTAGGAGGATGACAATACACTTGCCTGAAGAGTTGTGTGAGGAGCCAAGTTACAATTTCTCACTTCTCATCTACAGACTCATGAATCAGAATAAATATTAATATCACTTAGCAGTTCATCATTTTATATTGAGTAAACCACATTTGGGGCTGATGCAGTGTGAGACCTAAGTCTGTATGCAGACGCACACGCATCTGACATTTGTGCCTCCTTGCAACCTGCAAGGTAGGTTGGTTAAGCGAACATGCTGGTAAGTGTAGGCCAAGTATAGTAGGGACACAAATGTGCCTGTGTCAGACCTAAACACAGATGTATATGTGTCTTTCCAGGGCTGTATCTCTTGCGGCTGGTCCAAATGGTTTGACAATATTACGTTAAAAGTAAGAACTAAATAGTTTGTTTTTTAGTGGGACAATTAGAGCGAGGTCTCTCCAAAAAAAGCCATTACCACTGCTAGGCTGAGCTGGTGACAATATAACAGGAATCCAACAGTGTGAGGTCTCCAGGCCATAATGTTACTCAGCCCTAGTCTGTTTAGCATGGGCAGGAATTGCTTAGAGGGTAACTGGCCAGCAAAAAAATAGCTGATCTGAAAGCACTAGGGGGTAAATGTATTAACATGCGGGTTCTTCAACACCCGCGAGTTCAGCGTCTTCGGCGATTAAATTTAAAGCGGCGCTGCATTGTAAAGGGAAACTTCCCTTTACAATGCAGCGCCGCTTTCAATTTAATCGCCGAAAACGCTGAACTCGCGGGTGTTGAAGAACTCGCATATTAATACATTTACCCCTAGGACTCTTCCCAATAACCTTTGCTGTGTTAGGATATAGTTTTCAGTATTTTGACTGGTGAATTACTGGTCCCATCAAACTCTGGGTATGCTGGCAAGTGTAGAAGTGCCAGCATACTCTTGGCTGCCAGAACTTGCAGGTGGTTGTAGAACTACAAGATCCAACATGACTTGGCACCCAGGCCCACTGGGACCTGTAGTGCACCTGGAAAAAAATACTGCTAAACAAAAACACTGTGGAAAAATAGTTTATTACAAAAAAAACTCTGCCACACACCCTTGTTTACCAATTTATTGTTCACCTTAATCCAGCGGGAGCATCTTCTTTCTTTCAGCTTCTAATCGGTGTGGTGAAAAATATAAAAAACCCTAAACCCTAAATGCGATGAGTGCTTGCTCCGTAACAGAGCCGAAATCCTACTGATAGGCCGGTCAACCTGTCCAGCATTTAATTAATACACTGCAAATTTGCTCTGATTGGTCAAAGAGAGATGTCTAACCACAATGAACTACACTGATAAAATGTAGTTCATTAATATATTTTATCTGGGGTCAGGGGTATTCAAAATGTAATAACAAGACCAGGGGCGCACGCAGGATTTTTTGGGGAGGGGGGGTTCACCCCCTGACCCAAAACAAAAAACAAAAACACACGAGAGAGCTGCTGCTCCGTTTCGGCAGCGCTGTCCTATACAGCAGCCGCGGCGCTGTCAAAGAAGCGTCTGCACTGTGCTGTATGCTTCTTTGACAGCGCCGCGGCTGCTGTATAGGACAGTGCCGCTATGGTGGGCACTTAGCGCCAGGGGGGGTGGGGTTTCTGGAGACTCAGAAACCCCCCCGCGTGCGCCACTGAAGACATAAGATTAGGGTCACAAGCAGTCAAATGTAGTCAAACTAGTTGGGTTGGTGCACAGTAATTGCATACTTGCCAACTTTGAATAGTTGGTTTCTGGGAGGTGGGCATGATGGGGGTGGGGCTCCAAAATGCGTGTCATTTTGGACCCGCCCCCATGACGGCATGACGCAAAACGCTAATTCTGCCCACTTCACTAGGAAGTGGGGCACTTACTAGTGAAGTGGGCAGAAATTGGGAGATTGCCACACTCACCCAGGAGTCCGAAAGACTCTCGGAAAATGCAGAAGTCTCCCAGATATTCCGGGAGAGTTGGCAAGTATGAGTAATTGAGTAGCAGGAAGAGGAATCAAACAACAATAGTACAGAATCTCTTGTTCACCTATTGTGATCTATTAAAATTGCAAACTATTATATACAAGAAATCGAGCACAACCTGATAGTAGATGTTAACCAGAGTAATAGTAGTCCAAAAATATACAACTCCATTGCCAAAAAGAAGTAGCCAAATCACTAGTCCCCTCTAGTTCCACCACTTACAGATCAATATAGATCTAGAGAGACAAGGAAACAATACATAGATCAAGTGGATCATTAGAAAATATTTTAACAAATAAAAATGCACTTGCATATAAATGGTCACAAAAGAACAGTGGAGCATCTGCAGACTAATTCCCTACATCATAGAGTTTAGGATATCTTAAACAGACTCGCCTTCAAGCTACGCATTTCAAAGGCCAGTTCTTTTACATCAGGTTCTGTATGTTTAACACCATGCTCCGTTAGACAAACCAAGCACACAGTGCTTTGACAAAGTCTATTTGTTCCATTGTTCATGTTGCTAGAAGAGTCTGGGCTACCTGTATTTGCACGCAAACCTCACAAAGCCAAAAGTTGCCAGCCCCCCTGTGTT
The DNA here is from genome assembly GCF_038048845.1 of Mixophyes fleayi. NCBI lineage: Eukaryota > Metazoa > Chordata > Amphibia > Anura > Limnodynastidae > Mixophyes > Mixophyes fleayi. The sequence goes on along the minus strand of NC_134404.1, from coordinate 124,581,306 downwards.
GCACACTGTGCTGTCATCTATCGTATTCCTCCCTGTGCATTCATCTGTGCAGCAGCTACAGATTGTGTTATCCACAGTGATGACACTTAGTATATCATTGACAGCAATCCACAATTTTGCGGCTTAATGTACATGTAAAACTATGGCTGTCACTGTATCTGCTCTATAATGTGTTTGGTAATATACATTATGTAATATTTCTTGTTCTTTTCTTAATGTAACATGGTTCAAAAAAATACTGTATGTGTATTAGAATATTTCAGTTATAATTTGGTCAATATATTTGTTCTTTCCACTATGCGCATTAATATATTTCATTATTGCAAATTAACATACTTGTTTATAAAGGCACAAATTGAATATGTTCTATTGCAACATGATTTTTAGTGGAATTTATTTGTAATAGGCATGTATTCTGAAGTATGGCAATGTTTACAAAGGCATTTACTGATTAATTATTTGAACAGGGATAAATCATTCTGCAATTCTGGAAAAAATACAAAATGCTAGATAATCTCTGAAATTACACATACAGTATACCTTCATATAGATTGTGCAACATTTTGCCTGAAATGCATACATTGTCTACATTCAACATGTTAATTTATATAATAGATTAAAGGAAATATAGATTATTTACATTGTTGGGGTACTCTGTTGGCTCCTTATCATCATGTTGTAGTTTATAAATTGACATTATAGCTTATATGAGTGCAAAATGCATAAAATTACACATGTACAGTATGGGGTTTTTTATAAAAAAAAAAGAAAAACTTTTAATACATGAACTAAAGTAAGCTTTACAATCCTAATTTCATATTACATTGATAATCGCTGGCTATTTGTCATGTAATATTATATTACGCTAACATTTCTCGAATACACTAACAATTCTGTAAAAGGGATGTTAAAGGGTGGTGTCACGCACTGGACCCTCTGATCGCTCGGTCGGAGTCTGGTGCGCTTACCTGCAGGTCCCCTCTGGTGTCCTCTTCAACACTGTAACGCCACAACTCACTTCGGGCGCCCGCCATCTTTGATTCAGGTCTGTGCATGCCTATCTCCTGCCATTGGCTAATACCTTACTACTGCTAGACTATTTAAAGAACCTGTTTAATTTCAGTGGTGCCAGATCTTTGAGCCTCACTGCCTGTGCAGACGTGACTTCCAGTGGCTCCTGTTACTTCAAGTGCTTGCAGACTATTGCACCTCCTGTAGTCCAGACCCAGAGCTTCCCAGCTTACCCGAAACTCTGTGTACTTCAGTGTCTGTAGACTACTGCACCTCCTGTGATCCAGAGCTTCCCAGCTTACCTGGAACTCCATGTACTTCAGTGCCTGTAGACTATTGCACCTCCTGTGATTCAGAGCTTCCCAGCTTACCTGGAACTCCATGTACTTCAGTGCCTGTAGACTATTGCACCTCCTGTGATCCAGAGCTTCCCAGCTTACCTGGAATTCTGTGTACTTCAGTGCCTGTAGACTACTGCACCTCCTGTGATCCAGACCCAGAGCTTCCCAGCTTATCCGGAACACTGTGTACTTCAGTGCCTGTAGACTACTGCACCTCCTGTGATCCAGACCCAGAGCTTCCCAGCTTACCCGGAACTCTGTGTACTTCAGTGCCTGTAGACTTTTGCACTTCCTGTGATCCAGAGCTTCCCAGCTTACCTGGACCTCTGTCTACTTCAGTGCCTGCAGACTATTGCACCTCCTGTGACTCAGAGTTTCCTAACTAATCTGGACCTCCTTGTACTTCAGTGCCTGCAGACTATTGCACCGCCTGTGATCCAGACCCAGAGCTTCCCAGCTCACCTGGAACTCCATGTACTTCAGTGCCTGCAGACTATTGCACCACCTGTGATCCAGACCCAGAGCTTGGCATTCTTATTAACAATAGGTATTTTCAGTAACAGTCTTTACACATATAATAACACAGCATAATATATTTTACATGAAATACAATGCATTGCTTACTTCAGTTGTTTTATTGATGTATCTCAGATTTCAGTTTGTGTGTATGTATGTTAATATCATGAATTACTGGCCACGCACTTTAGGATTGTTTTTAAAATTTTCCTCTGTGATGGTGTTTATAGAGTACACATAGCAGGAATATATTAACAACAAGCTGCTACCGGGAGATAAACCCGTTTCTTTCTGGACATCATTACATATGAATCTGCTGATAGTGGTAATATATATATATATATATATATATATATATATATATATATATATATATATATATAAATATATATTTGTGTGTGTGTGTATATATGTATATATATATATATATATATATATATATGTGTGTGTATATGTGTATGTGTATGTGTATGTATATGTGTATATATATGTTTTTTATTTATTGTTTAATATTAATTGTTGCTGTAGTATATCAATTTATTGAATTATATATATGAGTTGCTATTAATTATTAAAAGTATACTGATATTCAAACTCCACAATATCTATATTGACATTTTATTTAATTTATTATTATAATTATCTCTCTAAAGGCGCCCCTGTGTACCTTCTCCACGCTCTATGTATCTGGCTGGTCTTTTGGTTTCTGATTCGGCTTGGTTTTGACTACTCTCCTGGATGCTGATTCCGTCCTGTTGACCTCTAAATTTCCTGACCAACCTTTGGATATTGTTTCTGTACTACGCTCCCGGCTGACTTTGAACTTGGACTCTCTGACCACTCTCTGTACCTAGTTCACTAGAAAATTACTTGAAGAACTGTGAGCTACACGTCTCTTGCACCAAAGTCCAAACCTCCTTGTGGGGGATCCTGGTGAACACCAGGGGACGTTAGACTCCGTGCCTCCTAACTCCATAGTACAAATACTGGCAAATAGTTACCAACTCCTAATTGTATACATAACACTTCACTTCAGGCTTTACAAGTACCATGTAACCAAATACTCAACCAACACATTGCATTCTACTATCTTCTATTACAAGAACAATGATATTTTTTTACACTCTCCACACAAGCTGCAAACCAAAGACAATTCCAATCAAACTCCCCATATACTGACAAACTTTATTAAATTATGTGATTTTACCCAGGTACACCCAAATCATTCCTCCATGTTGCCTTGCAATGCAGCTCCTATATAATCCATAAATACTTGCTTGGAAGAGGAACTCCAGCAATATTTAATGCAGACTTTCCTTCAGGCACCTGTAACTGGTAAGAAATCTCTCAATTAAAAAAAAGAGTTCTAGCTGCCAGGGCCCCAAATAGATGAAGAGGGGCTTCAGACGGGTGCAGCTTCAGACGGGTGCAGCATAAACCTCCTGCATAATGGGCCTGATTCATTAAGGATATTAACTTAAGAAACTTCTTATTTCAGTCTCCTGGACAAAACCATGTTACAATGCAAGAGGTGCAAATTAGTATTCTATTTTGCACATAAGTTAAATACTGACTGTTTTTTCATGTAGTACACAAATATCAACTTTAAATTTCAGTGTACAAATAAGCTATCAAGTATTTGTGTACTGCATGAAAAAAACAATCAGTATTTAACTTATGTGCAAACAGAATACTAATTTGCACCCCTTGCATTGTAACATGGTTTTGTCCAGGAGACTTAAATAAGAAGTTTCTTAAGTTAAGATCCTTAATGAATCAGGCCCAATATCCTCATTCACACTATTAATGTCACATTAATATTACAAGCATTCCCCTGGGGCAGGTGGTGGTCTCTGAGCGTAGAGGACCTCAGATAAAAATAAATTCTTGTGCCTAGAATTATTATATATGCCCTCCAAAAAAAAGCCCATGGCTTTATTTCCTGATTGTAAAGTAATCAACTATTTTAAAACATTTTCACCCAGCAATCAGTTTGCCGTCCCTGGATTCAATGGCGGTAACATCGACCGTCAATTTTCAGATACACCGTCGCAATGCCACTTTGAAGAAGGCATGGGCTTTATGCTGGTGGTTGTAGGGTTGTAGGGACTGTGGAATGTTACTGAGATAGAAGCTTGCAGTGTGATAGAAGAGAGAAGTCTGTCATGTTGGGAGGAGGTACAGCACCCAGTTTCTCTTACTGAGAATCTTTACACCTGCCCATATGATGATAATTATATTCTGAACGGGGGCTGTGCAGTTTACAAGTTGGTAGTAGAGAAATAAGAACCCCAAATGTATAAAAGTACACAGGGGCTACTCATATTCACCCAGAGAACCGTATGCATGTACACCCAACAAACGTTTTCATTTACTAGCAAGTTTGAACCCTTAGAATATTACTTATTTAATAGCAACAAATTGATTATCTGTAGTGTAAAGTGAAGTATACAAGTGCCCGTCCAAGCTTTCAATTTGTACAATGTTACAATTCCTAATAAAAATGAAGCATTACATTTATCACAGAGGATCCAGAACATGACTATTACTTAAATGAAAGATTAAAGTCTATTTGTGTGGGAGGAAGACAAATAGTACATTTCAACTCTTTTAACATTACATTTCCTCTCTCTCACCATTATCAGCACTAAGAAGAAATGACAAGCGTCCTAACATTTTGTGCAGTATGTAATTTGGATATTGCTACATTTATGGGGGGTGGAGGAATCTCAATTTTGAGTGGTTTGACCTTAATCTCCCCTTGGCAGTTTAACTCCTGACAGAATACTTGCATAAGAGCTTGTCATAATCTGTGAGTTGATAAACATAGTGCAGATTATGCTCTTATCTTCACTTCACTTGTTTTGTCACAATAAAATCACAAACCAACTGTACTTGCTATGGAACAATCAAGATATTAACTCCGTAACTAAGTACAACAAATAAATTGGAATTTTAGTGCACTAGAATTAATTCCAAAATGTTTAGGCTCAGGAATGTTATGTTCAAAGTCCTGTAAAGGCACATTGTATGTAGCTCAGATTGCATTATACAGACACACACTCAAGAACCCTACAGTGCACCACAGAACCCCTCCGCACAGAAAACAGAATGTCCAGATATGTGAATAGCTAAATATATTGCACGTTATTGGCCTGATACATTAAGGAAAGGAAAGCAAAAAAAATAGTAACTTTGACCTTGGAATAACCATGTTGCATTGGAGGGGGAGCTAAATTTAAAATGGGGGGACAGATTTATAGTTTGGGTAGGGCATGACCTAGATCAACTTTAATGTCAGTGTAAAAATAAAGCCATAAAGTAATAGAAATCAGTCTAGAATGATGTTCATCTTGTTGGAATAATTTATGATAACCTTAGAATTCCCAGGAGCCAGATGGAGAATGCACCTGGCAAATTTCTGCTGGCACCTTACTTTCAATAGTCATTTCTGTTGATCAATGGATGCAATCTTCCCTGGCTCTAAAAAGATCCTGCTGGTTTATAATTTTCAATGAGCAGCTTGCGATTTCGACATGGCTTTGACAACCGTTTTTAAAAGTGTAGCAGTGGCGCAACATACTTTTTCAGGTTGCCTGACACATAGATGTAGTATGGTTGCCTACTTCCCAGGGAGACTCCTGAAATACTGGGAGACCCAGCTGTGCCCCCTGAACTGCTTGCTTGCACATATCATCATGTGACATCACTCACATAATCATGCAACGTCACTCACATAATGATGCAATGTCATGCACGTGCATGAGTATGGACGGGCACAAGACGAGACAGACAAGCCCCTTGTGAGGAGTCAGACACGCCCCTTGTGAGGAGTCAGACACACCCCTTGTGAGGAGTCAGACACGCCCCTTGTGAGGAGTCAGACACGTCCCTTGTGAGTCAGACATGCCCCTTGTGAGGAGTCAGACACGCCCCTTGTGAGGAGTCAGACACGCCCCTTTTGTGGAGCCAGACACGCCCTTGTGTTACTTGCACATACACTTTGTAATGATTTTTCAAAAGTATGCAAGTATGAGTTGGACATAACTAAGCAGATCAAGGTGTTAAATCCTATAAACAAGATCTTTCAACAAATATTGTGCTAATGAGGAATCATTTCAACATGCTGTAATTAAGGAAAAATAACAAACAGAACATATGGTCCTCTTTTCAATGGGAAATAAAGAGTACTAAATAAATTAATCTATTTTTTAACAAGACATTTATATACAGAGTCATGGCTGACTACACACATATTGATTGTAACATTCCTGCAGTAAAAAATGAGTGGACCATATGCTAAACAATATGACAATAATAAGAAATTATTCCAGTTATTGTTATTTATTCTCTCAGGGTTGGCTTTATGTAAATCAGTTCCACTTGTTGACTAGTGACAGATCATCATGGAGAGGAACCCTTCCAATTATCACTTGATTTTATAGGACAATTCCGTACAACACACTATTGTATAAATGTATATAGTATAAATGTATGCTGCGTCTATTATAAGTTTTTTAAAGCAAATAGGATTTGTAAAAATCACCAAAATACTCTACAGTTTATGGTATGGAGACCTATTTATGACAGATTGAAAAAATCTATTTTCACTTTATATTTTATTTGTTGCCAAACCAAAAACTACATACAAAATTATGTCTATTTAAGGTCCACCAAATGTGTCTTCAACAATATTTAAATTAATCATAAAAATTCCTATTTGAGTCCAGAGTAAACAGAAGACATTTTGAGCTCCCCCCTAATGGTGTAATTTCAGTTCTCAATGGCATAAACCAAGCGAACATTAGTGAAACAGTGAAAATGATGTAAAATTTCAACATCAACCAAAAAGAAATCATTGGCCAAATGAAAAATAATATTTTATTTTATATTTAAATAAAAACACTAGCATAGATACATAAAAAGCGCAAAAACTAACACTCCATATCCATTATTAATCTGGATTTTAAATTATTCATGAAAATGTTAGCAAATAGGGAATGTAGTGTAATTCCCTATCTAATCCATCTGGAGGAGGGTTTTGACCCAGGTCGTTAGATCTCAGACAATACCAGGAGAATAATTGGTATTATTAATCATCTGCAACTCACTAAGACTCCTTCCTTGGTCCTCACCTTAGGCACAGAAAAGGTGTTTGATAGAGTTAGTTTGCAACTTTATGAATTTGAATTTGTCTCATGGGAATTGAAGGTAACTTTCTACAAGAATTATTATCATTATATCACAACCCCCCCTGCTTTTCCTTATTTCAGAGAACAAGTGGTGCCAGACAGGGTTGTCCTTTCTCACGCTTGAACTTTGCCATTATTGTGGAACCACTGGTGGTAAATAACAAACACTAATAATTCAGGTGTTTGTCTTAATAAGAAGGAATCTACACTTACCCTATATGTAAGTGATAATTTTCTCACGTTTACTAAACCCAAAACTATCTTTTTTTGAGGACTACAATAGAGGCTTTAAGCTTTAACAACATATTTAGTCATTGGAACAAGATTAAAGTCAAGTCAAATTTTAAATGGCAGTCTTCTCAAATAAAATATTTAGGCATTTATTTGATTAGCAAAGTAGAATTATCGGCGCTTCTCCTAATGCAAGAACTCCTGCTGCTGAAAAAATATATTCATACAATACTAAAAAGGTGATCAGCGCACGGAGAACTGAAGCATACCATATGGCACTAAATAAATGAAATGTACGTGAATATGTTTATAGCTCTTTTCTGACAATATGGCAAAAATAAAAAGTCAGTAGTTTTCAATTGTTCTTACCCTGCTCTTTCCCTGTATACACATGAACTGTCCTCTCCACGGTGACATCGGAGTGCTGGTTTCCCAATCTGAGACGCGATGTGAAGAAAAGAGTACAAGTTGTTCCAGATGGTATTCGGCTGTAAATACAGCTCGTGCCGTCTGCAGTGGAACACAGGTGAACCGCACAATTCTTTCTGTCACTTCCTGTATGGACGGATGCCCGAATAGTACAAACAAGAATGCAAAAGCTGCAATGGTGCAGAATGGTGGAAAAATGTAAGTTATCCGACGCGTTTCGTCCCTAGGGACTTTCTCAAGGATAATCCTGGTTGTAGCAGGTTGCTTTTTATAGTCGAAATTTCGACCAACTTTATTAATACAATAGTGTTTTGACACACAATTTAAAATTCATTGATACGCTGCAGTATCAGTAAAATATATACAGATATACTCTGCATATAATAAAATTGTATCTTGATGGGACACAAGTATATAATGCTATATTCTATGACAGGAATGGCCATAAATCAAATTCTAAATTTAGACCCAAAGGAATGAGGGTTTTTAATTTATATATAAATTCTGTTTCAATTTTAGACATAGTTGCAATATAATTTCCCCCTCTCCAATTCTTTGGTACCAGTTTAATGCCTTTGAATTTTAATCCTCCAGGATCTTTATTATGATAAGTTGAAAAATGTTGGGGAACAGTGTGTGTAGTAATTCCCTTTTTAATGTTTCTTATGTGTTCCATAATACGAATTCTTAATTTTCTTTTTGTCCTCCCCACATATTGGAGGCCACATGGGCACTCCAATAAGTATATGGTTCCTTCAGAATTGCAGCTAATATTTTCTTTGATGGAATATATTTCTTTAGTAGTTGCAGAACTGTACGTTAACATCGGGGTAGTTGAATTAATTTTGCAATTTTTGCAGCAAGAGCAATTGTTACAATAGAAAAAACATACTGTATTTCTAGTGGTTTTCGCCTTTTCAATTGGTAAATAGCTTCTTGTAAGCATATTTCTCAAATTGTCTGCTTTTTTGTATATGATAATGGTTTTTTTTTGGGATAATTTGGCTTAAAATTTCATCATGTAAGAGAATATGCCAATGTTTTTCTATTATGTTTTTTATGACTTGGAAATGACTACTAAACTTTGTAATGAACACAGTATCGAATTTCTTCAGTTCTTCTTTTTCGTCTTCTCCTTTATATGTCATTAGTGTGTCTCTATCCACTTCCTTCATATTTTGAAAGGCTTCTTGTAAAATATTTTTATTGTAATTCCTTTCTATAAATTTTTCCATCATGTTATCTCCTTGTTTAGTGTAATCAGTTAAACTGGAACAATTTCTTCGGACTCTTCTAAATTGTCCTTTAGGTATATTTTTAATCCATAATGGATGGTGATTACTGTTTGCAGGAAGGAAATTATTACAGTCCACTTTTTTAATATAATTTCGTGACATTATCTGTCCATCATGGATATAAATTTCCAAATCTAGAAATTGAATTTGGTAGGTACTGGTGCTGGCCGTAAATTCTAGGTTTACATCGTTACGGTTAATATTTCTAAGGAAATTATCCAGTGTATTTTGTTCCCCATTCCATATAAAGATAATATCATCTATATATCTATACCAGCAGATGATCTGGTCTTGATAGATATTATTGGACCATATGTTGTCTTCCTCCCATTGCGACATAAATAAGTTCGCATAACTGGGTGCGAAGCGGCTGCCCATATCAGTCCCTTTCTCCTGATGGTAAAATACACCCTCATGCCAGAAATAGTTATGGGTAAGTATAAATTCTATACTATCCATAATAAACTGTATTTGTTGGTTATGCAGGTCTGTATTCCGGCATAACATCTGATAGGTGTTATAGCATCTATCTGCATGGTTAATACAGGTGTAAAGTGACTTGATGTCACACGAACATAGGATATATGTGGGTTCCCACTTGATTTTTTCAAGAATCCCGTAGATGACTTCTCTGTGTTGAAACAACAGATTGTAGAAATGTATCTACATAATGGGAAAGGTTTGAAGTAATTGACTTGATTCCTGATATTATGGGACGTCCTGGTGGTTTGTCTAAGTTCTTGTGAATTTTTGGAAGTTGGTAAAAGACCGGTATTCTTGGGTCTTTATTGTACAAATAATTAAATTCATTCTTTGTTAGTATTCCCATATATAGTCCTTCCTCTAGATGTTCCAATAATTGTCTGTTGTAATTTTCAGTGGGATTTTCAGAAAGAATTCTATAGGTGGTGGTATCGTTAAGAAGATTTGATGCTTCCTCTAGATATTTAAATTTATCTAGTACTATAATGCCACCACCTTTATCAGCAGGTTTTATAACTATATCAGTATTACTGTTTAGCTCTTTAATAGCAACAATTTCTTCTTTTGATAAATTGAATCTCATTTTCTCTTTACCAGTAATCTTTTCAATTTCTTCTTCTACTAGTTTTTGGAACGTTTCAATATACGCACCTTTGACATATGTAGGATTAAAACTGGAAGTGGTTTTGAGATCAGTATGGATGTATTCTTTTGTACGTATAACTGGGTTTTCTTTGATAGGATTTTTTAAAAAGTATTTTTTAAGATTCAGTTTTCTTGTATATTTATGCAGGTCAATGTATGTTTCAAACTTGTTGAACCTGCAGTGTGGGGAAAATTTTAAACCCTTATTAAGAACTTTTATCTGATTGTCAGTAAGTATTGTTTGACTAAGATTAAATATTCCTTCCATTTTTATGGGGACATTTTAAAGATCATACACATTATACCAATAAAAAAGAACCTCTTATAAAAGAGATTCCACAAAAAACCACTAGGGAATATCTTTCTTACGATAGAAGAAATTTTTCTTATTCAACAAAGGATAGAAAGAAAAAATACAATACATCATATAAACATACTCAAGAAAATCAATTACAGCACAATACAAATGCATTTCAGGAAGGAGTTCATAAAGCAAGAGAAGAGGAACAACTAAAAAAGAATAAACTGATTTTGGAAATTAATTCAAAAGGAAAAACACATTTGAATTTTACACAAGCCTCTACTAGTAATACTAACCAAGAGGAAGAAGATTTTTTAGAACGAATCTTATTCTCAAGTCAAACACTGAATGTAGAAATAGAAGAAAAGGGAAAAAGAAAAAGAGAAGAATCCCCATCAAAAGAGGAACCAGAGGGGGGAAACAAAATAAAAAGAAAAATGTCCCCATAAAAATGGAAGGAATATTTAATCTTAGTCAAACAATACTTACTGACAATCAGATAAAAGTTCTTAATAAGGGTTTAAAATTTTCCCCACACTGCAGGTTCAACAAGTTTGAAACATACATTGACCTGCATAAATATACAAGAAAACTGAATCTTAAAAAATACTTTTTAAAAAATCCTATCAAAGAAAACCCATTTATATTTACAAAAGAATACATCCATACTGATCTCAAAACCACTTCTAGTTTTAATCCTACATATGTCAAAGGTGCGTATAGTGAAACGTTCCAAAAACTAGTAGAAGAAGAAATTGAAAAGATTACTGGTAAAGAGAAAATGAGATTCAATTTATCAAAAGAAGAAATTGTTGCTATTAAAGAGCTAAACAGTAATACTGATATAGTTATAAAACCTGCTGATAAAGGTGGTGGCATTATAGTACTAGATAAATTTAAATATCTAGAGGAAGCATCAAATCTTCTTAACGATACCACCACCTATAGAATTCTTTCTGAAAATCCCACTGAAAATTACAACAGACAATTATTGGAACATCTAGAGGAAGGACTATATATGGGAATACTAACAAAGAATGAATTTAATTATTTGTACAATAAAGACCCAAGAATACCGGTCTTTTACCAACTTCCAAAAATTCACAAGAACTTAGACAAACCACCAGGACGTCCAATTATATCAGGAATCAAGTCAATTACTTCAAACCTTTCCCATTATGTAGATACATTTCTACAATCTGTTGTTTCAACACAGAGAAGTCATCTACGGGATACCACTCAAGTTTTACAAATTCTTGAAAAAATCAAGTGGGAACCCACATATATCCTATGTTCGTGTGACATCAAGTCACTTTACACCTGTATTAACCATGCAGATGGATGCTATAACACCTATCAGATGTTATGCCGGAATACAGACCTGCATAACCAACAAATACAGTTTATTATGGATAGTATAGAATTTATACTTACCCATAACTATTTCTGGCATGAGGGTGTATTTTACCATCAGGAGAAAGGGACTGCTAAGGGCAGCAGCTTCGCACCCAGTTATGCGAACTTATTTATGTCGCAATGGGAGGAAGACAACATATGGTCCAATAATATCTATCAAGACCAGATCATCTGCTGGTATAGATATATAGATGATATTATCTTTATATGGAATGGGGAACAAAATACACTGGATAATTTCCTAAGAAATATTAACCGTAACGATGTAAACCTAGAATTTACGGCCAGCACCAGTACCTACCAAATTCAATTTCTAGATTTCGAAATTTATATCCATGATGGACAGATAATGTCACGAAATTATATTAAAAAAGTGGACTGTAATAATTTCCTTCCTGCAAACAGTAATCACCATCCATTATGGATTAAAAATATACCTAAAGGACAATTTAGAAGAGTCCGAAGAAATTGTTCCAGTTTAACTGATTACACTAAACAAGGAGATAACATGATGGAAAAATTTATAGAAAGGAATTACAATAAAAATATTTTACAAGAAGCCTTTCAAAATATGAAGGAAGTGGATAGAGACACACTAATGACATATAAAGGAGAAGACGAAAAAGAAGAACTGAAGAAATTCGATACTGTGTTCATTACAAAGTTTAGTAGTCATTTCCAAGTCATAAAAAAACATAATAGAAAAACATTGGCATATTCTCTTACATGATGAAATTTTAAGCCAAATTATCCCAAAAAAAACCATTATCATATACAAAAAAGCAGACAATTTGAGAAATATGCTTACAAGAAGCTATTTACCAATTGAAAAGGCGAAAACCACTAGAAATACAGTATATTTTTTCTATTGTAACAATTGCTCTTGCTGCAAAAATTGCAAAATTAATTCAACTACCCCGATGTTAACGTACAGTTCTGCAACTACTAAAGAAATATATTCCATCAAAGAAAATATTAGCTGCAATTCTGAAGGAACCATATACTTATTGGAGTGCCCATGTGGCCTCCAATATGTGGGGAGGACAAAAAGAAAATTAAGAATTCGTATTATGGAACACATAAGAAACATTAAAAAGGGAATTACTACACACACTGTTCCCCAACATTTTTCAACTTATCATAATAAAGATCCTGGAGGATTAAAATTCAAAGGCATTAAACTGGTACCAAAGAATTGGAGAGGGGGAAATTATATTGCAACTATGTCTAAAATAGAAACAGAATTTATATATAAATTAAAAACCCTCATTCCTTTGGGTCTAAATTTAGAATTTGATTTATGGCCATTCCTGTCATAGAATATAGCATTATATACTTGTGTCCCATCAAGATACAATTTTATTATATGCAGAGTATATCTGTATATATTTTACTGATACTGCAGCGTATCAATGAATTTTAAATTGTGTGTCAAAACACTATTGTATTAATAAAGTTGGTCGAAATTTCGACTATAAAAAGCAACCTGCTACAACCAGGATTATCCTTGAGAAAGTCCCTAGGGACGAAACGCGTCGGATAACTTACATTTTTTCACCATTCTGCACCATTCTGCACCATTGCAGCTTTTGCATTCTTGTTTGTACTATCCAGGCATCCGTTCATACAGGAAGTGACAGAAAGAATTGTGCGGTTCACCTGTGTTCCACTGCAGACGGCACGAGCTGTATTTACAGCCGAATACCATCTGGAACAACTTGTACTCTTTTCTTCACATCGCGTCTCAGATTGGGAAACCAGCACTCCGATGTCACCGTGGAGAGGACACTTCAAGTGTATACAGGGAAAGAGCAGGGTAAGACCAATTGAAAACTACTGACTTTTTATTTTTGCCATATTGTCAGAAAAGAGCTATAAACATATTCACGTACATTTCATTTATTTAGTGCCATATGGTATGCTTCAGTTCTCCGTGCGCTGATCACCTTTTTAGTATTTATTTGATTAGATAAAGTAAAAAAAAGATTTTAAGAGATGGCAATTTCTTGGCTAGGTAGAGTGGCAACTGTTAGAATAAATGTACTTCCAAATTTGGTGCATTTATTTCAGACCATTCCCATCAGAGTCCCTTATATTTATTTTTTTTCTTTAGAGAAAATCATTTCAAAATGTGTCTGGTGTAGAAAACATCCTTGAGTAAAAATGAAAACTCTACTGTGTCATATTGTGAATGGTAGCTTGGGCCTCTCAGACTTTAAGAAATATTATTTAGCATCACATATTTCACAGTGCATTTAAATGCATGTCCCCTTTAACACCAAACTTTTGGTTGATTCTTAGGTGGAATTGTTATAAATTGTATCGAACATCTCCTGCTTATGGCTTAAAAAATCCCTTAGATCCCTACTAGTTAATTCAATCCATAGAATGGACTTTTTTTTGTATATTATGGAACCAAGTAATTTCCTCATTTGGATTTCTCTCAACAAACTTCAGAATTCCCTCTTTGGACCAATCCAAATTTCCCTCCTGGCATGAATCCTAGTTCTATCTCTGCATTGTTACATAATGGAATTAGGTTCATGATTTGACTTTATTAGACTCCTTAACGGGTTATTCTGACCTTTAATCCAGACTAAATGCCACAAAGGAACATTTCCATCAATATTCCCCAATTCAAAACTTTAATGATTTAACTCTTCAACTATCAGAGGACTCCACACTCAACTCTGGAAACTCTTTGGGGCATATTCAATTCCGATCCCTATCCGCGGGATCGCGCCGGAACGGCTGTGAACCTAATCCGCGGCACCGCAATAATGTGGATTTTCGTTCGCAGCCCATAGGGCTGCGTACGAAAATCTGCGTTATTGCGGTACCGTATTACCGGCAGTACTGCGCATTTTCCACGGTAACGCGCGTTACCGCGGATCGGATCGGAATTGAATATGCCCCTTTGTGTGTTTCACTCACCTTCCTCTATTTTCAAATTACTATCTCTGCCCACAATAGAAAAACTCCCATTAGAGATATCATGTGAACAAGAGATGGAGGTTATGCTTTCCAATGAAGATTGGGTTTTATATGTAAGAATCCCCCTAAAACTTTGATTTGTACTAAAATAATAGAGCACTATTACAAATTAAATTAGTAATAGTATTTTGTTCTCTTCAGGATTCACGTCTTTTCCCTGTCTCCAATGAATGTTGGTGCAACTTCTCATTTGGCTGCTCTTTGGAAATCTCCTGACCCTCTCTCTGTCACTGCTATTATTAATAGAGTTTGGTATATTTATAAAATGGAGCACATCACATGCATTCTTAACTCTTCTAAATCATTTACTAACACATGGTTTCCCTGGTTAAAATATTGTAAAGCTGAAAACAAATGTTTGAAGCATTTTCATTGTGTATTCCGCTAACTATTGTTCATTTCAATTTCACTTCCTGTGGTGCGTTTGCTGCCCCACTTCACACTTCCTTCCATTCCTTCCCTGTTCTGCCTTCGTATATATGTATTGATAATGTCACTGTATAGCATTTTGTTGTCTTTATTTTAGAATGATATTGTATAGCAATTTCTTTGTAATTGATTGCAATATCACTGCAATTTTATTTTAAAAACAAAAGCAAACAGTAAAAAATAAATAGCTTTCTGAATGACGATTTATTTCCACCCTACCTTGAAAATGTCTTCATTGACTTTAATTACATTTCTGATAACAGTTTCTAACTTCTGTTCCGAGCGAGCCAATGTTTTCATAAAGGAAAGTGTCAGGACAAACCACATTAAATACATTAAGGCTTTATAAATAGGTCACAATATATGAATTATATCTGAAAAAATAAACTTGGAATCTCCAGTTTAATGTTCCATAAATAAATCCCTCATTGTTTTTAAGACCATACTTGATCTTCCTTTCCCCACTAAAGATCTGATAAATACAATTTGCTGAACATAGGACAAAATAATGAACAATTGGATTATATTTTTGACCCAGCATATCAGATACAGGGCTTTGCTTATGTCAGCAAAAACAGAAATTGGATTGTACATAATTGTAATTACTTTTGCACTCATTTCCTTTTGTGCCAAGAAGATGAAGACTATGTGAACACACATACATTTTATCTTGTAGAGCACACATTTAAAGTTGATCCAGAGGTGTATGTAGAAAGTCACATTTTTAGCAATCATGATTACTTGATATGGGTTATTCCAAGATTAACTTAGGTAAAGCATTCCGAAAGGCCTTAACCAAATATAAGAATATTATAATACATACTGAATGTATTAACCTAAACACATACATTTACTTAGCACATAACATAAAAGGGAATATAATGTGTGGGAGATGTTATCTGTAAGCATTTGTTACAATATATATATATATATATATATATATATATATATATATATATATATATATATATATATATCTATATCCCCCTATCTCTGAATTCATTCCTCTTCACTCATCCCAGTAGTTTTCTTCATCCTCCCCCTGGTTCTCTCTCTTTTTTTATAAGTATTAAAAAAGTTATATAATACATTTAAAAAAACACACAAAAATACTTAGCTTGCATCAAGCTGAAAACATTTAAGGCGAATTAAAATGTTACAAGAAGCAGGATTTTGTAAAAAAAAGTATATTTTCCATAATTTTGCACATAAGTTAAATACTGATGTGAATGAGCTCTCTGTACAGCGCTGCGGAATCAGTGGCGCTATATAAATAAATGATGATGATGATGATGATGATGATGAATACTGACTGTTTTTTCATGTAGCACACAAATATTTGATAGCTTATTTGTATACTGAAATTTAAAGTTGATATTTGTGTGCTACATGAAAAAACAGTCAGTATTTAACTTATGTGAAAAACAGAATACTAATTTACACCCCTTGCATTGTAACATGGTTTTGTCCAGGAGACTTAAATAAGAAGTTTCTTAAGTTAAGATCCTTAATAAATCAGGCCCCTTGTGCATAAAGTACTATTCTTTAAAACAAAATGAAAACATGCACATATTTCACCTAGCAAACTTACCTCATTCCTCATTTCCGTTCCTAATGTACCTCATGTACTAAATATTACGTAAAATGTATACTAAATACTAATAATAAAATTTATGATAACAGAGTAATGAAACTTGAGTAAGAAATGGGGTTATTTTAGGGTATACTTTGGGGAGTAGAGGTGTATCTGATAGAGTATGGGATATTGTTCCCCAGGTGGAAGCCCTGAAGGCAGGACTGGGAAGAGGTAATCAATGTGGTAGGGAGGCAGCGGTCAATGGCAGAACGGAGGAGGGTGGAAAAAAGTGTTGTTAGAGATGAGGTTGAAAATGTAAGGGGAAGACTGGTTGAGAGCTTTGTAGGTGAGGGCGAGGAGTTTCAATTTAATTCTGTTGGCCTCAAGGAGCCAATGCAGTGACTGGCAGTGATGAACAGCTGAGAGAAAAGTAATGTGGGCTGCAGCACTGAGGATAGACTTGAGGGGCAAGACAGGAGTTGAAAAGGCCAGAGAGAAGGAGGTGACAGTAATCAAGGTATATAAATTGATGATGATGATGATGATGAAGGTGACAAAGGGAGTGAATAAGAGTTTCCATGGTGTAAAAATGGCCGGATCTTGTATATGTTTCGAAGGTGGAGGCAGCAGGAATTGGAGAGGGACTGAATGTGAGGTTTCAAGTAGAAGGAGGAGTTGAAGATGACTCCTAGAACTATTACATCACAAAACTGCATCACATCAGGCCCTCTTCTCATTTACTCCCACATGGTTTGTTTTTTTAGGTAATGAAAATATTGTTTCTGTTCAATTTTTACATTTTTTATTTCAGCTACTATGGTCATATGACATAGGCAAGGTCAAAGAGAGAAGCCAATTATTTTCCTATCCACACTGAGATATCATTAACCACATATGTCTACTACAGTATATCTAAATACACCCCTACACCCCCTTAAACAATCTATGGAATATGACCGCATAATTAATACTAACCCTGGAGACCATTATTGTTAATAAGAGCAGAGGAACCACCAGCTTTAACTGTCTTGTGTAAACCACTTAAGATATGCCATTATCCACTTGTTTCAATGGCATGTCGTTTGCCTATTGTACACAAGAGAAGCCAGACAAAATGTTAGCGCTAGTTAACTAATTTATCTAAAATGACTAAAATCAAGAAACTATATTTGGAATAAAGACTTGATGTCCCCTCATTCCCCTCTAATCTGCAGAGTAGGCAGTTCTTTGCTATTGAAAGTTATTTATGTATACCAATTACAATTATATTGCAAAGAAACACTATAATACAAAAACAGAAAAATAAATAAACAATGCAACAGAAGAAGGCAAGGGAGAAGGTTGGATAAGCAAGTCTCAGCAAAATCTATGCAGGTAGGCCATATTTTATATAACATAAATGAACAGCGTGTCTCTCTGTATGTCAATTTGTTCAATGGAAAAGTTAAGGGAGCTACAAATATCAGAAGGAAGTATTTAAACCCAACTTTCCTGCTCATTGTAAATTGGGGTATTGAAATTAAAACTCAGTATGCACAGAATGGAAGAGCAAGCATATCAGACTCTCTAATTTCTGATATGTAGTGCAATATATGACACCTATTGCCTCTATTGCCTCTAAAAATATGTAAAACCAAGGTGTATACATGTCTACCATTGTGCCATTTGTATGCTAGTCATACACATAAAGTAAGAATGGAGAAGTTAAAAGGTATTCATGCAAATTATAGAATTGCACAATTGAAACTGAAGCATGAGCATCTTTCTACTGAGCTAAATAAAGAATACATTTGGAAATGTAAGTTGCTAGGCTGAGATGATTATAATGCCAGTAAAACAATTAAATTGCTATTATGCAGCAATTCAGATTGCAGTTGTTACTGGGAAATGATAGTAACCTTTTTGCTCCATCATAGCTCTTTCATTTTGGAGCAGTCCATTTGCCCAACTGTCCTAGAGTTAACTAATTAACAGCTGATTTCTGCAACTTTTCATTGACCGCAGAATTAGAGGCACTGTTTAAAATCAATGTGTCATCTATAAAGCCAGAAGGATTAGACAAACTTGTGTAAACTCTGCATAAATGCATGCATTTGACCACCAAGCACATACAAAGGCGCACAACCCACTTCCGCTTTCTACATGTGCATTTGTGTAAAGGCAACTATACTAAATTTGCTGCTGCTACCTGTGAAAACTTTCATCACAAATGTGTATTAATGAACATTAGATGGCAGAGTTAGCAGTAATATAAAATTATTAATACAAATAATAAAAAAATACATTAAAATAATAATAAATCATAAAATACCTGAAACCTAATGAGTGCCCCTCAAATTTAGAGTAATATATTGTATTTGCCTCTTGTTATGTATGCATTTTATTAGTATAACTTTATTTTCTGTTACTGTCAACCCCATCTCATTATATTTACATGTAGGTTTATTTGTGATCTCCAACCACTGAAGCATATTTGAACATGTTGTCCTGCAACACAGATTCTTGTCTATTTAGGTGCAGTATTACCTGTATTACAGTGATTATAGTACATTTAGTAAAGAGTACCATGATCCACCTTCAATCAGAAAGAGCCTGATTCATTAAAGAGCATAAATGCCATATTTTGTGTAAAATTGCACTGTGCATGTCCAGAATCAGACAATTCGTCAGTGGACTCAACATAGTCCAATTCATCTTTGAGCGCAAAGGACTCTTACGGCAGCAAATTTCAGTGAAATGGGGACAGTCATGGGCGTATGCACGTAGTCAGTGTACAGAAAGGGCTTGTCAAGCTTGAGCGCACGCAGCAGCATCTGATTCAAGCTATGGGCATCTCAATGGTACATGATTTTCAGTCATATCACTTGCACCAGCTAAGTGTGGATTATTAGTGATGACGGCTGTGTATGCATGCTATAACATGTGTTTGTAATCAGGAGCAACTGTACAGTAGACATTAACAGCATTCTGATACATGTATTTTATAGGGACAAAAATGAAAGAAAATACTTTTTGGTTTTTGGTTTAATGTTTTGTCATTAACGACTATATTATTAACATGTGGCAATCATTCAATAGTTTTTATTTTTTCTGTGTGCTGTTTTTGTGACTTTATATGACACATATGTATTGGACATATTCTGCAGTGTCTTGTCTGGAGTTTGGTAAAAAACAAATACACATTACGATTCATTAACAGGCCCGAAGGGTCATTCTTTCAAGTCCACATGCAACTTGCATGTAAGTTATGTTTAAAAACAGCACAGCACTTGAGCGTAGTTCCAACCATATTCAAATCAAAGCGTATCTCAAGATACAGTTCAATTTCAGTCTGGGTGAAAGTTCGTTCTGCCTATACAGTACTTACAGTATGTAGACACACAGAACAGACTGCAGTATATGCACATGAGTAAGTACAATAAAAGTTCAGAACACATATAAAAATGATTTTATCAAACTGTAACATAACAACTGTTAGCAGCATAATCATTTATATAAATATTTATTTTCAAATATATATTTATTATTATTTATATTTATTATATTACAAAAAATAAAGATTCAGGGCCTGAGTAGAGCAAGGTGAAAAAAGGGGTAAATTTGATCCTGGACAGACCATGCTATAATGCAAGGGGTGCAAATTAGTTTCTAAAAAAAAAAACGCTTTTTTTTTTTTTAGCACATAAAGAAAATACTGGCTTCTTTTATCATATAACACACAAATACTTGTTAGCTTTATGTTTACACTGAAATGTAAAGTTGATCTAGGACATGCCCTACCTTAACTCTAAGGGCCCGAGTCATTAAGGAGAGCAAAGCATAAAAAAGGAGTATCATTTGCACCTGGGCAAAACCATGTTGCATTGGAGGGGGAGGTAAATTTAAAATGTGGGGACAGATTTATAGTTGGGGTAAGTCATAGACAGTCATAAGTGTCATTTGCATCTGACCATGATTCAGGTCCTTTGTGTGTGTAAAGCTTTGGAGAGTGCCTAGAAATCTGCTGTTCTGCTGATGTAAACATAAATGGCTCCCATTAAAAAGTACATGATGTGAATCTGATTGCCACCGTTTCGACCAGGTGCAAAATTCAAGTCCGTTTGTATTGTGGAAATAATGTGCCCTCTTAGCTGAGCGATATGGAGACAATGGTTTAAAAAGATTCTATTTGCTAGGAACATTTTAGAATTCTGTGCATGTAGTTTTTCAGTACTGTTTGCTTTCTGGATTATTCAATTTAGATTGAACACATTACACCCATTTATCTCCTTACAAAATTCTCATTCATTATAAAACAAATCTAATTTCTGCACAAAACGAGGCACACAGGTGCCATGCTCCATACTTCTGTAGGATCCCCTTCTCTCACCCAACTCTACCTTCCAGCCTGAGCAAACATCCTCTCCTCTGCAAATATTTATGTAGTCTGCAATATTATATTTATCTCTTAAAATTATGTATGATAAATACCAATGGTGTACTTGTTATGTCCTAGATGACTTTCTAATTTTAAAGGCCCATTCAGGACTCAGTGCCATATTGCATGTTGTTTAAAAGAAATATGCATATAGGAAGAACACTAGGATCTTTTATTATTATTATATTATTATCTTTGATCTATAAGGGGCTACAAAAGGGCCGCAGCGCATCCATGACATTTACAGTAATATACAGTACACGGGCATCAATGTTCCATAACACATTTCATAATACATTATTAAAAAAAGATAAAAATAAAAAGTATCTAGGTTTAACGAGTGGATTTATGAAAGAATCTAATTTTCATGGTTATTTTGCTTTCAGTAGCATACCAGCATACCCTTGGGTTTATTATTTATATGATTATTGTGAGCAGTAGTTTGCTACATTTTGACCTTTCTTCTAATGATCTACTCAGCATACTGTAAACAATGTGGGACATATAAACCTCCAAAGTAAATAAGCAGTGCATTGCTTTAGAAAAAAGATTTATGAACTAGGAAGCTTCTCTTCTGAAGTTTCACATATATTGATTTCTAATGTACACTGTCACAACAGAGAATAAGTAAGTTACAGTTTTTTCACTTGATGTTCAGAATAACATGCTGGTAAAAGAATGTAACTGATGTGCCCAATAGATTGTTGGAAACAGAAGTGAAACTGTCACCTGGTACCATCTAGATTGCATAGGTTTAACAAACCAATAGAAAATTTACATTGTTGCTTATTAAAAAAAAAATCTTCAAGCACAGCACAAAATAGAATCGGGTGTATATGTGACAGACACAAATGTGACTGACTGAATGGGAAATACACACACTGGCTGTTGTTTAGGAAGTGCACTTCAATGCACACTGTACATTGTGTCTTTTACATGTCACACTTGTGTGTCTGAAGTTTTGTTTTACATTGGGCAATGAACGCCTAGAAATCTCTGCCAAAGTGCAAATGGAAGATGCAAAATGTGTCCAATTAAAAGTAATACAAGCTCAGCTCAATGTCAATGTTTTTGCTGAGTTAAAATGTCTGCGATACCCTTCCATAATGCAAGAAACACCCCTTGTTATTATGAGCCTTTATTTGTATAGCACCCCCATATTACACAATGCAATGCAGAGAATGCTTAATCATTTACATCCATCCTTGCCCCAGTGGGCTTACAGTCTAAATTCTCCACTGCACACACAATAGGGTCGATTTCATCTAAAGCCAATAAACCAGGACTGGGGTAGGAAACTGCATAAGAGGAAACCCATGGTGCCATATGATCTCCACAAAAACAGCACCCTGTTGGAAATAAACCCATGGCCCCAGTGCTGTTAAAAAGCAATGCTTACCACAGTGCCACAATGACCCATGTCTCTTTAACTCTTTTCAATCAAACTCCGCTAAATGAAATCTGTTTTTTTCACTGTTCTGTATGATGTGCATGGGTGCATGGACATTTTACAAGGCATGAAAAAGTAAAGATGCTAGTTAGCCCATTGTGTTTTGCATTGGCAGATTCCTTTTGTGTTTGAGCAGTATGTCCATCTTCCTTATTTCCTGGTGCATTTACTTTATTATGTTGAGTTGCGCATATTTTAAGATAAAACAGACCAATGGTGATAAAACCAGGGCTCCTCCCTACACATGTGGCCAGTGGTTGTTTGGCTAATAATGCTTAAAGATAAAAAAAAAATAGCATTTTTATATGTGGCAATACTGGCCCTTGCAAGCCCTAGCAACCACTTAGGTATGCCTGCTTTGTCCTCGAGAGCTACATAGAAAAATACTGTAGAAAAAAAACATAGTTTATTCATAGAAAGAATCCTTTAAATAAAATAAATAATCCCCCAATCCCTTGTTCCCCACTTTACACACCTTATTCCAAAAGTATCCTTTTCTTTCTTCTTCTTTTCCCTTTCATCCATAGCATGGAAAAAAACCTTTTATGACAACACTCAACTGCTCTTTGCAAAGTCTCAACACGAATGACTGGACAAGAGGCCAGCAGATTTCACTCTAATTGGTTAAGGCAGTGGTTCCCAAACTTTTTACGTTCGCGGCACCCTTAGAGTCTCCATAATTTTTCAAGGCATCCATCCAAAATAATTACCGAGCTGTCCCGTTTTATAAGCAGTTGGGTCAAAATAACGTGTTAAGTATTTAGGTCAGGACAGAAATACTTAGTAAGTTGTTAGCAAAAATAATACACATAAATCCAAGGGAAAAGAATATTTTTATGTATTTTTTTCAATTATATTTCTGTCAAAAAATAATTTTCAGCTAATATTAAAAGAAATAAGATCAAGCAAAATAAAACAGCATGTACAAAAATCCTCACACTGTGCCCCTTCACCCTCACTCTGTGTGCCACTTCACCCTCATACTCTGTGTCCCTTCACCCTCACACTCTGTGTCCCTTCACCCTCACACTCTGTGCCCCTCCACCCACACACTCTGTGTCCTTTCACCCTCACACTCTGTGCCCCTTCACCCACACACTCTGTGCCCCTTCACCCACACTCTCTGTGCCCCTTCATCCTCACACTCTGTGCCCTGCTTCATTCATTCTCACTCTGTGCCCTCCTTCATTAATCCTAACTCTGTGCCCCTTTAAACTTTCACCCCTTTATATATGGACCATGTGCCCCTTTATATATGGACCTGCCCCGGCGACCAATCGGGTGGAGGGTGGCAGGCAGAGGGGAGCGCTTGGCGCCCCCCCACCTTACCCACCCCGCTCACCGCCGGCCTGTGGCACCCTTGTGACCTCGCCGGGAGCCGCGGCGCACAGTTTGGGAACCGCTGTGTTAGGATATGAAAACCTCATCCGTTTGGTTACACCCTATGTGGAGACTCAATAAATGTCATTGTTTCAGTGATGTTTGTTGATACATTTTATCAATGAATCTCATTGATACAGTGAAGTTCATTGAATCCCCACTTGGGGTCTAGCCAACCAAACAGAGTGAATGAAGGTACGTTTCATCAATGAACATAACTGCCACTAACAAATCTTTCTCATACTTTACACAGGAATGGTAGAATTCTAACAAACTGCCCGATTTAGCTCCACCCACAAGGAGATGCAGAGTCTAACAAGGCGAATGTCTTCGCCGGGGACCCCTGCAAGGAGGTTCTATGCTGCTAGCACCACGCAGGTCGCGGTTCTCTATATATGTACTAGGCGAGACTAACCGGTGTAATGGGTATTCACAAGCAAATGAGATAACAGGAGAGCAGATAAGCTCCTGTCACGGATAACCAAGATATGAAGAGGAGTACTGAACACGGGATAGTGAATACCAGAATTAGCTGAGAGGTGCTGGACGCTGGATACCAGGATACCAGGATTAGCTGAGAAGTGCAGGACGCTGGATACTAGGATAAGCTGAGAAGCACCAGATACTGGACACCAGGATTAGCTGAAAAGCAGAAGATGCTGGATACCAGGATTCACAAAGAAGAATAGAAAATTGTATAGCAGTAAGTTTTCTGGACATGAAGATCTCACACCATATTGCTAAACGGGGTTTAAATAGTTTAAAGGATAAAGGGGAGTGGAAAGCAATTAGCCAATGCAGGGAGATATAAAATTATAAAATATGGTGGCCTCCATCGAAAGACAGATGGAAAACTGTCACCGTGGATTAGCCCGGGCGGAGAAGGCCTGCTTTGCACACCAGTAAGTAAGACAGAGTGACCGGCGTGTAACATTATAACCAATCAGAGCAAAGCCACTCTGGATTGGTTAGTTGCAGACAGGTCTCAAGGCCTGTCAATTGTGATGGGGCTTTACAAGGAGAAGTTCAAAGTCGCCATACAGGCTTTTTTTTCTTTCCTATGGATTACAAGAAAAAAAAAAGAGAGAGAGAAAAGGAAACCTTTGGAGTTAGGTGGGAAATAAAGTGGTGAATGAGGGATTGGGTAAGTGTTTATTTTAGCTAAAGGAATTTTCTCCAATATATGTGGGCGATTTTTTTACAGTATTTTCCAGACATGCCTGCTGACAAGTGCATCCACCTCTAATTATATTGTAATTACGTGAATACATGCTCTTCCTCCCCTCCAGGCTTAAGGAAGCCCAAAAATCTTAATACAAACGTACACATACACATTTTTGGTGCATAGGAAAAAGTACAAAAATGCATATTCTATGAACAAAAAAGGTGTCCAACACTAAATGACCCCCACAATGCTTTCCCATAGAGAAATCTGATTTAATGCAATTTCTGAAGTGGGTTATTTGCCTTACGTTTAAGATCTGCTTTGAGCATAGCAAAGATATGCCTACAATGTAGCCTATCATTGGCCTTTTCAGTTATTTAGTTATATTGCAGCACATTTTTGTGAAGCAACATACAAAGAACAATTAAAACAATATTCACATTAATAAACTTACATGGATACACTCAGGGATGTTTTTAGAAATGTATGGTATTTTTGCCCATTTATTTTCAACCAGTCTGTTGATGAACAGTATTTATGCGCTACAGTTTTTTTGATGTATACCATGGACAGGGGCAGGCTGGGCTGCTGGGTAGGGTGCCATTTGCTCCCTAAGTTGGTCGCATAGTGGGCTACCTGGGGCTACATTTTCCTTTTAAATGTTCCCAATAGGCTGTGGAGTTAAGTCTTGCCCCCGGGCTAAAATTTGCCAGCCCCTTCCTTACTGTGGAAGTTTAAAATTTGTGCATGTTTTTTTGCATGCTTTTTGCATGCAGACGCATGTGTGCTGCGTTAACTGTCATATTTAGTATATAGTTTTACATGCCTTTTCTAATTGAGTAAACAACGTCACTCAGTGTTATTACTACTATTATATATGATGCTGTATTCACTTTTGTGCTTATTATTCTACTACAGTTCTATTATGGCCATTGGGTAACACTATTGCTGTCTGTGGGCACTATGTCATTCAACCAGGCTCAGAAACTGGCTTACTTGCCTATCCATTTTTCCACAGCTTATTTTTTTAACTGGAACCTTGAGCACTTGTAGATGACACCTACCAAACATGAGGTTATTTAAATAGCCATTGATTGGAAACAGCCCCATGCTTCCACGCTACAGACGATTATTGATAGAATCTGGTGCACATATAAAGCGGAATATATGACCAGCATTATCCACAACACATCTAAATTGTTCAATAAATATGGGCACCATGGGCTTCCTACTTTCATATTCAAATCCCCTTCTTATTATAACTATCTAATCTCTTAGGCTTGACCCTCCTGTTTCCTAGCCCCCACTCTCCCCATTTCTTTCTTCTCTTTTGCTCCCTATCTCTTAGCCTTTCTTACCATAATTTGATGTGGAGAATACAGAGGTGGACAGCAGGTGAGGCAAAAACTTGTAGGGGTATATTTACTATGTGGTGGTTCCATAGTAACACTGATTCCCGGCGATCTTAAGCAATTTTTAAAACACCAATTTTTCATACCGTGGGAACCACTTGATCAATGGGGAAGACACTTCAGTGGAGTATTAAAACCTAATGGTTTCTATTACATAACTACCTTGTGTTTTGGCAACATTTTTAGAGAGAGCCTGGAGTAGAGGGAACATCCAATGCTGGGCTATTACTGCCCTAGTGGTTATTAGGATGTGTCCTGTGACATAATGTCTGTGGCGCTGGAGCTGTGGGGGGTAGAGGTGTAAAAGTGCCATAGTGGGGCATGGGGGGATACTTCACTGGTCAACAATAAAAGTATAATCACGAAAAGGAGTTATAAAAGAAGAATTTGTTGATTCAACATCAATTCTATACAAGAAGGAGAGTTTGGAACACTTTTTGAGCTTTTCAATTTTTTTTACTTTATTTTTTCACTTTATTTTACGTTTGCTTTTTGCTTGAGATATTAGTTCCGTCATTCTTCTCATATTTTGTGCTATTTGGTTTAATTGAGCTTTGTGGGTGTGATTCTAAGGTACAGTTGGCTGCATTGGTCATTTGCAGCGCTTTGGTTTAGCTGCCTGTCTTTTACACACTAGGTTAACTTAGATGAGGAGCAACAATGGACAGCATGTTTGTTTCTGTCTCAGAGTTTCAATGAAATTAAAATCAGGACTCTCAAGGACGTATTGCTTTTGTAGTGTGCTTTATATCATTGTCCTGTTGACAGAAACTTCCTGCACGGTTTAAGCTTTTTGGTGGAGGACAGTAAGTTTTTTTTTCTTGCAGAATTTGTCTGTAATGTGCACCATTCATCTTCCCATCGATCCTTATAAGATTGCCATTCCCTGCTGCTAAAAAAACATCACCATAAAATATTGCTATCACCACCATACTTTACAGTAGAAATGGTGTTACCTGACTGGTATGCAGCATTTGATTATACTGCATTTCTATTATATTTGACATACTGTTTAGCATTCCAATTAAAAAGTTACACTTCAGTCTAGTCAGATCACAAACCTTTCTGCCACATCTCTGTAGTATATTCAAAATTGCTCTTTTCTCTTTGAGGGCAAGGATATGGGTTTTATGAACTAGGGCTTCTTTTGTGAGACCCTCCTATAAAATATATTTTTTTGTGGGATTCCTAGGAGATTGTTGACCCATGTACATTAGTTTCCATCACAGCTCCTGACTTCTGCATCTCAATGTCACAGTTGGTCTCACAGTAGCTTTGCTGAAGAGTGTCCTTATTGTCCAGCAAGTAAGTTTAGGGGCAGGCTAGTCTAAACAGTGTGGCTGTTCATTTTATGCTGTTTTCACTTCTTTGCAGTAGACTGCACTGTGCCCTAGGAATGTCCTGCTCTATTTTGAAATCTCTATCATGCTGCATAGCTGTTTAAAGGGGTGGGGATTGGCACAGGGGGTATTTACCCTGCACCCCCTTTTTTAAATGCCTCCCCAATGCCTATTGCCATAGATAGTTATTTGCCTCAAGCATTTTTCAATGCATGAGGCTAATGGGATTCACAGACTCCTCAGAGCGCTGTTGGAACATTCCGATGTGACGGCAAGCAGCCCTACAATGCAGTGCTCAGATAAGGAAGTACACGGAGCAAGGAGCGATGCTGCAGAACGGCGCAAACAATCACAACTAAGGAGGTTTTATAGAGAAATATAGGGAGGGGGCTGTAAAGAAAACTATAGAGAACAATACCCCAACTAAAAGCTAGTCATAAGTACCAGGTTATAGATGCATAGTTTTATATAACCAGGATAGTGCTAAGAATAGGCTAGATGGCAAGCTGCTTGTCAAACCAAAGCCATTGTGTGTTTTATATTATTGCTTATGCATTATACATGAAGTATTAGTTCTTGTATTTATTGAAAAATTACACGTGACATGGAGCCCCCCTCCATGTCACAAACTAACATGGGGGCTGCAATGTGAGAATCATGGACAGGGCTATAATGAGAGAGACATGGAAGGGGATGCAATGAGAGAGACATGGAGGGGAATGCAATTAGAGAGACATATAGGAAGCTGCAATGAGAGAGACAAGAGTGTTTGTACCAGAGAATTAACCATGCACTAATTGCAATATACAAATAGTGTGACTTTTCTGGCACCTGTAAATTTTTAAACTTGCAATTACCAAGTATATAAATGCTT
The DNA here is from genome assembly GCF_038048845.1 of Mixophyes fleayi. NCBI lineage: Eukaryota > Metazoa > Chordata > Amphibia > Anura > Limnodynastidae > Mixophyes > Mixophyes fleayi. The sequence continues at coordinate 124,552,409 of NC_134404.1, read as the reverse complement.
TTAAATGTAATCAATTTGTTTTTTAATTGTTTTGGAATATTTGTTTTGATTTGATATGGTACTTTGTAGATCAATGCCAACAAATCCTACTTCAATGTATTTTGTATTCAGTATCTGTAGCAACAAAAAGTGAAAAATTTGCGAAAAATGTTTTGGCCAAATACTTTCTCAAGGTTTTATATTTAGATTGCAGGATCAGAAACAAATAGACAATTACTGTTTGCTTCTGATAGGCTATATATAGCTCAAATTGGGGCACCTACTGTAAGACTGAAATAATACTCTATAGGCTATATATTTATTTAAAACCCATTCTCCATCCCAAAAAGCAGCAATGTTTTTGCCAACAACAGTTATAAATTAGTTAGCAGAAGTTGGCTGTTGGCTGTAATTTATAGCTTATATATTTGTGTGGAAGTATCCATCCTTGGTCCCCACTCTGCTTTTTCCTCAGTAACAATGTTAAGCCCATTTGGGCGAAGTTGCACTTCCATTCCCAGTTAATTTACCCTTCCAAGCAATGCCAAACTAAAAACTATGGAGTAGGTTCTTGGAGAAAAGAACAGGTAATACTATGAATTGTCATAGCTTTGCATGTTCTATGATAAAGGTGCACTATATAGACCTTTTATCAGGCTGAAGGATAGCTTTGGTTTTGCCTCTTTAAGAAAAGGGTATTTATTATATGTGCCTATAGACAGATAATTAGTGCCTTGCCCATGTAGAGTAGGGAGGTGGATGACTAGTGCTACAAAAAAAAGAATATAATGTCCTGTCATCTAAAATGAGAATTACGAAAGTGTAATTTTTTTGGCAGTTTAAAAGCCACCAAACTTCAATGCACATTGCTGGTGATTTTGACCTCCAAGCCAACTAACTTACTATCTAGGGGATTGGAGGGTGCAGACTCTGACCCCAAAAAAGCAAGCGGTTTCATACAAAGCACCATTTTTTAAAAACTGTAGTATTACATTGAACCTGAAAACACGCAAGATTTTGACCTCTGAAGCGTTATAAAATCCTAATACTGGCCTGCCTTATATAGGTTGTCCAATCAAAGTATCAGCGGTCAGTGATGTCAAACTGACTGTCGATACAAGGATGAGTCCTGATGCCTAGCAACGGAAAGCGCTTATGCAATAGATATAGCAGGGGATTCGTAAGTCACGACCCGTTAGGCAACATAACACACATTACCAGACAAAGTAGGAACACGTCCCCGTAGCAGAGGAGAGTGGGGACGGCGCCTGACACTCATTAACTTTGATTGGGGCCTGAGGAGCTAGGTGATAGGAGATGAATGTTTGAGAGTTAGTTGGCCGTGAGTACTATTGGATTTTGAGTTTGCTGTGGGGTGGGTGAGCTAGTCCTGTTCCTTATTTGTCTGTTTGCCTTATGGTTTCTTGTATTTTTTTGGTTTAAGTATTGTCATTGTTTATTGTGTGTTAGTGTGGTTTGAGTGTCAGTGTTGTTTGTGTACTTTGTATCATGCCTGAGGATTTGTCTGCACCCAGACTAGGTTGTGTCTCTGGAGCTAAGCTGGAGCCTATGTACACAAATCTGCGTGGCCTAATTATGCTCCTTTGCATGTAAGTGAAAGGACTGGTACTGATGGTGATTAGACTAGCAGAGGAGACCAGGCAGGAACCGGATTGCTGGACTTGACTGGAACCGGACTGGAGGAGGAATGCTGAAACCGGACTGGGACCTGTATGCTGGAACCAGACTGGGACCGGAATGCTGGAACCGGACTGGGACTGGAATGCAGAAACTGGACTGAGACCAGAATGCAGACTGCACTTTCTGAGCAGGAGTAATCAGAGAAGTGGGGAACACGTTGGCGTCTGGAGAATCTACGTTGCACTTGGTACAGGTTAGGGCTCCAGGAAGTCATTTTATAGTAACTGCTATGCGCTGATTTGAGGCTGCGGTCAGCTGAGGTGAAGCAGCACTCAAACTGGCTGAGAGGGATCAGGTGACTGTATCCAAGATGGCGGTGCCAGGCACTAGTTTTGGAGGGAACTCTGAGAGTGCTATGCTCTAATTGGAGGCTGTGGTCAGGTGAGCTGGAGCAGCACTCTGACTGGCTGAGAAAGCAGGTGACTGAATCCAAGATAGCAGCACCCATGCACTGGTTTTGGAGGGATCTCTGGAGTGGAGACAGACTGGACAGCATCCTGCAGAGAGATCTGAGACAAGCAGAGCCTGCAGACCGCAGGGGCAGCTTAGAAAGACAGTGAGGGGGGGGGGGGGGTGAGTAACAGGACCTGAGAGCCTGGTGCGTGACACTCTGTTTTGTCTGTGCTGTGGAGCGTGTGGATTGAGAGTGGAGAGAGGGTAGTGTGGAGGAGGAAGATAGGCAGTTAGGACAAAAAGAGGCAGAGGAGAGTAATGAAGAGGCATGGGCAGAAGTTTCTAAAACCAAGTCAAAAAGAAATATTAGATTTTCATAAAATGATAATAGAGTGCTCATATCCCATGTTATTATCAGTTACTAGGGGGAGCTAGGCAGCCACGACATCAATTAGCAGAAAGAAGTGGCTATGGAAAGGAGTAAGTAATGCTGTTAATGCAGTGAGCCCCTAAAGAGGACTGTGTCTCACTGCAGAAAAAGCTTCACTGACATCAAGCAACACTTTTCAAAAGAGAAAATGGGTAACAAAAGAAAGGCTGCTAAAGGCACAGGTGGTGGGCCATCCCTCGTCACACAATATACTACATAGGAGGAGGAGCAGAGACAAATAATGACACTGTGGATAATAGAGGGAATCAACGTGAATGATATTGACAGATCTACAGCACAGCAACATACTGGTGGGTATAGATTGACATTTTTCAAACAGTGGTTTTATCTTTAAATACAATACTAGTCTTCTGTCGTCTCACCAGATACCTCTCAGACAATTCCCTCCTCGACCCTCTCCAATCTGGTTACCGCCCCCTCCACTCCACTGAAACTGCCCTGGCTAAAGTCACCAATGACCTCCTATCAGCCAAATCCAGGGGTCACTTCTCCTTACTTATCCTCCTCGACCTCTCTGCGGCCTTTGACACCGTGGACCACCCCTCCTTCTGCAAACTCTTCTCTCTCTAGGCCTCTCTGGTTCTGTCCATGCCTGGTTCTGCTATTACCTTGCAAACCGCACCTTCTCTGTCTCCACGTCCGGCTCTTCCACCGCCCCCATGCCCCTCCAAGTAGGAGTCCCCCAGGGCTCTGTTCTCGACCCCCTTCTCTTATCGCTCTACACTTCCTCCCTTGGTGCGCTCATCTCCTCCTTTGGTCTTCAGTATCACCTTTATGCTGACGACATTCAACTCTACATCTCCTCTCCTGATCTCTCGTCCACCCTCCTCTCTCGTGTATCTGACTGCCTCTCTGCCATCTCCTCCTGGATGTCCTCACGCTTTCTCAAAATTAACATCTCCAAAACGGAACTCATAGTATTTCCTCCTTCCAGACTCCCCTCTCACCACAACCTCTCTATCGTTGTTAACAACACTACCATCTCATCTGTCACCCAACTCCGTTGCCTGGGTGTCACCCTTGACTCCTCTCTCTCTTTTGTCCCCCACGTCCAATCTTTTGCTCAAACCTGTCGCTTCCAACTGCGCAACATCGCCCGCATCCGACCCTTCCTCTCACAAGACGCCACCAAAACCATCATCCATGCACTCATCATCTCCCGCCTGGACTACTGCAACCTCCTCCTCACTGGCCTCCCTCTCTCCCATCTCGCCCCACTCCGATCTGTACTCAATACAGCTGCCAGACTTATCTTTCTCTCACGTCGCTCCTCCTCTGCCTCTCCTCCCTACCAGGCCTTACACTGGCTCCCTTTCCCTTACAGAATCCTCTTTAAACTCCTTACTACCACTTACAAAGCTCTCTCCCAGTCTACTGCTCCCTACATCTCTAACCTCCTTACCATTCATACTCCCGCTCGCTCCCTGCGCTCGGCAAACAACCGTCGCCTCTCCTCCACTCTTATTACCTCTTCCCACTCCCGAGTCCAAGACTTCTCCAGAACTGCCCCCCTGCACTGGAATGATCTCCCTTGCTCCATCCGTCTCGCTCCCAATCTGTGCTCCTTCAAACGAGCACTCAAAACTCACCTGTTCCTGAACGCCTACAAACCATCCACTTAACCCCTCATCTACTCTGCTTGTTCTCCCTCCGCTCCCCTGGTCCCTTTTTCTCCCTTGCATCACTGCCTCCTTTCGTGCCTGTTTTGTCCACCCTCCCTTAGGATGTAAGCTCGCATGAGCAGGGCCCCTCTCCCCTCCTGTCTTCATAACGACCCTTCTGCTCCGCCCTCACTCCATATGTCTGCCCGGAGTTTCCGAAGCATTGGTACTTAGTGTTTATTGTTCTGTGATGTTTTACCCTGTATGGTCTACTGTTCGTATTATGTAAGGCACTGCGAAAACCCTGTGGCGCCCAACAAATAAATGATAATAATAATAATAATAATAATAATAATAATAATACTAAAGCATTATAAATCAATGCTAATATATTGGCAAATGTAAGTATTTGAAAATGCCATGTTTCTAACATGGTTTTACTTACCAGCATAAACATAGGCCATATTCATATATGTATAATTTGTTCCATTGTTGAATTAACAGGTTTTTCAGAAAGACAAGGGCTGCCATCCTCAACACAGCAACTATTACATGAGGAGGTAGCAGATGAGTACACCTTAAAAAAATAAAAAAAAGTGTCAATATTGCTATTATATTTGATGAAAAAATGCAAATCAGAAAAGCTTAGATGTGTTGTGTTTAAATTCCAAATACTTAACACCACCAACTTGGAAGGTCATTAACGCACCTAAGTATCCACACCACTGCTCACAATAGGCCTACATATGTTATGGAGAGGATTGATAAGTTTACACTGATGGCCGTGGCAATAAATTGTTTGGCAGCCTCAGTCATGGAGCTCAACTCAGCTGTAAAAAATGGCGCACTTCAACTGAGAGCAGTATGGCCAGCACACCATCCACTTCTGCAAAGACTACTCCAAGAAGGTGCGGTGTATGGACTGCACCTTCTTGGAGTAGGAAAGAGAAGTAATATGTATTATGTTATTGAACAGCATATTTTTCAACATTTGCTATACAGCATTGTTAATATAAATTTAACATGAAATATAACAAATTCATCTTCCTCATCATTTATTTATGTAGCGCCACTAATTCTGCAACGCTGTACAGAGAACTCATTCACATCAGTCCCTGCCCCATTGGAGCTTACAGTCTAAATTACCTAACATACACACTCAGACAGAGAGAGACAGAGACACTAGGGTCAATTTGATAGCAACCAATTAACCTACTAATATGTTTTTGGAGTGTGGGAGGAAACCAGAGCACCCGGAGGAAACCCACATAAACACGAGGAGAACATACAAACTCCACACAGATAAGGCACTGGTCGGGAATTGAACTCATGACCCCAATGCTGTGAGGCAGAAGTGCTAACCACTTAGCAACCTTACTGCCTTAAGGTTAAACGAGACCGTTTTTGGGGTGGGAGAGGTAGAGGCCTCCTCACAAATGCTCAAAAAAAAATAAAGAAAAGGTTATGTTGAATATTTTTTTAATTAAGGCTCAAGGAGTAAACATTTTAAGTAAAATGACTTACACATGGGAGATGTTTCAAGTAGTCTCTGTCTGACCTGCCTCCCTCCTCTGTATTGTCAGCAGATGGTACAACCACCACTGCTTTCTCGCTGTCTGCTGCAATATGGAAAGGCCTATTTTGATTTAAAACCAGATTGTGCAATAGATGATAAGTCACCACAATGTCGTCCACCTAGTCATGGCCGAAAGTTTTGAGACTGACACAAATATTATAGTCTGCTGCCTCAGTTTTTATGATGGCAATTTGCAAATACTCCAGAATGTCATGAAGAGTGATCAGATGAATTGCAATTAATTTCAAAGTCCCTCTTTGCCACGACAATGAACTTTATCCCAAAAACAACATTTCCACTGCACTTCAGCCGTGCCACAAAAGGACCAGCTGACATCAGGTCAGTGATTCTCTCATTAACACAGATAAGGGTGTTGATGAGGACAAAGCTGGAGATCACTCTGTCATGCTGTTTGAGTTTGAATAACAGACTGGAAGCTTTAAAAGGGGGCTGCTGCTTGAAATCATTATTCTTCCTCGGTTAACCATGATTAGCTTCAAGGAAACACATGCAGTCATCATTGCTTTGCACAAAAAAGGCTTCACAGGATATTGCTGCTAGTAAGATTGCACCTAAATCAAGCATTTATCGGATCATCAAGAACTGCAAGGAGAGAGGTTGAATAGTTGTGAAGAATGCTTCAGGGCGCCCAAGAACATCCAGCAAGCGCCAGAACCGTCTCCTAAAGTTGATTCAGCTGCGGGATCGGGGCACCATCAGTGCAGAGCTTGCTCAGGAATGGCAGCAGGCAGGTGTGAGTGCATCTCTACGCACAGTGAGGCAAAGACTTTTGGAGCATGGCCTGGTGAAAAGAAGACCAGCAAAGAAGCCACGTCTCCCCAGGAAATACAATAGGGACAGACTGATATTCTGCAAAAGGTACAGAGATTGGACTGCTGAGTACTGGGGTAAAGTCATTTTCTCTGATGAATCCCCTTTCAGATTGTTTGGGGCATCTGGAAAAACGCTTTTCCAGAGAAGGAAAGGTGAGCGCTACCATCAGTCATGTGTCATGCCAACAGTAAAGCATCCAGAGACCATTCATGTGTGGGGCTGCTTCTCAGCCAAGGGGGTGCGCTCACTCACAATTTTGTCTAAGAACACAGCCACGAATAAAGAATGGTACCAAAACAACCTCCAAGAGTAACTTCTCCCAACCACCCAAGAACAGTTTGGTGACGAACAATGCCTTTCCAGCATGATGGAAATGTGATAACTAAGTCGCTCAGGATTAAAACAGCAATTTTTTTTTTTCAATGCCCAGGAGACTCCCAACACCTTAATCCTTAAAAACTCACAAATGCTGACAAACTCCAATCACTGATTAGGCGGCCATCAATCAGTATGTGGCCCAGAAGTTGATTGACAGCATGCCAGGGTGAATTGCAGAGGTCCTCAAAAAGAAGAGTCAACACTGCAAATATTGACTCTTTGCATAAACTTAATATAATTGTCAATAAAAGCCTTTAACACTTATGAAATACTTCAGTATACCATCTGATAAAAAGGTCTAAAAACACTGTAGCAGCAAACTTTGTGAAAACCAATACTTGTGTCATTCTCAAAACTTTTGGCCATTACTGTATACAAGGGAAAAAAGAAGCACACCACCAGATTTATCCACAGGTGTCCATAACCAGGATAAATCCTGTACACCTGAAATTGCAGATGATATCTTACATTTAGCTGACATATATTGCAGTTAGCACATGTTAAACATTTCAGACAAGATACATGTACAAAGTATTGATTGTTTTTATATACCCAATAGCCATCACTTGGGCATTTCACTTCTCACAATCTTGGCAAAGAGGGATGACTTGTGCAGGACATATGATTAATAGCATCAACCACATTTGCCAGACACAAAAGTCATGATACATATGGTAGCATCACAGTCCACCTGTGTATTCAAAGAGTGATAGTGGTGACAGTTAATATAGGTCTCTGTTCTGTGGTGAGGTGGTCTCAGACCAATATATGTGCAATTTGTAGCTCCCAAGTCATTAAGTAGCCCTGATAGCTTATATATAAAACTACCTTTAGCTCATGCCACTGTGCCTGCTGGCTAGTGTTACAGTGCTTGCAGCTCCCAGGGAATAACTACTTGGCTGGTGTAGATATCAGAGACACACCACATCCAGCCAAGCTTCGTAGTCCTGAGAGGACTGGTCATGATGTACAAGTGAAAGGATTGTAGAAAGTAGAATTATGATGGACAAAGCCAAAGTCCAGGCATTGGAGAAAGTAGAATAGTCGGACAAAGACGAGGCTGAAGGATTGGAGAAGGTAGAATCGTGATGTACAGTCAAACAAAACAAGTGTTCCTCAAAGCACAAGCAGAGAAATCCCCCCCAAAAAATTGCTCCAGCAAAGGTTTGGTAGAATTGAGGGACTTTATAAACGCTACAAAAAGTTGAGAAAAAATGTTCTTGACTTTTTTACTGAAAGGCTTAGTGCAGAGTAAAGAAAGCTGTGCAGTATTCTAGGTGAGGTGACTAGCTACACTGCTGTTTTTAGCAGAGTGCTGATTACAGAAATTGATAGAAGATAGTTGTAGTGTTTTGAATCATCACAATGGGGTAGCAGATATGTGTTCTATAATATTTTTAAATTAGATAACACTTGAAAGAAGTGTCTTGAAAAAGTTGGCTGTGTAAATGCTTATGTCAGATGCCGCCCATACTCTTTCCCGTTGCCTCGAGGATAAGCACAACCTTCTCTGGCCAGCAGTGGCTAGCAACAGTATGCGACTTCCAAATCTCCAAAAAATAACTTGTGCATGCGCGTCCTGTTGCTAAGCTAAGATTTCTATGCTTGTCCTCTGCCTTCATCTTGTTTGGATTTTGCTGATCCTGTTTCAATGGACCCCTGCTAAGCTGTTGTCAGCTTTTGTCCAAGCTGCATGAGCGATCCTGAATCTTTGAGCTTCTCCCGATGGAGTGACTGACACGGGAACAGAGGTCTATACAAGCATAAATACAGTACTCCACACAATCGTTCTGAAAGAGCAGAAGCCTAAACACCAACACCAATCTTTTTCTGAACTAGTATATAGCTAAAACATTTCTATTAGTGGAACACTACAATGCAAGGTAATCTCACATTCCTACAGGATTTCATTGCCCATAATACTTTTGGAGGGTGGATGGGGAAATTGGTGAAATTAATTCCATGTTGTCATTCCCTTGCTGAGCAGTTGCCATCTAGTCTGGTTTAGTCCATGGGGAAACAATGGCCACTTCATCGTGGTAATGAGGAGATTTGGGGGTAAATGTATCAAGCTGAGAGTTTTTCGGCGGGTTTGAAAAGCCAATCAGATTCTAGCTATCATTTATTTAGTACATTCTACAAAATGATAGCTAGAATCTGATTGGTTGCTATAGGCAACATCTCCACTTTTCAAACTCGCCGAAAAACTCTCAGCTTGATACATTTACCCCTTGGAGTCTTTGATTAGAGCCTATCAGTTTTAACTAAGGGTGTGCACCGGCCACTTTTGGTGTGTTGGGTTTTGGGTTCTGATTAGCTTCAGGTTTTGGGTTCTGATTTGTTTTGCCAAAACACCCCACGAAAGGTTTTGGTTCTGATTTTGGGTTTTGGGTTCTGATTTTTTTTTAAAAAAAGCATAAAAAGTGCTAAAATCCATTATTTTGTTTTTTTTTCACTCCTACACTATTATTAACCTCAATAACATTCATTTCCACTAATTTCCAGTCTATTCTGAACACCTCACACCTCACAATATTGTTTTTAGTCCAAAAGGTTGCACCGAGGTAGCTGGATGTCTAAGCTAAGCGACACAAGTGGGCGGCACAAACACATGGCCCATCTAGGAGTGGCACTGCAGTGGCAGACAGGATGGCAGTTTGCAAGAGTTTGCTAGAGGTGCAAGATGGAATTGTCCTTGGGATGTTGTTGAAATAGGACATTCGCACTTTAACAAACCGATCAGGAACAGTGAACGTAGTTTAATCTCTGGTACTAATATTTCTGGACTGCAGGAACAGTGAACGTATTTATATATTGCAGTACTAATATTTCTGGACTGCAGGAACAGTTACCGTAGTAAAATATTGCAGTACTAATATTTCTGGACTGCAGGAACAGTGAACGTATTTATATATTCCGGTACTATTATTTCTGGACTGCAGGAACAGTGAACGTATTTATATATTGCAGTACTACTATTTCTTGACTGCAGGAACAGTGAACGTATTTATATATTGCAGCACTAATATTTCTGGACTGCAGGAACAGTGAACGTATTTATATATTGCAGTACTAATATTTCTTGACTGTAGGAACAGTGAACGTAGTAAAATATTGCAGTACTAATCTTTCTTGACTGCAGGAACAGTGAACGTATTTATATATTGCAGTACTAACATTTCTTGACTGCAGGAACAGTGAACATATTTATATATTGCAGTACTAATATTTCTTGACTGCAGGAACAGTGAAAGCAGTAAAATATTGCAGTACTAATATTTCTGGACTGCAGGAACAGTGAACGTATTTATATATTGCAGTACTAATATTTCTTGACTGCAGGAACAGTGAACGTATTTATATATTGCAGTACTAATATTTCTTGACTGCAGGAACAGTGAACTTATTTATATATTGCAGTACTAATATTTCTTGACTGCAGGAACAGTGAATGCAGTAAAATATTGCAGTACTAATATTTCTGGACTGCAGGAACAGTGAACGTATTTATATATTGCAGTAGAAATTTTTATAGACTTTTTTTTATAATTTTTTTTTTATTATTTTTGTATGATTTTTTTTTCTTTTTTTTATAACTTTTTAATAATTTTTAAATAACAATGGCCTTAGCAGAACAGAGCACTGGACAAAGCACCACTGGACTCAGCAGGACAGAGCACTGGACAAAGCACCACTGGACTGATCAGCAGGACAGAGCACACCACAAAGTAACCACTGGATTAGCAGGACAGAGTGACAGGACACAGGAGCAGGAGCACCACTACTACAACCTTCCCTGATCTGACCCCTAATAAAAATGGCGGCCGCAAGCGGGGAATTTATGACATCCGAGTCTCGCGAGATTCGATGCGAGACTTGGACGTCATAGCCTCTCTTTCGTTTTTTTTCCCCCCGGAAATACCCGAACAGTGCTTGGATTCCGTTGGATCCGCAATCCGAGCCCACTCATCTCTAGTTTTAACCCCTTCCATTATTTTGTGACATGCTAACTTAATTGTCTGGGCCAGGGAGTGGATCGGTAGCTGAGTTGGCAGGTATGACATTCGGTACCAGATCCTGCCATCTGGTTTTATTAAAAAAAAAAAGGATGATGCCATTATAATGTACTTATAATGTAACAGATACATTTTACACACATTATTCAGTTATAAATAAATCCCAAATTCAGGATAGCACCTCGATGAAGAAAAAGACTGAGCATTTGTAAATTGAAGATAATTCACAATAATCCATGTCATGATAAGGAATAAAATAAGGGAGTGCATAATTCCATATTCACTGTCCCTGGGGGATGTCCTTGCAGCTGGCATGCTGTTATCAACAGGACTGCACAATACAGGGTAACAGAGGTAGGTATAGTGTTTGACTACACACAGTGTAGTGGTCTGCATAGCAGCAATAACCGCCTTTGTCTACTAATTCATAAACAACTTTATGTGTAATGGTGTTGATAATTATTATTATCGTTTATTTGTAAGGCGCCACAAGGTCTCCGCAGCGCCGTACATGGTACAAACAGTAGACTATACAGGGTAAGACAGTACAGAACAATAAACACAAAGTACCAGTACTTCAGAAACTCCAGGCAGGCAGATACAGTAGAGACGGAGTGGAAGAACAGGTATGGAGACAGGAGGGAAGATGGGCCCTGCTCATACGAGCTTACATCCTAAGGGAGGGTAAACAGAATCAGGTACATAAGGGAGCCAGTGAAGCAAAGGGGAGAGAGAAAGGGGGCAGGGGAGAACCAGAAGAGGTGAGAGGTTAAGTGGATGGTTGGTAGGCCTTAAGGAACAGGTGAGTTTTAAGAGCCCGCTTGAAGGAGCACAGATTGGGTGAGAGACGAATGGAGCGAGGGAGGTCAATCCAGTGAAGGGGGGCAGCACGGGAGAAGTCTTGGATTCTAGAGTGGGAAGAGGTGATCAGAGTGGAGGAGAGGCGGCGATCATTGGCTGAGCGCAGGGAGCGGGCGGGAGTGTGAATGGAGAGGAGGTTAGAGATATAAGGGGCAGTAGACTGGGAGAGAGCCTTGTAAGTGGTGGTGAGGAGTTTGAAAAGGATTCTGAAGGGGAGCCAGTGTAAGGAAAGACAGAGGGGAGGCAGAGGAGGAGCGGCGTGAGAGGAAGATGAGTCTCGCAGCCGCATTGAGTATAGAGCGGAGGGGGGCAAGGCGGGAGCAAGGGAGGCCAGTAAGGAGGAGGTTGCAGTAGTCGAGACGGGAGATGATGGGAGCATGGATGATAGTTTTGGTGGCATCTTGAGAGAGGAAGGGACGGATGCGGGCAATGTTACAGAGTTGGAAGCGACAGGCTTGGGCAAGGGATTGAATGTGGGGGGCAAAAGAGAGAGAGGAGTCGAGAGTGACACCTAGGCAGCGGAGTTGGGTGACAGAGGAGATAGTGGAGTTGTTAACAACGATAGAGAGGTCATGGTGGGAAGGGAGCCTGAGTGGGGGAAAGACAATGAGTTCGGTTTTGGAGATGTTAATTTTAAGAAAGCGAGAGGACATCCAGGATGAGATGGCTGAGAGGCAGTCAGTTACACGAGAGAGGAGGGAGGAGGAAAGATCAGAAGAGATGCAGAGTTGAATATCATCAGCATATAGGTGATACTGAAGACCGAAAGAGGAGATGAGAGCCCCAAGGAAGTATAGAGCGAAAAGAGTAAAGGGCCAAGAACAGAGCCCTGAGGGACTCCAACAGGGAGAGGGGAGGGGGTGGAGGAAGAACCAGAAGTGGATACGGAGAAGGAGCGATTAGCAAGGTATGAGGTGAACCAGGCATGGACAGAGCCAGAGAGGCCGAGTGAGAGAAGAGTTTGCAGTAGGAGGGGGTGGTCCACGGTGTCGAATGCCGCGGAGGTCAAGGAGGATGAGTATGGAGTACTTGGTATAATCACCAATGTGTTAATAAAATGGGATGTCTAAAATGGTTAATAATCCAGTGGGACAGTATTCTGGTGTTGTAGACTTATATGTTTGTTACTTACAAGGGACAGATAAGGTAAGCTTAGATAGATGTTCATCTCGTCATAGCACATGTCAAATATGCTAACATGCTGTTAGGTTTTCACCTGCTTTGCATCCTGCTTGTCACTCAGATTCCTGCATCTGTGTCCGATGTGATTCTGACCATGCATTAAGCAGTTCCTGGCTCTGCATTTAGCAGTCTCCTGGTTCCTGATACCTGGCTTTGCATCTAATTTTCTCCTTGTATCTGATACCGGGCTTTGCAACTATTTTTCACCTGGTTCCTGATACCTGGCTTTGCAACTTATAGTCTGCTGGTTCCCGATATCTCTCTTTGCAGTTGCACACGATTCATATAACTCTACACAGTATCCTCTGGCACGGACTGCGGTAATTATTATTGCTCACTCTGTGGGGCATCTGCAGTAAAGACAGTGTTTTATTCCCGAATTGCCACAAATACAGTTATGTACATGCATTGCCACAAAGACTATTATATTCCTGAAATATCACAGTGACAGTGTTGCTATTATTAGTATTATTATTGTTGTTGTTTATTTATAAGGTGCCACAAATAGTCTGCAGTGTTGTACAAAGAGAATATAGTAAAACAGTACAAAGCGAAAACAGGACTTTACAATAAAAGCAAAAACAGTGCACTCCAATGCCTGGCAGGGAATAGTCTCTTACAGTGAGAAAAAGTGGGGGAGATAGTTAGCACAATCTGAGCCTGTACCTAGGAATGTAGGTGTAGCAAACAGGATATTTCTGCATCACTGCAGTCAGTTATATTCCTTCATTTCCATAAGGACTGTTGCGTTCCTGCATTACCTCAGAACCTGTGTTTTCACTTGTCTTCATTGATCACTGCAATATCCAATGTGCTCGTGCTCAGACCATCATTATATGCAATAAACTCCATATTGTTTTTACTACAACATCACTTTGTATTCCTGTGAATACCTAACACTCAGAATGTCCAAAGAGACTTGTGTGATTTTCACATTTATAATCATTACTATACAAACAAGAAAAAACACAAAAGTTAAAGCAGAAATGCAGAATATATTTATAGATTCAAAATTATCTTACCTTATCTATTCTACAGGAGGAGGTGATATCTCTCAAGTGGACCTTCACTGTTGTACTAGTTGGGGCATTTACAGTAAAGGCATTCTATAGGTGAGGTTTTCTTTAATGTGGGTTTGGCACCCATACATAAAACTATACTGGTGCCTTCAAGCTATAAAATATAACTAGTCTAGATGACTGTGTGAGATACATCAGAAATAAGCTGTAATATATTTTATAATAGTATATTTATATGTGCCCTTCTAGCTGCTGCGGGCTACATTTGAAATTCTGTCAAGCACCACCATCTATTACAGCAATACAAGGGGTTGTACACAAGACCCCCATATAGGGCTATAACTAGAGCAATACAACAGATACAGTCGCCAGATATGTGAGATCCCAGACCCTCAGTATATTGTTAGAAATTGACATCATGATCTGCCTACTGTGGTCATGATGGCTGTATTGGTTCAACAATGAGTGCAATGGTGGAACAGGATGCAGACACTAGTCATGTGATGATGAACAACTATCACGTCACTTACCCTAAATGGATAAGATCCAGACCTATCCCGACTACTGCTGTCTGTATGACATGTGAATGCCAGACCTGCTAGATCTACCCAGAGAGAGTCCTGTCCACTTGTTTGGACATAAAACTTTGCTTAAAGCACATTCCTCAATATGCTTCAATGGGACAGGACAGAACATTTTTTTTCCCTGGGTCTGTATATTCCACTTTACCCTTGTATGTTCCCTCAAGTTAGAAATGATAACGGAATGTAGTAAAAGAAATAACAGGTTGCATTACATTGAAGCAGGGCCTCCTCATTTCTAATCCTGCTTGTAGGTAGCCAGAGTCTTCTTGGTATGTGGGAATTTAAAACCTACTTGGTTTTTCTCACTACTGATTAGTCTGGTACTAGTGCGAAAAAGTTTACAGTGAACTAAGGTTATTCATTGTTCTTGTTTTTTTCCATTTCATCAGGAGAGAGGAGATGGAAAGGCTCAGAAATTCATCCACAAGATCTCATGCTAAAATGTGTGAGATTTGTAGCGAGAGGTTACAGAGGCAAGATAATAAACGTGGGTACTGACTGTACAAACCAAGTATTAGAGGATAGTATTAGAGAGCTTCAGCTACATTTAAAGATGTATGTTATGGATCAAATTAGAAATGGAGGAGAATACATTAATGTCCCTGAGGAGGTGCAGAAGGGATCTGGGATCTAGAAGTTACCTTCCCCCTCTAGGACATTCCTTAAGTAATTGTCATTCTGGCAAAGGTAATAAAATATTATTATTATTATTATTAAACAAAACAATCCTACTCCCATGGCGCAAAGTGAATGAAAGTGAGTCATATGAAACAGAAAGGGATATATTGGAGATTGTTGTTGCTGTACCTCCGGTATATCCCTATCTGTTTCATATTACTCACTTTCCGGTTCCCGGCCCAGCAGTGCGGGCATATGCGCTAGAACATTGAGTTGCTAAGCAATGGAGATGCCAGCAGCTCCTTCCTGTCCACTTCCACCAATGACAGAGCACTGTATTCTATTTAAACCTGGCTCTGGTGCCATTAAGGTGCCAGAGTATCTAGGTCACACTAGTCTCCAGCATCCTGTATGTTTCCAAGCATTCTCCCTGTTTTCCTAGATTCTGACTGGGTTCTGCCTATTTTTTTTTGATCTCCCTCTGGACATATTGATGTTCTGGTATTGACCCCTGGCTTCCTGACTCTGCTCCTTCGGTACCTGTATTTGACCTTGAACTACACATCAATGCTTGTTCATCTAACACTTTGTTGGTAGCCATCTGCGAGGGCTGTGTCCTGCTTGCCTTTTACAGCAAACCCCAAACTCCCTTGTGGGGGTCCCTGGCGAAGACCAGAGGCGTGTTAGACTCCGTGCCTCCTAGCTCTGCTGCACCAATTCCGGCAGGTAAGACCTTCAGGGCTAATATATCTGTGACAACCTGTTTCTCCATGAGTGTCTGTAAACTGCTGTGTAAGCCATCATTTATTTTGTACTACTCAAAACTCTATCTTGTACCATTTGCTTATAATATCCCAAACACAACAACTATGCATAGTGAGTGATCAGACCTTCGCATACTTTGTAATCCTGCCACTCACTATGCCTGCTGGAGGTTGTGTTTGCCAGGAGTCATTGTGAATTTCTGAATCAGATGTATTCAGGTTGTCACCAAACAGAAAATCACCTTGAAAAAGAAGCGTATTAAAGTAATTTTTCTACTTTTTATTCACCACCCGGGGGGGACACAGCCAAAATACTTTACTAGCTAAAACAGTAGAAGCAACAGTTGGGCAGCACGGTGGCTTAGCGGTTAGCACTTCTGCCTGACAGCACTGGGGTCATGAGTTCAATACCCGACCATGGCATTATCTGTGAGGAGTTTGTATGTTCTCCCCGTGTTTGTGTGGGTTTCCTCCGGGTGCTCCGGTTTCCTCCCACATTCCAAAAACATACTGGTAGGTTAATTGGCTGCTAACAAATTGACCCTAGTCTGTGTGTCTGTCTCTCTGTGTTAGGTAATTTAGACTGTATGCCCCAATGGGGCAGGGATGATGTGAATGAGTTCTCTGTACAGCGCTGCGGAATGAGTGATGCTATATAAATAAATGATGATGATGATGATGAACATTGCTGGCCGAAAGTGTGTTCATATCGAGTGTATGTCTCACAGAGGAAATCGATTTCATGATTTCCTTATTCCTCAACAAGTTTTGTCTACTTACTTTTTCTTGCATGTCCTTAGACAGATTATCCATGCAGTTTCTGAGTGCTTGGGAGACCAAAGCATTTAGTTACCATTCCTGAGGGAATAGGAAGCTTTTTAAAACATTTCTTCATTTTTCTATCAATTGGGTCTCTTAATGGACTTTCAAATTCTAACAGCATAGCAGTTTTTCAGAACGACAGACTCCTGCAGCATCAACCTTAGGTACTGAGTGGTTTCAGTTCTTTGAAAGGGATCAATGCTATCAAATCTTTTAAAATTGGATTGCCACTTCTCCAATTGATCAAGATGTTTTCTAATCATCAGCTGTATAACAAATCCTCTGCCTTTGTGCTGCTTATTTCCAAAAAAAAGGCGTCATATAAGGAAGCTGGTGTATGCTGTACTCCCATAGTTTTATTAATATGTCTAATCAGTACATCACCATCTGGGGTTAAATGTCCTGGGTTCCTCTTAAATTTTCCCTTCTTCACTTAGTCTTCTCCAACAGAGGGGGAACTAGTGAGCTGTGGGCCCCGATGCAGGGAGGTGGGGAGGAGGGAACTGGAGCCCCCAACCCTCTGCATCTGCCATGCAGCAGGCCCCATTATCTCCATGGTCCCCGGTGCACCAATGGTAGCTCTGCCAATGTTCCCCAACCAAATCCAGAGAGCCACATGAAGAAAATCCTTGTACATTATCCAAATCTATACTCATCTGAGACCTTGATCTTTTAACCACTTGATATGCTTAAAGCTCTTCTTTTGATTACAAAATATTTAACCATCCAGATAATCAGCTCTTAATATTGTTCTGAGCGTGGAACTGAAAATTCTCTGAGGGATACAATCCATATATAAAGCCTCTTTATAATAAACAGGTAAATCCTTATCACATCCCTACTAGAACAAGTGTCCATTTGCATTTTTGGGGCTGGTTCCAGATCCATGCTGTGGCTGTGTACTAGGATTCTGCAATGCAAGCTGCAAACTCGCCGCTCTCCATGCAATGACTTGGGGTCACATAACTAACGAGGAAAAGGCTGTGCACATCTTTTGAATGTACTTTCTTTAAATAGAGTGCCAGCTTTACCAGTATTTACTACCTAATGAAGTAAAGAACGGCCCAAGGAGTTACCCCTGTCCCTGTGGGTATGCCCCTAGAGCAGTGTTGGCTAACCTATGACACTCCAGGTATTTATGAAACTACAAGTACCACAATGCTTTGCCAATATATAGCAGCTTATTGCTGGAAGGGTATGCTGGGACTTGTAGTTTCACAACACCTGGAGTATCACAGGTTAGCCAACACTGCCCTAGAGAGTGACAGAGGGACCCTCCAGATCTTTCCCGGGAATCATAGGTATACCCACATGGAAAAAATTGGAAAAAATGCTTTAATATTAAAACGAAAATTTTTATCATAACATTTGTTTAATATTTTTTTCTTTTTTAACTTTATTATTATTACTTTTTAATGAATCTGGAACTAAAAAACCCAGTGTGTTCTTCCAGTTCCACTGGGCATGTGTTAGCCAGCTCACGCATGGGCTGACTGATAGTAGAGTGGCTTGGTAAGTTCTAAGACTACTCATACTGCTGCTGATCAGTGTCACCGTTGGCTTTATTTGGTATATTGCGGCGAGAGAAGATTTTCATGAAAGAAAGACAGTAATAAATAGAAACCTATGGAGATTAAATTAGAAAAAAATAGAAAAAAATACAAGCAATGTGTCTCCGGAACGGCCGTGGAGACTCTTCACGCGTATTTGGTGTGTGAAATCTCCGTTCATTTTTGCTCACGCCCCATAGAGCTGCGAGCAAAAATAAGTGGATATTTTTACCGCACTAACAGTAAAAATGTGCAATGCGATGTACTCAGGGACATTGCAGCTAACTGAATCTCCCTCCATGTGTGGTGATCAAGGATGGAGATTGTCAAAAAGGAAGGAGAGCAGGGCTGTGAATTTGCCCCCAAATAAATGTGTTAGGGGGCCCTACCATTCCTACTTATACCCTATTCTCACAGTTTTGCTAATTTAAGGGAAGGGTAGATATATGTACTGAGTCTGGGTGACTTCTCCTTTAAATGTAAAATTGCTGTCCCTGCAAATTCTCAGAGAAAAATGTCCTGATATTAAGTAATTGCAAACAATCCATTGTTGGTTGTGACACAAATGAGAACATGCAATACCGCATCACAGTTGTCTATATTTTGCATTCAGAGCAGATTGAAGGACAGTGGTGAGCTGCGGTTACCACATGTAAGAGGTATAACAATGCATGAGACAGCACAGCAATGTGGCATGATCAGTTTGAAAGTACAGGGTGGTCCAGAAGTGTGCAAACACCCTTTTAAAACAGAAATCAGCCAGGATATATTAATCCAGTGTCTACACATATGATCTGGATGTGGTGTGAAACTTTGCAGGGCTTGTTTCCCCCCACACCCAGATCATATGTGTAAACAATGGATTTCTATTTCCCTACTGCTTTAAAAGGGTGTCCCTGTCTCCGCACTTATGAACCACCCTGTATTATAAAACCAGTTGACATCACAAACTTGTATTTTACTTGCTGCGGGAAACCATGCGATTACACAATATCCTTTTCCTGGGTATTAGAGCCCTGATAGTGGATGAGTCACAGACGCTCACAGATTGCCTAAACCCGTCACTCACAAATCAGTAAAGCGAGCAGCTCCGGTTCTGCAGCCGCAGCCACCACCTACCGCCGAGCGCCGCCCCTAACCCGAAGCAGGGTGGAGAAATCCTTCGGTCCAGCCGTCAACTGGCTGGAACCAATCGCTAGATACGGAGGGAGGTGCTGCAGGAACGGGTAGAGAAGAGACAAGCAGAAATAAAAGTGTCATGGAAAGTGTCTGGATGACCCGCGGCAGGGCTGCGGCTGAGGTATCTGGCTGCTGCAGCATTGAGATCCAGGAGAGCAACACTACCTTACAGATCTGGAGTGTGTGCTGCTAGACGGAGTCCTAGGCTGGGGAGTGAGCTTCTGGCACAGGTAAGATGAAGACATGAGATACACAATGGGTAGTAGTGGAAGCACCTGAGATGGGAGCTGAGCGCACTTCAGAGTCCCTGCTGCCTGGACACATATTATGACTGAAGGAATTCTTCCAGAACTGGTGCTCTGCATGCTCGGAAGGTCAGACATATCAATAAGAAAGTGGTTTCTGTTCTGTGACGCTCTTCCCAGTGTGTGGTTCACATTTAAAAGATTAGTGTGAAGATACGAAACTTCTTTCTTATGGTTTGCGCGGCTGGCACTGCTGCACAGAGTAGGGCTGTTGCGTTGATTTAGATGCTCTCAGAATGTGCTACAGTGCTTGCCTGTGAGATACGCTTAACACCATGACACTGCCTTTTAGTCACTCTGAGAAGACATTTTTAACCTAAGATTGCCTTTTATTAAATTAGATTTTAGAAGCAGATGACATTGTGATGCCAAACTGTTCCCACTAGCAGGATGGATTTTACTGAGCAAGAGTCTGTTTTTATAATTAGATGCGATTGCTCTGTCCTGGATGAGACTTATTTACTGGCTGCTGATGATGACTAAGGTCCATAAAATGATGAAGATTGACCCTACTTGCTGTTGCTATTGAGTAATACTGGATAGGTCGGTTTTCCATCCTGTTCTTACAATATATAATTTTTGGTAATTGTGAGACACTCAGGCTGTGTGAAATGAGGAAATTCCAGGTATAGCAGTTTGTCACTACATCTTGCTTCACTGATTTATTTATTTATTTATTTTTATTTCCTAGTATTCACCTGTACCTATTGATCTCTCTGAATGTCATGGTTGTATAAAGCCATATGAACAGGCTACTAGTACATATTTTTGGGGTACATATATAATACACCCTCCTTTTCATCACTTCTTCAGTTATTGATGTATGAGAACATAGGCTTATGCACTACTGTCCTGCTGCCATATCTCAATGGGGTTCAGGTTTGGACTTTGAGTTAGCCGCTCCAAAACCATGATTCTTACCTGTTTTAGGCATTTTTTTGGTAGATTTGCTGGTGTGTGTAGGATTATTGTTCTGCTGGATCATCTAAACTCCATTTCCTCTATAATTATATGGTACTAAGAGGAGTTCACTGTGGACTCAATGAATGTGAGGCATCCAGGTCATGTGACTTCAAAACAACCCGAAATCGACATCCCATGATTGGTATTGGCTTTTTTTGGTGATTTGTTTGGTGTTTCTTGTTTAACATGGTTTATTTATTTAAGAGCATATAACTCCATTGTTCTAAAAGTCATGTGTTTTATTCAGATAACCTAAGGCATACAGTGTGTTTAAAAAAGAAATATAAAACAAAAATATTATATATTTGGGGGGGGGGGTGTAGATTCACCTGGAAACCTCCATGAAAGCAACAGTTTCAGTCTTTTTTTTTTTTTTTCTCATGAACTTTAACATTTTACTGTGTTGACAGAGGCCTATGGATACCTGGATGTATTGTTTGGGTTCTTTGCAATTTCACAGAGCATTATACAGTCTGTTCATTGAGTGAATTTGCTGGCAGGCCTACTCCAGAGGGGAATGAAAAATGTATTGTGTGCTCCATTTGTAAATAACTGTTCTCACTATAGAATGATGGACTTCCAATTTATTGGCAATAACCTTGTAACCCTTTCCAGACTGATGAGCAGCATCAGTTGCTTCACGGAGATCATTGCAGCTTCTACTTTTATATAGAAGTGGTGGCAATTCCTGGTGAACAAATAATGACGTGCTTTTAAGTATCATGACCTGGCTCAAATTACCTTCATTGCTATAAATGCACTTGTTAACAGAGTAATTTTGCTACTATAATGACTTGCAGATTGTTCACACGTGGCACCTAAATCTTGGCTTTATTTTTGTTGGTTAAATGATTTGGGTTATTTATCATGAGACTACATGTATTAAATTTTAGGTCTTAGTGAGGACCAGATAATTGTTCTGTATATCCTTATATGTAAAATGACTGATTTAAAAGAGGATGTACTTCTTTTTTTCACATGAATATCCTCATCATCGTGCTAGCGTTCCTTCGCTTATTTAGAAACTAACAGAGAGGACCGCAAGTCTTTGCTTAAAGCTGCTCATGCTCCAGGACCCTGCTTTCCTCTTGTAGCCTCTGCCAAAATATGAGGTGAGGATGAGCTGGAGGACCAATCCCGAAACCTGGGGCAAAAACAACTGAATGGAGCAGCCCCAGGCCCCCATCGAGGGGGAGGAGCATGATGGTAAAATTTTATAGTAGTTGATAGCGCAGCTTTAAATATCTTTCATGAAATTGTAAGTGTGGTGATTGGGCCATTGCCTTTAATGTCTGTCTGAGTTTGATGACTAGTCCTCCCCCCTTGCTCCACCATGTGTAACAGATATTCCCCATTACCGTAAAAGTGTTGACATTTTTCAAACAGAGGGGATCAAAGTAGAATTAATGTTTTAGTCCCAGATGTGTGTGATGATTATTGAAATGTTAGCATTACACATATCATGGTTGGTTTGTCACAGCTTCAGTTACTATCTCCCTAACAGATGGTATGTGTTGTCATATTGCTTAATACTAATATTTTATCACAATGTGTGTGCAGCTCTGGGTGCAGGGTATCTGGTTTACAGTGTCAGTTTGTTACTAGAGGGGCATGCAGTACATTGCAAATCAAACACACCCTGGGCGATTTATTGCAAAAGCTGTGCTAAGTGACTTGCCCAAGGTCGCCAACTCATTATAGCTGTGTGTGTGGGAGTGGAAGGGGTATTCACCTATGAATTGTGTTGCCCTGTGCGACTTAATGTAAAAATAAAATGGTAATGCTTGATCTATCCCTGTAGTTTAATGTGTTGACAAAGGACAACCTTCTTTTTATAGGAAACAAGATGGGAAAAATGAAGGGACTGGCAATGAAGCTTATTGCTGGGAGCTTTATTGGTAATGATATCTTGTAGCATTCAAAGCTTTGTTATGCTATAGTTTGAGGGAGTTCTGTGCAGTCAGAAAATATTTTTCTTATATTGAGATTTGTGTATTGTTTAATATATTGAATTAAGAAACAAATGGAAAGACAGAATATTTTGTTATGCCTGAATAACCATACATGCAACTCCAACTTTTGGATGTCATTTGTATACAATTTAGTAGCTGTACATCTTCCCTTCCTCTGTAAAATCTGTTTTTTCTTGAATTCTACATAATTGTATGTACAGTTTGATATATAGTAGATGTCTAAAAAAAAAACAACCCAAACAAAAAAAACTTAGTAAACTTTCCTTCGATGGAGCCTGTGAAGGTTTTTTGGAACTGAGGGATAAAAACAATGGAAGACAACTCACTATTTAAACTTGCAGTATACAGAGCAAACGGAATTTTTTCGTTCTTTAAGGATTATATCCACACAAGATTATTTTAATAATCTAAAGTTTATTACCATGCAAATTACATTGTAATATTCGCATTAAAATCTAAAATATAGCTTTAAATAAAACAGGTACTACACACATAGATAAAAAATTTGGGCTAGATCCGGATATTTGCTGCATGTGTGAAAGGACTGTGAGTCTAACAATCAACATATTGCTGAGTTATTGTTGGTCTACCAATATGTAGGTACCAGACAGACACTTGAACCATGATTTTCTGTCCAGGAAACCTCAGCATTCTAAAATGATCATGTGCTCAGTCAGGGTATCATGAAAGCGAATGGGGAACACAGTTTGACTGTCACTCGATTCTGCTGTCAAATTGCCATATACAGCGTTTTAACAGCAGAATCGCTTTGGTGTAACAGGGGAGTAATATTTCCCATTCACTTTCATGATACATTGAGCATATTATTGCTTTGGAACACTGCAAACAATTTAAAATATGCTACTTTCCTGTATGTGTGAAGATGAACCATTCTAGGGTTAGTGGCTTGTGGTTTTGTATATTGTGATGTCTGGTTGAGCTGTTTCTAAATGAAAGTAAAGCCGTGCTGTGTTTTTTATAAAACAAAAAATGAAAAGATAATAAAAAAAAAAAAAAAAGACTATAATAAAGTACATGTTTGTTTAATCCTCTGCTCACATCCCTTCCCAGCATGTAGCCAATAGGGCACATGCACAGACTAGCTCAGCATTTTGATTGGCTGTTTGCCATATGTAGACACGACTTGAGGATTAAGCAACTGGATATCTTCAGTCATTTATGGACCACTGTTTCCTTGATTAAAGATTTGAGATAAAAAAAAAAAAATGAAATGCAAGCCGGTCCTAGCCAAATCCTTAATAAGAAGTAATCACACAATGAACCTGCAGTATATTGAGAAGTATTTGGATGAGAACAAAGTGCACAGTCCTATTATGTGGTAGGTTTATTTTTCAATTCAAATGAAAGTGTTAAATATTTGGTGGTCTTGCATCTCAAAAGTAATGGTTAAAAAAAAGTTAATTTAATTAAGAATCTAAAGTGAACACTAATTGGTGAAATTTTCTTCTTAGTAAAAATAGTGATTTTTTAATTACTGTTCTTTGTTCAGTCATGCAGTTTTGAAGTCCATGTTCCTATGTGCCTTTTTGTGTGTGAACCGAATTTGTGATAGCACGAAAATTGAAGACGTCATAGAGTTCAGGCTGAAAATTGGATTACAAAAACCATCTTTATATCAGTGTTATTGCCTATTCGTCATTATATGGGAAAATTGCAATTTTTACCAGGTCTGCAATGGGAATGATAAAGAGATTCTCAGATTTATTTAAGATCAAGAATAAATTAAAGGACGTTATTATTACCCAGGTATAATTGTAAAGCAGAATGCACTCAATGAGCTGCTGAAGAAGGTGTATTATTTATTTTTACTTCTCATATCCCAGTCTAAAATGACACAACAACTATTTTTCAATTTGCTGTAAATTTAATGTTTTATATCTATGTTTCAAGTGGTTCTTTATGAGTAGTCGTGAAAGAACAAGAACTAAAATAACTGTAAAAGCGTAGAAGAATAAATAGGCTGTTTACTCCCTGATCAGAACTATAATAAATAAGTAGGGGACATAAGAGTCACAAAGTAACAGGAGACAATAATTCATACAGTAGCAGAAAAAAACCTGTATTGCACCAATACAGAGTATGAGAAAAGTGCCCCAGCAGTGCAATTTCAGACAACCTTTGGACAGCATGGTTTAAATCAATGTTGTACAATAGTTATACTGTATAGGATATTTTTAGGCTAGTGCAGCAGGATATGCAAAAAGTGTGTAATACTTTGAACACCGATTTAGTAAATTGAGCTGAACATTACTTATATGCAAATTACCCTTATAACCAAAGTTAATTCTGTGTCCATTAGTTCTTGTGTTTCTACACATGGGTCATTCAGACCTATACGCAGGCCAAAGCACATTTGTATATAATGTAGGTTCCAGGTGAGAGTTATGGTCCCCATCATGTAGCATGCATTTTTAATAGTTATTTGGCTTTTGGAATTTGGCAAGCCGTGCCTATAGGTCTATCAGCCCCATTGGTCTCTGCACCATAAATCCACCTTGCTTCATTGCTGTCTCTCCCCCAGTCCACACACCCAATAACCATAAGCCTTAAATCAAATACCTCCAGTTGTGAGCATTTCATATAAAAATTAATTTATAAGATTGTAACTATTAGTAGCATTTTATGTTAAGGCAACCTTAATTTTCGGTTTGGTAAATCTTTAATTCCTTCCTGGATTTCTGTTGCCAAAAAAAATGTGTTCTGTTCATTTCATCCACCATTCCTGTTTGATCTGTTGAACAAAAATCTGTGCGATCACATCAGCAGATATTTATAATCTCTACTTTGATTTATGTTAGATTAACATGTCTCTGTTTTGTTTGCTGCGCAAAAAGTTTATTTAGGATGGCGCATATTTGCACTTTTTTTTTTTTAGCATATGTTTGTAGCCATGCATTGCAAGGGATGATTTGTTATGTGTCTTCCTTTAGGATACTGCCTCCATTCATAGGAGAGCAGGGACTAACGTGCCAAAATTGTGGTGTGGGGGGAGGTGGGGGGGTGCAAACCTTTGCATATTATGATTGGAGGAGCTGGGCTTATCGGGGTTTTCTTTTCTGAACGTGAGCTTGGTGCAATAATGGGCCTTATTTTTTGTTTTCTTTTTTGTTGATATGTAAAGTGTTGTAGTGCTCTACAGCGCTGGACAATAGGGAGAAGCAGATCATGCATAAAACAGTGCCATAAAAGGTAGACGAAATGGGCCTGATTCATTAAGGAAAATAAGGCAAAAATGAGTATTTTCCTGGACAAAACCATGTTACAATGCAAGGGGTAAAAATTAGTTTATTATTTTGCACATAAAATACAAACTGGCTGTTTTTTCATGTAGCACACAATAATTGATAGCTTTATTTGTACACTGAAATTTAAATTTGATCTAGAATATGCCTTACTCCAACTATAAATCTGCCATCACATTTTAACTTTGCCTCCCTCTCCAATGCAAAATGGTTTTGCCAAGGTGCTTTACTTTCCTTAATGAAACAGGTCCAATAAGTGTAAATGTGAAAACAAAGGGTAAGAAGGGCCCTACTTGTGAGCGCTTACAGTCTAGGTTTTAGATGTCTGAAGGAGAATTTGAATAGTATTCTGTAGGATATGGTGATCCCAAGGGATTTACAGCGTGGAGGGGTGAGAAAGGAAAATCATCTTTTTTTTTTTTTCCTGGCATTTAGGATGGATTGAAGTGGGGATAGACTGGAGAGAGTATTGTCTCATAGAAGGTAGTTGAGCTGGTAGATCCATTATCTAATGGATACAAGTTTTGGTTGCATGTTTGATAAAAAGAGGGTGTATTCTAGCAATATTTTAAGGGCAAACTTGCCTTTACAAGCCATCGCCGCTTTAAATTTTAGCTGCAAAGTCGCCGATTTCCGGCGAGTTGAAAAAAATCGCAGCATAATACATTTAAGCCCCTGACTAAAATTGCAGGTGCTAGTAACAAACAATAGAAAACATATTCGGAGGGCTAAGAAGTGGAAATAAAAAAAAACTACAATACCCTGGTTGCTTAAGTGTGCATACCCTTTTATACTGGGGCTGTAGCTTCATTCAGAGTTAACCAATCACAAATTCAAAATCATGTTTATACGTAATTACCATATACCTGATATATGAAAGTGACTTTGATTATCCCAAAATAAAGATAATCTGTTCCTGTAGGATTTACTTGCAGTTGTCTTGGTTGCATCTTGCTTGGATTGCCATGCAAGGAAAGACAAAACACAGATTTCATTGATAACTTTCAACAGTCAGAAGAGGGTATAAAAGAATTTCAAAGGCATTGCATGTAACACTGCTAAGACTATCATCAATAAGAAACGTGACACCACATGGACATTGCCAAGATCAGGATGTCCCACCAAAGTTGATGACTGGACAAGGAGAAAAGTCGTCAGGGGGCTACCAATAGCCTATGACAACATAAAGGCAGGAATTTATGGCAGGAATTGGTCATTCCCTGCATGTGACAAGGGGGACAAAAAAGTACATTCAATCTAAAGTTTTGAAGAAAAAAACCAATACAAAAAAAATAACCATTCACTCATCCCAAACCATGTGGGAGAATATCTTATGGTCTGATGAGACCAAAGTTGAACTTTATTACCTAAAAGACATGTTTGGTGCAAAGACAACACCGCTAATCTCCCAAAGAACACAATGTCTAGGGGTAAATGTATGAAGCTGAGAATTTTCCGGCGAGTTTGAAATGTGGAGATGTTGCCTATAGCAACCAATAAGATTCTAGTTTTCATTTTGTAGAATGTGCTAAATAAATAACAGCTAGAATCTGATTGGTTTTTCAAACCCACCGGAAAATGCACAGCTTAATACATTTACCACCTACTGTGAACTGTTGTGGTGACAGCAAAATGCTTTAGGGCTACTTCTCTTCAGCTGGGACAGGGGACTGGGGTTGTAGTCAAGATAGAGGGTGTACTGAATAGCTTCAAATAAAACCTGCTGGCCTCTGTCAGAAAGCTGAAGATTTGTACACGTAATAGAGATCACCCATATATGTGGCATATATGTAATAGTTGGTATTTATGTGTCCTTACGATTTATTTTATGTCTAAAACTAAGCTTGAACAAGCAGAAGTATGGGACAAAATAAGGGCTGGGGTGTATTTGGTGCAGTGGTAGGGGAGGTGGTATTGCCCATAATAATCTGATTCTAATCCCCATTTTCTAGGGAATTTTGGAAAAATTAAACCTATTTCCTCTGCATCCTTGTTTATACCTATCCGATGTATTAGATCAGTACTTGGCACATTATTACATTTGGATTGTTGCATGAGACACCAAATGCTGTGATTAGAATTGGGCTAATCTGCTGTGATGTGATGTGATATAACATTCTACAAGTGCAATTTTATTACAGGATTGCAATTATCACAGGTGAGCACCCTCTAAATCTTTGCCAACTACACACTAGAAATTAATTGTATTGGTGTATATATTAAATTACACCTACACTGCCTAAAGCAGACTATCCTCCTAAACTTAGTTTGCAGACAAGAGGGGCATTTATCAGAGAAGCTGCTGTGAGACTAGCAGAGATACTGAGTGAGCTACAGAAGTTGCGGCTGCGATGAAGGATAATGTACATAGGTCAACAGCGTTTAAAGAATGCCACAAAAAGTGCCTTTATGGGAGGGTCGCAAGTAAGAATTTCTGTGTGACAAAATCATGTCCTTCCAAACAAAGAGAATAAAAATTGCCGTCTAGAAGATGCTACAGACATATGGCAGAAAATCATATGGTGTGATGAGAATAAAGTGAACCTCTTGGCTTAAATACTAAGGGTCAGTATGCTTCAAATTAAACACAGTGTGTCTGCCAGGTAACCCTATCCCCACAGTAAAATATGGAGGTGGCATAATGTTATGTATTTTTTTTTATTTTTTTTTTTTAAGTAAGCGGCAATCTTATAAGGATCAATGGGAAGATGAATAGTGCACATTACAGACAAATGCTGGACAAAAACCTGCTATCATCTGCCAAAAAGCTCAAGATAGGGAGGGAGTTTGTCTTTAATGGGGCTGTGATACAAAGCACACTGTAAGAACAACGCTGGAGTGAAAATTAAGAAAATAGTTGTCATTGAGTCCTGACCTTAATACCATTGAAATTCTATGAAACATCTTGTCCATTTCTGCTTCCCAACCTGACCTGGAAAATGGTTTTTAAAAATTTCTTTTAGCTACATTCAAAAACATTTTTTCAAGCAAGCATGTTCCAGAGTGGATGTGGTTTTAAACAGGGTGTGGTGGTTTATTCTTTTGTGGAACTACAGGTCCCAGCCAGACTTGGGTGTTAGGCTATGTTGGCACTTGTGGTTCTCCAAGTGCCAACATGCCCTGGATGCCATAGGTATGCTGGTGCTTGTAGTTATACAAGTATCAACATACCCACACTGTTTATGGCACCCTGGCTGGCTGGGACTTGTAGTCCCACAAAAGAAAATGGCGTCTGTTTATTTTTTTTACACTTTTATCGCCTTTTAGTACCCTACACCCACCGGCCTGGTGTGCAGGAAGAGGGCTAGTGCTTTCAGCACTGGGCTGGTTGCCCCTAGAGGGGAGGCTCGGTTGTTGTTTTTTTTTTTTTGGCGGACCCCACTCCCTAGGAAATCCAGCCCAGCGCTGAACAGCCTGGGGTTGGCTTGTCATTATGGCAGGGGGACCCCTGCTGGGTGTCCCCCTGCTATAGTGCCACCAACCCCGACTGGTTTGCCTAGTGCTGGTTAAGTAAAAATCGAGGGGACCCCACACAAAATTTTCCCACGATTTTCACGTAACCAGCATTAGGCTGGCAGCACTAGGGTTAATAGTGAATAGAGGGGGGGACCCCACCCATTTATTTTTTTTTTAAACTTTTTTCTATTTTTTTAGAGTTTTGACAGCTGCCGGTACCACTGGCTTTATGACATGCAATATAACAGTGATGTCCTTACTAAACAACAGCGTGTTGTATCTGGCGTGTTTGAGAGCAGTTCACAACTTCATACATATGAGATTTGTATAGCTAGACTGGCACAGTCGGGAGTTTTATCTCAATCAATTTTGGAAATGGCGCCTTTGACAGAAACACATCTCTGGCGATTTTACTTGAAATCTCAGGTTCATACATCTGCGAGTTTCAACACTCCCGAGAAAATCGCTGATTTTGAAAAATCGCACCTTGATACATTTACCCCCTGGTCTGTGTTGCATGTTTGTGAAAGACATGCAAGAAAATTAAGTGGTTAGAGACCATCTTTGAAGGGTCACCTGCTGACAAGGACAGGAGTACCTGGCCTGCAGAGGCTGGCTGGCAAATTTTTTCTTGGGGCGGGGGTGAGCAGTGCACACAGCACTGGCCCATAATCCATGATCAGCGACCAATCTCTTAAGGTGATTTTAGGGACCATAAATATGATGACAGCTCCACTTTAATTGTATTATGTAGCTGGCTGTATACCAGTGTATCCTCTGGCTGTCCAGCTATTTTGGGATGACAAATTCCAGCTTGCCCTCTGACAGAGCACGCAGTGCTTTATAGTACCACAACTCTGAAGTACCGGTGGCTCCGATAATAGTAAAGTGACATTGATTGAAGGGCCAACTAACCGTACAACATGTATTCTAGCCTATCTGCTTTGCTTCTGTAGTTTCTCTGGAGCAGAGCAGGGGAGCGGGTTACATCCATGTGGAAAGCTTGCAGTGCTATTCAAAGTAATATGCCATGTAATTACAAGCATGAAATAAACAAGGATTTGTGTTTTATAGCCGTATAATTTTGATAATATAAGCAAGCAATACCAAAATGGCCAGGGAGCTTGATTTTATTTTTGTTAAAAGCAATATAGATCCAGTTCCATAATACAGGAGTCTATTTATTATGAATACTCCCTTTGTGGTGGTTTGTTAGATTTGTTTTATTGCTGCGTATGCAGATGTGCACATGTCCCCAAGAAAAGCCTGATCCTGCTGTCCAGTGGACCCCCGATAGAAGGGGTCCATGGCATGCACTGGATTACGTACATGTAGAGGTGGGAACTCTTGTAATACTTGTAATGAATGTAGGTTTTTTTTTTTCTTCTCAAAGATAAGTTTTTTTTTTTTAATTTTTTTTATTCAGCCGCCATAGGGGTTAATCCAGTGGTTTCCAAACTTTTGCAGTTCGCGGCACCCTTAGAGTCTCCATAATTTTTTCAAGGCACCCCTCCAAAATAATTACAGAGCAGTCCTGTTTTAGAAGTACAAAAGTGGAAGCTGCTCAAATCAATTTATAGGCCATAACAGGTGCTTGAAAGGGTGGGGCTATCCTGCAAGGAACATACACACAACATTTTTTCCCCCAGCACACTGCTATAGCCAGCAACAGATCTGCCATTTCTACTGTAGATAAAAATGCAAAAGTCTTTGTTGCACACATTTGCAAATGTATGTTTAAGCCATCCTGCCACGCCAAGGCGCTTTAGAAGTAGTTGCGTCAAAAAAACGTAATAAGTATTTAGGTTAGGACAGAAATACTTATTTAGTTGTATGCAAAAATAATACACATAAATCCAAGGGAAAATAATATTTTTATATATTTTTTTTCTATTATATTTCTGTCAAAAAATAATTGACAGCTAACTCACACTGTGCCCTCCTTCATCTCCTCTCGCTCTGCCCCCTCTGCATCCATTCGCTCTGCCCCCTCTGCATCCTCTCGCTCTGCCCCCTCTGCATCCTCTCGCTCTGCCCCCTCTGCATCCTCTTGCTCTGCCCCCTCTGCATCCTCTCGCTCTGCCCCCTCTGCATCCTCTCGCTCTGCCCCCTCTCACGCTACCCCCTCTGCATCCTCTCACGCTGCATCCTCTCACGCTGCATTCACTCACACTGTCCCCTCTGTCGTCTCTCACGCTGCCTCTTCTGCCCTCTCTCACGCCACCCCCTCTGCCCTCTCACGCCGCCCCCTCTGCCCCTTCTCACGCTGCCCCCTCTGCCGCGGCCAGCCAAAGAAGGAAAAAGAAAAAACAACTTACCAATCCGCGTGGATTGGTAAGTTTTTTTTTGTTTTGTTTTTTTTCTCCTTTTCTGACAGTGCCGCAGCGCACACACTTTGGGAACCGCTGGGTTAATCATTAAAATACACTTTAAAAACCTACACCTCAAGCTGTTACCTACCTTCAAGCAGAGCCATAACGAGGGCGGTGTGACCACCCAGGGCACAAGGCCTTGTGGGGGCGCAACACCTGCCCATCCGTTACATATTCCATCCCCACCGGCAATCTAGTCCTGCGGTGCTGCCACCGCAGAACTATTTTGATAATTGAAGACAGCCAGAGCAAGGAGGAGGGTGCTGGCTTCCTGTTCCTGCAGCGTCCTGGCGTACAAATAATGACATCAGGATGCTGTCAGAACACAGGCGACGAGGAGCCGGCACAAAAGGAAGAAGGACACAGGAAAAAGATGGCAGAAAGAAGAGAAGCTCAGGTAAGTAAAATACTGCAGGGGCTGGTGAGAAGAGGGGGCTGGAGAGAATGGGGGGGGGGGTCTGGTGTGGAGGGTGTCTGGAGAGAAGGAGTGAGGGGGTCTGGTGTGGAGGGTGTCTGGAGAGAAGGAGTGAGGGGGTATGGTGATGAGGGTGTCTGGAGAGAAGGAGTGAGGGGGTCTGGTGTGGAGGGTGTCTGGAGAGAAGGAGTGAGGGGGTATGGTGATGAGGGTGTCTGGAGAGAAGGAGTGAGGAGGGTGTCTAGTGAGGGGAGGGGTCTTCTGAGAAGGGAGTCCGGAGGTGGGGTGGGGGTGGTGGTGGTGGTGGGGGGGTCTGGAGAGAATAGAGGGAGATGCAGGGGTTTAGAGTACATAAATATGTGATGCATACTATGACAATATACGTAATGTTAAAATTATTAACATTTCCATTTAATACAAATGCCTTTTTTTTATGTTGGGGCTTGTGAGAGTCTGTTTGTTAAATATGGAGGCTTTTAATTTTAATGTTGGGTATGGTGAGGAATAATTTGGTTTATTAAATGGGGATGCTATTAATTTAATGGTGGGGTCAATTATGTCTTCTTAATTAGATGCAAACTAATTTAATGTATGGGCTGATGAGTTGGGTATGTCTGTTTATTACATGGGAATGTTATTAATTTAATGTCGAGACTGGGGGAGGCTTATTTATTAAAACGTGGGTGCTGTTAATTTGATGTCGGAGTTTTATGGAGGGAAATGGATATTAACTGTAAATGCTAATAATTAAATTCGCTGATTGGGTGGAAGGAGGCCTATTTTTAAACAGAAAAAGCTTCTGATTTAATGTCTGTCTGGTTGTGGGGAGAGAGAGACCTAGATTCTTCACTCACTGCTCAACTTTCCAGGAGGTCAGTAATAACAATCTCTTTTCCAAACAGGTCCCTAATATTCCAAGATCTGTCTAAGCAGCAACGGAGCACAAGACACCAGCAGGCATTAAACTCCAGTGATGCTTAACCGCTGAGAGGCAGCATCTGCTCCCATAAGGTACATTGTGAGGAACTGGTGGGCACCAGTGTTCTGTTTAGCCCAGGGCACTAAAATGTCTAGTCTCAGCTCTGCCTGCAAGTTGTTGCATGACCCAATGTAGGAGCATATTTATCGAAGGACGAAAAGCCTTGTTTTTGTTCCATTTATAAATGAGTTGCGTTGTGGCCGAACATTGCGTACATGATGGTGACTGGCAAAGCAAGTGCTACATAACTCTTACTGCAATAGACCAGTATCATGGGGCTGCTGATTAATACTCAGCTGTCTCCTCAATAATGTTTGCTAAAAATATTTGCTTTTTAAAGTATCAATACACACACATTTTATGTATTTTGTTTGCTACCTGAACAGTTTCTTACTGACATGCAAGATAACACACCTAAAATAGCCGAATTGGCTTTGGTGCCTGTTGTGATAAATGATCCTTATAGGATTTTCCATTTGTGATATGTATCACATTTGTCCACTGAACAGTGAATTCAATTTGTGAATGGATCGTTCATAAAGATGAAACAATTTGAGCACGTGCATACATAGCGGAGACAAGCGATTATTAAAAATTCACCTATACCCAAACGTTGTCATGTTAAGCAAACGGAGATTGTCCATCGCTGTCCTTGAAAACACAAACTCTTACACCTAGAGTTTGTCTATAGTGGGTATTAAACATAGATGAGCAAGATGAAATACAAATAAATTACTAAGACATGAGTTCATGCTGCACGTCTGTAACTTATGAACTGAGGTAGTGGACACATTGGCTAGGCATACTATTGATGGCAGTACTTCATGTTTACCATACCTTCTAGCATTTAAACTGTTGAAGTTGAGACACTTTTTTTTTTTTTTTTTGCTTGCCGCCACAAAGCACCATGCAGTGGGTGTGTGGTCGCATCGAGCGGGAGTGTGCGTAGTGCTTCTGATGGGCCAAGCCACCCATCCCTACTTTCCATCCCTTACACTAATTTACTCTTGTCGTGGCCCAGGCAGGTCTGCTTTCTGGGAACGGTGGATGTGTCATCTCCTGAAACACAAATCTCTGGATGCCTTATGGCTGAAAGGTAGCAACTAGATCAAAGTATTTTCACTATTGGTGGGCGTATGCAGTGTCACAGTCCCAAGTCAGATCCGGGTTGGTTTTCTCTGCAGCTGGGCGAAGGGAGGACCCCTCAACTGCTGTCACTTTTACCAACCACTTTGGCTTCTCCCTGTGGATGGCTTTTCTTTGGTAACAAACGAATTGCAGCCATGTGGCAAGCCGGCACCATCTTGGATTTTTCCCAATGACCATCCTCTCCTCCTGTTGGAAATCACACAGTTTGAGGCAGCTGCCAATTACGTCCCCGCCCACACCTTTGAGACATATTTGTATCGTGCTATAAAGCAGTTTGAATGAAAGTTTTGGCTTATTGTAGGTAACCAGGCAGAATATTTGAATTAATTGAGCAAGAAATACCACACAATGAGACATAACCGCTATATATGGCTCTTGTATATAGCATATCTGGCCACATGTTCATTCCAAATGAATGAAACCAATGAAAGTTAGTTTTTTATTTTGTAACATACCCTGTATTTCATAGTAGATACATTAAACCGTTCTGCTAAATGATGGTGTGGATGAAGTAGAGGAGTTGCTGTAAATTGCTTGTTCTATAATTAAATTGACCGGAAAAACCTTCCCAAACCTAGTTCACAGACCAGTATGATCTAGCAGATGGTTTGATGCAACATTGTGGGTTCGATATAAAATCTGAATGCAACTTTAATGCAAATTGTGGTTTTTTTGCACGGAACTTGAGCGCAGTTCTGTCTGTGTTCAAAACCAAGCAGATCTCAAAATGTGTTTTGATTTGAATCTGGGTATAAGTACGCTCTGCCTAAATATTACTTGCCGTATGTTATCGGACATTCTGCGGTATATGCACAGGCGAATTTGAAATTTAAATTCACATCAG
The DNA here is from genome assembly GCF_038048845.1 of Mixophyes fleayi. NCBI lineage: Eukaryota > Metazoa > Chordata > Amphibia > Anura > Limnodynastidae > Mixophyes > Mixophyes fleayi. Next base: position 124,517,182 of record NC_134404.1, on the reverse strand, counting down.
GGGGTAAATGTATCAATCTCCGGTTTTGTCAACTCACGGGAATTCGGCGAGATGACAACTTAAATTTAAAGCGGCGCTGCCTTGTAAAGGGAAACTTCCTTTTACAAGGCAGCGCCGCTTTAAATTTAAGCTGTCATCTCGCCGAACTCCCGCGAGTTGACAAAACCGGAGATTGATACATTTACCCCCAGAACTCTTACAAAAACTCTATATTCTCACATAAATGAACAACTCCTAACACTAATCATTAATAAAAATGTTGTTTTTTTTTACATTAAGAACATCTTGATTTATGTATTTAATGTGTATGGATTTGGAAGGTATTTTTATATTTTCTTACATACACATGTTCTGTGCTAGGTAGTGGCACGCAAAGACTATGCTGTGACAGTCTTCTCTATCAGTCGGCACTTACACATGCCCTGTAGTGGGTATTAATGATACAACTGAAACCAAGTGTACTTACAAGAATCTCAGGACTTGAATTGACCACGTCTGCGATGGAACTCCCTTGGCATGCTCTTACTGTACAAGACCTATGTTAATCCACCCCTTCCCCACCCCTTCCCTACTTCGTTCCACCCCTCGTAGGTTGTCTACATGTGTATTGCATTAATTGGTTTAAGGTCCGTTTATAGGCATCCACAGAGCTATTTCATGCAAGATATGGTTTGCAAATGAACTTTGGTCTGAACGTGAATTAGGCCTTGTGTTGCTAGATTTATAGTACTGTGTAAAAACTATTGTAGTTTGCATTGTTTAAGGTAATGTCAATTTTGTCCAATTTAAATATCTGTTTAAATGCCAGTTCGCAATAGGTGATTTCTTCTCGCCTGGAAGTCAGAATGCGGTTTCCTATATCTTTACATACTCTGTTGCACTTCAACACAGATATGCATGAACCTAAGCCATACAGCAGTTTACAATTTAATGCTTTGCAGCAGGAAGTGAACATAATTCTTCTACTGTGATAGAAAATCTTTGCTTTTTGAGTAAATTGAATCACTCCCACACAGAATTATTTAGTAGTGTATTACTTGGTCATTTTAACCTCTTGGGTGCTGACATCATCAGTGTGTACATTCCATTGGGCATTTAATACTGTGGTTGCAATGCTCTATTTTGTTTTGTTTTTTTAAACCATCCCTTTCATAACAGATTGGGTGATACATTACCCAGTAGTATGTGTAGAAACTTCAATGTAGGCTAATCGAAACCAGCCTCCATGTTCTGTGCTTTGAGCACCAACAAAGGATTCAACTTATACAGCAGGGAAAAGTGAATTTAGCATTTTGTTTAGCTGAGAGATCACTATCAAGAGATTCTACATTGTAACAGAAAATCTTCTAAGAAGGCCCTTGAATAAGTGCTGTCATACTATGTAGTTCTACCCTTTTTACTAGGGGCATCTTAATTTTTTTCTTTTTTCATTTGAGCACTGTCAATCCCTAAGCTTTGTGGGATAAACTTACTAAGTCTACTGATAAAGAGGAGCTTGCCATTCAAAAATGATGGAAAGCAGATGTAGTTATGGTTATAAGACATCTTTATTTTAAATGAAGAATAGATGTTTTCATTCTGTTCTGTATCAAATTCCAGCACCAGTACGTATGAGGGCTTTCTGAATAATGATGCAATGGTGTGATGTAACCCTTAGCAAACAATGGGATATCCACTTTTAGCAGTCTAGTCTAGACATGAGTAATGATAGATAACATCTGATTTGTTGTTATGGGTTACAAGACATGTGTCCTGCACTGTTTTATTAAATTATCCATGTAGTCTACATCTTCAAACAGTCTGGCATCCAAGGAAACAAATTGTTCTCCTTCATAAGCTATCTAATAGTGCATGTTTATTATGCCCACTGGAAGAGTGTGGCAGTCTTTGTTTTATTTCTACTCTTACTTCACCTAGTACCGTTTGCATGGTTTATATGTACAGTATATACTTATGTATAAAATTCAGTGCAGCCTCTGGCTGTATGCACAAAGGCAATCATTTATTCTGTTTTTTTAATGCTTTCCATTTTTGACAAGTGAACGGAGGAGAAACTGAAGCTCTCGGAGAAATCGTTAATCTATATGGCGAGACAATGGTATGGTGCACACAAGTTTCTTAGTAAGGTGAATGATGCATCAAGGAAGGGAGAAGATAAAGCATATTTTTCTATTCCCCATCCCTGTTCCGTCATATGCATTGGAAAGACCCCAGATCACACTGCAACACTGATCTCTCGGGAAGCTTCAGTCTTTCCTCTGTTTATCTATAAAGGATCATAATGGAGGTTAAATGGTATTTCCTAAATCCACCAGATGATCTGATCAGATAATGCCCCTATATCGGTATATCTTGCTAATTTAGCAACTCACACCTGTCCAATGACATGGACAATTAATTTTGGAAGCTGCTTTTGTCACAACAGCGAATCTTCAAACTGACCTTTAAAATAGTTTTTGTGACAGTTAAACTTCCACTAGCACTGGGCTGAAGGAGATGGTGTCACTGTGGGACTATTAAGTTCCTTAATATTAAATCTAGTAGATCATAATTACTAGCACCATATGTGATTGTTTTTAAGATATGTGAATCGGGCATGTTATAAAGTATCTTTTTGTAAATATATGAACTCGTATTTATTGTGTGATATTAAAACTTGTTTAATTGTTTTATATTATTCATGGATCTCTGTTTTTGGAATAGTTCTAGAGCGCTGTTGCACTTCTTTACATTGGTTAGAGAAAACTAATCCTGCTTCTATTCAAGCAAACCGCTAAAAATCTCAAATGGTCAAGGCAATCCCTTTTTATGAAAAAGGGGATAGATCGGATATAATTTTAGTCTCAAGACCGAGATCTAAGATATTGCCTAAAAATATTATAACCATTAAATTTTTTTTAATATAAACGGTATATGATGTTAAGGCTATTCATTCAGAATTCCAAAAATACTATACTCTTTTTATATAGCCTCCTGTCCAAGCTCCCCTCAGTAAATCCACACTGGTCCTAATAAACACATTTTTGAAAGATGCTAATTTACCTAGATTAACTGTGCAATCAATAGACCAGTTATGTGGGGAGGTTACCATAGTTGAGATTTCTGTTCTTTTATCGAAAGTAGATGGTAAGGCACAGGGCTGGATGGGTTTTTCGCTTTATACAACAAGAAGTTTTCTGTCCTACTATCTACACACCTGCATTCCCATTTTAAAAAAAAGTCCTTCAGGGGAGAATCCGTTCTCTGGCAAAGTTTTGTAAGACAGAATTGTGATCTACAAGGAGGGAAAGGATCAATATGGCTGCACCAGTTATAGGCTAATCTTGCTCCTTAGTAATGATATTAACATTTTTGCAAATTTCTTAGCCAAATGTCTAAACAAAGTCCTTACCTGCTTGATCCATTATGACCAGGTGGGCCATGTCCCTATGTGTCAGGCAAGGGACAGTACAAAGAGCACCATAGATCATGTCATAAACTCCAGGAGATCTCCAGCCCTTATCCTCTCTTGATACTGAAAACGCATTTGACAGAATCTATTGGGATTTTATAGTCCATAACCTTAGGAAGATAGGCATATCAAGGAAGTTTATAAAGGACAATTATGGCTTTGTACTGTACACTGGTCTTACAGCCAATGTTTGCTCAGTAGTGTTCCCTCTGAAATGGTCTCTATATGGAATGAAACCAGGCAAGTCTACTCCCTATCTCCCTTGATCTTTGCTTTAGTTATAGAGCTACTTGCAGCTTGTATTAAACCTTAATATAAGTGTAGTTCAGGTGGTGGATAGTTCATCTAAGATCTCACTATTTGTGGATGATGTCCTACTAACATTGATTCATCTGATGATATCCTCAGTGGTGGGATTCAGCCGGTTCGCCAGAACCTATACCTAATTTTAGGCTCTGTTCAGTGAACCGGTGACTACAGGCTGTGTCCAACCTCCTCGTTGGTGCGGGGAGTAGGCCCTTTAAAACTTTTTTTTAAAAAATACTCACCTCTCCCTGGCATCGGCATTCTTTCTCCCTGCTCTGTCTGCACTGAATGTCGATCGTGACGTCATCACACCCGACATTCAGTGAGGAGCTGCGCAGTTAAGAGTCATGAGAGACCAGAGCAGAAAGAAGCCGATAGAAAAGGTAAGTAAAGGAACGGAAGCAAGAGGGAGTAAAGGCAGCATGGCAGAGTGTATTGGGGGAGCAAAGGCAGCGTGGCAGAGTGTGAAGAGGGAGCAAAGGCAGCATGGTTGAGTGTGATGAAAAGGGGCATTACTGTGGCTTAATTTGAAATGGGGGCAGTACTGTGTGGCATAACATTACTCATTACTATTATCTCGATATTAGTAGCATAAGATAAAAATATTTTATGCACACACGCACTCCTGGGTTTGACTAGATAACTGCTTCTTGATATTGATTTCTTTTTGTATACTTAAAACAGTGATTAGAGCAGAGAACTGGTTGTTAATTTATTTGAATCCCACCACTGGATGTCCTCATCATGATATTTTAACTATCAACCATTCTAAGTAAGAGGCCCTGCTTCTACAGTTTTCCCCTTTGGTCTAGTGTTGAGTTTTAAGTTTATATTTCTTTATAACTTCCATATACTATCTTTTCTAGCAAGAAACTTTTCCACAGCTAATCTACAGGCTGAACTGACTGCCTAGAGTGACCTAAGGGTCATAACTGTTTAAAATGAGCATTATCCCTTAATGTGATAGACAACCTGAAACACTTCAGGTGCCACATTATGCGGCTCTCTAACCTTCAAAAGGGCTGCACAATAACCTTAATCTCCGTAATAAATTTAAAAGTATTTTTATCAAAGAAAAGAGATCCCTATCTGTAATATATCAGCAGGTATTTTAAACTAATGTGACAAGCTAAAACAACAAACCTGACAATAAATAGGAAGGAACTGGGGGGCCTCAGGTGAAGGCTTGGAGGGCTGCCTGTTGCCCATCATTGCCTTAATGTTTGTATCTTCTGCAAACACTCCCAGCAATGGTTCCACCTAAACTACTTAGCAATATCCAAAGAGCGTTGATCAGATTCATCTGGAACAGTAGACTCCCGAGAATATCTTCAAATGTTCTTAAAAAGCCTATGCCCAGGGGAGGAAGGCGACTCCCAGATTTAAAATCCTATTATATGGCAGCAAACATTTTTCTCAGATTGCTTCAGATGGAATAATTTCCTGGGTAGACATTGAATAAAACATTCTGGGAAAATGTAATCTTATCGCAGTGTATGACATTAAGCAGGCCGGACAGGCCCATTTTATCATCCTTGCGAACAACTGTGAAATTTTCTGCTCACCACGGTGATCAGTGTGATGTAAGGTGCAATCTATCCGCCTCTCCGTTTAAAACATTTGAGATTTAATAGGACATTTTGCCCAGTTTTTCCCTTTTCTCCTTTTTCTCTTTTACTAGGACGTTCCACAGTTTTTCTTTTCATGTTTTTAGTTCAATATAACTGCTTATTAAAATAAAGTTTTTGCATGTAACAAACTGTGTTCTAGTCTAAACTTCAAACATCGGTTTTTGTAGGTTCATAGTTAAAGCTGCTTTGATAAATCACTTTTATGTTGTTTTTAGGTTCAAATGGAAAGTGGTGCTTTCTAGTTTTTATATGTGTGTTGACAAAGATGTGTCAATGTTGTGCTAAGTCTTTAAAAAATGCATTTTGCTCAAACACAATATTGAAATGTTTTTGTGTTTTTATTGGGCATGTTTCCAGTGCAGTAGGACATGAAAATCAACTGTATATTGGATTCTTTATTAACTTGTTTGTCTAAATTTCCTGGAGAATAAAAAAATTATTTTATGGCATTTATTTATATGATGCTTTAAAGACTTGGGCCAGGTTGTATTAAATGCTGCCTTTGCAAAACGGCATCTCAAAATCGTATAATGTACTTAATGCTGCTCTACCACTTAGGGGGGGCGTGAAGCGGCATAGCTCCACCCCAAGAGCCCTGGTGGCTGTTCTGTGCAGCCGGTTTCCGCCAACTCCGCGGTTAGTCTCGCGGCTTAAAAAGGGCTGTGATTTTTTTAATTTTTTTTTTTTTATTATGGGGCTGAGTAGTGTGAAGCCATAATCGCAGCTTCTCATTGTTCTCCAGCTGAACCACCCCCCCCCCCCCTCCCCCCTTGTGCTGTTATTTTTGATTGGTGAACAAAAATGTTCACCACTTTAGGTGGTAATACAGCTTGAAGATTTACACATTCAAAACTGCAAATCAATTACTCTGAATGAAGTAAATCGCATAGTATGCAGTTATTTCTGGTGGATGACAAATACTCCACCAACCAACCCCTCGACTGCTTCTGTGATGAGTGAATAGTACACAAAACACTTCTTAAAAATGCTTTGCATAGCTCACATTTACACACTGTGAGCTGTGTTTACAAAGTACCCTGTCCAACAACTCAAGTTTGATGTATTGTATGGCAACCTGTCTCTCCAGCTATTGTGAAACTAAAAGTTCTGACATGCTTTTAAATCTTGCACTTTAAATGACTCCTATGTCGGTCTTCTCAAGCATGTGTTTTCAGTTGATGACCTTTTTTGTTGGGCACTTTGGACTTTTGACAAAATACTGCTGTTTTAAAAATGAAGTGATTGAAGTGCTCATGTGGCATTCTCTCTGTTTTACTCACAGAAATGAAGCATTTCAGTTTTCAGCAATTGGATGCTGCTCTGTAAACGTGCAGTGAAAAGGGCCTATGTGACACCACACAAAGTCACTGGATACGGGAATAACGCTTGTTTGTTTGCATGAAAAGGTAAGTGTATATCACCTTCCAACTTGTGAAAGCCAGGGGCAACCTTTTTATAAGGTTCATGTTTTGCAGCAATAAATGTAGATGTAGCAGCTAACAGAACAAATATATTTTCTTGAGCTAGATTCAGTTATAAAGAATAAATTACATAAGTATTCCCATGTCAAGTGCAACATTCTGTTTTTACTCTTTTACACATTATCGTTGGTACCAGACTGTAAAGTAATATTACTCCTTTGACAGGGCAAAAAGTCTCTGGTTCTTATTAGTGATGAGCGGGCTCGGATTTCGCTAATCCGAGCCCACCCGAACAGTGCGGATCCGAAGGGATCATAGCACGGTTCGGGTACTTCCGGCCGCCAAAGCAATCCAAAACGAGGCTATGACATTCAAGTCTCGCGTCGGATCTAGCGAGATTCGGATGTCATAAATTCACCGCTCGCGGCCGCCATCTTAATTCTGGCTGCGATCACTTGTGAGGGAGGTTGTAGTTAGGGAGCTCCTGTCCTGCTTTTCAGTGGTTTCCTTTGAGATCCTGTGCTCTGTCCTGCTGATCAAGTTAGTGGTGATTTGTCCAGTGCTCTGTCCTGCTGAGTCCAGTGGTGCTGCCTATGTCCTGTGCTCTGTTCTGCTAAGGGCATTGTTATTTCAAAATTATTAAAAAGTTATAAAAAAAATAAAAAAATTTTTTTTATAAAAAACTTATACAAAAATAATTAAAAAAATATATAATAAAAAGTCTCTAAAAATGTCTACTGCAATATATGAATAGGTTCACTGTTCCTGCAGTCAAGAAATATTAGTACTGCAATATATAAAAATACGTTATATAGTTTATATAAACTACGTTCACTGTTGCTGCTGTACCAAAAAATAGGTACTGCTGTATAACTCCAGTCCAGTGGTACTCTCCTGTGCCGCAGATAATTTGTAAAGGCTTTGCCGAGTGTGTGTGGTTTAGGGGTACGCTCTCTTGTGCTGCATATAATGGAGTACCAAAATTTGGAGGCTAAAGTAGGGAAAGATCAAGAACCACTTCCTCCTAATGCTGAAGCTGCTGCCACTAGTCCTGACATAGACGTTGAAATGCCATCAACGTCGTCTGCCAAGGGCGATGCCCAATCTCCTAGTAGAGGGCATGTAAAATCCAAAAAGCTAAAGTTCACTAAAATTAGCAAAAAAAGAAAATTGAAATCATCTGAGGAGAAACGTAAACTTGCCAATATGCCATTTACGACACGGAGTGGCAAGGAACGGCTTAGGCCCTGGCCCGTGTTCATGACTAGTGGTTCAGCTTCACCCAAGGATCTAAGCCCTCCTCCCCCCCCCCCTCAATAAAATTAAAGAGTTATGCTGTCAGCAACAACACAGCAAACAACTCTGCCTTCTAAAGAGATGGCATCACAAATCTCCAATGCGAGTCCAAGGGTGTTGGTGGTTCCGAAGCCTGACCTTCCCATCACTGTACGGGAAGAGGTGGCTCCTTCCACCATTTGCAGCACGCCCTCTGCATATGCTGGAAAGATCACCCACAGTCCAGTTACAGATTTGGCTAATGAAGGTGTCAATGTTGTACACTGGGAGTAGGATATTGATGTAGCTGGCGCTGAGGAGGAACTTGACGAGGAGGATGCTGATGTGGTTATCTTAAATGAGGCACCAGGGGGAGAAACAGTTGTTGTCCATGGGATGAAAAAGCCCATCGTCATGCCTGGGCAGAAGACCAAAAAATCCACCTCTTCTGTCTGGAGTTATTTTTATCCGAATCCGGACAACAAATGTATGGCCATATGTAGCTTATGTAAAGCTCAAATAAGCAGGGGTAAGGATCTTGGCCACCTAGGGACAACCTCCCTTATACGTCACCTGAAGAACCTTCATAATTCAGTGTTTAGTTCAGGACCTGTGGCTAGGACCGTCGGCAGTCCAGGGACACCTAAATCCCTTGGTCCTGTTGTATCCACACCAGCAACACCCTCCTCGTCAATTTCCTCCACAATCTCGATCAGAGATAGTCCTGCAGTCCAGAAATATTAGTACCAGAGATTAAACTACGTTCACTGTTCCTGCAGTCCAGAAATATTAGTACCAGAGATTAAACTACGTTCACTGTTCCTGATTGATTTGTTAAAGTGCGAATGTCCTATTTCAACAATATCAGGGTGGGTGGGAGGGCCCAAGGACAATTCCATCTTGCACCTCTAGCAAACTCTTGCAAACTGCCATCCTGTCTGCCACTGCAGTGCCACTCCTAGATGGGCCACGTGTTTGTGCTGCCCACTTGTGTCGCTTAGCTTAGACATCCAGCTACCTCGGTGCAACCTTTTGGACTAAAAACAATATTGTGAAGTGTTCAGAATAGACTGGAAATTAGTGGAAATGAATGTTATTGAGGTTAATAATAGTGAAAAAAAAACAAAAATATGTATTTTAGCACTTTTTATGCTTTTTTTTTAAAAAAAATCAGAACCCGAAACCCAAAATCAGAACCAAAACCTTTCGTAGGGGGGTTTTGGCAAAACAAATCCGAACCCAAAACGCCAAAAGTAGCCGGTGCACACCCCTAGTTCTTATGCACAAATACATCGAAGCCAAATCCTTCAGCTGCTTGCAGTATCTTTCCCAGCTCACCTGACATAGGTTAACCTATTGTTTTGGCAACGTGACCAGTTTATATATCACTGCAAGTGTATGTTCTACTTTTAAGACCAAGGGACAATTGTAAGGCCGCTTAAATTTTTTTTTTTTTTTTTTTTTAAAAATGCCCTTCATTGATTTTTGTTTTGAAGAGGATGTGTGATCTGATCATGTCCTTTTACATAGTTCCTTCTGCACCATGTGGGACCCACTGCTTCCTGCAGCTGGGAGAAAGCATGAAATGCCTCTCCACACTAAAGGCAACTCATACCTCCTACATATCTGTCTGTGGTAGCTGGACAGCAAGTCCATTACATACCTCCCTACCCCCAACATTTCCACCCGCGGAACAAACATGTCCCTGGGTGGGACAAACATGTCCCTGGGTGGGACAGAGCCCTAGAATCAGGATAAGTTGGGAATCTGCAGCAGGAAGTTGCCTAGGAGGAATCACAGCTGACTTTTCACTGTTTCCGGTCATTTTCCCCTATCCCTAAAATTTTTTTTCAATTTATTTTTATTTTTTGTAGCCGCAACAGAGGATGAACTCTTCTAAGGGGTAGATTCAATTACCCGCCTTCTTCAGATCAAAGGATTTGACAGAAAATCTCAGCTGATTTTCTTTTTTTCTTGCGGCTCATGGAGCTGCGAGCAAAAATCATTGTAGAAATTACCGTTGTAATGGTGATAATGCGCAGGCACATTGTTCTAATAAACAATGCGGCTAATTGAATTTGCCCCTAAATGTTGCACTTGCATAACTGGAAAACCTCAGTGTTCAATCACAGTCATGTTCCACATGTGCCTAATTGCACTCTGTTTTTCAGGAAGTGCATGGATTAGCATGTAAATATGAAGGTAACTGCAGAGGTTGTTTGCTGCCTCTAATTAGAGGAGTTGGCTAGATCAGGGCCTTCCTTGCTAAATGTGGGCTAGGTCCAAAAAAGTGCTCCATTTTGCACCCGCATGCAAAATTGGGGAAAGATACTTTATTTAAAATGCTTCAAGTGGTTTGGAAGTTACATATGTTGGTGCATGTTCCTTCCACTTCCCAAAAGTGATATCCGTGTGCACAATTTGGAGAAATAGGTTTAGTACGGAGGTTTTTCCCAGAAGCATGTTCTGGAGATGGACCTATATCTGCACAAAGCATTAGGAGCATTTGTACAAGGCCAGAGCAAAGTATTGCTCATACACTGACTACTGCTATTTCTTCAATTAATAATAAAGCGACAAAGTAGGCAAGTATGACATAAGAGGTGTGGCGTTACTTGGAGAACAAGGCAATTTTTATTATATCCGTGTGCTTTTAAAGCACCTTGTTCATCCAGTTTTCTCACAAACCTTAATGTTGTTTCCTTGTTTTATTTTTTTCTATATAGCGCTTACATATTATGCAGCTCTTTACAGAGAATATTCATTCACATGCCCCCCCACACACACACTTTCTTTAATTATGTCAGAAGCCAATTGACCTGCTAGTATATCTTTTTGATTGTGGGTGGAAATCTGATCACCCAGAGTTAACCCGTTCAACACTTGGAGAACATACAAACTCCACACACAGTAATGAGTTGGAATTGAATCCATGACTCCAGCGCTGTGAGGCAGCAGTGCTAACCACGTTGCCACCGTGCATCGACAATTAAATATTAGTGGATGGATACAAGAAAACTACTGCTTATTCCTGCCCCTGATTTCTGAGTAAGTGGAACTGTGACATCACTTCATGTTGGATGAAACTGTAAACGCATGAGGGAATAACTGATATCATTTCAGCTCTTCCCTTCTAACTGCCTGGGCACGCCAGGACAGGAAGGAAGCAGTGGAAGCTGAATGGCCTTATTATGTAAGTGAATGCAGGAAGTATAGGGAAAAATGAATGCAAATGTATTGCATTAGCTTATTATTTGACACATTGCTTATACATTTTGTCAACTTTGATTGTATTACTTCTTTAGGATTATTTTGCTTTGGAGTGTGATATGTTTGAATTATATTTCCTAAAACAGTGAATCTGTTTTAATAAATATGCTCATAAGAGTCTTGTCTGGCTGTTAAATGCTCCTCTTTGGACAGTTCCAGGAGACTGTACACACTAATTGGTAAGAGTGACTAATTGCGGAGTCTCCATTAGTCATTTTCAGGTACCATCTACATTTATGAAAACCATTCTTGCAGATATTTAAACCCTCACTTAGAGCAGTAATTAAACTGAAGCGTTGATATATTACATTAAAAATCTTACTTTTAAAGTTTGCATTCCAATTGGATTTTGACCATTAAGCAGAAACGGTTAATACCTAAAGGAAGCTGATCCAGCAAATTTGGTTAAACTGCTGAAAGGAGTAAATCTGGGCACACACCTATGCAATCTTTAGGTGCAGTTTCTGTAACTGTATCACAAACGATTGAAAGTTCTGATGAGCATGAAGATCTGTGGACACGCCGTCAGTTTAACCTTCAGATCTGTGATCTTTATCTGTCATAACCATCTGCTGAAAAGATTGCAGTGTTCTCCCCAGAAAATTTTGCCAGTCGGGTGGCATTAAGAAGTAGCCGAGTGGGGGGAGTTTTATCACTTTGCAGTAATATTGAATAAACTTTGGAGGTTATTGCCCACACCTGCCAGGACAGGTCAGGCTGGTGGTCAGTGGTCTAACACACACTGCTGGCTGTAGTGTTCATAGTGCCTGTTCTAATAGGAGAAAGAATGGCTTATTCTATTATAATAAGAGTCTGTTGGGTGGAGCCCCTGGGAAATAGGTGCTGCGTACACACTGCCATATTTGCCTGACATCGTTCCATCATTCGTGATTTTTAGGAAGTTTATAAACCCAAATCAACATATGTGATGTGGTTTGGTACAATAAAACATGATCGTGTGATCTGCATGATAATTGCATAGCTATGTGCCCAGCTTAAGGATGTATGTATTGTTAAATAACTTATACCCATCTCTACTACATCCACAGTAATCTTGAGTATGTGACAAGTCATGTTTTCTGTGGGATTTATTTGATTAATATCCTCATATCATGCCTCAAGGCAATAATCTATTGCCTTTTAAAGCTGCCCATGAATGCATTCGTCATTGTAGACTGTATTGGCGCTAAGATCCTGCATTGTATGTGTTGGCTCTACAATCCCGATTGTCACCTATGTGCGATGCAGTTGCTAAGCCTGGGTTGGGTTCAATCTGTCGGCAGTCCGACTTTTGACAGGTTCAGTATGTAGACTTGGTTAAAATGGCACAATTGCTAAAGTTGACAGTCACAATGTCGACTGTTAAACGTCAGCCAGCTAGATCTATTTATAACATGAAGCTTTCCCACGACCTCCGAGCTGGATTGTGGGGAAGCCCAATGTTAGACCTAGCGGCTGTAATTCTATTTATATCATTATGCGGCTGGAGCTCTTGCTAGAGTGAGTCGTTGCAACTAATTTCTTTTTTTATTTTATTCTCCTGGATTACTGTGACTTTTTTTTCCCAAGGATCCAAGGATGTGTTTTGTTTTTTTTTCTCTTGTTTTGTTTGTTTTTCATTGCTTTTATATTAAGTTCAAGCTGCTAGATCGAGGGATTTAATTTTATGGACATGGAGAATCATGGATCACAGATGTTGAACATGTTGGTGGGTGTTTTTTTTTGTTTTTTTTTTATATATGCATTTCAAATAAAATTAACTTTAAAACTAGGTGTGTGGTTGATTTACAGTTTGGCTTGGTGCACTACAGATCACAGCGGGCCCTGGCATCCCTGCCGTTTGAATGTCGACATTGAGACTTTCGACCTTAATAACTGTCGACGGTCACGATGTTGACATGAACCTGTGGAGAGTCGCACTGTCGACATTTTGGTATTGACGGGTTCATCATGGACAGACTTCGACTACCTCCTGCTAAGCCTGTGTGCCGATCTATTAAATTTGATTTTGGACACCAATCTGGTTAGTGCTTATAATAAGTGACTGACTAGATCTGCCAATGTAAGGACCTCTTTACCTTATGCAACTTATTGCATAACATGGTGGAATATTTTGGATTATTGCTAATGAAGTGTAATTACAGGCCTCCGCCAGAGACTTGATGAAAATAAGAGTATGCTTTGCTATGTATGAATAGTACTTTCTCTCAGCAGACTGGATTCTGTTAGTTACGTTGAGGTCAGCAGTTCTCACTGATTGTCACACATTGTGACTTTAATACCTTCATAAAAGGACTTTACTGTCAAGAGAGAAATCAGTTCACTGGCTGCTTTTCATAGCTGCTTTCAGTAGAAACCCCAGGCTTTGATTGCATTGCTGTGAAGTTTATTATACCATATATGTCACTGCTGCTTTTCCGCTTTGCACCTGCTTGTATGTGACATAAAGGAGAGTGTTTCTGTGATCCATGAAGGTGTGAGAAATATCAGTATGAGGCACTGCGTGAAGAGACTTGCTGGCTCACACAATTGCTGTGTTCCTTAGCAGTGGCAGAGATCCAGCAGTGTTGCTGCTGAGCAGAGAGCTGGCCTTGTAAGATCTTTATTACATCTCTTCACAATACTACATAGAGTAATGTATTTATATAAACAGTACAAATGTGCACTAGGATCAATCCGCTTATACTATACAATTCCAAGTCTATTGTCAAAACTGCACCCAGTGTTTCAACAACCTTTTTTGTGCCAATTCAACTCCTCTGACATGATGATAAATTTTTAGCTTCACAGTTTCACTCTATTTTAACCAAAATAAGGACATGTCTGGCATGAAAAGTCCTATTTAGTTAATTTTGTGCAATAGTTTCATTTGCATGCAATGAATCGTTATCTGAATCTGCCCGCCTCAGTTTAACTGGTGAAAAGATTCTAGCGCAGTAAGATTCTAGCGCAGTAAGATTCTAGCGCAGTAAGATTCTAGCGCAGTAAGATTCTAGCGCAAGTTGTTTGGATGGAATTTAAGGGTCTATTTTTATCACAGGACAAAAGGCTTGTTGCCAGTAAAGGACAATGTTTTCGCTGTAGAGCTGGTGTATTTTTTGCTTTTCTTTTTTTGCCCTATATTTTAAGGGGGTTATTTTCTTGGAGCAGGGGACAGTGGATAAAAATTTTTTTTTTTCAGTTATATAGTGCATATACGTACATTTTTCACATGTGAAATGTGCCGTCAATAACTGAAAGCTTCTTGACATAGTGACCACTTTGTTGCCTTGGAAAAGTACTAATGTTGAATTTATTTTATCTGTGCCTGAACTACTCAATGTTCACCCTTTCGGTTATTTAAAAAAAAAAAAAAAAAATTAAAAACTAAAACTTTCATTTTTGGTAGAGTTGACCAAGATATTATAGGACATGTAGTTCTACTTATCATGGCTTTAAATTTCCCTTGATCTGTCTAGTTGCCCCTGAAGGTTCCAGTGGCCAGTGCTACTAAGACAGGCCTTCAAGAACAGCAGTGTTGGTGGTGCTTACAACTTGTAAATTGCTTATTTGCATGAATAGAAATTGCACAGAGGGTGTGCATCAACAGTATCACTTGTATGATTCATGTACATCAAGGTAGCTGAGAGGAAAGCAGTACTGGACAACTAAAATCTCCCAAGGAGAGATTTTTACCATATGAGCCCCACCAAAACTAAATATTAAAGTGATAGAATCCTCCAGTCTGCATCACAATATTTGTGGCTGGGGACTTTGCAGCAGAATGTACACACACATTCTACAGAGTCAGCCGGCCACATTACAGTATGAGTTGTGACAATGTATATACAAGTTGTATCACATATGGACAAAGATTTTTAGATTTGGCAAACTATTGAGGACTCTAGTGTAGTATACCAACTTAATGTTCACAGTATTTCACTGGGCCCACCTGCAATGACAGCATGCAAGCAACATTATACTCATGGCCGGTGCTTGGGTCCATAGCGCCTTAGGCATTTTTACCAAATCGCCGCCCTCCTCCCCCCGTCTTTCCTTACCTTGTCTCACCACCGCCGCCTCTCTGCTCCGTCTCCTCCCCTCCACTCACTGACACTAGTATGTGGAGGGGAGGAGACGGAGCAGAGAGGCCGCGGTGGTGACAAAATAGCCTCTCCCCCCCCCCCCATCCCCGTGCATCTGAATGCTGTGCGGCGGCCGTGACAGGTATGGTCAGCGGTCGCCGCACAGTTTTAAAATCATTTACCATTCTGTGGCGCCCTCCAGAGCCCGGCGCCCTAGACAAGTGCCTAACCTTGCCTAATGGGAGCGCCGGGCCTGATTATACTTCAGTAACAACTGGTCTAACACAGTGCTGTTTAACTTTTGGCTTTTAATTGCAGGAAAAAAAAAGTTAATGGTGTCTGTGTTATGGTGAAGAAGTATACATGTATTGTGCTGTGAAGAGCACAACGAAAGTTAAAGTAAAGACTTGGTGTGTACAATTTAAAAAAAAAAAAAGTATACACTGTGCAAACCCACAGTAACCACATGAAACCCCAAACTCTGCTTAGCAGCCTAATACCCAGCCTTAAATAACAGCCTCATGCTAATCAAATTCAGCTTTTGCTCAACATACCCCCCCATATCCAACTCGTATCACTGCGGCAACATAAACCTCTTCATACCGACCATAGTGCCATGCCAACCGTTACAGCCTTGTGCCTAGAAGAAGCTTTTGCTGATTAGTCTCTTGGACAACACATACATTAGAGTGTTTAGATTAATACCACCATACAAGCCTTGCAAGGATTTCCAGCTTCATGCCCATTATATACAACATTTGTTCTCTTCCAAAACAACAAAACCCTTTGCCAGCCTTCTTATAGCCTCTCCTCACATTTCCCTTCACTTTCATCACTATATCAGTCATGGACTGTTTTCACCATACTAGCAGGGTTGATAATGTCCTGCTAGTGTGGTATGCTGATGGAGAGAATCCAGTTGTTGGGTTTCTGTCCATTAAACCAGGGTTTCCCAAACCCAGTCCTCAGAGCTCCCCAACAGTGCAGGTTTTCTGGATCACATGTGACATAATTAGAACCACCTGTGGATCTGTTACAATGTGTCAGTCAGTAATGAATACACCTGTGCTCCAGCAAGGAGATTTGGAATATCTGCACTGTTGGGGAGCCCTGAGGACTGGGTTTGGGAAACCCTGGATTAAAACGACAGATGTTTTCATATTGAAATGGTGCAAATTATATAGACTCCTATTAATGCTTTACATTTTTTGAGACCTTAAAGAAAATATAGGATTTTATGACCCAAGCAAACTTCAGGTCATGTGGGTGCTATGGCTTTTAAATTCAAATTATGGGAGCACAATCCAGGTAATGGAAAACATGTTATCACTGCGTTCCAGATATTAGATTCCATATCTGTATCTTTAGGTGACAAGAGGAGTATATATTCTCCAGTGATTTCTAATAATTTGGTGCCATCCCTTATGTAGTGCTAGTTTATATTTAGTACTGTGTATAATAATCCTGTCCTGAAGTCCTGTATGACTTCACATTAAAACATATGTTTTTGTAGCCATCTGCTTGAATTAGTACAATTATTCCACATCACCCTTCTGTCTCAGCTTTGTCTTAATGAGGTGTTAATTAAACTTCAGTGTGAAGATTACATACTCTTATTACAGCACACTTTTTTTAATGATACAAGACCGCATCTTACTAAATTGTGTATGTTGGTGATCGCTTGCTTTGTTAATTATTTTGGGATTCATTTATGACTCTGAAACAACCTTGCAATTTATTAATCTTAAAAAATTGCCCTGAATGTTTAGCTAAAGGACTGAAATCTGCCTCTGCCAATTGTAAATCTAATACCACTCCATTAAATGTTATGTTCTGTTTTTTGTTTTTTATTACCAGAAAATTAACTTTATAAAAAAAAGAAAAACAATTCTCAACACTTTTTTAATTGTTATGTAAAATGAAAATGTTTTTCTAATTTATTTTAACAATCTACTCTACTTTGCATTATTGTAATTTTTCCTTTTCACACTGATAATTTTAATGATCATTTTGTATGTAGTACGCTGTCTTATACATTTATTATTATGTGTGTACACATGGTTAGAGTTCACTGTTTTGTTTTTGTTTATTTTTACATACTTCATACATGCAATTATTAGACCTTCTAGTTGTTGACTACTCTTGTTTAATTGATCTAATCTTGGAATGGTCATTAGACCACTTTTGTTCTAATGATCCCTATACCATTTATTGACGTGACGTTCTAATATTTGAATAAGGACTGGCAGTCTAGTGTTCCATAAATCTTGTCATGCTAATACCGGGGCCATAGCATCCTGGGAAATCCATAATATTTTCTTAGAAGAAATTTTTTCACATTGTGTTTAATATGACTTGGCTGGCGAAGTACTTGTGATAAATATAAGGGCACCATATGCACTGTATTCTCAGTGCTAGGCCCTCCTTTTCATTTTGCACCACCGCTATAAGTGAAGCAATCTTGCCCAAATGCATTGGTATTTGTATTTGTGCAAAGCAAATTATGACTCTCTCTTCTAATATTGCATGAAAGTGCATCAGGGTTTAGTCACATCCACTGTTTTTTTTTTAACTATTTATTTTGAGAAATCGCAATAATATACAGATACAAGTCAACAAATTAGTGCATTGCGGAAGTAGAATAAAAAAAAACCAAAACAAAACAGGAAGCAAAGCAAGACATGAATAAATAACAATGTAACAGAAAATTAAGTAATGGATATGTAAGGCATCAACAGAATGCCATTGAGGAAACAGTAAGTATACCATTGTTACTCAGGATATTCAAACATCAATAACATTTTATAATAGTATAGAGGGGGATAAGGGAGGGGGGGGGGGCACTGGTCGTCACCTAAAGAAAATAGATAAATAATAAAAATAAAAAGAGAACATTCTTCCCTTTATCTTATTTATTTATTTTTTCCCAATAAAAGAAGTTCAGGAGAGAGTATTACCTGGGTATTTGGGACAGGGGTAACCGCTTCAGGAGTCAGGTCCCTTATGCCCATCACTTAACAGGAAGGAGTAGGTGCAGGAGCTAAGGGGTTATAAGTAAAGCCAAGGAGCCCAAATCTGGTGGAATTTATCGTCCTTATCGTGGAGGTGGTATGTAATCCGTTCCATCCGTGCAATGAACCAAATATAGGATCGCAGAGCCGCCATAGAGGGGGGTTCAACTTGTTTCCATGACTTAGCTACTAGACATCGCGCAGCAGCCAGGACATGGGATGCCAATTTCGCAGACTGTCTATCATCATCAATCAGAGGGTAA
Organism: Mixophyes fleayi; assembly: GCF_038048845.1. NCBI lineage: Eukaryota > Metazoa > Chordata > Amphibia > Anura > Limnodynastidae > Mixophyes > Mixophyes fleayi. The sequence continues at coordinate 124,498,490 of NC_134404.1, read as the reverse complement.
CAGAGAAGAAAAGACCATGGGTCTTTCCGGACGGGGCACGGAAGGAGGGAGGAGAGGAGGGCCCTAACTCGGTCCCAAAAGGAGGATATTTTAGGACAGGACCACCAGATATGTAAGAAAGAACCCATCTGGCCACAACCGCGCCAGCATAATGGAGAACTAGAGGGGAACATTTTAGTAAGTTTGTCAGGGGTGTAGTACCATCTATAGTATATTTTATAAGCGTTCTCCTTAACTAAAGTGGAAATAGAACTGGTGGCAACCTGTTCCCTTATGGTTACCCAGCAATCCTCCTCTGGGGGGGGGACCCAGGTCCCTCTCCCACTCCCTCTCATGCCTACCGCCCGAAGGTAAAAGTACATCAAGAATAAGGCTATAGATATAGGAAATCGTGCCCCTACCCGAAGGTGAGGAGAGACATAAAGTTTCAAAGGGGGAAGCACGAGAGGGGGAAGGAGTCCCCCCGAGGAGAGAGCCCACAAAGTGCCGTAACTGGAAATACTCATAGAATTTAGGATGGAGACTTGGGAATTTAGAGCGCAGATCATCCCAGGAGATAAAGGCACCATGAAGTATTAGATCCCCTGCAAATCGAACACCTGCAGAGACCCAGGGACTATAGAAGGCAGAGGAGAGCCCAGGAGGAAAGGCAGGGTTACCCCAAAGAGGTAGGACAGGAAAAGAGGATATCGGGATTTTGAGATGGGGTCGGCAGGTCTCCCAGATCGTAGCTGAAAATAATAAGGTGGGGCATCGGCCGGTAAGGGGAGATCTAGCTTGTTTTGAGAGACCCCAAATACAAGAAAGAACTGGAAATTTAAGATAGGCGGATTCAATGTCGACCCACGACAATTTCGCAGGGGGTGCAAAGGAGGCTACAATATGGCTCAGGTGAGCCGCCCAATAGTAAATTTTCAAGTCCGGGAAACCCCTACCACCACTTCTGGTGGGTCTCTTTAAGAGAGCCAGCTTAATCCTGGGAGACCGACCGTTCCAGACAAATCTAGAGAGACATTTCTGGAGAGATGAAAGATCCGAAAGGGGGACTCTAACAGGAAGGGTCTGAAAGAAATAAAGAAGCTTAGGAAGGAGGTTCATCTTGACAGAAATGATCCTGCCCAGCCACGAGATGATCAATGAGCGCCAGGAGAAAAGTTCTGATTTGATTTTAGCAAAGAGGCCCGGGTAGTTCTCCCGATACAGAGAGTCGTAGGAGTCGGTAACAAAAATACCTAAGTATTTAATTTTCTTTCTTTGCCACCGAAAGTTAAAACGGGAGGTGAGTGCCAGTCCCTCCAGGGAGGGGATATTAAGGAGGAGGGCTTCCGATTTTGCAATATTAATTTTGTAACCTGAAAGGTGCCCATAATGGTGTAAGATGTTGAAGAGTCCGGGAAGCGACTCCCCTGGCTGCTGGAGAGTCAACAGGACATCATCCGCAAAGAGAGAGAGCTTACTCTCTAAGTCCCCCGTTCGCACACCCCGTATATCTGGACAGGCCCGGATAGAGGCAGCAAGAGGTTCTATAACGAGGGCAAAGATGAGAGGGGACAGAGGACAACCTTGGCGGGTTCCGTTGGATATAGTAATAAGGTCTGAGGGAGAGCCGTTGATCATAACTCTTGCAGTGGGTCGAGAATATAAGGCTTGAATACCAGTAAGGAGGCTACCGGAGATGCCAAACGCCAACAAGGCTCGGGACATAAAGCTCCAAGAGATCCTGTCAAAAGCCTTCTCGGCATCGAGGGAGAGAATGATAGCTGGATCCTCCCTGGTATTAATGATATGAATCAGATCAATGACTCTCCTGGTATTGTCTCTGGCCTGACGGCCCGGTATGAAGCCAACCTGATCGTAATGTACAAGGGAGGGAAGGACCGAATTTAATCTATTAGCCAAAATTTTAGCATATAATTTAACATCTGTATTGAGTAGGGAGATAGGGCGATAACTAGCGCAGTCATGAACATCTTTACCCTCTTTATGAATGACCGAGATCCGGGCCTCCAAAGAATCCCTGGACCAAGAACCTCCAGTCATGATTGAGTTGAAGAGGGTGTGCAAACGAGGGACCAGAAGCCCAGCAAACCTCTTATAGTAGACAGCCGTGAAGCCATCAGGCCCCGGAGCCTTTCCAGATTTCTGGGACTTTATAGTCTGTACAATCTCCTCCTTAGTAATCTCATCCCCCAGTAGAGTACTAGCCTGTGGAGAGAGTTTTGGAAGCTTGGCAGAAGAAAGAAAAGACTCAATCAACTGTGAGTGTTGCTGGGATACCAAGGGGTCAGAGGGTTGGGGAAGGTTGTAAAGTTTGGTGTAGTACGATTGGAAGGCGGCACGTATCCGCTGAGGGTCATAGTGTAAAACCCCGTCTGAGTCCCTGATAGCAAGGAGATTCCGGGCCGCTATCTTAGCTCTGAGTTTGGTGGCCAGTAATCTATCGGCCTTATCGCCCTTTTCATAAAAGCGCTGATTGAGCCACTTCAGTTTAGTAGCAACCTGGTGGGATAATAAGAGATTTAATTCACCTCGCACAGAAGCAATTTCCTGGAGAACCAAGGGATCAGGGTTCAATTTGTGACGTTGCTCTAGAGCTCTCAGCGAGTCCGTCAGTTGGATAGTTTTAGCCAGGCGAAGTCGTTTAGTCCGAGATGCTAGAGCAATAAGATGACCCCGTATTACCGCCTTATGGGCGTCCCAAAGAGTCATAGGGGAGATATCAGGGGTGTCGTTCGTCTCAAAGTATTCAGAGAGAAGAGATTGAAGGTGAGTAATAGTATCTTTATCATGTAGGAGTGACTCATTAATTCTCCAGGTTGCTTTAGGAGGACGGTGGGCAAGGCCGGTAAGTACAGCGGAGACAGGGGCATGGTCCGACCAGGTGACAGGAAAGATCTGGGAAGAGCTAAGTTTAAGAGTGAGGTCGTGGCTGAGCAGGATCATATCAATCCTAGAGTAAGTGGTATGGGGAGAAGAGAAGAAGGTATAGTCCCTGGCCAAGGGGTCTAGTATTCTCCATGAATCATATAAGTTGTGGAGTTTCAGAAAAGCCTGTAAGGCAGCAGTAGTGTGAGCATCTCTCCTCGGGGAAGAAGAGGAGGAGACCGAGGAGCGATCTATAGTCGGAGCTAATACAGCATTGAAGTCACCAGCGACAATAAGTTCACCCTGGCGAACACGCGCTAACAGAGAGCCCAATTTCTTGAAGAATTTATGCTGGCCGGTGTTGGGTGCATAGAGATTCACTAGAGTGCAGGGGAGGTTATTTAGAGTGCCTATGAGAATAAGGAATCTACCTTCTTTATCCTTATGACAGTCGTGGAGTTCAAAAATTAAGTGGCGTGCAAACAAAATTGCTACTCCTCGCTTTTTCTGCCTATGGTCACAGGCATGGTATGTCAGGGGGAATTTTTGGGAACGAAGCTCGGGGTGGAGGTGGTTGACAAAATGTGTTTCTTGTAGAAATATCAGGTCTCCTTTAAGGGACTTGAGAGACGAATGGAGCTTAGCCTGTTTCTGAGGGGAGTTGAGGCCCTTGACATTATAGGAAATAAGGTTAAGGGTCATAGGTAGGTCAATGGGGAGAGCGCTAGAGACCATAAGAGGGAAGAAATATCAGGGAGGAGAAGAAAGAAAGAAGTAAACACAGGGAATGACTTGGTAGGTGACGACCAGTGAGGAGAAGGGATGGAGGACCAGGGGTTAAGGGTAGAAAGGGACCGACATAGCGGACCAAAGTCCACTTGTCGCAAGTGCTGGTGAGGGATAGGACATGATGGAGAAGCCATCAAGGGGACCAGCATAGAGCCTTAGGCTCTAAGGGGGGTGGTGAGCTAGGAGCAACCAGGAAACGGAGGGCCGGGGGACCAAAGAGGAGATCCCGAGTGACCAACTTAGTGTGTTTGACCTATGGAGAGGGAGGGGAGAGAAGAAAGCAGGGGGGAATTACTGAACCCTAAGGTAAAGTAGGGTAATGGGAAATCAAGGGGAAGACCCATCCAAAGAAATATTCACCAGCAGAAAACATATGATGTGAAATAGCAAGTAATTCAATAACAAGAGCTACATCCTAGTGGCCCCATGAGGAGTCACCGGATATGGCCCGATATAAAAGCAATATAGAGAGATTCAAATAGACAACATAACGGCCGTAAATACAGCATAGAAAGAATTAAACAAATTAAAACAAAACATCACAGTTACTTATCGGTGGCAAAGGCAGGAGCTGTAGTCTGTGCATCGTCAGAACTTCATCACACCTAGAAGAAAAAGTAAAGAGCAACAACCCGCCTTCTCTGGAAGCAGACTAAAACAAGACAGCAGACAGTGGAAGGCATTACAGTATCAGGAGGAAACATTATAGTTTCAGTCCAGTAGAAATGAAGGACGAAGGCGGCTGAAGACGTGACTGCCTTGAAGTCTATGTCCAGTTGTAAGACTATTCCAGGCAGCTGCGAGGACCACATCGGATCCTGTAGAGGAAAGTGCGTCCGCACTTTGAAGAAGGTGCAGGAACCAGAAAATGCTGGTCAGGGGTCCGTAGATTGCGGCTTAGAATGGCGAGGGACAGTTGACCAGTCTCTACGGGGAAGCCGCTGGGCTCTCGGTGTGGAGGGTCCCACAACATTAGGGGCCTGAGAAGCTTCCGTAGGAGCATTTTGGTTTAGGCCAATCTTTCGTAGAAGGTCCTGCGCTTCGCCTAGACTTCTAGCTGATAGTTGTTGGTTTTGGTACCAAAGATAGAGACGAAATGGGAACCCCCAGCGATACCTGATGTTGTTCTCCCTGAGGATTGAAGTAACAGGCTGGAGTTCTCGCCTCCGGGATAAAGTGGTGGGAGAGAGGTCTTGGAAAATTTGGAGGGTATGCCCTTCATAAGATAAAGAAGGAAGCTTTCTAGCAGCTTGTGAGACAGCTTCTTTGGTCGAAAAGTAGTGGAAGCGGAGGATAACGTCTCTAGGTGCCGATTGGTCAGGTGGACGGGGTTTAAGGGCTCTGTGAGCTCTGTCCAGCAAGAGTTGGTCTTCCGAGACTTCCGGAGCAAGCTGGGAGAAGAGTTTCCGGAGATAGGGGTCTAGGTGTACAGGTTCAACAGACTCTGGGACGCCTTTAATTCGGAGGTTGTTTCTCCGGGCTCTATTGTCCATATCTTCTTGGCGCTCGTGGATAGTATTGAGCTCCTGGCGGACTTGAGAAAGGTCTTCAGTCGTGGATTCCTGAAATGAGATGATGTCATCCATTTTCCTTTCAATATGATCCGTACGAGAACCCAGCGAGGACACCTCTGACCTCAGACTATGAAGAGCGTGCTGAACTTCAGCGTGGACTGATGACCGAAGCTCTTTCATTTCCTTTATCAAAGAGAGAAAGTCTTTTTTGGTAACTGGAGCAGACACATCTTCGTCAGAGTCCGAGTCCTCTTGGGAGTGAAGAGAAGCTGTTTGTTCTGTTCCAGAGATTGAGGAGGTCTTATTAGGGTAATATTGGGAGATACTCTTAGAGTGGGTTTTTTTATTTTTCGGCATAATTACGTACAGTAGGGTCAGAGATGAAGGATTCGGGAAAGGTAGGTCAAATACAGCAATTTTCAGGACAGGAAATTCGATCAGAAAAGGCCACTCGGGAACGAGATACCAGCTACATCACAGAAGCATAACAGTAGAGGACCCCGGCCATCCGCATTAAGCCAGGCTGGAAGCTAGAACATAAGTCCAAGCCGCACCAATAGATGGCAGTGTCTAATTGGTTATATGTGAATATAGACAGGCAACAAATAAATTCTTTACTTGATGTGGGTTGCAGAGCAATGAAGTGTCTCAGGCTGCTGTCATCTGCAGTAACAGACAGAAGAAAAAAAGTGCCCCACTTCTCACCTGAGCTCTAGACGTAGCAGACTCAGGAGGGAGATTAGGATTTATCCGTCTGAGATCCAATGAGTGAGCTACAGCGTGGGCTCCTCTGGGTTAGGAGTGCAGGATTTTCAGGATGCACAGGGGGATGGAGTGTACAGGCGGTGCGCAGGCAAATCCACTCCCAGATGGGCACATAGATGAAACAGCTGCTGTGGAGTGTACTGCTGGCAGCTCACCTCCTCCGCTGCCCCAGCTCCGTGGGGTTTCAGAGATGCAGAATGCAGCAGCCAAGTTTTTTTCCCCCTCGAGTGACCGGAAGTGCGGATCGGGGACTTCCGGTTCGGCGGCCGGGGAGAATCTCCGCAGAACAGGTCCCAAACGCTGGTAGGAGCACTGCCCAGTTCTCCGGAGGACGCCAGCTCCCAGGTAAGGGCTCGAATGAGTAATAGGGGGGGGGGGGTGTTTCCCCCCGGTGGGTTCCCGCGAAGTGAAGCACTGGTAAGACGTCAGCGGGGATGTGGCTAATTGTCGGGACTTCGGCCGCGAGAGAAAGGGTTTCTCTGATCCCCCGATAAACCTGGGGCCAATACGAAACCACGGCTGGTACTATCTAGGTCCACTATGACCCGAAACCACCAGAAAAGTCGTTAATTAACAGGAGCTCTTGCACCTCACATCCGCCGAAGATGGCCACCACATCCACTGTTTTTAATGCTCTTTTGTCTCCACTAGTAGACTGAAGAAAGGAGGAGATGTTTCCCTCTCCTACCAGTCTACTAAGATAAAAGTATGTGTGTGCTAGTCGGGTGCCACAGGTTCCACTGTCCCTGCAGAGCATGCTGCATGCTGTCCTTTATCTCCATCTGACATGTTCAGCCACACAACAGTTAACAGTTCTCTAGCAGATAGGTCTTAACTCTGATAACTATTTGATACTTGTGCCCACTTGCCCAGAGTACTTCTTGGTCAATTGGGTGTTTACATGTCATATAGTACTGGTTGTTAATTCTAAATTTCTGTAAGGTTTTTCAAGTAAATTGGACTGATCTAGAACACTCTGTGGTATTTGAGTATTTTGTTATCGTGTGGGTCTGGGTAATGCCTTCGGGCAGCCCTTTTTACCTTTTATTATACGCTCTATGAAATAATAGAAAGCCCTTTATGTTGGGCAGTGGGTGGGGTGGACAGACATATATATGCAAAGGAAGAGAACTTGTTCAGATCCAGGTATCGGGTAAAGTCTGTTAAAATCATATTGTAACTAATGAAAACACAGTTAAATAGGTATTTTAAGTTACAAAAATCTAGTTAAATGATATGGGCTGTTTTATGCAGAAATGGGTTTTGGTCAAATTAATCACATACTAAAATAGTTTTAATATAAAATTTATATAAAAGTAGAAGTAAATGCAAGCATTCATTGGTGGTAGTATGTTCTTTTTTTTTTCTTTAACTATTTTTCAGATCTGTACATGACCAACAAATAAGTCTTTATATCCTATTTTGAAGCGCAGATCTTTGAAAGAATGCTTTCTATTCAAGCATATTTGGACGTGCTGTTTTTTCCATGGATTAAGTGGGTTCGCTATAAAAGGCTATGTTGTAGCTACAAACTCTTTTTTTTTTTTTTTTTCCTTTTTGTCTTTTTAATTGCAGATTTTAATCATGTTCATGAAATGCAGTGTTGAGGTTAATGTTTGGTCAGGCAGAACTCTATGAATTCTATTGCCACTCGGATGTGTGGACTTCTAGGGATTTATTTTTATTTTTTAAGGGAATGAAAGACTAAATACCTAGTCATAGACTTAATTAGAACATATGTTGTATTTTACAGCTTTGTTCTAACATGTTGATGTACTATAGTAATTACATTTTATATAGAAACTAGAGCAGAACTCTTTAAATAGGGTCAGATAAAAAGTTTGTCAATTTACTTTCTTTATATTTTAATTTTAATATTGCTGTTTGATTAAACCATAAACATTGGGTGTTTCAACATGGCAAAGTCGTCATCCACATTTGTATGATTGGACGTATTTATTCATAGTAGTAAACTAATTTTTTTTGTGCGTACATATAACGACTTTGCAGGACTTTTTAGATAACAATGTTTTGCTTTGATAACTGTTTATTGCTGGAGAGCAGTATGTTTTCACTACTGGCATTAAATAAAGTTTTGCAAATGTTTTGTGAGTTAGCTGGAGAGAGCCATAAATTTTCCCTTAGTAATGGCAGCAACAAGCCAAGTACTTGGGGACTTGTTTCTGTAGCCCTGAGAGCTGGTGACTTCTCCCATTTCTGATAAGATATTTATCTACATGGGCAATGTGGATGTTTTGAGGACAGTTTAACTACTGTTAACCTCTATTACAAAAACATATATTCTTGTTTAAAGCATACCTCCCGACTAATAGAATCATGAAATTGGGTCAAAATAAGCCCCACCTCTTCCACTAAAGCTCCACCCACAAAAAAATCTTTTAGGTAGAACCTGCCCCATTTTGTTAAACCCCACCCCCTTTGCAGCCCTCAAATTGTGACTACGCCACTTCTCTATTAAGGGCAGTAAAATGAAGTGACTAACATTGAGTCCTTGCATTTACTTTAAGTATAAAGCATACACCTTTTCATGTATTTTGATACTCTATGCTGTGTATTAATAATTTGTCTGGAAGGTATCTTACAAATTGTTCAGAAAGAAAATCAAAATAAATTCTCCTAAAAACACAGTGGGATTCTGGAGATTTTGGAATCCTGGAAAGTGGCACTATTTCATTGTGGTACTTGAGGTTTTACACAACACTGGCTTACCTAGTGGTAAGCTGGGGTCTTCTGTTAGTAAGAATATCAATATAGTTTTCTCATTAGCGGGAGAGAGTCCATTTCTAGTTAGCTGCTCATCTGAAGAGAGAATTGAGCATCATTGCAGATTTCTTATGCTGTGTCTGGGACATTGGTTTCTAAATCCGGATTAATTTTTAGCAATATCGAGAAGATGGCACAGTCCTGTTATAGATATGTTTAATAGCACAGGAAGGTACATTGTTTTCAGTGGACTTTGAGATGCTCAGATGAAGTAGTCACCTAATCCCAATTCCAGGACTACTGGGCAAACTGATGTAGGAAAAAGTAAAAGTGATTTTGGTTACATCAAAGAAAGTGTTTTATTTTCCCTGCTGAAGAATGACCACATTTACTGTGAAAAAATAAATAAAACCACTACAAAATTATAATTGTAATGTCTCCCGATGCTGCTGTCAGAGACTGAAGATGGAAAATGTAAATAATTCTTACGATGATTCCTTATTCAAGAATCCTCCATGACAGCAGCTTTATCACACATTTCATTTCTTTTTTTTGTAATGAGGAGTTATTTATAATTCATGTTTGTGTCATGAGTGGGAGTTTAAGCGCTGATCCTGTCCCTAATAGATAGGTGGGACTATCTGTCATGGTGTTGCTGGAGGATTCATGAAAAATAAATTATCGGTGATGATATTTTTACATAGGAATAATGTTTTTAGAGGGTTTTTTCTTAGTTATAAGTAGTACTCCCTTTTATTTTGTCCCTGTGAATGTTCAATAATACACATGGACACAGTTCAATTTAGTAATGGTAATAATTTAGAAAGAGAATGCTGTGAGCAGATGAAGACCAATCGGTCTTTCTTGTCTAACAGTTTCCCATACAACTGGATTGATCTGAGGATTGAGCTATTTTCATGTCAAGCATATTTATCTCAAAAATAGAAAAGTGGGTTTGTGCAGAGATTATATACAGAACAATAGAGACTGAAGGATGCATCACAAGTAATAGAAAACATACAGTACAAATCAAATTAAAACACCTGTGCTAAGCATTCAATTAGTATAATAATGCGATCATACACATAATTTGAATCCTATTACATCAGCACAGTACATAGTCCAATAATGGTACAATGTATATAACGAGTGGGGGCCACATAACCGCTTAGTTGTAAAGGAATATATGACACAGTAAGCAATACAGACTTTTGATTTATCATCCTCTATTCATCATCTATTTATATAGCGCCATTAATTCCGCAGCGCTGTACAGAAAACTCATTCACATCAGTCCCTGCCCCATTGGAGCTTACAATCTAAATCCCCTAACATATACAAACCGAGAGAGACTAAGGGAAATTTAATATCAGCCAAATGACCTACCAGTATGTTTTTGCAGTGTGGGAGGAAACTGGAGCACCCGGAGGAAACCCACGCAAACACGGGGAGAACATACAAACTCCACACAGATAAGGCCATGGTGGGGAATTGAACTCATGACCCCAGTGCTGTGAGGCAGAAGTGCTAACCACTAAGCCACTGTGCTGCCCACAGTCAACATCATTCTTGGACAAAAATTACTCAATGGGATATATTGAATATGGCGCATAGTGAAGCGATGTCTCCGGAACACATCTCATCAGAGGTTTAACAGAAATTTTCGCTCATTTTTCCTTGCGTCCCATAGAGGTATGCAGATAAATGAGTGGGGTTATTTTACCGTAATACCTGGCCATATACATATCCGAACATCCAGGCAATGTTCAGCGGCACCATGCCCTGAATTCAATCAGACCCAATGAGTAAGGATAATAGTTGTGATTTGTGTAGAAAAACGAAAATAAGAAAGTCAAATACTGGAGTTTTTTTGACGAATGTTATACTATATTAACCTTTAATTATTAAATTAATCAGTGAACCATAGATCCTTCTCAGAAGTCCTTGCAACCAGTGGACAAAATAATGGAGACACAACAGCACTGTAAGCATTATGTGGGAAATGCAATCAATAAGTGTTTGTTAGTAATATATGGGCCCGGAAAGCAATGTTCAGAGTGTCCTAACGAATAAAATAGAGACCATAATCATCTAATTTGTAAGCTTGTTGAAGAGGTGTTCTTACTAAGCAAATGCATGATCATTGTTTTTATTGTTTTGTTTTTTGTTTTTTTTTAATATGTAGGATATGAAATGACACTTGTTCGTGTGTTTTTTTTTTTTTTTGTTTTTTTTTTTCTGTGATATAAATTTGTCAGGTTTATCTGTAAGTTTAATACAACATATGACCACCATTTACTGCATGTAAGTAAATTGGTGGTAAAGTGGTACTGCCAGGAAGTAGATTTCCATTTCTGTGACAGGTAGAAACTTTGTAGCAAATACTTTGCTTGTGTTTTAGCAAGAAAAACAATACATTATCTCCACTGGAGGTTTCATATCCTCTTTGCTACTGTCAGCTGTTTCTCTTTACTTATTTGCTTTAAGATGACAGATATTGTATCAGTCTTACATCTACAAGTTATATAATAATGGGAGGTTTTTGGAGTCTGACTTGTTGCATGCATGTGTGTATTTTGTGCTGCTCCTTCCCTAAGCCTTTTGTTGCTGCTGGGATTTAAATACAGTGAAGCCTCTTTCTGATGCCACCCTCGCTTACCACCTGGTATATTCTCTGCACAAATGTATTTGTTCCATTAAACACCACACTCACTATAACAGTTTTGACCTGTGTTTTAATCTGATGCTTTAAAGAGGGAGCCCTGAATTTTTGGTGCTTGATTTGTCTTTAAGTAGTAGCTATACACAGATTCAAATAAAGTGTCTCCATCAATTTCCAGCCATAGAAATAGTGCACTGAATTACAATTGCTTTTGTTATTTTACTAACCGCTTTATTCTGTTCTAGAATTTAAGTGGGATCTGCTAAGAGTTTGCGGATAACGTCCTTTGATTACAACAAGGGATAAACACATACATTCTCATCATGTGAAGAAGTATAGTGTTAAAGTGTGATTACTTTCAGTGTGTCAGTTGGGGAATGTTGAAAGTTCCCACCCTGTAATCATAAGCTAACCTTCTCTTTTTGCATTGTGTATTAATTCACATCGTGGAGCTTTTATTTTTTTTCCCCCAATTAGTGGTTGACATTTCAGTGACATTAATTCAGACACCCAGACTACTGGGGATGTGAGCGTTTATGACATTAAACACAGGGCTGAAAGCTGTGTGTACAAGGCACAATGCAAAATGAGTTTGTGTATCTAAATGTGTAATATTATGCGTAATACAGAATTATATAAATATTTACTGTGACTACATGGATGCACATGGTGCGTGATTAGGCACATCAATATTAAACTATGCTCAGAAAAAGCTGACAGGGTACATTGCTATATAACGTATTTAGAATTTTATTAGCTCAATTAACTAATGCCCCGGAGAATTTTACAAGACAAACTTGCAAAAGTTACAGATTTCTATATAGTATGCATGTAGTTCTACTTTAAGTACACTGCTGCCATTCCCTTAATTACATACTAATTTCATTTAATTTTGTTATAGCACAACTATTTTATCTAAACCAAGAGAAAGCCACACAGCATGTGACATTAACAATGAAGGTTAGATTTCTACATTTTATCCTTAGGTCTCCATACAAAGTTAAATATGCATTGTATATCAGAAGAAGAAACAACTCTGGCTGCAAACCAGACCCATGCTTTCCAGAAATTAATATATTATGTTTTTAATACTATATTATAGATTTTTTGTTTAATTATTATATGACCAAAATATCTGTTCTATCAAAGAAGGTATCAGTGAATTATCACTTGATTTTATATTCTAGCAACTCTCTCTTCCCTATGTGCCACTTCAGTGTACATTAGTGACCAAGAAGCGTTGTGCTGCTGCCTTTCTTCTACCACGGACTTTCACCACTTACATCTGCATCAGGCTCTGTAGACTGCTTGTACTCATTCCTAGAGATGATATGATTGACAGAAGTAGTCTGATGCCTCTCATCACCTGCTTTTTTCCAGTGGCACACAATAGATATCTCGCCCTTGGGTTTATTTAGAAGCAGGGATGATAAGTGCTGTTAAACCCAAATATGTTGAAATATTATTAGTTTACTTTAGATTATTTGTTTATTTTAAAACTGCATTGCCACCAAATTGCTACATTTTACTCACCTGCTCCTCCTTTCCTATAGACCCCTCCTCTCTGTGTATAGAACCAATGTAACATTTAAGTTCAGCACTTTAAAATGGCTGTTGCAGGAGGTGTGTGTGGGAGGACCAATAAGAAGCTGCCATCTTTGTGATTTCATTTTTGCTTTTGATTGGACCTCCTATTTACACCTAGCCCAGCCCTGTCCTGGGTACCTCACACAGCCCTGTAAATATGTGGATAAAATCAATGTAGATAAAAAATTACTGTAGCAGTGCATATAGCGCCTTTCATAGCCAGATATACAGCTTTCTTTTTTTTTTTTTCTTATGAGGAAGATAACATCACTTTTGTAGATAAAGGTTCTACATAGGTCCATCAATCTAAAAAAACAAACACTTTTTTGAAGATAATGGAGAAAGTTGTAACCCAACCTCATATGTACCAATCCTGTATCACCATGTCTGTCTTCTCCTACAGCACAGCCACATGTATGTTAAAGCGCTGGGGTGAAAGGCATCCGTGCCCCCAAAAAACTACATTTTATGACTGTTCTCTCACGGTTTGGTACCAACATCTCCTCCTCATTTGAGCATTTATTTATACTACCCAAAATACTTCAGAGAGAAGTTGGGCCCAAATTCTAAAATTCACACTGCAAAGACCAGGGGAATTTTCGCATGTGTTGGGCAATTAATAAAGTAATTTGTGTAAAGATAGTCTGTTCCAACTGTGGAATGTAAGAGAAGACAGTGGGCTTCCCATTTTGAATTCTTTGGAAAATATCATTGGAGTGGGAGAGGTGGACCTGCTACAGCATAAGACTGTGTAGCTTTCACAGTGAGACGTGTGTTTTTCCCAAAAAATCTCTGACTGCTCCCTGGAATGTAGTGCCCATTATGCTTTGGTGCCATGGTTGTGCATACAGCCAAAATGATGATATGCCTGGCACATGGCATTTGTTTGTTGGATTTCAGGACAAGACTTGGCATTATAGCTGGGTCAGTATAGTTAGAAAGGACCCTTGGTATATACATACTATTAATGTAGTGTTCACGAATACCAGTATGTCTAAAACAATATGCTAAAAATAATGGGTCCCATCAAAAGAAAAGAAAGTTTACTAAAAAGTTTGACAACAACAAAGGAATGGTGGATGTTTGAGGAAGGAAACACGTCTTTTCCCAGGTTCATGCGGTTTGCAGGATAGATTCATGTTAATTTATTGGTTTTGTATGGCAACAATGCCAGCAGCATTAAAATGATGGTAGAATAATTGATAGATTAATAACTGTTTAAAGCTGGAAGTCCTAATAAAGGAGTTGTTTGTGGCAATGTCTCGCTGCCTGGAAAAGGTGTTTGTGATAGCCTGCTGTTGCTAGCAGCGCTGTTATGTGGGTGTGCTTGGTGCTGTCCTCCTCCATTCTTCAATCTCTCTAAATACATGTACCTCTTTGTGTAGTAAGAGCGTGACAGACCTATGTTTTAATGTCATATTCTTTTTTTTTTTCTGAGTAAACAAATAAAATCATCTTGTTACATCAATTGCTGTACCTGTTTCTGGAATTCTGCTGTCATTCCCTTTATATATTTTTCTTAAATTGTGATACATTTCATTAGGCTCTCATTAAAGAGGTAGACTTTGTGTGAACATGTAAGCCAGTCTGGGTGCTACTAAAAGGACTGTCAATAGGCTTCTATGATGTAATGGGCTTAAGGAATGAAACACTGGGAGAGGTGGTTTGTGGAAGTGAGTAACCCTAGACAATTCTTGTAGGTGGTTATTGGAGAATAGAGAGAACTATTTAATATATGAATATAAATGGAGCCTACATATGATGTATTTTCAAAGTTGCAATAGGCACATTGTGTGCTAAGAGAGTTTGATTAGAATCTTGGTTTCCTTGTGTAAGAGAAATAGATGTATTTTATTGCCGTTGTGAAGATGTAAAAAAAAAAAACCCCAGGATCATGTGAGGATTCTTAGAGGATACCTAAAGCTTGTCCATACACAGTCAGTCTGTAGTTCTGCCCCTAGGCATAGTTAAAGGATTATATGTATTTTCAGACCTTCCCAATCTACGTTTCATTAACTCCGATCAGATGCTGATCTGTGTCACAGATGAACAACGTGCTGTAGATTGGTGTGAGTATTATAGGAGAGTGTGAAAAAAATGAGTAATTAGTATAGTAATAGTTTTTTGTTTGTTTTTTGAGAATATTTTGAGCAGGCCATGTGGGTAGTTATGTGGGGAGTATACTACAGGATAAATACAGAAAGGGAAAAGGAGAGGCATGGTGTCACTGAAGTGCCTCAAAAATTCTCAAAAATAGGCTGTGAAGAGTTAGTGTTTAAAGGATAACATCAGTCATAATCACATTTCAATGGAACCTGCATTCCTCTAATTAAATCAAATGGGGACTCGCACAATTCATAGGGTACTTTCTTCCACCGAAACCTATGCTTGCAGTATTTTACAGATGCAACTTCTGGAGAATCTTAAATCACAGCATGTTTGCAGGCAGATTGTTGGAGATGCTCATTGGATGAGCCATGTGAACAGTGCTATTTGAGGATCCTGCAATCAGCAGGTCCCAGCCGGGTAGGACCATCTTTTTTTTTCGTAGGAGAGGCCTTCTATTCAAATCTTATTATGGCTGACATACTTTTTTAATGTGGAAAGTAGCTATTGGATCTTGATGCGATTAAATCAATAGGGACTTTTGTAAGTGGAGGATTTTGGAAAGGTGGTTGTACGTCTCTTCTCTAGAAGCTTAGAGAAAGTGTTAGAAGTTAGCACGTGAAGGTCAAAGGTGAGTTTCTTTAGTTCTCTAGGTTTTGAAATATGCCAACAGCAAAGGAGATTCAGACTAATGGGTAGTTATATCAAACCTTGTAAAAAGGAAAAATGGAAGTGTCCGATTGGTTGCTTTGGGCAACACCTCCACTTTTCCATTTTAGAAGGTTTGGTAAATTTACCCCTAAGTGTTTGCCCTGTAGTTTGCTGAGAGGTTAATTTTAACTTTCTAAGGAAATAAGGCTGAAGGAACACATATTGGGACTGGAAGAGGCTGTTTTGAGATTAAGAGATCCAAACATGGAGATGGGTGAAAGGTTAGTGTAGGGTATTTGTGTGTGTATACATGTATGTGTGTATATGTATATATGTGTGTGTGTGTGTGTGTGTGTGTGTGTATATATATATATATATATATATATATATATATATATATATATATATATATATGTGTATGTATATATGTGTATGTATATGCATGTTGCCTTTGTTTTATCTTTAAAGTAAAAAACAAAAAAATATATTTGTTATCCAAAATACCTGTGACTTAGCATTTTCCAATACCATATCTGTAATTAATTAAATGTAATCCAATGTGCGTTTGTCTCAGTGGCCTGACTTTACTTCTGTGTATCTATGGCATCCTATACCTTTATTGGAGCACAGTTGTTTCCTGGCTAGATAGACTGCCAGTAGTGGATGTTAAAAGATGTAGAATTCCTGTCGGAGCTTGTCTACGGATAGGTTGTAAAACTGCAAAGTTAATTCTCAGTGTGAAAATGTATAAATCCCCAGGATTTGTTGCATTTACCAAATACAGTACTACAGGTAATCTAGTATGTAGTAATACAGATAATGTTGAGCCCTAACTAACACATTATTAATTATACAATCACCTGCCGTGACACAGGGACCATGTTTAATAAATGCACATTTGCTAAGGTTCCAGTAGAAGTCTTGTGGACAGTGTGTATACTCCTCCTGCACGTTTGTCTCTTCTTGACCATTCCCCATGTAAAAGTTTATGCATTTCAAGTGGTCAGATAAAAATTGCTGTTGCTGAGGTACCTAATTGGCCATATATCTTGTCATATTACAGAAATGAGGAATTTAACAAAGTAGATTTTTCTGTGATTGCTTATTCTGTATCGCCAAGTATAACCTTTAATGTGCTGTGGATTTGTATACAATGAAACATAACTAGTATACAGAATAAAAAAATGTGTTTTCTGTGGTTTTATACTTAAACAGTGAACTGCTTTTAATGATTTATAAAGAAAATAAACCTCTCTGGACCTACCTATGTCGTACTGCTGAAGAATGACTCTTAATGCAATTGCTATCTATTTGCAATGATTCATTTAATCCTCAATCAGTGGTTAAGCATTTTTAAATCAAATTGTCTATATCACAGCAGAGACCTGAAACCTAATGGATGGATCTGTATAGTGACTATTTTTTCAGTTAGTAATCAATAGCAGCACTAGGTAAGAAAGATGCTATAGAATATATTCCCAAAGATGGCAATTTAATTTTCATCTAAATTGTGCTGACTCTTTAAACCCATGGCTGAATTATATCTAAATATAACATTGATATCTAATAATTATAATGCTGTTGTGACAGAATCTAAATTGTTTATAAAGTATCTCCATCATTAGATCTGCCTCTAATACAGAAAGTGCCATGTACCAGAGCAATAAAAACAATTTTAATTGTGCCATTTTGTCTTGTAATTGATCCTAAATTGATTTTTTTTTTTTAAAGTATAAATGTAGATCCTTTCATATTCCAATTTGAAGAAACCTGTCTGACTGTTTATTAAAGGTTTTTTTCTGCTCTTTGTGACTCGTGCCTATCCTTCAATTTATGCAGCACAGAAGGCAGTGCCTTTAGTGCTGTATCTAGAGTATATGTTCGTGGGTTCCAAATCCACGAGCCCCTGTGACAGGCCAGGTGTCCTTTTTTTGCTACACAAATACAGGTAGTAATCACTTCCTTCTATCTGCACTGTCCTCGAAGCTGCTTGCATGACACTAACAATGCAGACAGGAGAAGGCCTTTGCTTCTGCTGAGTTCAGAGAGGTGTCAAACCTGTGCTATTTTAGTCTGCTACAGCTTCAATATCAGTCCTACACTGAGCTTCAATTGATTGCCCGTGTTCAGTCCAGAAAAGCAAATAGACATTCTATTGGGCTATAAATGACACTGAATAATAGCAGATCTCAGAAATCTGGTGGGAGCGTGTGTCGGAGATGTGCAACCCGATATACTTCAAGGGTCTCACATTACCCTTAATTTCAAAACCACTTTGGCACCCCACATCACTTATCCCAAAAAGTACCTACATGCTCTAAAATTCCCCCTCGTGCCACTCTGATCTGCCACTTGCTCCAAAATATCACTGCAAGCTCTCAGACCTCCACATGTATTTGAAAATTGTAGGCTGTTGTAAGTGTTCTTTGCGCACAATGATGAATTGGATGTTGCTGCGTTCTCTGGGGTTTGGTTTGTTTCTGGTCATGGGCCGTGCAATTTTACGCAAATACGGCATGTATCGGCATTTTCGTTTGTTGATGGATCAGGCCCTAAAAGTGTAAGCACTAATTAAACCAGTATATTGTTTTATCATTACCATAGATTCTAAAATGGCATAGATGCTACAAAGCATTTCGGCAATAAAAAAAAGATGGTCAAAATTATTTGACATAAAGGAGAAAATTAACAATAAATATGTTCAGTCTGAAATAATCTGATGAAATATTTTAAAAATATATTGTTTTAACCATTGTTAGATCTGCTATTAAGGTACACTAATTCATACTGATTGTCACAATCCATTAGCCTGCGTGACGTGTGTGTGGCAAAGGGTTAATCAAAAATAACCACCCGGTCTATTTTATTATCTTTCACTGTCTATGCCACAGACTACCTTTGCCTTAGCAATTATGCCACCACCAAGGTTTTTTGTGAAGAGCTGAGACTCTTACTCAGTAAGCCTTCGGTTCTCCCTTTAAACAAATCTATCATAATTTACTTTTATCAGTTAGCATAAACCAACTGATCTCCTCTTTTTCAACTATGTAGCTTTCTGAAACCAAGTGAAGCCTGACACGTGAATTTGTAAGAAGAGACCTAAACTTATTAACTATAATCGATTTCTGGAAAATAAATCCACAATGCTTAAAATGAAAGCCATTAAAAAAATGACATAGAAAGATATACAATAGTTTCTTGTAAAATAAAAGCAAAAAAAAAAAGACTGAAATGATAACGTACGATCGTTTAGTTTCTGCCTTGCTGGGAGAGCATGGGAAAAGAGACGCTTCTTAATATGAAATTGACTCCCAAAAGAGTAACACATTTCTTAATTACAGGCCATTTTTAAACATGCTGCAGGTACACACAGCCCCCCTTCCACTGTGATGTCAAAACTAGAAAGTCTGTGTAAATGCAAATTAGTTGTTTATGACCTCTGTTCAAACACATTTCAAGTCAGGTTTTCTTTACCTTTACCTTCTCCCCAGAACGTCCTACAAAGATATTGCCTCCATGCAACAGGTCATAAGTTTCCCTTCACTTGTATACAATACATAACTCCTGTAAGTTCTATTTGAGAAATACATTTTCCTGTGTCCTCTGGTGAAGTTTAATAATTGGATGAAAGTGTTAATAAATATTTTCTATACACTAATTTCTAGCAATGCGATCAAATAATTATTTTAAAAAATAAAATGCAAATAAGTTTAATCTATTTATTTTAGTTAATGTAACATAGAATGTGGTGAAAAAGCAAATTAATGTATCCAACATATTAATTACATAGAGCTTGGTCTCATTCTGTTCACAATCGCATTAGAACGTTTCCGGTTTTATTTATGTAGCGCTAGTTATAACTAATATTACTTTTCATATAGCGAATAGTAGCTCCAGAGAGGTCATAAAAGAACCGGTTTATACAGGTCGAGGGGTGGGAGCCTGAGAAAGGACACTTGGCAATCTCAAGGAACAATGACAAGAGGAATCGGCCAATGGCAAGTCGACTTCTTGGGAGGTCATGAGCCATCGACCTATGAATATGGACCTTAATACTAGAACTGTGTATCTTTGTGATGTCACTGCGTTTTACAACTGTACAGTGTAAAAATTGTTCACCTCCTGGCATTGGAAACTAGAGCGTTCTGATAGATTTTATTCACAAAATATTACAAGGCAAAGTTTGGCATGCATACGCTTGCACTGTTAGCACTAAAACAAGCTTCTATGTGCTTTGGAACCACAGCGATTGCATCTGAGAATCTTTATTGCAAACGATAGATACGGACGTAACACCTTATTTCCCATTATTAACACTCATCCCAGCTGCTGAGATTTAGATTGGATGTAAGCAAGGATAATGATGTGTGGTTTTTCCATACTAACTAACATGCACTTTAAGGGCCTGAGTCATTAAAGAGACCAAGGTAAAAGAAGTAGAAAATTTGATCCCGGACAAAACCATGTTGCTGTGCAAGGGATGCAAATTAGTTTATTATTTTGCACATAAAGAAAATACTGACTTTTTTTTTTTTTTAAACAAGTGTTTATTGACGGTCATAAAGAGTTAACAATGCGAAATGGATACATAATATATCAAACAGAATATAATCAAAACAAAGAACAGATAAGCAGAGCTCTCCGTGTGTTGGAGAGAAAATACGTCAGATTCTATGAGAAAAAGGACTGATATATTTTTATGTTTGAAAGAGAAGAAAGAAAAGAGAAGAAGGAAGAAATAGAGAAGGATGAATGAGAAAATGAGAGATGAAGGGGGGAGATGGGGAGGTGTGGGAGAGAACACTCTTGAGTCAAAGACAATGAATCAAGACGATGAATTAAGAGGGGGGGGATTACAAATGAGAAGGGGGGTATGATTGGGTAAAGGGGGAGCAGTATTGGAAGTAAGACATCCAGGGATCCCAAACCTTATTAAAAGATTTGGCCGTGTTTCGTATAATACTAGTCATGTATTCCATCCTACACGTTTGCCAAATCCTGTTAGTTACAGCGGAAAATGAAGAAGAGGCAACCTGTTTCCAATCTATGGCAATTTGACAAGTGGCCGCTGAAATAATGTGACGAGCAAGTTTATTTTGGTGTCTAGTGGTCATGGGAAACCCGAGGGGTAGAAGAAAAAATGTAGGGGTAAGGGAATTTGAATTAACATTTCTATCAAAGCTTTAATTTCACGCCAGAAGGGAATCCTTATCGGACAGTCCCACCATATATGTAGGAAAGAGCCCACGCCAGAGCATAGACGCCAACATCTATCGGAGGAATCAGGCAGTATCTTTTGTAATCGAGTGGGAACATAGTACCACCGGAAGAGGAGTTGGTAGACATTTCTTTAAAAAATTGAGCTGGAGGCAGCATTGTCTCGAATTTCCAACCACTCCTCCTCGTCAAGAGGGGAGCCCAGATCATGTTCCCATGCCAACTCATGAAGGTCACGGGGAGGAATAGAGGGAGCAACTAATTCAGAGTAGAAAATACTGACTTTTTTATGTCATGTTTCACACAAATAATTGATAACTTTATTTTTACAGTAAAATTTAAAGTTGATCTAGGACATGCTCCACCCAAACTATAAATCTGTCCCCATACTTTAAATTTACCTCCCCATCCCAGTGCAACATGGGTTTGCGAGGTGTAAAGTTACTCCTTTTTTTTTTTTTTTTTCTTTTTTTCTTTTTTTTTTCTTTGCTCTCCTTAATGACTTATTATTGATCCTTGTGATTACTTGGTAATGCATGTACTCAATTTTGATGGAGCTCTGTTTTGTGCATTACATGCAGTTTCATAAACAGGTCTGTTTTGTTACATATCAAGAATAATTAAATTATTTTTGTAGATATAAAGGGTTTGATGAAAAGCACTGAAGCAAATCTAGAAATTAAAAGCTATGTCTAGGGAACGTTGCAGGAGGGCAAGTATAATAATGAGCTCATGCAGTAACTGTTATGGTACATCAAGTTTTTTCACTTGTCTGCTACGTCTAATTACTGTGTTCTAATTACATTCAAACACAGTATTTGTATATATTGAACTTATTACTATGGGAATATACTGGTCAATCCATAGTTCAATGAGTAAAATACAGAGAACCTTGTAAAAAGTTTCAAAATTGCTTTCATTCCAGCTATATATTGCCGTGCAAACACATCTTGACTGACTTCAGGACACAAATTAGCATAATGCAGCTTGGCAAGCACAGCTACAGACAGAGGGTGAATAAATTGTTTTGAATTATGGAATTTGAAAAAACACATTAACTCCGTACTAGTAAATGTCACATGAACGTTGAAAGATGCATATTTTTGCACCTATTCTTATACACAGGTAAATATTATACCTGAATGGGGTAACTATTATACAAAGGCTAAATAAAAAGTATACATATGCTTTTGGTGTTTTTCACATTTTCTTAGATTATGGATGAATGCATTGCCCCATAACATCTTCAAGAATTCTTCTTCCATTATCACTCTTTGCCCTACAACTGCTTCTCCTATTTGAAAATTTTGTTTAAAGATAATTATTTTGTTATGTTGCAGAGGACTGTGAATGTTATCATCTTGTGATGAATATATTTTGTGGTTTACTCAGAATATCATTTAGTAGTTACCAGTTTTCTTAAATTTCTGACATGGCAGTGTTATCAGCTACTGTATGTATGTTAGAGAAGAACATACACATTATTACTTTCTAATTTCTAGACGGTTCTTTGTTCTGAGTATATACAGCACAGCTGTGTTCATTTTTAGACATCATTATGTCACCCCGAGTGAGAAAAAGGGAAGTTTAGTAGTGATGTAAATCGGATAAAAATCTGTTTCTTATTTATGAGAACTGCAACTTTAAATTTACCTTTTTACATTTGGGGGATTAATACCCCTTTGTGCCAGCTAAGAACTGTGCATAAGAAAAGTTTTTCATAGTTGGAAGTGGATGCATACAATAACTGGTGGTACTTAGCAGAGATGTCAGGAAGCAGAGTAGTGGATCCCATGTCCTTAAAACAGCACATTTTTCCCAGCTCCAAAGTTGTTTATTCTACTCCTGTATGGTAGTGATTAGCCATATAAGTAGATGATTGTTTAACCAACCGATGTTTAGCTACATTAGAATTTATTTGGAATGGGAGCCATAATTATGAATAAGAAAAAAAGTAAAATGTAATCCCTTATTCTGTACTTAATGTTGTCAGACATGTCTGACGCATTGTATGGTCATGTGCACAATGACCGTACAGAGGCCTGGCAAAAAAACTGGTTAAGCAGCAAATAATCTTGTGACTAGTAACAGACAGTAAATGAAGTGCAAGAGGAGGATAAGTTACAGATTGTATTGGACTCCTGAGGCTTGCACCAATTACCTTGGTTTGAAAAAATAAATTTTGTTTTTTGTTTCTTATGTTCTCACATCTTATAGCGTTGGTTGTCCTTGTAATGCATTTAAGGGCCCTTAGAGCTGTGATCAAGTCTTAGTCTTGACAGCCTGTCCTCTTACGCTAGATTATATTTGTGGCTCACAGAAAATTGAGTTTGCTATTTACTGTGACCTTTACACAATTAGAGAATGTTTCTCTGTTAATTTCTCTGTTCACTCTGCTTTTGGAAGCTAATGTATAATAGCAAATAGATCGAATTTTGTACACTCCTGTATTTATCTACACTCTAGAGTGTTTTATTTTAATGTTGGCATAAGACGTGTGCCATCTTTTGTTTAATTTGGTATAGTTGTGTTTCCTTGGGGGGGGGAGGGGCGTGTGTGGGTGTGTTTTTTTTTTTTGTTTGTTTTTTTTTTCCGTTTTGTTTTTAAGCCAAGTAAAAGTTACCAATGTACGAAGGCAGGATCTCATAAGGTTAAAATGAGTTTACAAACGAACACTTCAAGAATATTTTGTCAAATACTCTAGATTTAAATTAGAGCTGATATGCGCGTCAGTACGAATAGGGACGATCTGATGTCTCTTACTATAGAAGCAGCTTGGATTGCAAGATGACCCTAAAGCTTGTCAGTATAGGTCAAAAAGTGGTTATCCCTATAGATGCTTTTTAAAGTTTGTGGAGCAGCATTCGTTGGAGTGACCAGAGAACCATAACTTAGTATTAAGTGGAGAATCTGGGTTGAGCTCTTATCACAGGTCTGTGATTTTCTGTATTTAGCTGGAATATTAAAGTATAATGCACATAAAGCTTCATGGTGCTTACGGAATATGTTGGTGCTATATAAATAAATGATGATGATGATGGGTCACCTTTTTCAGTACTATAATCTCTGCTCCACCATATACTGCTGTGTTTACATGTAAACTAACATTTCAATTCCATGTTTCAAAACAGTACTGCACTGTGAATGTTTATGGTCTGTAAAAGGAAAAATGCAACTTTTTAATATATAACATGTATGATGCTTAAGTTGTTTGAGCTGTTGAATGGAATAGGATATATGAAGTAGTGTTAGTTGGGGCGGGTTAAAGTTAGTTACTGGAGGCTACATCCTAAGCAAACATTGGGTGCAGTACTGTGTGATAAATTAGATACATGTCTATACTTTATATCTTCTTTGTTGTTCTGATTGAGAGGCTGGAAAATTTGGAACCATTTCTAAATTGTATTACATATGGGGCTATATTTACTAAACTGCGGGTTTGAAAAAGTGGGGATGTTGCCTATAGCAACCAATCAGATTCTAGCTTTCATTTATTTAGTACCTTCTACAAAATGATAGCTAGAATCTGATTGGTTGCTATAGGCAATATCCCCACTTTTTCAAACCCGCAGCTTAGTAAATCTAGCCCTTAGTGTTTTTGATTTTTTTTATTTTAAACACCATTTAAAGCATTTTAGTTTACTGAACTATTTTAACATTTGTTTAAAAAATAGTGAGTGCTACTGTATTCAAAATACACTATTCACAATTAAAAACTGCAAACAGTTTTCTTTAGGTGGTCGCAACAGCTGAAACATGGTAGAACCAGCTAAAACATTTTCAAATATAGCGAATTTCTTTTATTGGTCTAAAATTTGAGAAATTCAAGGAAATTTTAGAACCAATTTGTCAGCTGTGTCTAAGAATCGATATGGAGCCGCTTTGAGCATCTCTAGGTCTATCCTCTCTTTCATGGTCTATGGCAGGGTTTCTCACCTTATTTCTTTATCTACTTATCACATTCTCCAGTTGTTTGTTTATTGTATGTAGATTTATTCTAAAGACACCATGTTATTTACTGTGGTACGTTGGTTATTTATTAGGGAAATACCCCATGAAACTGTCTGAGTTACCACAATTGGTACACACGCCACACAGGTTTTGAAACTCTGCTGTACGGGCAACTCTGCTGTACGGGCAGAACAGATCCAACCCACTCGTTCCATATTTACATTTACGTCTTTTTGTATGAGAGTGAACATCTCATACTGTTGCATAAAGCCTTTATGGGTACACTGCCCAACTATATAAAATACTGAAGTGTTTAATTGGCCTTGAAGTCTGTTTGGCTGCTAATTGATGTACACCAAGGGTTCATTCACTTTACATTTTTAATGAAATTTTAATGTATTGGCTAAGACATGGACAGAGCTAGATACTGTTAATGATGGAGTACACACCACTGCACTCCAACATTTTTGCATGTATATTTTTACAATGCACCATATGTCATTTTTCATGTATTGCCATGTCTTTCCCCATTTGTGCAACTGAAACCTCTATGAAATAATTATTCAGACACAGAAGTAAATGAAACCTTTTTTTTTAACCAAAACATCAGTGAGGATATTTCCTTATACTGGGGTATGTTTTCAGGGTAGACAAAATACTTTTGAATTCAGATTGTTATATTTATCTCTTATCCTGTTTGGAAAATGTTTGACGATGTATATAAATAATTACAATCTAATTTCAGTACCTTTTTATATTGAACAACACTGGCAACCTATTATTTAACTGAGAAGTTGTATTCAATATTCTTGAGGAAGCGTTGCACACATGCAAAGGGCCATGTATGGCAATATTTTGGTAGCTGGATTTTATTAAATAATGTTGTACATGTTTTTTTAACATATTCAAAGCCTAGTTCAGCTTTCAGCCACCAAAGAACACTGACTGTTTCTTCTGGCTCTTGAAAATAACCTTGACGTTTTATTTCTTTGTTAGTGTTTTTTTTTTTGTCATTTAATACTTGTGCTTGAAATAGTTATTGTCCAGTGTGAAGCAATCCCTGCAGAAAAGGGGTAATATTTTCTGCAACTTTTCCATTTCATCCAGTACAGTAAACTATAGGCAGCCATTTTTGTTGGCTGCATCCTACTATGATTTGGCGTGGACACTCCTCTGCCATACAAACATAAATATTTTTGGGGGAGTTCATTTTAATTAAGGAAAAAAGTTAGCCCAGTGATGGGCAACACAATATACTTCAAGGGCTGCACGTGCAGCCCTCCGACCTTAAAAAGGGCCGCACATTGACCGTTAATTTCAAGGATAAGAAAAATAATCCCAAAGCAACTTCGGCACCTTTACATGACTCGTCCCACAATTCAGACCTGCCGCTTGCTCCAAAATAACCCCACATGCCCTCGGACCCCCACTTGTCATAAAGTGGCCTCCGATCCCACATGTACTCTGAAAGTCCCCCATATGCTCCCCACCTGCCACTCAGACCTTCCCCACACTTTCCAGCAGAGCCGAAGCCCACAGACTGAGGAGGGAGAGCCTATGGGGCAGAATGCACTGCATTAACTTCTCCTCCTCTTGTTGTGCAGTGTGCAAAAGATGTTGCAGAAGCCAGCAGCTTCCAATCCGTCTTATTCTCTGCTTTATTATAAATAATGAAGTAGATCTGGAGTAGCCAGCTGGGGGCTGCCATAGAGGAACCAAAATGGGAAACCCATGGAAAACAATAGAACATGCCTACTGCTGATCTAAAGTGTCTCGGGTTAGTTAATACTTCTAAAATTAAACCATACCCAATACTACGTAATACTTTGTTGAATTGCAAAGCTTACTTACACATTCTTGTCCCGTGTGTGTGTATAAGTGGCAATGGAAATTCTATAATTTAATCAGGTACATGATTGGGATCACAATTCAAGTCCGATGACCATGTAACACCTGTTTTCAGTGATTTTTAATTATATATATTGGTAGGCAACTCTGCACTTTGAATTAAGAGGTGGCATGAGCCACCTAACTTGTCTAACTTGCCTAACTTGTGGATTTCGGTGCTGAGATGCACAAGTTAGGCAGTGCACCTCCTCTAGTCCTGGATAGCTCTTGGGCATGGATGTAGATGACAAGTTGGTCACCACACAGTGTCATTTTTTACAAAGTCTCTTTTTGAAGATATTGGGTCACAGGTGATGCAATCAAATGTCTCCATATTTTAAGAGCTAGACCATCTCTATCACAAAATAAACTCTTTTATTTAAACAACTTAATCACTCCAGTACAATATTTGGTTTCAAAAAAGTAAATAAACTATATATACAGCTCCTTACTCTCTCCAGCACAGTTCTTAAATGGGCAATATGAATGTGGTTGCAAGTACATTTCCTTACTGCTCCTGCACACATCTTAAACTGTTGATGTAGTCACAGTCGCAAGTTAACAACTTGGTTGCATACCATCTGTGTCCCAGTACATTCCAGGTTCTCCTAATCTCAGTAGTTCCACAGCTACACACAGTTCAGCCTCTATCTGCTTCCAATATACATGTGCAGGCTCCACAGTACAGCTTATCTCTATGTCTCTTCCGATTGGCAGCCACCAGGACTCCCCTCAGCAGAAGAGGAAAAAGAAGGTAAGAGGAGAAGGGGAAAGTGTGTGTTGGGGCAAGTAGTAGAAAAAGGTGTGGAGATGTATAAAACAAATTGGGTACAAAAAAACACGGGTAGATAGAGTTGCACAAATTTTAAAGGCAGACACAAAATGGGAGTAAGAAAGAGAGAGAATCAGAAACACACAGAGAAGACAGAGATGTCAAAGATGAAGAAAGACAGACATGTAAAAGAGAGGGGGACAGAAGCACACATACAAAATTGCAGACAGAGAAAAACAGAGGAGAAGAGATGGGGGGTGATGGATACATGGAGACAGACACATGGAGTGAGGTGGGGAAAGGTGGAAGTTTGCAGACAGCAGAAAAGCAGGGGAAGGAGGTAATCTGTCCAGGAATGATGTAGAGGAGGAGCAGAGAGATCAAGCGGCATCAATTGGCACAGAAAGAGGCTGCGCCCCCTGTGTTTTCAGAGTGGCAGCATGCTGCCTCCCTACAGACAATAGGCACCTGACGCACCTCCCTCATTACTACCCTGACTATTATGCCACAGGGGTCGTTACAGGCATAAAAAAAAAATCCGCCCACAACTAAAAATTTAGGTAATATATGTTAAATAGGAAATTGACAATTGCGTTGCCTTTAATGCAGTGGCGGAATTACTATTTGGGTGGCAGGTGCCATGCACTGGGGCCAATGGAGATAATGGGGCCTGCTGCATGGCAGATGCAGAGCGTTGGGGGCCCCGGTTCCCTTGCTTCCCTCTTCTCTGCATCGGGACCCACAGCTCACTAGTTCCAAACCTAGGGACCCTCTCTCCTGCTGGGGATGTGGCTTTTTGTAATCTGTTCGCTATAAAAACCTTATCTATAAAATTAATCAAATTTTTAATGTACTTTAGTTTGAAAGATTACGTATTTGGAAACTAACATACACTTACACTACATCACTATTTGTCTTGTTAACTGTGCTTCAAAGGATACAATAACAATAGTCTAACTGACAATTTACTGGTATTTTACATGTTTTCACAGTTACTTGTGCATAAATTTATATAAATGTCCCCAGTGTATTTTGTAGATCTCTTATTGCTAAGGGTACTTCCATAAGAGCTCTTTTTGTTAGGCCAAGCAAGTGTTACATTACTGTTCATGATAATTTGGTTGCTGTGTTACATTGGGGCTGTTTGAGCATTAATGCGACTGTCCCCACTCTCCTATTACAAAAGGAAAATTCTCTATGCAAAATATATTTGCGCTAATGTTATCAGATTTATAAACCTAAATCTGGGGACCTTCTCCTATATCAGGCTGTTGATTTCTTAGATCTTGCTCCTTTGAAGTCAAATTCCTTGTGACAACGCTATATCCAGTTTACAGCAGAAAATAAATATCTCTGTGCACCTGCTCATTCATCTAATACACTAAGCCAGTGGTTCCCAAACTTTTGCAGTTCACAGCACCCTTAGAGTCTCCAAATTTTTTTCAAGGCACCCCTCCAAAGTAATTACTGAGCAGTCCTGTTTTAGAAGTAGTTGGGTCAAAAAAATGTAATAAGTATTTAGGTCAGGACAGAAATACTTATTTAGTTGTATGCAAAAATGCCCCCTCTACATCCAGACACACTGCCCCCTCTGCATCCAGTCACTCTGCCCCCTCTCACACTGTCCCCTCTCACTGCCCTCTGTCACGCTGTCCCCCTCCTCTGTCACGCTGTCCTCCTCCTCTGCCCTCTGTCACGCTGTCCTCCTCATCTGCCCTCTGTACCCCTCATCTGCCCTCTGTCCCCCTCCTCTGCCCTCTGTCATACTGTCCCCCTCATCTGCCCTCTGTCATACTGTCCCCCTCCTCTGCCCTCTGTCATACTGTCCCCCTCCTCTGCCCTCTGTCACACTTCCCCCTCTGCATCCAGTCACGTTGCCCCCTCTGTCACCTCTCACTGCCCTCTGTCACGCTGTCCCCCTCCTCTGCCCTCTGTCACGCTGTCCCCCTCCTCTGTCACGCTGTCCCCCTCCTCTGTCACGCTGTCCCCCTCTGTCACGCTGTCACACTGCCCCCTCTGCCCCCAGGCACTCTGCCCCCTCTGCAGCCCTCTGTCACTCTGCAGCCCTCTGTCCTCCTCCGCTGCCCTCTGTCCTCCTCCGCTGCCCGCTGTCCTCCTCCGCTTCCCTCTGTCCTCCTCCGCTTCTCCCAGCCATAAAAAAATGAGAGAGCACATAAACTTACCAATCCACTGGGCGCCGGGACCCAGCAGCCTCCTCTCTCCCGCAGCTGTCACTGACGTCGATATTCAGTGACAGCTGCGGGAGAGAGGAGGCTGCTGGGTCCCGGCGCCCGGCAGATTGGTAAGTTTTTATGTGCTCTTTCTTTTTTTTAATGGCTGGCCCGCGGCACCCCAGTTACAGTTTGGGAACCGCCGCACGAATACAAGATTTTTCTAAATAAGAAATGTCACATTCCATTGTAAAATACAACAGTAGCCCGACCATTATTCAATGCATTCTTAGTTCAAGTCATGGGAACTTTAAAAAATGCCCTGTGAAAACTTATAGCCATAATTTAATGCAAAAAATGGGAGTAAACTATCTATGTTTTTTACATTACAAAAATATTCCAACATTTCACTCGAAAAATATTGAGAATTCTACATATACACCGTGACAATGAATCCCTATGATTAATAAAAATGTAGGTTGATCATATTGCCTTATATCAAAAACAGAAATGTTTATATAATCTCTTAGAACAGAAACATCCCATGTGAAAGGCCACAACAGCACAAAGTGTGGGCTTCACAGTGAGCAGTTCTAAAAGTGGAATGCATCCTTGTTATTTATTGAACTCTTTGACAGTGTAATTTGTACTTGTACGCATTTATGGTGCTGACTCACTTCTATCTAAATCCGTTTATTCATAATGTTGTGACTTAAGCCAAACTTATATAGTGGCTTCTGTGTAATTGACTCCCATAGTTAAAACACAAAAGTTGTTGTTTTTTATTTTAATTAAATATGTGAGTCCATTTTTCACTGCCAAAAACGTTTCTGTTCTATTCTTTCTTTTGTGTGTTTGTGTTTTTAGAGCTCACTCTGTTTTATGGAATTCCCAACAATGTATAATGACACGAGCTGTGATTCAAGGAAAGGTGGTTGGAAATTACTTTAAAAACAAAAGTGTGTTGCCATTTAACTGAGGTAGATGAATGGTTCAACGGCCACTGAATCCAGCCGGTTAGCTGCTAAATGCTTTGTTAATCTCATGGTAGTAACATTTAGAGCTGATGCTGCCCTAAGCATTGTGTGAATACATCCTAAATTTGTGACATTACACCTAATATACTTATGCCCCTCTATCTTATAGCCCCTCTTTAGTTATTTATTATAGGGGGTCGATAAATATGTGTAAAGACACAAAAAAATAATCATTAAACCATGCTTCTCTATTTGTACAGACTTTGCTAGCAATGTGATTTTGTTTTTTCTTAAATATGATTGCATGATTATGTTGTGCTTCTGACCTATGATGTAGGAAACCATTTTTCCTCAGGGCACTTTTGTTCTTCCTTATTACATACACCCAAGAACTGTTGTGTAGTGGTTAGCACTTCTGCCTCACAGCACTGGGTTCGATTCCCGACCATGGCCTTATCTTTGTGGAGTTTGTATGTTCTTCCTGTGTTTGTGCTCTGGTTTCCTTCCATAATCCAAAAACATACTAGTAGGTTAATTGGCTGCTACTAAATTGACCTTAGTCTGTCTGTGTGTGTTACAGAATTTAGACTGTAAGCTCTAATGGGGCAGGGACTGATGTGAGTTCTCTGTACAGCGCTGCAGAATTAGTGGTGCTATATAAATAAATGATGATGATACACCCACATGTGAGTGACCAAATTGGTCAAGGTTTAGCTTGTCGTGAAAAGGACCGCGTGAATTGATTACTTCAAGTTTCAGTGGAGCCTGTTCGTGCCGTTGAATTTTTTTCTTTGTGCCTCACATACATGCTGATGGCGTCATTCTAACTGTATTTACCATCATGCTGGTAGGATAATTAATGAATATTGGCTTGTTTCAGAAACCACAATCAGTGATATTGGGCTAATTGCTCGTTATTGCAGTGTGTGGCTAGCATTAGAAATGACAGACCACTTAATCTAAATAAGTTGAGCTTCTTATTAGTGTTTGGTTTGACAAGTCCCATTCAATTACTTTTTATTTTTCTGCAGCAGACTGAAGCTCAAAAAAAAATAAACTGTTTTTAAACATGTGAACTGTTCTAATCAACCACCTCCCCCAACAAATGTTTCTTTTGTGTTCAGTTTCAACAATTATCATTTGTATTTGTTTCCTTTAGAACTGAGGCTTACAATATATTCATCATTACAAAACACAGAAAACGGAGGTCAAAAATAACAAATGTAGACTTGGCAGCAGATAAGGAGCACAGAAAGGGTAAGAAGATGGGGAAAAGCACTACTGAGAAAACTAACTACTGTGGTAGTTAGTAACTAGTGATAGTGAAGACAGCGACAGTAGGATGAAATGGAAGAGAACAGTGTACGAGATACCAGTTCAAGCAAAATACAACTTTGGTTTTATTATTAATCATTGTTTTTTAGAAGATTGTCGAGATTATGTTTTGACGTTAAATCCTCTTGCTATATTCAAGCCCCTTTATTTGATGCAGCTGTAAGGTTTATTTTTTTAAAATCACTACAAATCCTCCAGGGCACACAGGAACATTGTATGGTGTTATTTATAGTCGGTGTTGTAAGCAATAACTGCAAGTTCAGTCTTGTGAATAAGTAATTGTGCAGCATTCAGTAATGTAATGGATGACCCCTTTTATGTTATGCTGCAAGACCTGGATATTAACTAATGCTTCTTTGGTATAACTATGTGAATAAAAGACAGAAGCCAGGTAATTCTTTTAAACAAACTCTCACACTGACAGATGGAATATGACTGACTGTTTATGTTGTCTGCTAGTTGTAAAACCCTGCAACTTCACTAAGATGGATTTGGATCAGTTAAAAAGAAGCAAAGTAAATGTAATGCCTTCTGATGAACATAATCGCAAAGATCTACTTTTCTAATGGGGATTATACCAATAAAAATAAGTTGCATATGATAATTCAGCGAAAAAATGAATCCACAATGGTGTTTTTATATATGAAACATGAAGGAAATGTAGTTTTTATTATTGGGTGAAGTAATCAGACGTCAAGGCCTGGACTACCACTGCTACGCAGACGACACTCAGTATCTGCAGCAAAGCATGGGTATAAGAACCCAATACCAGTCCTAAATGACTGTTTAAACTGAGCTCCAGGAGAGGATTTGTCAGATTCTTGGATTGAATTCTGATAAAGCAGTCCTTATGATAGGAGTGCAATGTCAGACAACCAGATTGCAGCTTGTCCAGCCAAATAGGATAAAACTTGGGGGTTCTGATCATGCACAAAATCTTGGTGGTGTACTTTATTAATGCTTTATATTAAAATATCAGTTTTCAGTCATGATTAAATCTAGATTTCTTTCTACACTTCTACTTCCATTTGTGTCTTCATACTTGGGCTACTGCAATGTGCTCTGCTTGGGTCTCCCAGAAAAAGAGTTGTACTGCTTGCATCTGGTACAACATGCAGCAGCAGCCAGGCTGTTTTATTCAACCAGCCCCATTCCTGCCACTCCTGTTCTCCATTCCCCTTGCTAGCTGCCTGTAACATGGCAAATCTGATTCAAGTTTGGTTTACTGTCATGCAAAGCCCTACATAACTCTTCTGTGTTCCATTATTCCTTTGTTTATTTTGTATCATGTGGTTTGTTTGGTTTTTTTTTTTTTAAATCTTTTTATTACTTTTTCTCAGAAGTCAGAAAAAGACATGACCGTAACAGTAACAAACACAAAGTATACAATACCAATTACTTATTTAGATGCGTTCATATACAGTCAAAATTTTAGTCCAGTGACTGAATTTGCTTAAATTATACATCGACAGTATATATAACTTTATGCTTATAACAATTTAAAATCTATATCGAAGAGAACAAGAAAAAATACAGTTTTAAGGAAAACAAAAGAAGAAAAAAGAAAAAGGGGGGGTAGTAGTTGCCACTTTAGCGAGCAGAAGTCAGCCAAACAGTACAGATCAATCTTTTTCCAACCTAGTAGTTGTCTGTGTCTTTTAGGGAATGTAGAGGGAATAAGACTGGAGATTACTTTTGAAATTTTTCTCTGTATTCAGAGTGAACTCAAAACCTCAGCATCCGAGAGAGTAAGCAGTATCTTCCGACTCGAATAGATTTTTTTTTCATTAGGCGGGTCGAGAATTAGCTTAATTGTTTAAGTAAATACCAAGTAGTATATTCAAATAATTTATAGATATTTTGTTGGATCGAGGGTTCTAGCGACTCAATATAAGTGCCCCATTTCTTCTGAAATCTTTTCTCCACCTTTTTCTATGTCTGGAAGAGTGGCTCTTCTGTCCAAATAAATAATATTGAAAATTTCAATTTTAAGCATCTCTAGAGATGGAGGCACTGGCGATGCCCAAAATCGCAGAATCAGTTTCTTTGCTACCATAACCAATACAGTCAGAGCAGGTAAAATCCCATAGCCGGGTAGGCATTCCTTCCAACTGTTGAAGTCAGCCAACAAGAGGGGTTCTGCGGCTAATGCCACCCATGATTTAAATGTGTTGTTAATAAAATCAACAACTTTATACCAAAATTTCCTAATCTTCCTGCAGTTCCAGAAGTTATGTAACCAGTCTGCTTTTTGAGATTTGCACTTTGGGCATAGACCTGTCTCTCCCTCAACCATAAACCTACGTCTTGACTGTGGTATATATGCTCTATGAATCGCCTTCAAGTGTATTTCCTGGAGATGAGCAGTAGATAAGGATTTCCAGATAAATTCAAAGTGCAGAGTTAAGGTGATTGGCTCATTTATACTAGAGATGTCTTTTTGCCACGCCTTCACTGTTCGGTTCTAGGGGGTTATATTTTGTGTAGATAGTAGATCTGCATAAATATACCTAATTTTAAATTTGATATTTTTCAAAAAGGAGAGCAGACTTTCCAAACTATCTGGGTTTTCTTTAGATTTCCTCGGATCTATGTTTGAGTTTGCATAATGCCTAAGTTGGAGATACATAAAAAACTGAGAATTAGGGGTCCCTAGTTTTTCTCTTAATTGCTCAAAGGAATAAATCCTGCCATCCGGGTCAAAAATGTCCCTTATTGCCATTATTCCTTTATCACGCCATGCGAGAAAGTTGGTTTGTTTTTTTTTAACCAGCAAATGTAAAACACTTTTGAGTCCTATTGGGATAAAATCGCTATGTAAATCAATGTTTTATTATTCATTATTAGACTGACTTTCCGTATCAGCTTTGTTAAAAACTAAAGTTTAATCAGATTTCCTTTCTCTCTCAATCACAAAAGCCATATAACACAGCTTGCAGTCAGTGAATCTCATTTACGAAGTTAAACAACCAAGGTATGCGGTGGTATGTCCGAGTCTGCCACAAAAACACTCATGCACAAAGTATATATTTATAAAATGTTTATTCTAACATATAAAAAACCATAATAGGTACAACCAATGAGGACTATAATCTGTGCCAAAACAATTGGTTGCGAGGTAGGTGCACCTACACGTTTAA
Source organism: Mixophyes fleayi (assembly GCF_038048845.1). Classification (NCBI taxonomy): domain Eukaryota; kingdom Metazoa; phylum Chordata; class Amphibia; order Anura; family Limnodynastidae; genus Mixophyes; species Mixophyes fleayi. Next base: position 124,463,377 of record NC_134404.1, on the reverse strand, counting down.
CCAGATATTATATGTACCAGTCCAGCAACTGTATAAAAACCGTTCCACTCTAATATTATAGAGATTGCGATATATTTTTCACGGAATTTCCAAACCCTGTCAGGGAATTTAAATGGAGAATAAAGTGATGTATTTGGGAGGTCCAACTCCGGAATAACTGATGAAATCCAATACGAAATGTCAAAAGGTAACAAAGGTCTCTTACCAATTCTGGCGATGTATTATAGGACCAGTACCTTATTCTGTACTATGTACTGTGTAACCGACATGGATCCTCCTCCTCTAGATGCAGAAAATATACGGAGCTCTATGGATAGCTCTTGTTCTCACCACATGAACTCCAAACACTAGCGCGTGGTCTCGCTAGTGACCGACGTCATAGAAGTGCGTCCCCGTCTCCTCCGGGACTCCTCGGGACTCTTCAAAAGTATAAAGTTGAACGGTGATAGAAAGATGCACTGGTATAGGCACTAGACTGTAGTCCACAAGAATGGTTAAAATAATTGCTGTTCATCTGACGCGTTTCATCCCCATATAGGCGATTTCCTCAGAGATAGTTTCCACACTGACTTCAGTCGTCTTTTAAGACCACAGCAAATTACAAACAATTAACACCTGGTAAAAAATTAACCCTTTGTGAATCATGCATGAGTGTTTCGTCCCTATACTTGTAGAGGGTATTATATCCATTAGAAAAAGCATATATATATATATAAAAAAGCAAACCAAACAAAATTCTACACATATTTCCAAGTGGACATTTTTCATGTGTAGTGATGTTCTCTTGTTGTTTTAACATTTCTTCTTAAAAACATACAAGTATCCATGTGCTTAGTTGTTCCTCCACATATATACATGCATATAATTATACATATATATACATAGTATTTATCAAGTTACACACACAACCATTTTTGAAAATATATATATATACATGTATTTTATTCTATTTAGCTAACATTCTAACGTGAGAATAGATTGATATTAGCAAAATTGCTATTTACTAGATCCATATTTTAATAAACATTTGACTATAATGAGAAAGGTATAGAATTTTTTAAAAAATATATATTATAGAAACCAGAATCTACCATTACTATCAGGCAGACATAGAGCATAAAAAATATATAAATAAAATAATAAAAAGGAAAAAGGGAGATCACTACATAGGCAGACATCTAGTTATCTGGTAGAACTCGTTCATATAATATCATTAAGTTCAAGAGACTCATTTAGACCTACAGGGTACAATGTGTCTAAGAGATAAATCCAGTATACCTCCTGTTTGCATAATTTTTTATATCTATCTCCTCCCCTTGCTGTAGGTTTAACACACTCCAAACCAGTAATAGAGAGACCTTCTGGATTACTATCATGCTTATCACAAAAATGTCTCGACACACTGTGAGATCTCAAACCCTTTAGAATATTTCTTCTATGCTCATTGAAACGCAGTTTAAGTTTTCTTGTCGTACGACCTACATAATATAGGTTACAACTGCACCTCAGTAAGTAAATTACATAAGAAGAATTACAGTTGATAAAACCCCGTATATTATACATTTTCTTTGACTCTATGTTTTCCACTGAAATTTCCTTATTCCTAATATATTTACAGGTTATACAGCGGGCTCCACCACATCTATAAGAACCATCTGGCACTGAGGCGAACCATTTTAGTTGTGTTTCCATCATAGGACTACCGCTACTTCCAGAATTGTCACATGACTTTTTTATTTTTATTTGTGAATGTCTTTTCAAAAAACTTGGTGCCAATAAATTTTTTAAATTATTTGCTTTCTTAAAAACCACTATTGATTTTTCTGGTAAAATAGATTTCAAAACCGGATCTTGTTTTAGTATTGAATAATTAGAGCATAAGATCTTTCTTATTGCTGTAGAAGATTCATTATATTTAGAAATAAAAGCCCATTCTGTATTTTCGTTATTTTTGTTGACTCTACTATGATCCCTTTTCTCATCACTTTTAGCCCCTGCAGTCTTTTTTAAATCAGGATCAAGAGTCCCATCATTAGTATTCAACAGGGTTCCTCTATTCATTAGTTCTACTTCTTCAAATGCTTGTTTAACCAGTAGGGGAGGGTACCCTCTATCAAGGAAATTTTTGGATAATATCTTGGCCTGATCTAAGTAGGTATCTTTATCCGAACAGTTGCGACGTATACGCATGAACTGTCCTTTTGGTATATTCTTTTTCCATTTGTGATAGTGGGCACTTTTGAAATGGAGATAATTATTACAATCTACCTTTTTAAAGAAAGTGGAGGTGGAAATATTACCATCTTTAACCACTAGGGACAGATCAAGAAACTCCATGTTTGTTTCGTGGTATTTGTGAGTAAATTTAAGATGATATTCATTCTGATTCATGTAATCAACAAAAGCTTGTGCTCGTGCTTCTCCCCCTTTCCAAATAAAAAACAAATCATCTATATAGCGGCCATAGAGGACGAGGTCCGCCCCGAACTCACCCGCCCACACGTGGGACTCTTCAAAGGCTCCCACGTACAGGTTGGCATAGCTCGGGGCGAAGCGCGTCCCCATGGCCGTCCCTTTAATCTGCAAATAATAATTACCATCGAATAAAAAATAATTGTGCGTTAAAATAAAAAATATTGAATCTACCAGAAATTTCTGTAGTTCAACTGGCAATTCGTCATTTAGTTTAAGTGCTTCTTCTATCACCTCTATCCCTTTCGTGTGTGGAATATTTGTATAAAGCGATTCAGCGTCCATAGTTAAGAACGCAAATTTATCTTCCCACCTAATATCTTGTAGTAGACCTAACAAATGTGATGAATCCCGTATATGTGATCTTAGTTTTGTCACTAATGGTTGTAAATAGAAGTCTACATAACTCGACAGATTCGCTGTCAACGATCCGAGACTTGAAATAATGGGACGCCCAGGAGGTGACTGTAGTTGTTTATGAATCTTAGGTAAGTGGTAGTATATCGGTGTAATTGGATGAGATACATATAAAAATCCCATTTCACTTTTTGGAATTATACCATCTTCTACACTTAGATCCAAAAAATCCTTCAATAATACTTTATATAATTCTCCAGGGTTCTTAGATAACTTCTTATAAAACACCTCATTACCCAATTGTCTATGTGCTTCTGTTTTGTAATCTATCCGATCCTGTATAACCACTCCCCCACCTTTATCGGCATTCTTAATGATGATAGATGAATCCTGTTGCAACAATTTTAAAGTCTCCATTTACGAAGTTCACTGGATACGCACTGCAAATTGCATTGGTCTTGTACTATGTTCTGCATAGCTTACTTAAGGGTGAATGCTACTATCTGCTTTCAGAAGGTATCTCCACAAACTAGGTTTGTGGAAGACAGAAAAATCTATATAGGTATACTGTGCAGAAGTGTAAACCTCACATCAGTCGCCAAACTACTATCACTTCTTTCGTTAAATGTAACTTTTTTTTCTGTTCTGCTTGATTTAGTATATTTTATTGCTTTAATGTTAATTATAAGAGTGAGCGTATATCAGGAATAACTTTATTGCATACAACACTTTTGTGTGTGTCGGAGACTTTTTTTTAAAATAAAATATTATAATTTTAATTGGCAGAGTGCTCCCAGATATCGGCTTTTCTTCTGAAATGCAATTTAAGGACATAAAATGTACCTCATTAAAAATACAGAAAGAGACCTGATCTCCACCAGCTCCGAGCTGGTGCACAAAAGATATGCTTGCAAAGTTAAAAAGGCTGTACACCCCTAAGTACCCCCTCCTTCCTTTATCTCATTTTAGTAATCTTGGTTTGCAAAATTAAATCTAATTTTTATACTCCTCTGCAAAACTAGGTGACTAGTGGACCTACTCTGACCGGTAGCAACCTCAGTCCACCCAATTCCTACCAAGGACAATTGAAAATGTCTGCTCCTCTGCAAAACAATCATATAGGCGATAATATAGGCATGACTGTGCAAATAGAAGCACATCCCATGACCTCACCAAAGGATTTTCCTCTGTGTCTCGCTTGTTTTGGGCTTCGTAAATGACCCCCATTAACTAAAAGGCAGAGGAAAAAATCTCAGGTATTAAAAAGTAACTTGCTCGTTCAAAATTGCAGCAGACTTACTGATCATGTTACTTGAGATGCTCCAAGGCAATTGCTTACTTAAGATTAAGTCTTCTGTGTACTGCTCCCCTCTCCTGCATATATAAGTATGAACGTTTCTGTTATGTTACATTATCCAGTTTACTAACGAACAGTAGTTTATATAGGTTACTGTAAAAGGATGTGTTTAATCTGGCCACAAGTTGGTGACGTATATTTAAAACATGCTGCAAATAAGCTTAATACAAAAAAAAAATTGTTGATTATTTTGAAGCTTTAGAAATTGGAAGCTAGTTCTACGACCTGTATTTAAGGGAAAATCTTTGAATAAAGTATTCGCTCTTCATAGTGTGATATTTATTACAGATATTTCCTATACATAAAGTTTAAGAAACTCCTTCAGTTTTGTTGTTTATGGACTTTGTGGAGAAGAGTGAGGATTAAAAACACAGCCTAAATTTATGAAAGATAAAACTTGGCAATGGCAGGTAAATCAAGCTCTTTAAAACCAGTTGAAGAAAGCCTGGGTCACTGGTATGATTGCTACTTTTGCTGTTCAAAAGATCATTATTGTTGACTGCAGTTAGTGCTAAAGTTTTACAGTCATTGCATTTACACAGATTAAAACTGGACTATGCAGCACATTGTAAAATGCATTCATTTGTGTCTGTCATTATCTCCAGGTTTTTCTTTTGGAGATGGCTAGTATTGAAAATACTGATACATACTGATATAATGCACACGTTGAGTTCATGTGAAGAAGAATAATAAGAATCTTCTATAAAAGATATAATACTGTATATTGATAAAACCGTTAATAACATCAATGTAGCACAGTCTATAAAAACTGAGTCTATGTATAAATTGTTGTAATGCTTAGTGAAATATCATTGATTTGTAAGGCACCACAGTCTTCTGCAGAATTGGATAGTGGATAAGATAGGGCATATATAAAACAGGCACATACCATGAAGATAAAAATAAATGCAGATAATAAAAGGATAGGGAGGGCCATGTTCAAGAACTTACATTCTAAGGTTCTAAGCTTTAATAAAGAGATGGGTTTGTAAGGTATATAAAGATTTTGAAGGCTGTGGGAGAGTCTGATCAGTCTTGGTAAGGAATTCCATAAGCAAGAGGGTGGTTACCGGCGGCGAGGTGCAGGTCAGAAGTAAATTGAAGAGGACAAGAAGTACAGTATTTGTAGTTGAGATTTGAGATGTATGAAGGGGTGGTGTTGAGGGCTTTGTAGGTGAGGGTGAGTAATCTGAATTTAATTATGTATTGTAAAACTATCTTTATTTATGAGCAATTGCTTTTCTTTTCCCGGCAAGATAATGATATTGCCTACTTTAGCAATGTGCATTGTCGCTCCTAGCCATATAAAAATCTGTATTTCTCCTCTACCAGCCTTAGGCAGTATGCACATGGACCTATTTATTGAGCAGTGATTCATAGGTGTCCTGGTTACAAGATTGTGATTTTAAACACTTGGATCTGTGTCTTTATGTTAAACGCCTTGTGTTCCAATATAAATAAAAGTAGCTGCAAAATAAAATAAACGTCAGCTTTTTTCTTGACTACTATTTATTTTTTTGCTTTATTCACATATGGTTCTCTACCAGTATATGTCAACTGGTGCATTACTATGTATGGGATAATTTAACTCCTTCTGCAAATTGTATGTGTTTCAGGAGACCCATGAGAGTTATGTGACTGAACTTGTGTAATATTCTTAATCATTTAATTTTTAAAGCACTGTGGAATATAATGACACTATATAAATATTAATAATTTACAACAGGTGGTATTATTCCTTATTATCCATTTGTTTCTTATGTAAAGAAAAACTAATTTGTTTAATATTACTATTGCAGCCTTTATTCTAATGGTTAAGGAATTGGACAAACTGCAAAGGTGAATTTAATATGCTCACTAGTTAGGTAACCATTGCTAGCGCTAATCCCTGCTGTAGTGTGGTTGTCTCTTCTGCATTTCTCTTGGCTGACCGGAGTAGCATGTCTCACTTTCTTGGTCAACTCTTCTGGTGAGGTGCAAAGGGTAATGCGAATCCTGTCACAGTGGGAGCACTGCGATTGATGGCAACCAATAGCATTATAGTAGGGAAGGAATGTTTTTACCCCTTACATTTTGATGTCAGAACTCACTAATTTTACACAGAGATCATTTACGGTGGGCTCCATTGGGAAAGGGGGATTGTGTGCATGGAATATGGGGTAATGCACCCACTACTGTGAAGTATAAGGATATTAGACTACTCTGAGAGGTTCTGGGTCTATATCAAATCACAAGGCAGCAGGACAATGGCTTTTATGTAGGGCACCATTGCTCCTTATTTCACATAAAGGCCTCATAATACATTAGTAGTGGACAAATAATAAATTTGTTTTTTATTACAATTTTGGGAAGTTCTGTTTTGGTATAGTTGCCTTTATTGTATAAATATGTATTTTCATATGATCGAAATGAGACCACAGTGTTTAGTGAAATGATTGTTTCTGTGAAATGGCCTTTGCAAAAGGTTAGAGTCTGGGCTGTCCTGGTTTCAGGGGTAATGCTTTGTCTATTATGGGCAATATAATCTCTAGTTCAGGTAACTTTAATGAAAGTAGATGTGTGATGTTTGTATGTTCTCCCTGTGATTGTGTGGGTTTCCTCCCACACTCCAAAAACATGCTAGTAAGTTAATTGGCTGCGATCAAATTGACCCTAGTCTGTCTGTGTGTGTGTTGGGGAATTTAGATTGTAAGCTCTATTTGGGCAGGGACTGATGTGAGTGACAAATATTCTCTGTACAGTGCTGCTGAATTAGCGGCACTATATAAATAAAGATGAATGTAGAAGAAAAGCTATAGATATTGTCATGCAGTGTATGAACAAATTTGAAGAATATTGTCTTTGTCACTTTCTGACATGGTTAAGTTGTGCCCTAAAATGGTCATCTTGGTAAAAATATATTATCTATGATGACTAGTGGTATCAGATACAGATATAATGCTCAGTTATTTATGCACATATTCATTCCAATCATGTATTATATTGACAATAATTGTACAACAGACGAGTAAATGACGGTTGCTTGACATCAAACATCTGGAAGTAGTTTTAAAAAAAGAGAGAACATAAAATGCTGCCATTCGCAGCACGAAAAACAACTCTTTCAAACCCCTCTCTTGGCAAATGGTTGTCAAAACCAGTGATCACCTTAACAGTAAGGGGGTTGTACGCCCCCTTTAACATGTTAAATCACAGATTTGTGCTTTACAACAATGGATTGTGTCTTATTTTGCAGCCGCCTCTTTCTATTCTCTGGCAGATTGAATTCCCAGTACACACATAACAATAGAAGCACGTGAAATACTAGGGCGGTCTGTAACTCTCGCTAACTGTTGTAGTTCTATTATTCATAAATAAATCCATGCGTTATTTATTATTGCAAAGGTGGTAGGTGAGCAGAGAAGAAATTGACAATTAGTGCAATCAACTGAGCAATTACTAAAAAAAAGGCAATGTATTTAACTGAAGCATCACAGAGCCCATTGCATTTTCACAACAAAGCAGAAACAAAATCTGCTTTTCTTTCAATTTTTAACAAAAATACAGAGGGAAGATTATTAGAGTTGAGAGCCGTCATGATTAGAAGATACCTATCTGTTATTGAAACGGATTGGGGACTGTAGATCTATGCCGAAAAGTCTAACAAGACTTACCCTGTATATGTGTGTGTGATATATATATATATATATATATATTTGGTTTATGTAGGTTTTTTTGTCAGTTACCATTTTTATAACGACATTTGCTATTCCAAATTGACTTTATTTTCTATTCATTTGTTTTATTTGCACTTGGTATTAAATTAATAGGAATATACTAATTAATTTATGAAACAAAGTCTAACTGCGATGCCACCTAAAAGACAAATGTCTGCTGCAGCAAAAAGACAAAGGGTGGAGCTAAAGCCTGACAACAAACTATGACTGATGACCAAAGAGAATGTGAATGTCATCATCATCATCGTGATGCAAATGTTACTCCTCAGCAAGTTACCCTTCACAGAGAAAACAATCAAAAAAGCAAATGGGACAGCGGTAATATCACGTCAACACCTACAAAGTCATTGAACAAGATGACACGCCATTCTTTATGTCTGTAGCTAACTTTGACTAAACAAATATTAAGGCCCATAACTATGGTCCCATGTGAGTTTTGCTATACTAAGCAATTAGCGGTTGAACAGCCATCTGACAAACTAAAGCCAAACGGCTTAATTATGTACCAAAAAATCAAATGCAATTGAGGCCGGAAAAATATACTGGCCTGGTTTGCGCCCCAGAAAATCTGTCATCCATCCTTCTTTTTTTGAGCTGGTGGTTGATTCTGCATTTGTGGGATAAATGATGCGCGGAATTAACAGTTATTAAAAAAGGGTCCAACATAATCTTACTTTTTTTTTTTTAACAGTCACTTTGATAGGCTTTTAACTAGTTTGTCCTAAATAGTTCTGCTGTGGAACAACAACCACATTGAGCAATGAAATCTTTCCATTGTGCCAGCAGTCTGAAAAATGGCAGTTAATCATCAACATTTATTTATATAGCGCCAGCAAATTCCGTAGCGCTTTACAATTTACAAGTTAATCTCCTTTACCAAAAAGCGTAGGGCACCACAGTTTACACTTTGTACGTCCATGGGACCCAAAAAGTAGTACGTCATGTCCAATGCAAGCGATGTATCAATTGTTTTTCAGACCGTCTAGATGCATGGACGACGTCACTGTCTGCTGCGTTGACCAGTGTTCGGTGACAGCACTCGTCCAGACCTGCGAGAACTTCGGCCGAGCTTCAGGGGCAAAGGTCAACTGCGGGAAGTCTGAGGCGATGCTCTTCGGGCAGTGGCACCTGTCATCTCCCGCTGCATTCCCCTTCACAATCAAGTCGGACTTCATCAAAATTCTTAGAGTTTGGTTTGGTGGAGAGGAGGCGGGCCTGAAGTGTTGGGAAGAGAGACTGATGACAGTCAGACAAAAGATTGGCTTGTGGAGCCTCAGAGACCTCACCATCGAAGGGAAAGCACTGGTACTGCGCAACGAGATCCTTCCCGTTCTGCAGTACACGGCTCAAACTTGGACACCTCTTGCTGCTGTCTGCAAGACCATCGCAAAGACAGTCTTCCACTTTATCTGGGGCTCCAAAATGGACAGAGTGAAGCGGTCAGTAATATACAAGAAGCCCCTCAAAGGTGGGAAAGGGATCCCTGATATCCCCTCCATGCTGCGAGCCTTCTTCGTTTGTAACTGCATCCGCAGGACTCTTATTGAAAAGAACATTTGCTCTGCTGGGAAGTACATATCTCACTTTTTCCTCCTGCCTCTTTGGAGGACCCTTGGTTGGGACAAGTGAGGCAGATCCTTCCCTTACAACTGGACTACACCTTGGTTTTACTTGGATGTTGGACAGTTTGTGAGGGAGCACCATTTGAAGGGACTTAAATCAGACTTGTGGAAACCAAAATCTGTCCACAAGCTCATCAGAGCGAAATATTTTATGGAGTCTGCTCCAGGGCTCCTAGTTGCTACAACAAAACGTGTGGGAGAATGTGGCCTCTAAGAGGCTGACTAATAGACATAAAGACATTGCATGGATGGCTATCCAGGCAGGTCTGCCTCTCAGGACATTCATGCACTCCCATAACCTGTGCAAATATGTTCACTGCCCCTTTTTGTATCACCAGAAGGGAAACAGCACAGCATTTTTTGGGGGGGCTGCCCCACTGCACATGCACTGTTGGATGCCTTGGAACATAAACTTAAGGACAGTGTGCACAGGACTTGCCTTTCATACCGTTCAGTATTTTATGGATTATTTCCTGGGTCCCACACCATTAGGGCAATCCAGGGGGCCTGGTGCCTTAAGAACTGTTTTAAGGACGTTATGTGGGTTGCCAGGAATCGCCTCATTTTGAAGCGGGACAAGATGACCATCCAGGACTGTTGCAGGCTCATCCACAGCCTGCTAAAAGACTAGAACACCCTTGACAGTCCTGAGGAAGATGATTGATTGTTGTCAAACTCTTCTCCTTCTCCCCCTATGTGTGTGTTTTGGGTTTTTTCATTAAAACCTTTGGCTTGTGCTTCCCCTCCCGTTTCCCCTTCAACCCATTCCCCTATCACTGTTTTTGAACTGTTATTGAATGACATGCCTTATTTATGCACCCTTCCCATATTTGTGTCTGTCCTCAATAAAGCTTCGAGCTCGTGACTTCCCCTCTCGCCTACCGTCCCCTCGCATCCACTGTTTTTTTTTAAATGTTATATCGTTTAGGTTTGCCTGGTTAGTGCAGTACTCTATGTATAGTGTAAGATGTCATATCTTGTACTTTATGCCTCGTATTGTACTAAATTATGAATGATTATGTTTTACGGTGTACTGCGTACACTTGAATGCAATGTATTGTGGGTTTTTTTTTGGTTTTTTTTAACCTTTTTAGACAAATAAAGTTACTTTTTAAAAAAAAAAAATCAGTTGTTTTTCTCTGCCTTTTGGCTAAGCTCAGGTGCAGTTGTGACAGAGCTGTACTTGGTCCTCTGGCTAGGGGCCGGGTAAGTATCGTTAAAGTCCGTGACTAATGTGCCCACGGAGTGGTGAGCCGGGGGTGCCAAAAAATCACAGGTTAGGTGCACCCTGAAATGGTGATAAATGTGATTTATGTTGGCACCTTATACATTATGACCACTTTCTGTTACGCTCCACCTCTATTCTTTGCCCTCACCTTTTGGCTGGGCGATAATTTTTATAATAGTCCAGCCATGAGGCTGGGGCCATAACCATTCAACACTTTTTTTTTTTTTTATATTTATTCACCTTTTTTGTATGTCCCTTTCACTTGTGTTTTTTTTCCCCACATATTTTAGGTGTGCAGCTAGATCCTTATGGGCTCTGTATCCCCAAAGATCTAGGGGGGGGCTGTGTGGCCCCTAGGTTCTGGCCCTCTAAACCCCATCGTTGCCTACCCTTCTGGGGGGTGGGCCAGTTCCTGAGCCCTGGGTGATACTCCGGCGGATCCCAGGGGCAAAAGGGGCCCACTAACCTTGCGGCGAAGGTGGTCTGAAGACCCTTGCCCCCTAAGGGTCCTTTTTGGATCTGGGGGTTGGGGATTAGGGCCCTTCCTCGCTTGAGAAGGGCCATATACCACACCTTTTTTGTACGTTTTTACACTTTTTTTTTCAAGCACTAGGGCACAAAAGCACCATTTCCGGGCTTTCAATAAAAAAACAAAGCAAAATTGTTTTTGTTATACTTTGATTGGGATGATAATATTCTTGACTATTCGATCTTTGAACTGCCTGCTTTGGGTGACCTGTAAGGGTTCCACCATGTCAATGTCTTTTGAGGGCGACCTTTTGACAATTTTGTTGTAAACAAAGCGAGGATAAGTGAATAATGAAATAACACAGTAGTCTGTTATTGAGGTCCCCGCAGGACCCGCTGATATGTAAATGCAAATAACTGTCACAGTTTCCAGACCACCCAGCAGGTTACAAGTTCCAAGTCACCCAGCAGGTGCACAGGTATAGTTCACGAACTGTCAGTTTCCAGAGCAACCAGCAGGTTCACATGTGTTTTTTTTTGACAACTGTCTCATTTCCAGAGGACAATGGTAATGCATTGTTCACGTAAATTGCGGGCGGACTTTTTGTGAAATAACTCCGAAATGCAATTCTACAGATCAAGAATTAAGTGACTCATAAAAGTCATACTAATGCTATTATTATATAGATAAATACATAGTAAAATAAATACAGTGATGCTACACAGTGATATCTTGGAATTGTATATTTGGAAAATTGTTTTTCTTTTCTTGTTGCTTGTCTTTTCTGTTAATGTTATTGTTTGCATTGACCCATTGTATATGACGTTTAATCCAGTCCTTTCTGTAAACCAATATTTAAACAGCATTGTTGAAACTTAAACAAAAAAATAAAACGTTTTTTTGCTTTTGTTTAAATGTCCTGGCCCTTCCTACACGTTTCCTGGCATTCCCTTCATTAGCTTATGTAGCAGCACTCCTCACAGTGACTGTAGAAGGAGGAGCTTCTTGACATGGTCTGTGTGTATTGAAAGTACACAAATGATGTAAATATATGTATAAACAGTGAGCTCTGATGTCCTTCAGTGTTAATTAGGAAAATGTATATATTTAGAATTTGCCTGTACTGTGGTGTGTGATTAGCATTTTACTGACCAGTAGCAAATATTTATTTACTTTTTTTACATTTTTGTCTCCACACAGTCTCTAGATAAAATGTCCCCATACCCTCTATATGCTTCTTCTGGTAACTTCGTATTCATGTTCTTTTTATTAGAGCCCCTTTCATTGTAGTTAAACATGCTTCCTTACTCTTCGACTGATATGTAATGAAAGACTGGTTACGTATATTTGCTATTCTAGCTGAAAGGTCAGATTTCTTTTTACATCAGAAATGTTCTCAAGATAAAAAGAAATAAGTAATGCTGAGAGATAATTGAAACGCCATAGACTTCATTAGGCAATATCTTTGAGCGTTGTGCAGAGAACTTGCCTAGTAAGGTGTTATGGCTATTGAGTTTATAAGCAACCACCGTGACACACCATTTACAGATACAAATGGCTAGGTACAATTAGGTTCATTAAAAGTGTTGAAACAGCTTTAAAAGAATTGTAGGAATTGGAAAGTCTGGAGTTTCTTCTCTTTTCATTGTATTGCGGTATCCAACTCTGCAGCCAGATCACAGAGGCACTTTTACAGTAATGGTCTAATTTTAGTTAGAAGAACACGGCTTGTCCTGTGCGTAATTCAGCTGTTATGTAATAAACTGCTATGGCAGTAAGTTACTAAATATGCAGCTTCTGAGGGAGCTTGGATGAAAAAGGCAGAACTATAAGCTTTAATAATTGCCTTTGGGCTACGTGATTTATGTAGTTCTTGTGCAATTATTTTAAAGTAAGTAAAAGAGAAAAAACAACTGTGCTTTGCTTCTGTAGGTAAGCGGATGTCAAGATCTCATATATCTGCTCAATGCCCAAACATTCCCTCTAGCTCACACATGTAAACAGATAAAGAAAGAACTTATTTCCATTTTCCAAATGTTTTCAGAAGCAGCTACAACTATTTTGCATATCTCCTATCTGCAGGACTTAAATTACAATTTTTTTTTTCCTCTCTTACAAACAGTTTCTTTTTACCTGAAGAAAAAGTTATTTATCCCACTCAGCCCCAGTAACAGAATTAGAGTTTGGGCGCACATTGTTCCTTTATAATTCATACTAGAAGAAATATGTTTATAAAATAGCTGCAATATTTGTTTTGGACCTACTGCATTCTCCATCAATCTAGAAGATAATTTGATCATTTGTATTACCACCAGGGAGCAAATATTAAAATTGTTAGCATCTGTCACTGTGGGAAATTAAATACTTTTTAACTGGAGTTTCTAAATGGCTGTACTATATATTACATATTATTTTCATTATTATTTTAAGTGAAAAATGTATATTTGTTAATCAATTTGGCATATGATCTGCAACAAAGAGGTACATTTGTTATAGGGTGAGAATTTTTTTTATGCAGCTAACTTACAACTATCCCACTTTTCAGAGACATTTTTTAAGTCCCCATGCCCACCATGATGTACTTTATTTTGGATCTGTTAAATATCTTTAAGGAAACAGCCTTCATGGTTGCCAAGGAGCCTGTCCATTTCTTAGAATTAATAAAATCAGCAACAATTTTGCTTTGTGTGTATATCTGGATATGCCGTTTGTCAAGGATATATGTCCACTTATGTCTGCTAATAGCTTGAATGTGAGCAATGTGGCAAAGTACTTCACTGGAATGCAGAAGCTGCCTTAGCTGTACTAATATGTTCAAAGTTTTTTCCCTTCAGTGTAGGCCTCTCCAGTAGCCCAGTACATAATCACAAACATCAAAATGCAATGATCACTTACAACATCGGCCTGTGCCACCTATGTATGTAGCCAAACTAGACTGATCTTGTGAGCCCCAAGTTGTAAGAACCAAATTGCTAGGGGACCCATATAGACTAGTTGTTGGATAACCCAATAAATATCAATAGGTTAAGTAGCTCACCCAATTTTTTTAAAATTTTTTTTTTCTATCAAATACCATGATTATTTGAATTGGCAGAAATAATCAATAATGTGTTTACACGCCCAGCTATTTATTGCCAGTTTGGTCTAAAAGGATCAATATTTAGCCTTTACATGCCACTAATGTTGCTTCTCACATAATAGCCCAACATCCCCTAACCGTACCCCTCAGACTAATTGGTTAAAACAGACCCCATCCATCACAAGACATTAACTTATTTGTGCTAGAGAGCAGCAAAAATATTTTGTGTTCTTTCCAATTTTTCACATATATACCTTTTTATAAATGTAGCCTAAAATCTGCTTGTGTTATTTTAAACTAATGTACTGTAGCTCCCAACATAATGTTATCAACTAAGAGATGTGCTGTTTACCTGAAGCAGTGGTCTGAGAATAAATGCCTTAGATGTGTCAAATTAAGGCCTCTGCTTGGAGCCCTCCTGAGTAATTACTTGTTTCAGTTGTGTCTGTAACGGCCGTGGAATAAAGGATATGCTTTGTGTGCATATATGCATGCAGAATTACCTTATGTAAAACATCACATTAAAGTGTAGACAAAGAACATTTCTTTTTATTTGTTACACGGATTGTGCTGCCTTCAGTTGATGCCTTTTTCTTCTATAATTTATTTGTGGGAATTGTTCATGCTAATGCAGACTTCTGCAATCATTTCTGGCTAACGATGTAGACAAGCAATGACATGTGCGCTAATGGTGGAGAGTTGAGTAAAAGTATTAAAATAAAAAACTGAATAGAGATGTATTGCTTGCCAGTATTCAGCAGTATAATCAAGTCTACAAAATCATTGAAATACAGCTGTATAAATTGATAACATGTACAATTTTCATATGTCTATAAATCAGTTGGGTCTCATTTAGCTCTTCACAAACTTTTCTACCCTTCTGACATTTAGATGTTTGCAAGGGTGAAAAATGTCCAGTGTTGTCTCGCGAAGGGCCAGTGCAGTCTGACGTGCCATATATATCTGTCACCGTAACTTGATAAGCTCATCTCGAGCTGCTTGCATTGGCAGAAATAAGACATATACTGTTCATGATTAAATGTATGGGAACAACTATTGATTATGTAATTAAAATAATCAATATGGGAGCTTAATTCATACATTGATTTAAAATATGTTTCAGAATAAAAGTGAACTAACTGTAAATATATATACTCCCTCTGTTGTGCTGTCACGTAAATTTTGTATGTCATGTTTGAGGAATTGTGGATCCACTTTGATGTTAAGAACAATAATTGTATAGATAAGGGTTCTTTTATGTAGAGTCCTGGTATCCAGAAAGTTAAGAAAGCAGAGATCATAATTGAAAGTATATAAAATAATAGTAAATGCTCCTTTTCAGTGATCATGGAATTAATAGACGCTTTCCCTTCTATAGTAATGCAAGGAGCACCGCTACACAGGTAATGGGGGAATACAGAATGACCTCAGTCATACTTAAATTCATTATCTTAGATTTTAGCAGAACATGGTGCTATAAAGTATGGAAGAGCATCTTATCCAGAAAACTCCATACATTCTATGCAAATGGGTCTACATTTGTATTGGATGACATTAACTAGATCTAAGGAAGCAATATGTGTTCAGTAGGACCATAAATTCAATTATGTAACTTGAATACAATCACATATAACACCCTATGGGTCATTTTAGTTATGTTTTTTAGATGGCTCTTTTTACCTTTTGAATGTGGGTTTACCAAAAGTACATCAGACAGATGTATATCAATGTCTGAAATTTGATTGTGTCAGGTAAACCACATACATGGCAATTTCAGGATCCAATTTGATTATGGACTAAATTTGTCTAAAACAACCAGAGTATGCTATTGACAAACTGGAAATAATTATTTTTTTCTTTTTTTTTATCGCATTGTGGAAAGGAGTTGAAGGCTTGTGTAATTGGTTATGTATTTGCTTGTGTAATTGGTTTGTATTTACACATCAGTTGTTTAGAACTGTGATGGTAATAATAATAATTCAAAAATAATATGTCCATATTTTGTACTGTTGCTTTGGGCTATTTGAGGCAACATCAAGTAAGCATGTAATGTTGAATAACAGGATAGATAAGAAAATATATATGTAAATTAGCATTAAATCCGCAACTACATTTGTGCTTACTATAGCCAGTGTTCATTTGTAGATTTGGACAGTTTCTTTTGTTAAATTTATGATTACTGTGTCTCCCCCTTGCCAGGCCATTTCACCCATTTCTGTAGATTGTAATTTAGCTCTGCATGACTAATATTGTGATGTGTGCTTATACTATTCCCATATGGCTAATACTTTCTGTAATCCTTCTGCTTGATTAACTTTTTTGTGCTGCTTTATTCTGATGACCACAGGACCTCTACATTTAAGACATTGTAAAAATGTATTTACATGCAATACACCCTTTTATGGGAAATTTCTCCACATAAGTTTACATTCACACTGCATTTAAATGCTTTATTTGAGAAGGTGAGCCCATTATTCCCTGAAAGATTTTGTTTAGAATTTTCCATGATATTTAATTTTGACGTGCTTAGTACCCCATAATGCAGTTCTCCTTATGTGTTCACATTCTTTGTGGTATTGTGCTGTTTATGAGAATTACCTACTGTAGAGCAGTTAATAAACCTTTATTCATTGCAAGTAATGTTTTTCTGTTTGTTTTTAACCATACTTGGGCTCTATTTATCAGGAGGTCTCTGTTTGCGGGGCTGACTTTTTATTGCTGTTTACCACTTTAAGGGTTAAATTACTGCCTCGACGGGACAGTCCCTGCTGATATGTGCACATGTACAGAATAACTGAAAGTCTAGATTTGGGCTTTTAGATATATTGGTCCAAAAAAACCCACTTTTATATATACTATATATTGTATTTTATAGAGGTATTGTACAGTACAAGTAATACTTGTTATATAGGCTTCTCCATGCAAAGACATGGGTAAGCCATGGCCAGGGAATCTAACTGTCGGGCCAGGGAATCTAACTGTCGGGCCAGGGAATCTAACTGTCGGGCCAGGGAATCTAACTGTCGGGCCAGGGAATCTAACTGTCGGGCCAGGGAATCTAACTGTCGGGCCAGGGAATCTAACTGTCGGGCCAGGGAATCTAACTGTCGGGCCAGGGAATCTAACTGTCGGGCCAGGGAATCTAACTGTCGGGCCAGGGAATCTAACTGTCGGGCCAGGGAATCTAACTGTCGATGCAGGGAATCTTACTGTCGATGCAGGGAATCTTACTGTCGATGCAGGGAATCTTACTGTCGATGCAGTGTTACACTTTCTTGTATTAAAAACACTGACTTTCGGCAGTGATGGGGCTTTTCATCCTGTGACAAATCGCTCTTGTCATAGGAAACACTGAAATGATAGTCATACATTTTCGATCTTGGAAATCAAATATTTTCTCTTTGCTTACATTACACAAACATTTGCTTCAGTTAATATTTAAATAACGAAGGATTGTTTTAAATTAGTAACTTTGGTTGCATCATACCTACAAATGCACCTTTTTCCAAAGGATTTGTTATAGATCAGTGGAGTCAAATTTCCATTACTTAAATGTTTTTTTGTTTGTTATGAAGAGGGGAACAGGTGAAGAACCAACTACTGGAACAAAGTACACATGACCAAAAATGTAATTTACTTTTTGCATTATACTCTTAATTATTGTCTCAATAAATATATTTTTTACTAGTAACTGAAATAAAGCTTTTGCTTTCTGTGTGTTGACTAAGGTTGTCAATAATTTGATCACTGCTAAATCTGCTGCATTTGACAGTGTTGACCACTCTCTCCTCATACAAACGCTACAATCCCTAGGTCTCCAAGACACTGTCCTATCCTGGTTCTCATCCTACCTATCTAATCTCTCTTTAAGTGTTAGTTTCTCTAGATCCTCCTCACCGCTTCCTTTATCAGTTGGAGTACCACAAGCCTCAGTCCTTGGTCCACTGTTCTCTATCTATATCACTTCTCTTGGAAAACTAATAGGCTCCTTTGGGTTTCAGTATCATCTCTATGCGGAAGATACACAAATGTATCAATCCTTTGCTGATCTCTCACCATCTATGTTGACCCGTGTTACTGACGGTCTTTCTGCCATTTCATCTTGGATGTCCTCTTGCCAACTCAAACTCAGTCTTTCGAAAACAGAGTTAATAGTATTCCCACCCACCAATAGAAGTTGACATTTCTATTTCTATAAAACATGACCATAAATTCCACCCCAAAAGCTTCCTGACTAGGTGTGATCCTTGATTCAGCAAGTTCTATCCTTTATTCCCCACATCAACTCTACTGTATATCTAAATCATATTGTATACATCTAAAAAACATTTCCAGAATACACACATATTTCACAAAGACAGCTGCAAAAACTTTAATTCATGCACTCATTATCTCCCACATTGACTAGTGCAGTTCCCTCCTTACTGATTTCCCCCGAATTAGACTCTCACCCCTGCAATCAGTTTTGTATGCAGTGGTTATATTTCTTTTCCTTGTAAATCGTTCTTCCACTGCTACTTTACTCTGTCAGTCTCTACATTGATTGCTTGTTTTTCACTGAATCCAAAATAAAAATATTTTTACTAACATACAAGGCCATCTACAAAACTGAATCAACATACATCTCCTTGTTTGAAAATATCTGCCAATTTGGCACCTCTGTTCTACACAAGATCTGTGTCTCATCAACACTCATTACCTGCTCCCACTCAAAGTTACAGGACTTTTTTTGAGCTGCACCCATTTTGTGGAATTCCCTCCCTCGCACTATAAGATATAAGACTTTCCTTTAGTCTTCAAACCATTAATTGTTCTCTGAAAACTCACCTCTTCAAACAAGCTTATAAAATTCCTCAACAACCCTCTTAACCTCTCTAGGTTACTCTATTACCACCCTTTACACAGTTCACACAAGACAACCCTTTGATCAACATTGCTGTGTGACTATTATATAGCCCACTAAGCACTTTTACCTTTGCAATCTGGCTGGACCAGTATGCTGCACCTAACCACTTATATCAAACCTCCATTGTCCCATCGATTTGTAAGCTTGCGAGCAGGGCCGTTTTACCTCTCTGTATCACCCAGTATTGTTTTATTACTGTGTTTGTTGTGAACTGTAAAGCGCTACTGAATTTGCTGGAGCTATATAAATAAATGATCATATTTAGGTACTGTATTGTAGCTGGTAACAACAATGTTCTAATACAGAATGTCAAATGTCTATTGTATAATGCACAGAGAAACCCGAAATTGCCGCCCCAGTTTTTGCTCAGAAATCTCTTGTCACAATTTTTTGCACATACATTGCACAGAGATACTTCTTTCCCTGCTCCCATCCATTATTGCCAGTCATATGCCACTTACCTTGCTACCAAAACCTCAACACAATACATTACGTGGAGACATTTGAAAGTGCCTGTTGCAGCTAAATAGTGAACTTAAGTATTCTCAATATGGTCCAATACATGCCTTCTTTCTGTGTAAGCGAGCTAAAAGGTTTTGCAGGTAGAATGTTGATGTTGACCGCTGATACCATAGTTGTCTAATATCCAGTGACAAACACTCCATTGTATTTTAATAATAGCACTTGAAGACAATGTCTAAGTTGACACACAGCTTTTCAGAAAGTGTTTGTGTACGCTATTTTATAAGAATGCATGTTTAAGAGGCTTAAAAATGCTTAATATTCACATCCGTGTATAAGAGACCTCAAATTTATAGTAAATACCTGAGTCTACATTTGTAAAACTATGATTATTACATATTTTGATAACATTATTTGTTTGTAAGAATTATAGTGAAGGTGTACTCAAGTTTTTTTTTTCCTATACTATACTTTAATATCTAGTCTGAGTAGAGTACCTGACTGCTTTTGCAAACAATAATCTTCAGTTATAGGCTTGTTGAAACCATGGTATGGGTTTAAATAAACATTTTATAGTAGTGTATTTCAACAACCTTTGTACAGACGAGTCTGAATATTTATTGCACAATTGGAAAAGAACATGAAAGAATTGTTTTCTTTTTGCCAGGTACAGAAAGCCGTCTGCACCAGGAGATAAACAAATGAAGGAAAGTTTGTCATATCCTGTCCCTGGTAAAAGGACAGCTATCTTTATGATAAGGGTTCCATTAACTGCTATCCTGCGGCTACAGAGAAACGTTACATTTTACTGCACTCTTATTTTTTGTAACCAAAAGTACTGACCTATATTAGGGCTGAAATTAGTGTGAATGCTTTGTGGTTTCTCATGGGTATTTGGCCATGTCCCTTCAGGGTATTAAATGTAATTATACAAAGCTTTGCAGGAAGAATTCTGCGAATCTGAACTGCTGTCTGTTTGTATGGATTCTAACGATGCGTACACCTTAACATTTTATGTGAGAGATATAACAAAGAAGGTTAAGCTACTTCAGTTATTCTATATAAAATCTGCAGTGCATTAATTTATTTATAAGAGCCATTTACAGGTATTACTTTTTTTTTTTTTGTTGTGCAGCACATACATTTTATGTTAAATATATTGTTGGACATTATTTTAATGTATGTATTTGCATTCCATTGTTTTATATAGCTTGGAATTTATGATCATACGGGTGGTTTTTTTTTTTTGTTTTTTTTTGTCTAAGCATTGGTGAACCAGCCTGATATCATTTGGGCTTCACTCACAAAATCAGTGAAGTATCTCCTATGATTTTATGTTTATGTAAGCTTGTTTATGGAGGGATATCTATATACAGGGTGGTTTATTTTATAACCATTAGCATTATTTATTTTTTAGTACAATGCTTGCTAAAATTCATCTCTTCTTTTTTTCTACAATGCTACAAAGAGAAAAAAATGGCTCAATCCATCGACACCAATGACTGCACTATGCCCTTAATTAAAAACCACGTCACATCAACCTTGGTACCCTCATCACTCATCTCAAAATTCCCCCAGATTCCCCTCATTTGCTCCTCCACATGCAACAGAATGCCCCCACTTGCCATAAATTGCCCAACTCATGCTCCCAGATCCCAAATATACTCCAAAACTCCCTCAAATGTTATTCAGACCTACCCACGTGCCACACAAACCTCCACACATGCATCTAATACTTTCCCACTCAAATTTCCCCACTCACTAGCTAGTATAGCAAGCTTTAGTAAAAATACTTGCCTTCAGTCAGGAGTTCGCAGAGAAAGGCAGGGAGCATGGTACAGAATGCACTGCACGCTCTCCACCTCTGATTGGATGAGATGCGAGCGCTCCTTTCAGTGTGCAGAGGGCGTCACAATAATGGGAGGCTCAGTCTTATAAGAAAGTGGAGCATAGAGCAGTAGGCCGTAGACAAAGTCTTGTTTTTGGCCACTGGCTGCCCAGGTGCTGTCTGTTGCCCTCCACTGATCTACGCCCAGCTAAGGGGAGGGGGAGGCTGCTACAAAAAATATTTCTCCCTGCACTCAATTACTTAAATGAATATATAGTACTGTGCTAACGTTTAGTCAGGAGTGGAAAAAATGCTGCAAAGCAAGAAAGCTTTCAATAATAGAAGTGTTAATAGTTTATTTTTATCAAGTAACAAAATGCTGAAACTGAAAAAATCAGTGGGACCCAGGTACACGCATCTACTGTAAGGAAAATTCAGTCCAGAAGTAGTCTTCATGGAAGAATTGCGGTCAAAAAGCCAACCTTCAACGTGTAAACAAGGTCAACAGACTCAACTGTGGACGAAAACATAGGAACTGGAGTGCAGAAAAATGTCAGCAGGTGCTCTGGACTAAAGAGTCAAAATTTTAAATATTTGGCTGTAACAGTAGGCAGTTTGTTTGCCGAAGGTCTGGAGAGTGGTACAATAATGAGTGTCTGCAAGGATGGTGGACCCCAAACATACAACCAATGTCATTAAGAACTATCTTCAGTGTAAAGAAGTACAAGGAGTCCTGGAAGTGATGAAATGTCCCCCACAGAGCCCTGGGGGTAAATGTATCAAGCTGAGAGTTTTCCGGTGGGTTTGAAAAGTGGAGATGTTGCCTATAGCAACCAATCAGATTCTAGCTATCATTTTGTAGAATGTATTAAATAAATAGCTAGAATTTGATGGGTTTTTCAAACCCGCAGGAAAACTCTCAGCTTGATACATTTACCCCCTGATCTCAACATCGAGTTTTTCTGGGATTATATCGAGAGACAGAAGGATGTCAACAAGCCTACATCCACAGAAGATCTGTGGTTAGTTCTCCAAGATGTTTGGATTAACCTCCCTTTCCAAGTTCCTTCAAAAATGCGGTTTTGAAAGTAAAAGGTGGTTACGTCAAATATGGACTGGAATTACATTTTTTCTTCAGTTCATTCACTCTGCATTTTGTTAATTGATAAAAATAAACTATTAACACTTCTATTTTTGAAAGCATTCTTACTTTGCAACATTTTTTCCACATCTGCCTTAAACTTTTGCACAGTATTGTGTGTGTGTGTGTGTGTGATTACACACACACACACACACACACACACACACACCAGGATTGACTTTTACTTGTAATGTATTGTTTAGATAAGCCGTCCCTAATTGTGTTGAAAACATTTATGCACACGTTATTAGTAGTATTTATAACCTTGTATTTTAAAGGTTAAAATAAAAAGGACATTAGGTGATGTCTACATTTAGGTGACTTACTGGTTTGTGCAGGCCCTCTGGCACCTTTTGCTAAATTAATGGCTTTATATTTTGTGATTTTTAGCCATGTCTGAAGCAGAGTTGTTTATGTTTTATTCCCCTGGGATATGACAGTTCTGGTGTTCGCTCTGCTTTGGATATCATTTTATCTAGAAAGCAGCTTTATTATAAAGACATGACTGAAAGCCCCAGATGGAAGATAAAGAAAAAGCAATATATTTAGTAAAAGTTGCTGGAATACATGTACAAACCTATAAATTACAATGATGTAAATGTTAAAATCCTGTTTAATGTTTCTTTGGCTGCTTTTAATGTGTCATAAGTTGGGCATGTATAGTGTTCAATATGTGATTTTAGGCACTATACAATTTGGGCGTAAATCTCAATTTAAAATTTTCAGGTCTTTGTTGTCCTTTTGTCACCACTGTTGAACTGCATATATGTGAATTTTTTTTCTTATATTGAGCTGCACTCAATTCAATCAATTTGTGGATGACTGCAATTTCCTTAGTCTTTTTCAGTGCACCAAAAATGCCCCTCAACAGTGCATGTATTATTAAACTGCTCAGCTGTTCTCCATTCAGCCACAAGAGCACTAGTGAGGTCAGGCAGTGATATTGGGCGATAAGGCCTGGCTTCACAGTCTGCATTCCATTTTAGGTGTTCAATGGGGTTGAGGTGAGGGCTCTGTGCAGGCCGATAAGGTTCTACCTCTCAAAATTCTAGAAACCATTTTTTGATTGACCTCGCTTTATGCATGTAGCCATTGTTGAATAGGAAAGACACTTTCCCAAACTCTTCTCACAAAGTTGGAAGCACACAATTCTCTAGCATGTCATTGTATGCTGCAGCATTAAGTTTCCTGTTCTCTGGAACGAATGAGCCAAGGCCAAATAATGGAAAACGATTATTTCTCCTTCGCCAAACATTACAGTTGGCAGTACGCATTTGGGTAGGAGACAGTCTCTTGGCATCCGCCAAACAGATTTGTCAGTCGGACTGCCATATGGTGAAGCATGGTTCGTTACCCGAGAGATTGTGTTTCCACTGCTTCAGAGTCCAATGTTTGTGTGCTATATACCACTCCAGTCAACTCTTGGCAGTGCGCATGCTGATCTAAC
Organism: Mixophyes fleayi; assembly: GCF_038048845.1. Taxonomy (NCBI): domain Eukaryota; kingdom Metazoa; phylum Chordata; class Amphibia; order Anura; family Limnodynastidae; genus Mixophyes; species Mixophyes fleayi. The sequence goes on along the minus strand of NC_134404.1, from coordinate 124,439,293 downwards.
GCTTCTGTTGTGGCTGCTCCGCCTGGAAACGCCATCCTTGAAGTTCCCAACAAACATGTGCTTACTTTGCATCCACAGGCAGTTTAGAACTCTGTAGCGAGTGTTGAAAAGGTGACATCCTATGACAGTGTCATGTATTACTTGGCTGTATGCTTAATTTAATGAGCCTTTTAGCAATGGGTGTGACTGAAAAGGGTAAACACACTAATTGTGGAAGGTGTGTCAACATACATTTGGCCATGTAGTCTAATTTTGCTGCAAGCACCTGCCTCCATCTGGCTCTTTGTGAGCTTGTTTGCATGTACTAGTATATAATGTATGTGAGTAACATGCCTCTATATAAAACTAGTTGGTTAATGCAAATAAATAAATATAACCTGATGTAAGAGAGAGTATGTAAAAAAAACAACTTTGTAATGGTAGAGTGCTACAACTCTTTACTTTGCTAAAACCCTCCTATCCTCAAAATATGAGGTCTGTAGTTGCTTATAATTATAGTGCCTTCCTAATAACTTATAGAAAACTTCTTCTACTCACAGACATTTGCTAGCTTGGCAGTCGGTCTAACACAATGCAAACAGAAGAAGGTTTAGCATTATGTCTTTAATGAGCAGTGATGTTTTTTAGATGTCTAAGTGTATACATGCAGCAATAAGATTCGTTCAGTGCAAGAATATCTTGCCAGATGAAATTCTTGACCAGTGTCCAGTGTACCTGCTTCCTGTGTATTGACCTGGCTTGGTTCTGACCTCCATTGCTTGCTGAATGCCATACAGACACTGCTATCCTTTCTAATAGCCGCTTGCCTATGCCATGCCTGTTGGTAAATGCTTCATGAACCGCAGCTCCTTACCTCTGATTCGGAAATTGTTGCTGAGCTTGTTTCCAGCGTGTTGTGTGGTCACCTGCTGTAGGAAGCGCTACTGATCCGGGACTGTACTCCATTGCAAATTCAACATTTGTACTCCTGTTTCTATATTTACTGCTACAGTTTCAGGTTCCTGTGAATCTACTAATGTGCATTATTTATTAGTCTATAGTGAAGCCAGTGTGAGATTAACCTGCACATTGGGTCTAGTTGGAGCCTGTGTGTGTGTGTATATGTGTGTATGTATATATATATATATATATATATATATATATATATATATATATATATATATATATATATATATATATATGCACACACACACACATTATAGGCTTCAAATTAATTCACGATTAATAAAGTGATTAGTCCAATAAATCAGCCTTCATAATCAGACTAATTGATGAGGCCATAGATTAATGTAAAGATTATGTTGCAAACATGTCTCTAATTTGTGCACAGTACAAAGGGGCACCTAAACACCTGACAAATTGGCGGAAGTAAATTTGTGGTGATCAGACAGGTGCAGCTCACAATTATGTCTGATTTGACATATTCCATGACGCGGTTTCACTGATGTACTAATAGCAATATCCACCTTCATGGCTTGATACACAGTATCAATCAAATGATCGATCACAGAGTATTGTAGAAAGCTTTAGATCATGGTTGTCCAACCCGCGGCCCAGCTTGCCTGTAAATGTGGCCCAGCAGGAGTTTTGGTTGTGGTAAGGGGGCAGCGCTGAAAAAAAAAAAAAAAAGAAAATACTTACCTTGCGATCACGTCAGCTGGCGCTCCGGCTCCCTCCCTGGTCTCCTCTTCCGTGTGGCGCTCGCAGTGAATGTCGGGGGTGACGTCATCACACCCGACCTCCATTGCGTAGCGCAGCACAGAGGAGTGACCCACGCAAACTATCAGCAGCAGTGAAAGATTATCCAGTATCTTATTGTTGTTACTCTGAATTTGGACTTTCTGCACCATGCAATTATGAACTAGCTGTGTTCTCTGTATGTATCTAATATAAATATTAAGAGATAATTGTATTTTTAATATTTTAAACCATTTTAAATGTGCAGTGCTGAGTAGGGTGAAAATATCACCCGCTGTTACCCTCTTCGGAGGCTGCTCCATGAGCCATTTTTCCCACCACCCTATCTTTAAATCTCTGTAGATTTCTATTAGTCCTCCTGATGCTACCTATATCGGTGACCATTTCAAACTGGCCAATAAAAAAAATGATTCATGGGTGCAGAAAGAGAGGAAAAAAAAGTTTTTCCCCGAACCCCACTAAGGGCCCAGATGCAGGTAAGTTAAATTGTAGCTGGTAATGGGACTACTGCGTTAATCATGATTCTGCAACAGGTTTCCTAACTCTTACTAACTTAATTTCCAAGTAAGTTTAATATGTTAACTGTTTTCTATGGTTTTTTCGATAATCAGCTATCGTTAGTGTTAGTGTATTTTATGTGCGGCCCAAACCAACTCGTCGTCTTCCTATGTGGCCCAGGGAAGCTAAAAGGTTAGACACCCCTGGTTTAGATCCTGGTGGACATAGATTTAATGAATGCCTGACATGTCTTGAATGTAACAGTCCCTGTACTTGAAGGCATACTTCTTACTTGTATAGTGTAAAGTGATAGAAAACTATGAAATATTAAATGGAATTGAAAAAAGCAAAATATCCAAGAACAGTGTTCATAATAAAAAAATCTAATTTTTTTCATCTATTTGATAAGATATATTCTTTCTTTGTAGGATGAAGTTCTGTTTCCTTGTGGCATGTATTTTTGTCCTCACAATCCCAAGAGGCAGCATTTGTGGTAAGTACAAGTCGAACACACTGAACTTGCTGATTGTTTGTTATGTTATTCTTTAAAACTGCAGTCATTTGTTTTTGTCAGTGCTTGCCATCTATGATATCAAGTTACTGGTATGTTTCCCCCATATGTACATCCTCATAATTGTGTGTATTTGGACCTTTGTGTTAAAGGGCCACAAGAATAAAACATCCTCGCAGACTAATTCAATAGATTTAGACATGTATTCTGGCCATTGATTTTTCCATTACACTATAGCCAGTTTGTATTCACTTAAAGACTGAATATACTGTATCTGTGCAAAACGTTTAATGTTAAAATATGTGGCCATAGATTATTGATGTCATGTTTGACTATGGTTGCATCATGAGTATGTCAATGGGCAGTAGCTTCTGGCCCTTCCTGAGTTCTGGCTGGATTTTATGAAGGTGAACCTAGCCGCAGCCTTGGGGGTTCCTCTGTTGCTCTTATAGACCAAGCCGAAAAACCAGGGGAGCATATGAGAGGAATAGTCACAAACTACAGTCTCTTGATTATGGCTTCTGAATCGGTCCTCCTGCTCACAGGCCCCTTCTGTTGGCATTTAAAGGTGGTTAACGTAATTGATTTGCTAGTTCTATATTACAGAACTGGAAGAGCCCTGGGAAAACAGCAGCATGTTGCAATTCCTGTGGCTGAGGTTTGGTGTTCCTACCTTTTTAGTAGATGGTATTGCTGCTTTTTGTGCACACTGGAGTCATTCAAGTTGCTGTAATTGGAATGCAGTCCTTATGTAAGTAACTGTCAGTCTGATAGGCACAGTGTTCCACCATGTAGCTCCAACAGGAAACTAAAGGCTGTATAACTGGGTCATTGGTTAGGGGTTTAGCTGTAATGCATGTTTTAGATGTATCTCAGGAGCTAGGTAGCCAATGCACACAAATAATTACTGTTGTCCCCTAACTTGTGGCAGGTATTTGAATTGACTTCCCTGTCTGCAGGGTTTGGTTGACTTTTCTGTTCCTGAATATTTCACTCACCACTTCTATGTAATGTTTGGATAAACATGATTTGGTAGTGGGGATCCCATGTATGAAGCCCACAATAATGGCTCAATTTGGAGTAGTGAATTTATTGAGTTACTATTTTGGCAATTTAATTTTCTTCACTTGATTTAATAAACTGTCTAGCCTGTCGACCATACCCATGTTTATGTTAGGAACCCCTCCAGCCGGCACAACACAACATGGAGTCTACTCTGCCAATCAGGTGTTCACTGGAGCCCCTGATGGTGGGGACAGACTGGGCTGCAGACTGACAGAGGGTCGTGAAGTGTGTACCGGCTGGGGAGAACCCAGGCAAACGGAGTGAAGTCCAAGCAGAGGTCAAGGGCCGGCAGCAGATAGCAATTCCAATTAACAAGCCAAGGTCAAGGGTCACGAGCAGACAGGAAGATCGGTAAACAGGCCAGAGGTCAGGGTCACGAGATACACAAGCAAAGTCCAAATCCAGGCAAAGGGTCATACACGGGTAATTAGCAGAAAGTCCAACAGGCAGGAACCAGGCACAAAGCAGGTCAGCAGACTAGCAACAGAAGCTATAACCGGCAATGAGGCAGCAGACCTCATTGCCTTAAATACAGGCATAGACCTATCAGAACTTGTATACACACCTGCAGAGTAATTGCTGGTACAGAGCAGGACCAATCAGGGCTTGTCCCTGAAATACACACAGTTGCAGGCTAATGTCCTGTAGTTCAGCCCCCTTCATTCAATCAGCCCACAGGCTGTCTATTGCGCGCATGCGCCCGGCTTCTAGCACTGCCGGGATGCAGCGCTACTGAAGAGGCGTCCGGCCGTTGCCTTGGCGACGGCCGGGCAGGAAGAGGAAATGACGTCCCGGTCGTCAAGGTGACGGCCAGGACGCCAGGGTGAGCTAGAAGCGAGCCGCGGCGGCTGTGAGTACCGCCGCGGCTCGTGACAGTTTAGCATACCTTTTTCAATTGTAGCGTATTATTAAATGCCTTAATAATGTAATGCTAATGAAAAAGTAACAATTGCTGTTGTCTACCTAGAACAGAGACATACACGGTAGACAAAATGCATCCATGAAAAGAAAGGATTGAGAGGACCCTGCTGATGAAAGAGCTTGCACGCCCGGGACGCCAGGGGGAGCCACACGGTACTCACAGCCGCCGCGGCTCGTGACTGTAACCCCCCCCACTTGAGGAGGGGTCAAGGAACCCCGACACCCAGGTTTTCTTGGAAATTTCCTGAAGAACTCCTTCAGCTGTTTAGGGGCATGGAGTTGTCTCCACAGAATCCAAGACCGCTCTTCTAACCCGCGATTCCTCCACTGCACTAGGAAGTGCACCTGACCTTGCACTTTTTTAGAATCAATGATTTCTGAACAACGTATCTTTGTGGTTTGTTTGAATTTCTCCCAGGCAACCTTGAAGACTGGGTTTGACTAGGATATAGTACCGGCTTCAATAGAGAACAATGAAATGTGTTGGGGATTCTCAACGACCCCGGAATTTTTAACCTAAATGCGACATAATTAACCTGCTTGATGATAAGAAACGGACCGATGAACTTAGGGCCCAACTTCTTGCAAGGCTGTCTGAGCCTAATATTTTTTGTAGACAGCCACACTTTCTGGCCCACCTTGAGGGAGCAGGTGGTACGGTTAAGGTCCGAAAATTATTTTGCAACAAATGAGGCTTGTCTCAATGATGACTGCACTTTTCTCCAGATAACTCCTGAGATCCCTGGTAGTGGAGCGGATCTCCTGGATACCAGCGGACTTGAGTGAGTACAAGGAGTTAGATCTGGGGTGAAAACCATAATTGCATAAAAACGGAGAGGTTTTGGTAGATGAGTGACATGAATTATTACAAGCAAATTCTGCCCAGGATAACAAGGAGGACCAGTTATCATGGAAGTCAGACATGTAGCATCGTAAAAATTGCTCTAAGGACTGGTTAACCCTTTCAGTTTGCCCATTTAACTGAGGGTGGTATACGGATGACAAACGGATCTTGATTCCGAGCAGGGTACAGGAGGATTTCCAGAGTTGTGCAATGAATTGTGAACCACGATCAGAAACGATATCAGAAGGAAGTCCATGGAGACGGAAAATATGTTGGATGAAGAGAATGGCCAGATCTCGAGCGGTAGGAAGCCTGGTTAGTGGAATGAAATGTGCCATTTTGCTGAAGCGGTCTACCACGACCCAAATGGTATTGTGTCCCGCAGAGGGTGGCAAATCAACAATAAAGTCCATGGACAAATGTGTCCAAGGTTTTGCAGGAGTGGCCAATGGAACCAACTGACCTACCGGGCGAGTCTTGGGAATTTTGTTCCTGGCACAAACCTCACAAGAAAGGAGGTGACTCTTGACGTCAGCAGACAAAGATGGCCACCATACAGTGCGGGAAAGGATTTCCAATGTTTTGAAAACTCCAGGATGTCCAGCAGTCTGATTATCATGTGCTTCAGCAATGACCGCTTTCCTTAGATGAACTGGGACAAACAAGCATCCTACTGGAGTATTGTCAGGAGCTAATCTTTGAAACCTTTGTAGGGCACAACTCAGGTCTTGGGTTAACCCAGCATGGATCATAGACAAGGGAACAATAGGCTCCGGACTAGTAACTGGAGCATGGTGTGCCAGGAAGCTTCTGGACAGGGCGCCTGCCCGGACATTTTTAGAACCTGGACAGTAGGTGATTACAAAGTTAAAACGGGTGAAAAACAGCGACCAACGAGCCTGCCGGGGGTTTAGTCGTTTGGCCGACTGTATATACTGCAGATTCTTATGATCCGTTATAACAGAGATCTGGTGTGCAGCGCCTTCTAACCAATGTCGCCATTCCTCAAAGGCCCACTTGATTGCCAACAGCTCTTGGTTTCCCACATCATAGTTGGTTTCCGCTGAAGAGAAATGACGGGAAAAGTAGGCACATGGATGTAAGCGGTGAGTATGGAAAGCTTTCTGTGACAAGATGGCACCAGCACCGACGTCAGAGGCATCAACTTCAAGAATAAACGGTACCTTAGGATCTGGATGTCTAAGGACCTGAGCAGACACAAAGGCTTTCTTCAGGGTTTCAAATGCAGTTATTGCCTGGGGTGACCAGTTAGCTGGATCGCTTCCTTTGCGCGTCAAGTTGACAATAGGAGCCACAATATCAGCAAAGCCACAAATAAATCTTCTATAATAGTTGGCGAATCCCAGGAATCTCTGGACCGCCTTGAGGTTAGTCGGTTGTACCCAATCCAGGAAAGCTTGGACCTTGGTTGGGTTCATGGAGAATCCTTCCGAGGAGATTATATAACCTAGAAAGGACACTTTCTGAACCTCAAATTCACATTTTTCAAATTTAGCATAGAGATGGTGTTCTCGCAATTTTTGTAGGACTTGTCTGACATGACCCTGGTGTACTGATAATGACTCCGAATATATGAGGATGTCGTCCAAGTAGACAACAACGAAATGTCCAAGGAACTCACGTAGCACCTCATTAATCAGGTCTTGGAATACTGCAGGCGCGTTACTAAGACCAAACAGCATGACCAGATATTCTTAGTGGCCAGAAAGCGTATTGAACGCCGTCTTCCACTCATCACCTGCTCTAATACGTATGAGGTTATATGCACCACGAAGATCGATTTTTGTAAAGATTGTTGCACCCCTTAGTTGATCAAATAGTACGGAGATGAGAGGAAGGGGATAAGTGTTCTTGACTGTAATGAGATTTAGCCCTCGGTAGTCAATACAGGGTCTTAGTCCTCTGTCTTTTTTGGATACAAAGAAGCATCCTGCTCCTACTGGAGATTTGGATGGCCTGATGAAGCCTTTCTCCAGGTTTTCATCAATATATTCTTGCATGGATTTGGTCTCTGGACCAGAGAGGGAGTACAAGCGTCCCTTGGGTAACTTAGAACCAGGAATAAGCTTGATGGCACAGTTGAAGTCACGGTGCGGTGGTAAAGTATCAGCAGCCTTTTTGGAGAACACATCCCAGAAGTCATGATATTGTGGGGGAAGCTGCTCCGGAATAGACTGAATCACACGCAGAGGCAGTGTCAAGCAAGACTGTGTACAATAAGAGCTCCACTGGACAATTTCTCCTTTTACCCAATCCATGACAGGGTTATGACGGGAAAGCCAAGGGTGGCCCAGGATCAAAGGAAATGACGGACATTCAATAAGGAAGAAGATTATGGACTGTGAATGGAGAGCTCCAATGTTCAACTGTAGTAGGAGGGTCTCCCAGGTAATCTTGCCGCCAGGGAATGGACTCCCATCTAAGCCACATACAGTAATGGCAGATTTGAGTTCTACCATCGGAATTCCGGCAGAGCGGGCAAACTCGATGTCAAGGAAGTTGCCCGCAGCTCCACTGTCAATGAAGGCCGACAGGTCCACAGAACCAGCACTGAACGTGAGCTGTGCAGGGATAAATACAGCATTTTTTGGGGAAACAATTTGTAGACCTAGGTGAACTTTCCCCTCATTCCCTAGGCATGCTCTTTTCCCGGCTTTTTAGGGCAGGAACGGGAGAAGTGGCCCTTAGTGCCACAATAGAGACATAGGCCTTGTAATCGTCTCCTGTCTCTTTCCTCAGGGGAGAGACGATACGCTCCTAATTGCATAGGCTCCTCACCATCCGTGGTAACAGGAATCAAGGCAGATGGAAGAGAAGATGCCTCCTTCTCAGACTTTCGCTCCTTAATTCTCCTGTCGATTTTAATGGCGAGGTGCATCAGATCCTCCAATGAGGTAGGAGTCGGGTATTGCACCAAAGAATCTTTAATCTGTTCCGACAGGCCTCGGCGAAACTGACTGCGTAAGGCAGGGTCATTCCATCCACTGTCAGGTGACCATCTACGGAATTCAGCGCAGTATTCCTCTGCCGACTGCCGAGCTTGTTGCAAGGCCCGTAGATGAGCCTCAGCGGAGGCCATTCGATCCGGGTCATCATATAGTAGACCTAATGCCTCGAAGAAGGCGTCTACTGACTGCATGGCAGGACTGGTCTGCGGCAAGGAAAAGGCAAAGAACTGGGGGTCACCTTGTATGAGGGAAATGATAATCCCGACTCTTTGCTGCTCTGAACCGGAGGAGCGGGGTCTCAACCGAAAATAGAGCTTGCAACTCTCCCTGAAATTACGGAACAGGGATCTAATTCCGGAGAACCGATCCGGCAAATTCATTTTAGGTTCACAAGTGGAACCTGGAGTGGATTGTGAGGTTTTTGCAACTTCTTCCTGAACGGACAAACGCTCAGACAATCCCTGGATCATTTGGTACAGGGACTCAACATGGCCTGCTAGGGCTTGCGCCGGAGACGGTGTAGTTCCGCTTCCATCCATTTCAACCTTGTTTCCGGTACGTGTTTAGGCCGGTTATAATGATAGGAACCCCTCCAGCTGGCACAACACAACATGGAGTCTACTCTGCCAATCAGGTGTTCACTGGAGCCCCTAATGGTGGGGACAGACTGGGCTGCAGACTGACAGAGGGTCGTGAAGTGTGCACCGGCTGGGGAGGACCCAGGCAAACGGAGTGAAGTCCAAGCAGAGTTCAAGGGCCGGCAGCAGATAGCAATTCCAATTAACAAGCCGAGGTCAAGGGTCACGAGCAGATAGGAAGATCGGTAAACAGGCCAGAGGTCAGGGTCACGAGATACACAAGCAAAGTCCAAATCCAGGCAAAGGGTCATACACGGGTAATCAGCAGAAAGTCCAACAGGCAGGAACCAGGCACAAAGCAGGTCAGCAGACTGGCAACAGAAGCTATAACCGGCAATGAGGCAGCAGACCTCATTGCCTTAAATACAGGCATAGACCTATCATAGACCTAACTTGTATACACACCTGCAGAGTAATTGCTGGTACAGAGCAGGACCAATCAGGGCTTGTCCCTGAAATACACACAGTTGCAGGCTAATGTCCTGTAGTTCAGCCCCCTTCATTCAATCAGCCCACAGGCTGTCTATTGCGTGCATGCGCCCGGCTTCTAGCACTGCCGGGACGCAGCGCTACTGAAGAGGCGTCCGGCCGTTGCCTTGGCGACGGCCGGGCAGAAAGAGGAAACAACGTCACCTTGACGACCGGGACGCCAGGGTGAGCCAGAAGCGAGCCACGGCGGCTGTGAGTACCGCCGCGGCTCGTGACAGTTTAGCATGCCTTTTTCAATTGTAGCGTAATATTAAATGCCTTAGGTAATGCTAATGAAAAAGTAACAATTGCTGTTGTCTACCTAGAACAGAGACATACACGGTAGACAAAATGCATCCATGAAAAGAAAGGGTTGAGAGGACCCTGCTGATGAAAGAGCTTGCAACTTAATAAGAAAGGGGCACAGCTGACACAAGAGGAGCGAGTGGCTGAGAGTGGAGATTAGATATCTGTGAGGCTGTACCATTGTCAGTTGTATAGTTTGAAGTAGAGTGAACTCTATTAAAGAGAGAGGTTTTCAAAGAGCATTTAAAGATTTGAAGGCTTGTGCAGTCTTATCGGGCATGGTAGTGAATTCCATAGGTGTGTAGTTGTTTGTGAACTTCAGTAGGTAGGAGTGAGAGGTGTTTATCTGAGGCGAGATGCAGATCAGAAGTTGATCTAAGTGGGCATGGGGGCACAGTATTTCAATATAAGGTTTGAGATGTATGAAGAGGTGGTGGTGGCGTTGAGAGTTTTGTAGGTGCGGTTGAGTAATTTGAATTGGATGCCGGAGCACATGGGGAACCAGTGGTGATGTGGAGTTATATGTGCCAAGCCCTTTGAACCACAAATTGGGTAGGCACCTTCATACTGATGAGGTAATCATGTTCAGAGTATATGGTTCCTCCTTGCAACCAAGGAAAAGTATGTAGGCTGTGTTGCTGTCAGAAAAGCTACATTATTATGAAGTGTTGTGGGAGAGGTACGACATGTTCCATTTACAGTTCTTTGTTTTTTAAACCAAATTCCTTCAAGTAGTCATTTGTGCCATACAGTTTTCATTGCTCATTTGCCTTAGTTATCACTAGAGATGTGCAGGTACATACTCTTCTGTAGAACAGTCACCTCATATTCCATTTGGCTCAAGAATCTGCACATGTGTCTGGCAGAATTTGGCTTTAAGTGTTCTGGGCTGAAATTGGCAGGCCCAGCCCAACCACTGCACAGGGCAGAATGAATTGACACTATAGTGTAAATTACAGATTCAGCAGGAGAATGCCATTTGTGATGCTAAAGCAGAACTCAAAGATTGGAGGTTTGCACCTCGGCGCAATGAGACTTTTGTGTAAAATGTCACTGCTTCTTCACTCCTAATCACGCTAAAATGTATCTTTATTTGGACTTTACTTCTAATAAACCTCAGTCCAGTGGAAAGTAATGTTATGTTACTCTGCTATACAATAGGTTAAGCAGCTGTTTGGCTAGTTTGGTACATTCATTGTGTTATGTACAGATTGTATAGAAAAAAGAATCTGCTTGCATAAGAATTCTTGAAGTTAATGTGCCAGATCATTGACAACAGATGGACATGTACCAGGTGACTGCTGGAAAATAGGTCAAGGTGCTGGCTGTTTGCCAGCTAGTCAATTCAGAAAGTTGATGAAGGAATTGATAAGTTACAGAATGTACAAGATTGTTTATATAACACTGGATGCATTTTTGTTGATGATGGCTGGATGCAGTTTTGTCTCTTGCTCAATCTACTTCACACCTCTACACTATTAGAGGCTTTATATGTACCACAAATGCAATTTATTTTTTAATCTTAAATTGACAAACAATCTTTTTTTAAAAAAAAATTGATTTGTACACACACACACGACAACTTAGATCTGATAAACTTGACAAACTTAACATGTTCAGAAGAGATCAGTTATCAGTATTATTATTGTTATTTTTTTATTTATAGGGCGCTACAAAATGTCCCTAGCGCCGCACAGGAACAACCAATAGGACAGTACAAGGTAAAACATCCTGGTACAATTAACACTATAACTCAGGCATCCTTTGTGATGCCAGCTAAAAGAATGGGTGAGGGATATTCAGCACAAGCTAGAAACCTGTGCCCAAGATGGTGGGCGCAGCTAGCAGGTTAAGAGCCACTGAAAGGTGGAGAGAAAAGCAAGAGAGGAGTCAGTGGGCAGAAGGCCCAAAATGGAGGTGGGCAGAGTAGCTGGAGAGCAAAGTTAAAAGTGGTGGATACAGGAGGAGAGAGGGCCTTGCTTTAAGGAGCTTACAATCTAAAGGGAGGGGCAGACATACCGAAGACACAAGTGGTGAAAAAGGGACACACAAGGGAGTCACATGAACCGAGAGAGGAAGGGGGGAAGAAAGGATGAGAGGGAGAGATAACTGACAAGGTCGGTAGTTAAGCGGAAGACTGATAGACTTTTAAGAAAAAGGGAGGGATAATGTCCGTTTTGAAGCTATTGAGGGATGATCTGATAGAGCGAAGGAGATCGTTCCAATGGAGGGGGACAGCGCAGGAGAAGTCTTGAAACAAGAGTGAGAAGAGGTAATGAGAAAGGAGGAGAGGCGACGATCATTGGCCGATCGTAGAGGGCGGGATGGAGTGTCAATAGAAATGAGGGTGGAGATGTAGGGTGCAGTGGAGTTGGCGAGGGCCTTGTATGTGTCAGTGAGGAGCTTGACAAGGATTCTATAGGAGAAGGGGAGCTTGGTAGAAGGAGGAGACAGAAGTGCAGCTGCAAGAAAGGACAATAAGTCTAGCAGCGGCATTAAGTATATGAGGTATGTCTATTAAATAACGAGACCGTGATTCCACAAAGCAGTCAGAACAGGTATTAACTGAAAACATAGTAACCTTGAACCTGCATGACAAGCTGCAACATTCTATGACGTTCAGTTGATTGTGAGTCGCCATGTAGTTTGGTTGTGTTTTCTGTAGAGTGCTGAAGAAATACTAAGTTTAAAATGTATCAATTTAAAATGTTTAGTAAAATGGCACAAAACACCAACAGAATGTTTTCAAATGCTTACTACGGCCTATGGGAATGACTGCCTGTCTCATGCACGTGTGTTTGAGTGGCACAAAAGATTTAGTAAGGGACGTGAGAATGTCGAAGATAATAAAACTCCCTGGACGACCTTGCACTTCAAGAACTGAAGAAAATGTGGAAAAAATCAGTCAGATTGTTCGCAAAGGCCGCCGACTCAGTGTTCGAATGATAGCTGAATCCGTGTTGACATTCTGCAGCAACTTGACACAGATCCAAACCTGTTTCATAAAGTAATCACTTGTGATGAGATCTTCCAGTACGATCCTGAAACCAAAAGACAGTTAATGCACTGGAAAATACCGTCATCACCAAGAATGAAAAAAGCTTGTCAAAGCAAGTCAAAATTCAAAGCAATGCTCATTGGTTTTTTTATATCAATGGTGTAATTTTGGAAAAATGGGTTCCAGATGGCACAACAGTTAATCATCATTATTATAAGGAAGTTTTGAAATAGCTGAGAGTCAGAAAGAAACGGCCGCAACTGTGGAAAAATGGTTTCTTTCTTCACCAGGACAATGAGCCTGCTCACACAGCACTTTCTGTGAAGCAGTTTTTGACCGACAAACACATTACTACACTTGAACATCCTCCATATTCGCCCGATTTAGCACCTTGCAATTTTTATCTTTTCCCAAAAGTTAAATCCGTGCTTAAAGGGGCACATTCTGAGTCAGTTGATGCTGTAAAGAAGAAAATGGCAGATATGTTGAAACAAGTGACAGAAATTGATTTACTCCATGCCTTCGACCAGTGGAAAACAAGAATACAGTGATATATTAGTGCAAATGGGGAGTATATTTAAGGGCACAAACATTAAATTTGTAATACCAATAAATATAGGTGAGTTATTTAATCAGTCTCGTTATTTAACAGACATACCTCGTAGATTGAAGAGGAGCTGGGAGAGGAAGGGCCAAATGCGAGCAATGTTATGTAACTAGAAGTGGCACGATTTGGCAAGAGAATGAATGTGTGGGGCAAAGAAGAGAGAAGAATTTAGGAATCGCCTAGACACCAAAGTTGGGGAACAGATGAGATAGAATAATTGTCAACAGTGATAGAGAGGTCGGAGGAGGTGGTTCCAGATGGGGGAAAGACAAGGAGTTCGGTTTTAGTTCATTCTTATTATGCAATTATGTAACTTAGATGATCTTATTTCTAAATGATGTTTTTGATTAGATTGCAGATTTTTCACATGCTGCACATGTAGCGATTTATTGTAAGATTTCATATATTGCTGAACTCTATCAAGCCATGAGTGTCAATATTCTGTTTTATACCTTACAAATTAAAGTATAAGTTTATGGAGCAACCATGTTCTGCATGCAGTGACAATATATCAGTGTAACCATCAATACAAGAAAATGTGTTGCATGCATTTAGGAGTAAATAATGTTTCCAAAATTGTTATATTCGTGGAATTGGCGGAGATTATCATGTAGTCAAACTAAAAAACATTTTATAGTAATGCTGTTATATAAGGGCTTTTCTTCATTAAAACAAGTGCATCATTTTTATTTTATTTTACTTTTATGTTCTTACTTTTTGAATTAACATTTCAAGATTTGTAGAACAGTGTTTGTAACCTTATTTATTAAATATCTATTGAGGGTCACATGTGCAAATGGATTATTAGAGGATGTACCTTTTTGTTCTCATATACCATTGTTGTTGCAAGCGAGAGCTGTGTATCCTACTGTACAATGCATCATTCAATATTGTTTGGCCAAGACTGACATTGGGGAGAGCAAAAGCAGAAAATCTAAGTAATTTTGTACATAGGCATAACTGATTTACATATATATATAAAAGAAAGTTTACAAAAAGCGTGTATATTAAATTCCTGACCATACACATGATTCTAAATATCAATATTGTACCCCAGAAAAATATTATAGCATTTATTCAGTATAACACTAAAATATCATTAACATGTAAAGAAAGAGGATCAGCTGGTAGTGTCTAAGGTGAAAATAGCTAAAATAAATTTTCAATCAATCATGAGCTGCGTAACCTATAGATCGCACAGCACAACTTACAATCGTTTAAGTTCAACCTTCGTTCTAAACTCAATTCGGAACCAAATAGGTCCATGCTAGGGGAGGGTTACTGTCCCACAGTAATCAAGTATCCAATCCCAGTTCATACATACGGTTAACATATCACTTTTTGTTCGCTTTCTCCGAGTCAGTTCAATGGTTCAGCAATAGTGGTTCTTATTGTTCCTCGCCTCCTGGTAAAGTTATCAGCACTGTGGTAAAGTATTTAAACATGGGAAGTGTCTATAGCAACATCTATGGTGAAACAACAGTACTGATTTAGCACCACACAATATAGCACATCTCCCGATTACATTTATCAGATGATTAGAGACAGTTTGAGGATTTGTACAATGTAAACAAAACCAGAGTCTCTCGTTTAATACAATCCGATGATTTAAATTCATACGTACTATCTAATGATGGTTTATTCAGAGGTTTAAACAGTCAAAACCATGCTGTAATTGATTCCTGAAAAAATATTGAATAATATTTCTCATAACAATTATAACCAATCAGATTCAGGCATTAACATAAGTAACCACAATTTACTAAGTATCAAACACATATGTAAATACAGCAAAGATATATCTTAAGTTCAATTAAATTTAACTCCCGCTTCCTGGGACAAACCGTTCAATATAAAACAGACTCATTAAATTGCCACATTATCCAGAATTTTCTTATGGCAGTTCTTGTCCTGATTTCAAAGCATGGGATATTCCCCAGTTATAAATATTAAAGCTCTGCTGCTAAGAACTCTCGCTCACAGGGAAGCCCTGGTGTAAAAGTTCAGAGCATTGTTACATTATTTTGTTTGCCAAAACCAAGACTACCATAAGATTCCTTGATGCTAGTGCTTAGATAATGTGGGGTTGATTTTTTTTATTTTTATTTTTAAAATTTGCAGTACAGATTCTAGTGGGCCAGGGCATGCTTTTACTTATAATTACTCAATTACCAGCATGTCCTAACATTCATGGGTATGCTGGGGCTTGCAGCATACCCATACCCCAACCAACAGCATGCCCAACCACTAAAGGAGCCCCGGGCATAGTGGAATCTGTAGTGGCCAGTGCTATCAACATGAAGCTGTTTTTACCTGGGGGTGCATCTGTTTGCGGGCTTGTTCCCCCTTGGGAATGTAGCCATCTTTTTATGGGATCCCACACTTTACACAAGTCTAGGCTGGCAACACTAGAGCTAGTTTTACTTTTGTGGCAGATACGTCTAAGACTGAATACTTCATTTTACTGCACATGTGTAGTACATACTTGCCAACCTTCTTCAGCTCTCTTCCGGGAGCCTTGCAGTGGAGGGGGGCGGGGCAGCCAAAATCGCGTCATTTTGGGCCAAAAGCCGCAATTCATCGGGAATCGCGGCGTTTGCGACCTAATTCTGCCCACTTAACTAGGAAGTGGGCACTTCCTAGTGAAGTGGGCAGAATTCTGGAGATTGCCACACTCACCCGGGTGTCCGGGAGACTCTCGCAAAATGCGGGAGTCTCCCGGACATTCCTGGAGAGTTGGCAAGCATGGTGTAGTAGGTCCAACTTCACATTAGCTCCACAGTGGGAAGCATAATTAAGAGAACCATAAACAACAACTTAGTAATTTAGAGAAAATATGTATAAAAGACATAGGGCCTGAATCAGTAAGGAACGTAAATGCCAATGCGTGGCATATTTTGTGTAAAATTGCACGGTGCATGCTTAGAAATGGAATATAAAGCAGTAAATGCAAGTGCATGCAATTCATCCTCAAACTCAAAGGACACTTCCGACAGCCTTCAATTTAAAGGTTAGAACTGGGGAGGGAAGGGGCGT
This sequence comes from Mixophyes fleayi, assembly GCF_038048845.1. NCBI lineage: Eukaryota > Metazoa > Chordata > Amphibia > Anura > Limnodynastidae > Mixophyes > Mixophyes fleayi. The sequence goes on along the minus strand of NC_134404.1, from coordinate 124,422,734 downwards.
ATGCACGTAGTCAATGTACAGCCAGGGCCGGTGCTAGGGTCCATGGCGCCCTAGGCAAAATCGGCGCCCTCCTCCCTCCTCCCCCCTCACCCCGTCTTTTCTTACCTTGTCTCACAACCGCCGCCTCTCTGCTCCATCTCCTCCCCTCCACTCACTGACACTAGTGAGTGGAGGGGAGGAGACGGAGCAGAGAGGCGGCAGTGGTGAGCAATAGCCTCTTTTCCCCCCCCCCCTCCCCATGCATCTGAATGCTGTGCGGCGGCCATGACAGGTATGGTCAGCGGTCGCCGCACAGTTTTAAAATTAATTTCCAGTTCTGTGGCGCCCTCCAGAGCCCGGCGCCCTAGGCAAGTGCCTAACCTTGCCTAATGGGAGCGCCGGGCCTGTGTACAGCACATCCATCCGACTCAAGATCTGGGTATTTCTAAAGGTATCTGATTTTCAGCCATATCACATTATTATACACACTATGCATATACTGCATTGTTGTGTCCTGTCTACACATAGCTAGACACTCTTGAGATCCTCCTCTTGTTGAACCTGCTTGCATTTTCAGTCCGTAATAAATCGGGCCCATAATGTACCAAGTAAATGCAAATACTTTCTGTTTGTAGATGAGGAGAGCAGAAATAAAAGTAAAGTGTTAGATAATAATGCACAATGGCCCAGTATGGAGGTAAAGCTGCACTTGGGCCTACTGGACAATAAGCTGAAGGTGGAGAAGGGAATCTAAATGTGTCCAGTAATTGATTATAACTGCTCTCCAAAACGTAACAAGTTAGAAAATTATGGCCTTTTATGCTTGGAATAGATATTTTTTTCTAAGGCTTATTCAAGGTCTGGGTGAATTAATTAGTCACATTAGGTGGATTTTAATTAGCGAAGATAAACGAACGCTCAAAGTTAGTAAAACTAATAAGCATTTATTGAGCTAAAGGTCAAATTCTTTTTGTTTGGTGTCTGGTTTCTATAGTGTAACAATATAGTGCTTAGCGTGCGGAAGCTTTTGAACTAAATAAACCCATTTTACAGAGCCGCAATGCGTGATGTCTCTTACAAAAACAGCAAAACACGTATTCTGATACTTGTCTGGTCTGCTGCCTTGGAAATGTCATGGCACGGATAGCTGGATTCATTTATCATATCTGTGTGTCCTTTGAATTGGAATGTAAGCCATTAAATGTCTGACTTATGGGAACAACGCATCTTTTACTCCTCATTCATTATTGGGTTATTATAACACAATCAGGCTTATTTGAATTTGTTGATACTTTGCCAAAACTAGATGGGTGCAGAAAGTTCATTAGTTTTAGCGTTGTATTAATAATAATCAGTCCCACAAGCCTTAAATACCAATAGAGACAAGTTATTTTTCGTTGGCACAATAAAAAGCAGATTATAGGAACAGAAAAACTGGACAATTTTTGGGTCCTAAAATAATTTACTTCCCTTACAATAAAGAATTGGCTTTGTGTGAGGAAATGTACACATGTATCAATATTTATAGCAGGATGCATGCAGGGATGTGAAAGTTTTCAGCTCAAATGCTGTGTGACACTTTTATAATTCTTTATGATTTTATGGTAATAAAGTAGGCACTTTTAGAATTTTATAAATATTCAGGCACTGGCCTAGGTTGCCTTGCAGTTTATACCTTAATATAAACTACTTAAATGCTGAGTGTAGACTAACCAACAGGTGGGGGAGGTGTTGTGAATAGCTGGCAGGGTGCAAAACTTGTAAGTCCTTGTAGAATGGGGGGGGGGGGGGTGGGGGGGCATTGTGCATGTGTTTTTCCTATTCCACATAAAATCAATCAGCCAGTTTTGAAGTAGTTAGAGCACTTGAGGTGAGACTCTGATCAGTCCCACCTCCGTATAATACTTTGGGCAGCAAATTCATTTTAAATGCTACTAAATGTATGTTACAAGAAAGTTCTAAGGTAGACTAATTGTCCATTCATTCCAAAATGTGTTTAATGAGGATTGGATAATTGACTCTGCATACCCCTTCATATGAGTTGTTCAGTTGGACTCCCAGGAATTTAAAAGAAGTTTCCTTCCATGTAAGATTACAATTAAGTTTATAGAGTACACGTTAACCCGTGCATCATACTCATGCATTCTAGTCAAATCAAGCTACTTCAGGTGTTAAAAAGGTTCTTGTCATGCATTTGGGCCTAGCCCAGGCCTCCTCAGGGGAAGAGCGTTACTTCCCGACGCAAGCGCCCTTTTTTAACGTGGTTTTGTCCACATGTCACCACCTCATAATTTTTCTCCATCACCTTATCCTTCCTCTTCATCGCCACATCCTTCATCAAGCTACTTAAGGTGTTAAAAACTCCCCACAGTCACCCCCGGCAACCACCAACCACTCCCAACTGTCACTTCTCCTTCAAGAAATATATAGGTCAGTGTATAACTCTGCCCAGCAGGTGACGCTGCAGCTTGGGTTTTTTTTTTTTCACATACTCCACTAGGCATTTATATAGTAGATGGGGCGAAGCAAGTTCATAGGGAGAACTACTGATTTTGATTGGTTAATTTAAAACTTCCCTATAGCTCCCCAATTCACTAAACAGGTTGGGCACCTTAAACAGTGCCTTTGCAGAGTTAGGGCTACGTCATCAACAAATAGTCGTATAGTCTCAGTAGTGTTGTCAAGAGTGCAACCAGGAGGGGGGAGAATAAGCAATCATATCTGATCAAGTTAGGGTTGAAATGGGTTTGAGGGATGGTCCCCTACCTTATCTTTAGCAGTAGTGTTGGAGTATTGAACTCTAATCGCAACTCTGTACCCATCACCGAAGTTCACGGCTTTCAAATTGTGAAATTGGAACTCACTACTGACTGTACAAAATTCCTTCTAATCATCCAAGCTGAGGATTAAAGATGGTAGTATATTGTAGTAAATAAGTTGTATGATATTTATAAATATATGTTTGTTCGGCAAATGATAAATGCTCACAAAGTTGGGTTCATCCTCAAAGTGGGTAGTTGTAGTTGTGGGCTTAGTCTTAGGGGCAATAATTTGTCAGTGTTTGATGTATGCAGTAGGTAAGAATATTAGTCTAGTGCTGCAACATGCCAAGATCTTTTCCCTCCTTAACTACAGTTGTCATTTTGAGACTGGTCTCACTGTTCATATAGGGTTTAAACCGTATGGCTAGATACCAAAAGAAAAGTTAGTCTGGCTCTCTAAACCAAAAAATATATAAATCACTGTACAGTCATGGTACAAATATTATTATTCACAAATCTGCTGCTTGTTTTAATGATGGCAATTTGCATGTAGTCCAGAATGTAATAGAGGGATCAGATGAATTGAAATTAATTTCAAAGTCCCTCTTTCTCATATCAACATTTCCACTGCAATTCAGCCCTGTCACTAAAGGACCAGCTGACATTAGGTCAGTGATTCTCTCGTTAACACAGGTGAGTGTTTTGACGAGGACAAGGCTGGAGATCACTCTGTCATGCTGATTGAGTTAGAATGACTGGAAACTTTAAAAGGAGGGTGGTGCTTGAAATTATTGTTCTTCCTCTGTTAGCCATGGTTAGCCACAAGGAAACACATGCAGTCATCATTGCTTTGTACAAAAAGGGCTTCACAGGCAAGGATATTGCTGCTAGTAAGATTGCACCCAAATCAACCATTTATCAGATCATCAAGAACTTCAAGGAGAGAGGTTCAATAGTTGTGAAGAAGGCCTCAGGGCGCCCATGAATATCCAGCAAGTGACAAGACAGCCTCCTAAAGACTTTTGGAGGATGGCCTGGTGTCAAGAAGGCCAGCAAAGTAGCCACTTCTCTCTAGGAAAAACATCAGGGACAGACTGATATTCTGCAAAAGATACAGGGATTGGACTACTGATGAATCCCCTTTCGGATTGTTTGGGCATCTGCAAAAACACTTGTCCGGAGAAGGAAAGATGAGCACTACCATCAGTCCTGTGTCATGCCAGCAGTAAAGCATCCTGAGACCATTCATGTGTGGGGGGGTTTCTCAGCCAAGGGAGTGGGCTCACGCACCATTTTGCCTAAAAACACAGCCATGAATAAAGAATGGTACCAAACATCTTCCAAGAACAACCATCCAAGAACAGTTTGGTGACGAACAATGCCTTTTTCAGCATGATGGAGCACATTGTCATAAGGGAAAAGTGCTAAGTGGCTTTGGGATCAAAACATCAAAATTTTGGGTCCATGGCCAGGAAACTTCCCAGACCTTAATCCCATTGAGAATTTGTGCTCAGTCCTCAAGAAGCGGGTGGACAAACAAAAAGCCATAAATTCTGACAAACTCCAAGCATTGATTAGGTGAGAATGGCCAGCCATCAGTCAGTATGTGGCCCAGAAGTTGATTGACAGCATGCCAGGGTGAATTGCAGAGGTCTTCAAAAAGAAGGGTCAATACTGCAAATATTGACTCTTTCCATAAACTTAATGTAATTGTCAATAAAAGCCTTTGATACTTACTTCAGTGTACCATAGCAACATCTTACAAAAAGGTCTAAAAACACTGAAGCAGCAAACTTTGTGAAAAACCAATACTTGTGTCATTCTCAAAATTTTTGGCCATGACTTTACATCAGCATATACATAAATAGAAGAATTTTGTGCTATAGTTATATTGGGATAAGCTCACCTGCCAATGTCAAGGCATCTCCTGTAGGCGAGTTCCTAGCATATGAAACAAATATATATTCAGGGTCTCACAATTACACCCTGAACCTCCATTTTTTAAAGCATGCAGCACCTATGAGGGGTATGTATAGATAGATTAGGTACAAGGCAATGTGGATTTTTTTGTAATATAGGTTGGAGAGGCCTTGGACTTTATACGATAATAGAGTTTCAGTTGCTTCCTCTATATCTATCGTATCTTATAGGCACAACCTTGCTGCATCTGAAATTTGGACAAGGTTCCTGTACTTGATACAGCCTCTAGTTTTCTCTGGAAGACAGCGGAAGGGCGTACTCTAGAATCTAGACTTGAAAGTTCTATAAAAATTGGCAAAACCAGATCATCTCTTCTCTTCGTCTTGCAAACCAGGTGAAACTAGCTGGCTTTTGAGCTTGGTAAGCTTGTAGGGCAATAGAGAGTTTACTTTAGCATAATATCTCTGCTTCGTCCATCACATTTGAGGTTTTATCTTGTGGACAAGAATCTGATCATTTCCCTCTAGTTGATAAAGGTGCATCTCCTGCAATTGATCTTGGGGAACATTCATGTATGTTTCCTAGCTCCTTTACTCTTAGGCTTAGTTTGTTAATTTCACTTATATTCTGCCTCTTATGCTAAGTGACATTGCAGATAAGCCTCACCCTAATAACCTCTTTACGCACCTCTCAGGGTGTAGATATGGAAACGTAATTTATGTTGTAAGTGTTGAAAGGTGACTCATTGGTTAGTGTTGAAATAATCTGTGCTGGACTTGGTCTACCATGGTTGTATTACAGTATGTACCTATTTAGTCTCTCTCTAAAGTGTGTGTGTGCATGAATGGTCAAAATATGAAAAACTACGGTCCATGAGGCATGGTTTGAAAATGTTCTGATTGCATATTCTGTATTCTTAGTCATGTGAATAAGATTCTGATCCAGTAAGACATAGTCAATATGCGTATGAATTATGTACACTTGAGTAGAAAGGATACTACTGCATAGTGAGGTGCACATTTCTCAATGTATCTGCAGCCCACTGATCGCTATAGAAGTGTTCAAAAACTTTTGACATGTTCCAATTTCCTATGAATGAGTGATCCTGGGGCTGCAAAAGCATATTGTAATCGCCAGCTACAACAATGTAGTCCTTTTTAAGCAACATGATATAGGATTAAAAAAATGACCCTCTGTGTTCTCCTCAGAAACTTTTGCCAGCCTGGTGGGGGCAGTGTAATACATTGCAATTATATTTAAAATTGTTGGCAGTTATTTCCCACACCTGCCAGGACTGGTCAGACTGGTGGTCAGTGGTCTAACACACACTGTTGGCTGTATTGCTCACATAGTGCCTGTTCTAATAGGAGAAACAATGGTTTATTTTATTATAATAGGACTCTTGGGCTCCAAGTGCTGGATGGTAAATAAAAACAGCCTGGTGGAGCACCTGGGAAATAGCTGCTGAGGAGAACATTGACCCTTTTTTGGCTTTGGGAGCATATACATTAACCAGGGTGATTAAGGTGCCCTCAGGGTATCCAACTGATATAACATATCAGCATTAATACATTTTGAATTATAATGAAATAAAATGTGATCATAAATATTTGATAAAATGTAGAACTTAAATTTGGGAAACCTAGTAAATTACATAAGGTCCTGAAATTTTGTGTCCATATCACAGGAATCAGGGATGTCTATATGTGGTAAGGTAGAGAAACTTCAAGGAATAGTGTTGAGTTCCAGCTATCTCATTATATAATATAGGAGGGGGGATTAGCACTGTACACGGTTATAGCCAACTGTGAAGATAACAGGTTTATCTGCCCCAATTATACCTACTTCACGCTGGCTGGCCAATCAGGGGTGCTTTACTATGCCAAGGAAGCATACTCCGTACCATCTAGGGTTCTTATAGGCACACAAGTAAATGCAGTTACAAAAGTACAACAGTCTGTCTGGTTTTATTACAATAATCACTAGAATACTCTAGACAAACAGTAAATAAATGCCAGACACTTTTACCACATAATCTGTCCCTTACCCTACTAGTTTAAGGAGTCACCTGGTTGTCCTGACTTGCAGAATCCAAGAGCCATGGAGTTCTACTGAGCTGCAGATGTACCTGCAGGATGCACAGTCCAGCAGAAGCCTAGTCCTCAGCGCTGGAGTTCTTCACAGCATCCCTGGCTCTCACTCCTTTTTTTTTTTTTTTCCTTCTCTCCCTGAAGATTTTCCCCACTCCAGGACCTGGATCAGGGGTGGTCTTAGATAGTGGGATCATCTGAGAATGGCTGTCTGTTTACAGGGGCAGTTACAGGGCTGTTCATTCTCATCCCAATACCTCCCTTGGTCCCCTGCTGAGATTACTCCAAAAAGTCTGGTGGAGTACAATTGAGACAAAGGAGAGATACTCAGGTTAATTAAGGGGCAAGGCCAATGTGATTAAATTACACTCCCAGTGTTAACCCCTTACAAGCTTGTTTAGCCAGAACTAGCTTACAGCTGATCTGGACTTCCTGTAGAGAAAGGAGTGGAATGAATGGAGCTACCGCACCCCCCCCCCCCCCCACACCTGTATCCTGGAGCTGGACCCCACCTGATTGCATGTTATGCTCCACTCATTAAGGTGATATAACATTTGTTTTGTCATACCAACATTTACTTCCAACTCTGGACAGTGTGCGATCAAGCAAAATCAGAATTACATTGAGTAGTCCATCGGAGATTAATGTCTATGCTTTGAGTGGGAAGTTCTTATTCCCACTACGTTTGGGGTCACGCTGTCTGTCAGCTCTCACCCAGCATGGCTACGGAAATTTCAGTGGCCTATAAGTACACGGTATGCATGTTCCTTCTCCTGGTGCAGGGCTAGGAGGCAAAAGAGGAATTGACACTTGTATCAATATTGTTTGATGTTTCAGAGGCATTAGGTAATGTGTCTGATGTGTCATCGCTTGGCTTGATAATTGTATTGAAGTCAAATAATTGGAGGAAGTTGTCTAAATTAATAAATACCAATTGTAATAGTTTACGATTGTGATTTGTACGCAATAGTGTACAAGGGTTAATTACACAATTGAATAGGAAAACAAAGTAAATACACTTACATTCACATCTACATTTGTAAATGGTTCACTTTTAATAAAGTTTCCAACCTGCATTTTATTAATATAGAGAACTTATAGATTTATTACACAAAGGTAAACCTACATTTAAATATGTCTAGGGTTCAGATCATAAGAAATGTATTGTTTGGTCTTATATTAATCCACATTTCACCAGCGGGAATCCGATATCATCGGCGAAGTTGTGAATAGTGTAAGTTTAATACTCAAAATGCTTTGTACCGAATATTTTAATAGGTGAGTTTAAACTGGATTTTTGGCGGTTCCCTGAGGCAACACACATACGCAGCTGTTTGAGTGAGTTGCCCCCACATTTGGAGAAGCATCATTTGAACCGACCTACGACCTGCAGTGTACTGAACTTCCCTGAACCTACCTTAGTTGAACAATATGATAAGAAATGGGGTCTACCTCTTGCAAATAAGTCGTTGGACACTGCCGACAGCCTCTCTAGAATAGGCATTTTGTTTATACACTGTATGATTAAATCCCAGCAGTGTTTTCATGCTTCAACTGTGGGAATGTGACCAATAATCTTGTAGTCTTATGCTAACAATAATCCGATATAAAAAGTACTCCTTTTCCCACAGTTTCTTAAATTGTGCATACATTCTGATACATGTGTGTATGAGCTTTGATGTGGTGTTGTAAGTTTGGTGTAACCTCTTTAGGGATTTTTTATTCAAGATTGCATTGACAGAGATTTTTGGCAATGTAAGCATATTAAATTCTCTATATCTGATGTCTGTGTTAGCAAAGTCAGGTGTTCTGCTATGGAGCAACTGTATACTCCCCAACATTGAAATATCTAAATGAAGACCTTTGTCATGTCTCCTCCAAAAAGGGATGTGACTGCATCGTTTTAGTGTGCATGTCGCTTAAGGTGAGTGTCCATGCCCCAGGGCCATGTGTAGCGCCCAAAACACCCCCCATAAAATTCCCTTTCAATTACTGTGTGCACCAGAGACAGTGGTGATAATGGCGGGACAGTCCCCTCAAATCTGGACCGTCACTCCTAAATCACAATGAATTTGGAGGTATTAAGTGCCAGCTGTGATAAGCCATTTCCAGTGTAGGTTCTTCTCTTGGCAATTTAACTTTCCAAGTTACATTTTTTTTAGGATTAATATTGCAATATTTGCTACTGATGTGAATGGAGGCTACTGAGTTATTTGCTTAGCTGGCAAAAGGAAAAACCATAGACACTTTTATAGTACAATGCAGAGATCTCCAATGGAAATAACACGTCTATCAGCTAACAGTCATACACTGTGGCACATGGTGAAACTAAATTTAAATGCATTAAAGAGGCCTCTGGGGTTAAATGTCTGAGAACAAGTGAGAGATGTAAAGTGAACTAGAAAGTACAAGTCAAAGCAGCATGTGTGCTAAAATTAACTTTTATATGTACATAAATACAGTATTTTCTTTTTCACAATATCATTTATGTCTGGTATATATTTATTTTTCGCCTCAATGGTAAGTGCTTTAAGTATTTCCTTTTTGCTGCAGTGTGCTGTGCTAAGCAATGATCATGCTATGAAAAAAATAAAAAAATCAAGTTGGCTGGTCTGAAGTCCTCTTGTGCTATGTAAAAACAAATTATTGGGCTAGGGTTTAAGGGATTTTTTTGTTTAAAAGCTGTAATGTAATTACAGATAGTAAAATATATTTTTTTCAATAAAATATAGATTTACAAACATAAAATGCAGAGACACAGCACAAATGTACATGTTTGTCTACCACGAGCATGCAGAAATGCACTTCCCCACTATTGTGTTTTGATGGCTATCCACACAGATGCTTTGTGCAACATTTTGCAGGGATGATGACCGTCCTATATTAATGTGCATGATGACAAAAGTTTAAGGTACAAATTCTCTTTTCAATCAATCACTCAATTTACCCCCCCTATCAGCTAACAGTCATACACTGTGGCACATGGTGAAACTAAATTTAAATGCACCTCTTTAAATACCTGTGCGCGAGTCTCATTTGTCATCACTTGAAGAGGTTGCGTTTATTTCATATGTTGTGTTATAATGCAACTAGATAGTGCAAATGTGTCCATTGCAACTGATCACCACCATCTTAAGAGAGCACACAAAAATGTAGGTTATTTTGGTATCCAAAAGCCACCACAGTGCCTCGCTAATCCAAGAATGTCTGCCAAATTGTGCGTTTTACCGTTTTTGTAAATTACCATTAGGATCTCCTTAGCCACATCGCTGCTGTTATATGACTACTGTCATTTAATAAACTAGTCTACTTTGGTTTTGGCTCAAGAGACTGATGTGCATTTGATGTCGCTCCTTGTTTACTAGATTAACTATAAAAGGTTTTAACATCTGATAGTTATTAGGTCATTTCATCCACAGAACATTTGGTCATTCTAATCACTTAAGTATCTTTATCCAGGATAATAGAAATTGTTGTATTATTTCGATAACTCTCATTTCCTCACCATGTCGGCAAACCGAAAAAGTTCTTGAAGCTATTGTGGTCATTATTTCTTAGTAAAAGTCTATAAACCTCTACGTCACCACTCTGAATAACAAGAAAAATATGGGGTTTTATATTAGTTTGCCAGAGCGGATATACCAACACTCCAGTCTGCAGCTGCCACCAGGGCCCTAAGGAACAATGGGCACTGAATGATTGATTTTATTTATACTTAATACGTTTATAGGACATGTCCTATAAGTCTAGGATTTCCTCCCTCCAAGTGTTAATATGTTCTTAGCATTCTAGTTGTCTACAATTTTTTCTTTAGTGAAACGTACAGAATCCCCCCCTATTTCACATTATTGATATACTCCAGCTTTTCTCCTCCCTACTCCAGCCCCCCCTGCACTTCCATCCGCACCATTCCCCATTTCCACCTGTATGTTCCAGCCAAACACACTGCTGCTGCAGCCTGCACCATATCACTTGTTGGGAATAGTAGTCACAGTCCAAGCAAAACGCTAACAATATGTACTTCAGGACCACCCACAGGGGGGACAAATGTCGGATGGCTGTAGCTATTATTCATCAGCATTGTCAGTTATTTATATAGCGCCACTAATTCCACAGCGCTGTACAGAGAACTCATTCAGATCAGTCCCTGCCCCATTGGATTGCAAGAGCTTACATTATGAAGAACCATTTGATAAAGGGGGCTATGTTCTAACCCAACAGTTGTTTCTTTACCCACCCCAAAACATAGTAAAATTACTTTGAATGTAATTTTACTAATTTATATATTGAAATATAACATTTTTCAAACTCTGCGCTCACTGAGAGGTAGGCACAGGGTCAAAAATTGGCAGGGGGATCATGATTCATATGGGCATCCCCTGCTTTTCAGGACATGTTATTACACTTGAGATGATTACATGAAACAAACTACCGTATTTTTCGCTCCATAAGACGCACCTGACCATAAGATGCACCTGACCATAAGATGCACCTAGTTTTTAGAGGAGGAAAACAGGGAAAAAATTATTCTGAACCAAATCTCAAATCCCAAATATTCTGAACCAAATGGCACTGCTAATATGGCTATGAGTTTTAAAATATAGTCCAACAACTAATTCATCATACATAAGAGGTCAGAGAATGTATTATAATTACCACTTAGAAATTGCACTACCCATCAATAAAGTTTAACTTCTAAAAACCTATCCAAACTAAAATACAATTCACTGTCCCTCCTGTCTCGAGTCTATAGGGAGTCTATAAGGTGTAAATGTGCAATGATGCAGCAATCCATCTTTGAGGCACCTAGTGCACGTTCTGTAATAAAGGCAAATATCTTACTGATTGCTATGTGTAGAGGGAGTCCAATGGTTCTTTAGGGTGACCAAGATGCAGGGATCCCCGTTGAAACGGACAGCGCTATCCGCGCTCACAGAGCAGGTCCCCAGTGGTGTTTTGGGGCCGATCAGTGGGAGAGACGGCGTGCGTTCCACAGTGGAACGCACGTCACTTCCGGATTGATGTAGTGTTATTCTCAACACCATTGACACGTTCAGCGCTTACCACGTCACTAACATGCGCACACCACTGCAGAATGGAGACATCCGCCCGGCAGCAGGACGCTGGAGCGTCCCCACGGCAACCAGGTATTCTGTACAAGGCTTTTTTTTTTTGTATTCGCTCCATAAGACGCACACACTTTTTTCCCCACTTTTTTTGGGGGAAAAAGTGCGTCTTATGGAGCGAAAAATACGGTATATAAGCAAACAAACCCTGTCAATATAAAAGCAAATTATTTGAAATAAAAAAGCATATTATAAATATTGTCATTTTTATATGCATCCTCCATAAAACTTGTGTGCAAGCCTATAAAGACAATCTCCAAACACTCTGTATATTATAGTGCTGTGCAGATGGAGAGAATGGCAGTCCTCAAGGATAACTTAACTTATTACTGTTGTTTTAAAGACATTTGTGACATCATTAATACTCAGTAGTCACTGTAATGCTAGTAACATGCACAGGTCAAATTAGGTCCGATTATTTGTGACCTGGAGCATTAAGTGAGCGAGTAGCTGACAAGTGTTATATATACTATACTGATGTTCAGATGTTATGCTGGCAGTGAGGTTTAGCTAGTGTTAAATTACATTGTAAAAAAATAGATATATTTTCCTAGGCAGGTACAGTATCTATGAAATAACAAAACTAAATCCCACAGTGCTGGTGATGTGTAAATAGCATGGAAAAGACTTCCCGCCCCTGTCAGCACTTTAGGGGGTTACAGGGTCATTGCGCACCCCTGGAACTCTGGGGTCGGCTCCAATAATAGGTAAAATACAATACGGGTTAGAACTATATAGAACTGTGATTCAGGAGGTGTGAAGCCTGGAGTCTTAGAAGAATCTCAGAATACTTGAAGGAGGCAGGCAGAATGGGCAGAGGTAGTGTAGTTGCCCCGTGTGTAGCAGGTTTTTTTTCACACTAACCTGGCTCCTGTGGTTGGGCGCTGGCAGTGGGTGGTTTCTCCAGTCTCCTCGCCAGTTCGGGTGCTTTTTCTTCGGGGATCTTCAGCTGCAAGCTTGGCCCGTGTCCTCTGGTCCAGCGCTGCTGGGGGATATACCTGCGCCTCTGATTGTCAGGCCGGAAGTGCGCCTGGTGGTTAGCTGCTGGCAGACCCCTGATGGTAGGAACCTCCGAGCTCCAGCCCAGTCATAAGCTCTAAGCTGAGCTGAAGGCCCAGCGCAGGAAGCCCTGGGACGAATCGCCCGACCGGAAGTCCCCGCGGTAGAACCGGAAGTGGAGATGTCCGCCGGGTAGGTCTGAAATTGAGCCCCAGGCCTTCTCCGGAAGTAGGCCTCCGGGTCCCGCTCACCCAATCCTGTCAGATGGCGGCGTCTGTGGCTCCGAGTGCCGTGGGGGCTCTATGGGAAGCGGAGCTCCGCTTAAAGAAGCCCCAGGGAGTTGTCCTTTGTATGGGCGGTCAGGAGCTGAGAGGCCCAGCGCGGCGGGAACCAGTTGCGGTACCGTCGGGAGGGGGAGGTGAGTGACCAGCTGCAGCTGGGATATCCTGGGTAGTGCCCCAATCCTCTGGTGCCAGATTCAGGGAGAATGAACCGAGAATTTACAGGTAATTCCCCAAATACCTGATTTAAGTGCAGGAGCTGATGTGGAAAGCGACCACCTGAAATGGCTGCCTAGCCACGCCCCAGTGCTGGTGATGTGATGCTGGAAGGAATAAATAAAATTAAACTAAAAAACTGAGTCTTAAGTCTCAAGTTAGAATACAATTTTTAAATTTATTTTTTAATAAAACATGTAAGATTTATTAAAATGAACAAGTTGTATCCCAGTGCAAATTATTAAGCTACCAGAACCCACACAGATATGACAGCTCTAACTCACTGCATGAGTATGATAGAAAATTATTAAGACTCTATGGGGTATATTTACTAAACTGCGGGTTTGAAAAAGTGGAGGTGTTGCCTATAGCAACCAATCAGATTCTAGCTGTCATTTATTTAGTGCATTCTACAAAATGACAGCTAGAATCTGATTAGTTGCTATAGGAAACATCTCCACTTTTTCAAACCCGCAGTTTAGTAAATCTAGCCCCATATGTTCTTCTATCAAAAGAAGATATACTGTATTGAATGAACACATAAATGTAACCACTGGAGTGAATTGATGATATATCTCGAGAGGAATTCTGTGTGTGTTCACACTATGCTGCTTGAAAAAATATATTTTTTTCCTCAAGTTGCGCATACTCTATGAAACGTGTTAGCAGGTTACACTAATACTGACATCCAGACACGGATATCTGTCTTAAACCAGTTTGAAATTTGTGGAATTTAGGTCTCTCTGTGAAAGTTTCTAGCAAGCAGGATTGACCGTGAAGGCCAAGTATTACACCAACACCTGGGCAAATTGGATTGAAACTTTAAGGAATCTTCTTGTCAATTATATACTGTTGATAGAGTTATGGCTTTGGGGTCCTGAGAATTACATTAAAAGACAAGGTAGATAAGGGCGATAATTTTCTTTTTTGCTAGTTTTGTGTCTACTTACAATCAGTAGTTGTCTTAATATTGGATCCAGAGAAATTCATCGAAAGACATAAGATTGCATATATTTATTTATTTTTTTCGTAAATGTTTGACATTTCATTGCAATCCAGCAGCAAACCTATAATATGATTAACTGTGGAACTGTAGTGTCTTGCTGTATTAACGTGTCGTCACAATCTCAAATCATCTTTCCAATAACACTACAATTCTATTATATATAATTTTCTGGACTATTGGGATAATCATATATTCGTTAAATAGCTGCCTTCCTCTCCTTTGAGAGATATCATCAATTCACTCCAGTGGTTTCATTCATTTGTTCAATACAATATATGTTCTTTTAATGGAAGGCCATTAAGACACTATGGGGTCTATTTACGAACGAGCGCTTAATATGAAAGATACTTTTCAATCGTCATCGCATAGATATGGAATGAAAGTTATCTCATATGTACTAAAAAAAAACTACACAGGAACAGCCGTTCCGAAAAAAACGTCTGTTCTTATGAAGTGTACTACTTACCTGACACTACTTTTTCTCCTGCGGTCCTTCAGTGGTTTTTTTTTTGTCGTCTTTTTAATCATTCTGTGCATGTGCCGACCGTAAAACTCACACAGAGCACTCTAGTGCATAGCGAAGAAAGAAAAATTAGCATTCCACAGGGAGGGATAATATGATCCCTCCACACATGCGCTGTGCAGCTCTGCTCTTCGGAGCAGAGCTGTCGGCAGTGAAACTTTTCAATTATGTTAATGTAACTTTAACATAATTGAAAAGTTAATTTTGTTCATTGTTAAATAGCGTTATGGAGCACGCCCTATACACTGTTATGGGGAGTGCTCAGACAAACTATAAGAGATGCAAAGCAGCAGATATCGCTGGCAGGTTAATAATTTGTACTGGGATACAGCTTGTTGATCACTTAGGAGCTCAGAGTCTCCTTCAATGTTGCAGGGTGTAATTAAGAGCCAGTTTTGAGTTTATTTAATTCATTGTATTGCCTACATTCTAAATGTGGGGAGTTATGATATGAGTTACAAACATTACATCCACTAGGTCCAATATAGTGAAATATTAAAATAAAGATTAAGATGGTGACATCAGAAAGGGGAAAAAAACTGTTTTGTTAAAAATTATTCTATCAAACCTTAGAATAATTTTTAACAGAGCACTTCTAGGGTTTGATAGAATAATTTGTAAAAGAGCACTCTTCCTTTTTTTTATTTTTATTTTTGTTTATTTTAATATTGAGCCTTAATGGACCTGGTGGATGTAGACATTAAAACCTGTTTTAAGTTTATTGCTAATAAAAGTGATTTTTAAAGATATAAAATCTTTAAACCAGATTGCCTTCTCTTTTCCATGTTATGTATAGTACTTGAGGTGAGTCCTATGCCTAGTGCAGACCTACTTTCCTCCTATAAGGTATGCTACGGGGACTGCAAGCGGAGAAAAGCTCGGCAAGTGGGGTAGCATTGTAGTAGTGTAAACAGAAAGATGTCAAGCTAGTACTTTTTTAGTAGTGAAACACATCATATGATCCCTTCTAAAAGGAATCCTAAACCACAACCAGGAGCAAACCACGTAGGGTTAATTGCTAAATTGCTAGGAATATAACTGTTTTTAAAAGAATAGATGGCACTGAGTCTGTGCAAGTGTAAGACATGCCACCTAGAGAAGCAAAGTGACTTTTATGCTGTCATTAGCTTTGTCATTGACATCCATGCTGTCCTATTAATAATTATGTGTAACTGTGATGCAGATTAATCAAATGGTTTTAATGCGACCCCCAGAGGTTTAGCAGTGCACTAAGTACCACCTGAATCATCAGTCTATGACACTTCTGAATGAACTGCTATCGTCTTCTCTCTGTGACACTCGCTGAGAAAGCCGGATAGTGGAAACCTGCCAATAGTAGCACAGTAGGATGGAAGGATTGCCAGTCCCCTAAGAGATCATTCTGCTAAGTGAACTCATGTACAGTCATAATAGATTTCTTCTGCTGCTCGCTTACATATTTGCCAACTGTTTTGGAACAAAATATATATTATTGTGTTTTTATATGGCAGTGACCATTTAAAGTCAAACCAAATTAAAGAAAATATAAAATATTCTAACTATAAATCTTGTAAATAAATCACTCTGTGTACAGGGACATTGGTTACCTTAGCTGAACTGAATGATACCATTAAATTACCCACCACTTGGGAAGGGCCCCGGCCATTACTATACAACACTGCCTTCAGCCTTTCAGATGAATCGATTGACCCGTTATATATCTGACTGGCTAACTGAGGTGGAGATAGGGCTAGCTAGTCTGCCTAGGTGGTTTAATATCAAGGGATCATATAGCGAGTCGAACGGCCAATGCGCATTTTGCTGCTCGCTTTGTCAAGTATTCTATCTCTTTTTTCATGGCTTTCTTAGTCACCAAATCTGAACCCATGGGCTTGTATGAGGAAACCTATTTAAGTGATAATGCCTCTTCATTATGGTAAGAGAACAAAAGTATTTAAAACTGTATTTTTATTTTGTTTATAGGATAAAGCATTGTTAATGCTGTAATGTTTAAACATTTTTTCATTTAACCAGTAAAATGAAATGTGTTTTTAATAGTTTTTCTTGTTTTTGGGGTGGGGGGATGGATTTAGTGGTAGTGAAAATCAGGACTGTTGGGAGCTATGCCATTGGGCACTGCCATGGAGACTGGAGGATGGGTCTGTGAAGCGTTAAGTTCGCTATTACCACTCTGGTACAGTATCACCAGGGCCGTGGCATAAAGCTCCTCATTAAGATTTCATATTTATCGCAGTGATCGGTGGTGGTAATATAATATGTAGGCCCCTTGGTTGCAGATTCATTTTGACGCAAGGTGCCATGATGAGTCGCTGGAGCAGCCTGTGGAAACACATCGCGTCAGATTTTACTAAAATATCTGCACATATTTCCTCCCATCCCATAGAGATATGAGGTAAAAGTGACAGAGATTTCTGTACTGTATTAGCCGGTAATGTGTGCAGCCAGATATCAGGGCGATGTCGGGTAGCACTACGTGGCTAATTGAATCTGCCCCTTAGGGGTAAATTTTTCAAGCTGCGAGTTTGAAAAAGTGGAGATGTTGCCTATAGCAACCAATCAGATTCTAGCTGTTATTTTTAGACTGTACTAAATAAATATTAACTAGGATCTGATTGGTTGCTATAGGCAACATATCCACTTTTCAAACCCGCAGTTTAGTAAATATACCCCTTAGTGTTTATACTACAGTGTATGCATATTATCTTGGAAAGCTGTTGGTGCAGGGATCACATTGTATGCAAGACCGTTTGAGATGGAATCTTAGCCAGCTCCTTCACCATTCTCATTAGCTGCCTATGGTACAATAGCACACACCCTAGAGGCACTTTAGAAGTGCTCAAACATTATAGTTTTTATGGTGTAATTCAAATGTGCAGGTCTTGTGCAAGTGAAAATGTCATCAGAAAGTATTATTCACTTAAACTTTTCTGGGTTTTTGTTTGCTATCTAGTGCTTCTTTCATCCCCAGTCTTCCATATAAGGAGGCATCCGTTAAGTAACTAACTACTATTTATGAAGATTGTGCAGCATTTGCACATCAATGGAGCAAACGGTTTGGTTTAATTAGACAATAAGTGTGTTCAGCCATCTCCAGGGTAGTGTAACTTTCAGTTCTATTTATTAACAGGGATTTGCCCCATTAATTATCTGTCAATACAACGAAGACAAAGGATTTTTCAGATAAATGTATAATTTCGGGACATTGCACCTGATAGGAGGCTGTGTCGGGGATGACCTTTACTTACCTTAAAACTGCGGAAGTCTGTGGCTCCCCTCCGGTTACTATCGCAAAGTGGCTTTACTCATGCGCAACTTAAGCTCGCGCTTGTACAAAGCCGCTTTACAATAGTAACTGGAGGCGAGACAACGGAGCGCAAAACATAACCAACGGGCTCTGTCAGGCGCCATCTCCGCACTGACACTTGGTGCAGGAGACGGACGCCTGCATCTTCTCAGCAACCACGTCCTGTTGCCTAGCAGCGGGACGCTATCTCTGCTCACCTGTCTGCAGCCAGCATGTCTTACCGCCAAAATCTCCCTAACCCAATCAGGAGGCACCTTAGGGTATATAAAGCAGCCTCTGACACATGTCTAGTGCCAGAGTATTGGTTTACTCCTGCTCCAGCGTTTCCTGAACTTCTGATCCAGTGTGTTATCCGGTTCTGACTCGGCTTCCTGTGACTACTCTCCTGTGTTTCGTTTTGGTACCTCACTGCCCGGCTGTTTTGACTATTTGGCTTGACCTGACTTCTCTCTGGATCCTCCCTATGTAGTGCACCGCTCGGTTGGCTCTGACCTGGATTGCCTGACTACGCTTGTCTACTACTGTCGCTACAGCGGTGACTGTCTTGGAGAACCGAGACCTGCGTAACCTCTGCAGCTAAGCCCAAACCCCCTTGCGGGGGTCCCTGGTGAATACTAGGGGTACGTTAGACTCTGCGCCTCCCTGTTCAGTTGCGCCAATACCGGTTAGCGGCCATCTCTGCAATTCTGTGACAGGCTCAAGCTCTAAAAACCTTGCTAAATAGCCCCTGACCATGTATTTAAATCCTTCGAACAGTTGGTTGGGGAATTCTCTGTACCCAGAACAATGTTTTATTCTTACCTTCAGTTACGACACGCCCTAGACACACAATTTAAAGGGGAGACATTGGTGTTTGGGGTGGATCCACTGAGGAAACAATTACAGGCCTTGGGTTATAGAGGTCTGATCTCGAATGTATTCATGTCTTCTGTATGAATCCACTGCAGATGATTTGGATGGTTTGAGGAATCCGTGGGAAATAGATATTGGCCCTTTATCAGACAAGGAGTGGGAAATGGTTACAGACAGTTACACAGGGCCTACTTTACCCCTATTAGATTGGCAAAATTTCGCCCGGATGCTACCCCTAACTGTCCGAAATGCAATTCGATCAATGCTAACTTTTGGCACCTTCTATGGGAGTGTTCATGTGTACAAATCTTCTGGCGAAGGATCAGGAGATGTATTCAGGTTACTGGAATTGAAGTGTCTCTTAGCTCACCGGCCACTTGTCTCTTTGGGCTCCGATTGAAGGGGAAAGTTAATAAACTGACAAAAATGTACATTTCACAGTTATTGATGTTGGCTAAGGTCTGTATAGCGAGGCTGTGGTTGGCCCCGACGAGTCCCACGGTTAAAAATTGGAAGGCACTGGTCAATACCACCATAAGGCATGAGAGATTTGTTTATACTAGCAGACAGGCTCTGAAGGAATTTGAGAATATATGGTACAGATGGTTAGAGTCTTCATTCTATCCTATGTCATCTAGTACAGATGCTCTATCTACTTAAATGTATGACTACTGCAGTTCTTATAATACCCTGCATGTGTAACATACTTATGTATAAGCATTTACGATGTATGATCCTGAATGAATATAGCACATTTATTATTATTATGCTTTAATGTAATCTTGTAAATTCCGTCATTTAATTCCGATATGTATGCGATTGTTTTTCTTTTCTTTTTGTTGTTTAGTATGTTTATATCTTAAAAAATTTCAATAAAAATACTGGATTTAAAAAAAAATAGCCCTTGACCGCATTGAAAATTATGGGGACTGCTGTTTAATGCGAAACTGCCTAATGCCTGCATTAAGATTTTGTTACATAGTAGTTAACTTAAAATACCCTAAACATGCAGGAAAAGCTGTTTCCGCACGGTTTATAGATTAATTTATAGGCCCATATGAGAACCTAAAATGCCCTACAGTGTGCTCCAAAATCAGGATATCCTTCAAGCGCACATAGGGACCTATTTATCAACCTCTGAAGAGGTTAAAATCCTGCATTAATTAGTAACATGGTTATTTATGATTATGGGGCGTCAGTGCATAATTGTAGTCCCTGTAGACATTTATGGGGATTGAATTTGCAAACAATGGAAATATCTGCTATTTTATCAAGCTCTAAAATTTTGGATCTTGACCCTGACAACTAGTGCCATCTGAAGATGGTGTTAGATCATACTTGCCAACTTTGGGGATCAGCCCTCCAGGAGATCTCCAAAGTTGGCTGTCTTGGGGGCGTGGCCAAGCTAATCACGTCATTAGGCCTATTATAGCAGGGGGCAGAGCCAGGATGACACTTTTAGCCCCACACACTTCACCAATGAAGCGGGCAGAATTCGGGGGGTTGCCCTACTCTCTGGGAGACTGGGAGAGCTCTAAAAAATTTGTGAGTCTTCCGGACATTCCGGGAGAGTAGTCAACTAATGTGTTGTTCTATTCTATGAGGAGAGCATCTCACGAGCGGGATCTTTAGATCCCTCCCCAACATAATTCTCCCAATTCTGTCTAGTCATAGGAGCCTGAAAGTAAAGTGATTGCAATTATATCATCTCTTATCAATGTGATAAGAAATGATAACAGGCATAAATATACCCCATATTCTCTACCCTTTCCTAATTTTTTATATATCCTGTCTTTCTGCTCTATTTTACCATTTAAAACAAGGTCTCTGGCTATCCTACAAGGCAGATGAACTCCGTCCTCAAACCATGTTTGCTAATCCATTCTGCAAATCCAATGTATGATTCCATAAAAATACATGCACTGTCTATAACTACAGCTTTGTGATGACCAAACAATATTTGCAGGCGTCTTGTTCTATGCTTCTGAGCGACTTAATGACTGTGTGTTTGTAAATAACAAAATCATTTTTCAATTAATTCTAAAAGGGCAATAGACTGTAGAACTTACAAATATGAATTATTAAGGTAACATATTAATGAGTATATCGATAACATACTGAATATCTGTCTTCACTGGTTTAAATGAACGCTAGTGAAGGACAGGCAGTAATTCCTGTCCTTTAATTCTAAGTCTGTCCATTAATATTTTTTGGCTCTCTACTTATGTAAATGTACACATCAATATTTTCCACATACCAGTTATGATTTATTGACATCAAATCATTGTGATTCCCAATGCAATTAAGTGTTTGTTTTCTCAATTTATTTCATGTATTTAAAAAGTGTGAACTCTCACTTACAAATGTTACAATGGATGTTGTTGGGCATCACGTCTGGCCAGTCAAGCGGACTTAGTTTTTAGTTTTGTTTTGTCTTCTGGGCACAAGATACTTCTCACTTTATTTACTTTATTCAGTTAATGTGCATCAAGAATTTTGGTGTGTTAATATAAGAGAATGTTATGGCTTACACAATTTTTCTTTCTTCTAGAGCGATGTGATGACTGGGGGGTAGACACCAGGCTGCTGACCCAAACTTATGATGGAGAACCTGTCCGCACCAAATGCCCGCTCTTTGAGGACTACCTGAAACATAATTATACTACGGCACATTCGACAGGCCTCACTTTAATGTGGTATTGGACAGGCCAAGGGAAGGATCTTGAAGAGCCAATCAACATCCGTCTTCCAGATAACAGGATCAGCAAAGACAAGGACATACTTTGGTTTCGGCCAGCTATTCTCAATGACACAGGGAATTACACCTGCATGTTGAGGTGAGTTGTTCAGTGGACATATGGCAGCATACAGACAATAAATACTTCACATGTCTACATAGAGGCTTGGTCACCGATTACACTGTTTAAAACAAAGTTTATATATAATTTTATAGCACCTAAAGTATTCTTTATTTCGACTTAAAACATATTTTTATAAATACACTTTCACCTCCTAACCGGTGGTAGAGTATACTGTAGTTTAGCAGATTTGTTTGCTAAAAAGGCATCCAACCCTTTCTGAAAACAATCTACTGTTTTGGCCTACTACATCCAGTGGTAACTAATTCCATCATATTATGATAATGGTGTTCATGAAAATATACAACCACAGTACCTACCTTATCCTCTATCAGCTGAATTGCCATAAGGTTCTGTCATTCTTATTTCTATTTATAAGTTCAGCTTTTGTCCGCAGATTATCTCCTCAGTATTACTAGAATTGAGGTTCTCATGGAAAATGTCCATATAGCTGATCATTTAGGCTACCGTCTCTAGTCTCTGGTGCGGCCAGGTGAGTTTAAAGATACAGTACGCACATTAAAAAAAATTCAATGTGCACATCACAGTGGGCAACTCCATTCCTATTGTGCCACACCCCTTTATCAACACAGAATGCAGTGCAGCATACATTTGACCAGTAAACAGCACACTCATTTGATCGAGTAACATCACTAACATATTGACCACCTTTCCTTATGGCTTGTGTCCCTTACTACCTTAGAGTAGTCTCCTCTATTATCTTTTAAAGACTCAATGACTTTTTTCAAATTTAATTAAATTTCAGACTCATGATTACTGTGATGAGTTCGGTAAACATTGATTAGTTTGGACATGGTAGTAGTTCTAAGACTATGTAATTTTTTTTTTTTTTTTCAATAAATCATGGTCATTGTCAGCAAAATCACAGGTATAGTTCTAGAAAGATAGGGATGAAGAATCTGTGATCTAAACGTGTGGAGACAATATGGTGAATATGGCCCTCAGTCGTCATTTCCTTCTCCGCAATGGAGCTATAGCTGTATACAAAGATCCTAAACAATGTTGTCCTGCTCTGGCCTAAGATGCTCTGGATCTATGAGATCACAAGGCAATTAATAAGTGAACTAGCTTTTTACTGCATTGCAATATATTGTATAGCTTTAATCTTCCCCTTAGTATGTATGTGTGTATATATATATATATATATATATATATATATATATATATATATATATATATATATATATATATATAGCATGCGTCACTGCTTTGTATTTGCAGGATTTAAATGAAGAGCACCAATCCTGAAAATATATATTATGGTTTTTTTATTTTAATGTAGTCCTAGAGATGAGACTTAATAGCTTCCTTATGTCTAAATGCTTGCTTTATTATGAGCAGAATAAACAAAACAGTACTGTTTTTTCTAGATTGTCCTGCGCTTCGATCACATGCAGCAATCTCCACCACTGGTTCTCACCCAGAAAAACCACAATTCATATACCAATGCAACAAAAAGACGATGTTAAGGGCACATATGACCTAAGGAATCAAATTCTCATAATAGACATGAGATTTCAATAAATCAGTCCATAATCTGTATCCAAAAACAGTCAGACAGCTCTTTAGGATGTGGTAATTCTCTTTCTGGTTGTAAGAATTTGGCGATTACATGCAGGAGATTATTCCTGCTTTGGATAAGGTTAGGGACACCGCAATCCTGCCACTGGTGAAGTCAGCACTGCATAGCCGTATTCAGGACATGTAATCTGTATTTGCAGCTACATTTGTGTGTAGAAAACTCTGCTTAATATCAGTTTCCTAAACTGTAAAATAACTCAGGTGGGAACGACTTTCAACCATCTAAGTCAATCAAAATCTATCAGAATTTGTATTTACTCTGTGATATGACATTATGCTGAAAAAAACAAAACAAAAAACATTTTTGGCTTTCCTCATCTGGCAGTTGTTTGGCCCGATTTAATCTTGATAACTGCAACCCTAAGAATATATTTTTCAACAATAAATTGATCACTGGTTGGCAACATTGTGCATGTCTGCCTATGATTGATTTTTACTTTTGCAGAGCAAGCAGTATGCACATCCATTAAAATTTACACTTACAGAGTTTCTTATATCTAGATATTTTTCTAGCTTAATATTTAAAAAATAAAATGAAAATGAACCCATGCAGTCATGGGACAAGTTGTTTCTACACCCAAATCAAAGATGGCCTAATGCTTCCTTGAGCGAACCCCATTTACCATTCCCATCCTTATCATTCCCAAGTGAAACTCACAAGTATTTAATGGAACTGTTACCCCACAGTGACCCCCATACAATCCTCATACTCTAGTGGTTTGTAAAAAAAAAGTTCATTGGTGGGTGTCTAGTATACAATGCAGTGTACAAAGCAATTTGTAGGTGCCTGGGGCAAAAATCTGGTTAAGCCCTCTACATGGAGAATGCTGTACCTTTGGCACAGTTGCATGGCCCATTTGCCATCCCCATTGCACATATCACATTGTGCACTGGAACTGTATGATGTAGCTGGCAAACCAACAATTGCACAAATGTACAAAGCCATAATAAATTAACCATATACAGTGATTAGTATAATTTGCTGAACCATACCTGGTGCTAAGTACACAATGTTAAGTAATATTTGCTGCCAAGTAACATATGCTGGCCAATAATTTTGCCATATACAAACTTATAAAACAGAAATGGAAGTTGCTCAGTCAATTTATAGGTTCATAGCAGGTGCTTGAAAGGGCGGGGTTATCTTGAAAGGAACACACATAGTAAAAATCCCCCAGCACACTGCTATATCCAACAAAGGAGCTGCTATTTCAATTTGTACATAAAAATGCAGAAATCTCAGTTGCACACATTTGCAAATGTATGGGAAACCACACGCCCCATCAAGGCACTTCTGCTGATAGGGTTGTCCTAACCCTAAGCAATGAGAGTCCCTATTGTTGGGCCATACATGTGTTTTTAAATTGAGAGGTAACTTACCAAGATGTACCCCAAACTCCTCCAAATGGCAATACAGCAACAGCACTCTGCATCAGATACTGATGCTAAATATGCCTCTCAAACAAACAAATCACATAATATGCCAAGTATAGTGTGCTAAGCTATGTTTGGTACCAGGTATTCAAAGTTAAGGAATATCTGGTGCCCAGTATAGTGTGCAGTATTATATTCATTTCCAACCCTAATTTGGGCATAGCTATAGCTCTTGCCAATTCTAATGGGTGATTTAAATTTTCAGCAATGTGCCGCCAAACATCTCAATGTTTGATTGTGCTCTGTTCTGGGTACTACTGTACCCTAA
Source organism: Mixophyes fleayi (assembly GCF_038048845.1). Lineage (NCBI taxonomy): Eukaryota > Metazoa > Chordata > Amphibia > Anura > Limnodynastidae > Mixophyes > Mixophyes fleayi. Next base: position 124,397,514 of record NC_134404.1, on the reverse strand, counting down.
CATCGCAGATTTTCCTGTGCGCCGTCATGGAAGAACCTTCTGCAATGTTGCATCACCATGGAGTGCCTTTGTGATGATTTCGGAAGGCTCTGCGGCACATAGCGGAGAATTGGTTTGTCATAGCCATACCTGGTGTCAAGTAAAATATGCAGAGACATGCCTGATCCAACCATACTGTGTCTGGTGTCCATTCTCGTATGCATAGCTATGTCTGGTGGTAAATATGTTTTCTACTCTGACTCCACGGCAGCCGCACAAATGGGTTAATCAGCTGAGTATAGATAGGAAGAAATGTTGACTCCTTTAAGATAAATACTGCGACTTCTTCTTTCCTGTCTCTTCAAAGCTGGGTAAAGCAATGGCAGAGCGGTAGGATTCGGAAGGTCCTGGTCTCTTCCATACGGATTAGCCAACCAAGAGAAGAGGCAGCAGATTCTGCATTAGTCAGGCCCTTACCCTACTTATAAATAAAGTGTTTTTTATATGACAATTCCAAAATAAGATAAATTAATGCAACAAAAGTCATGTAAGCCATAGCATTATATTACAACACACATAGCTTGGTGATTAGTGTACAATACATAGACAATTGCCTGGTGATTAGTATTAGTGTAAATACAAAGACCAGTCCCTGATGTACCATAGAGCCCATTTGCAGGCGGCCCAGTTCATAGAGCCTTTTCCAGTGAGATACTACAATAGGTACCAATAAGTGTACAGTGTTTGTGTGACTTTTAGCGAGGGTTGTATTCAAATACGAGCTATATATTGTTTGAGGAAAATCTAGTTAGAATAACAAGTGTTGCCCTGGTTTCAAAAAGACAACATTTTTCATCACACTGTAACAAAAAAATATTAAATGTGCACCTTTGGCAAATTTCTGAAGACTTATACTGCATAGTTTAGTGTGATTGTGAATCAAAAACTTAGGGGTATTAGATTTATCTATGGACTAAACACCCATTTTCGAAGCCGATAGGACTGCTCCTCAAAAATAGGTACCGCTGGCAATATTTAAGAAACATGGTGGGCGTACATTTCTCCTTATTATTTTTATTAGTTTTTTATTTAAGTGCTTCAAAAGGTCCTCGATGTTGTACGTGAAATTTATAGTAGTATACAATACAGGCAGCAATGATCCATAACACATTATTAGACTAAACAGAATTATACAAAGGCCAGGCATATACTATTTAACAGATTACACAGATTACTTGGTAACGAAGATCAAGATATTTAAGGTACAATGAGTAAGAGTGATAATTTCCAACGTGAAGTAGGACTGGGCTCAAGAAAACAAGGCTAAGGGAGGGAGTAGGCCTAGTAGAGGGTTATGCAATAGTAGAAGGAAAACACGAGGGAAGGTGGCCCTGCTCGTGAGAGCTTACATCCCAAAGGAAAAGCACAAATACTGTCACCGAATAGAGGCCATAGGAAAAGAGGTGGGCTGATAGACTTGAATAAATAAATGCGTTTTAAGGGCACACTTGAAGCATTGGAGAGAGGAGCCTAATCTAAGAGGAAGTGAGATCGTTCCACAGATGAGAAGCAGCCCGGGCGAAGTCCTGGCACCAGAAGTGGGACGCTGTAATCATTCTGGTAATGAGGTGGAAGTCATTGGCAGAGCGGGGGTGGCAGGAAGGAACCTAGGTGGGTTTTATTGGTGAGGATGAGGTTTTTAAGTTTTTAATTCTGTATGCTAGAATTAAAGGGAGCAAGTGTACTGGCTGTCAGAGATGGACAGCTAAGAGAACAATGAGAGAAACAAAATAATGTGGGCTGCTGCAATGAGGATAGAGTAAAGAGGAGCAAACCGGGAATCAGAGAGGAGAAATAGTAAAGGCAAAAGATTATAAGAAGGTGAATAATAGTTTTGATGGCTTCCATTGTAATAGTCTGATCTTGAATATAATCCAGAGGTAGAAATGGCAGGATGTGGAGAGGGACTGAATGTGAGGTTTGCATGAGAGGGTGGAGTTGAGGGTGACCACTAGGCAGTAGACTTGAGGGACAGAAGAGAGGGTAGTGTTATCGACAGATAGAGAGGGGAGTAGTGAGAGGTCACTGAAAGGGGGAGAAGACAATGATAACAGTCTTAGAAATGTTCGGCCTGGGTCATTAAGCAAAACCAAAGCATAAAAAAGGAGTAGCTTTGCACCTGGGCAAACCCATGTTGCATTGGAGGGATGTAAATTTAAAATGTGGGGACAGATTTATATTGGTCACACATGTTAATTACTTAATTGAGGTCATATTGGTGATAGGGCATGTCCTAGATCAACTTTTAAATGTCATTGCAGCAATAAAGGTTTTTTCCTTATGTGCAAAATAATGTACTAAGTTGCACCCCTTGCATTGTAACAAGGTTTGTTCAGGAGAAACTTTACTCCTTGTTTTGCCTTGCTTTCCTTAATGACTCCGCTCCATTAAGTTTAAGGAAGCACTGGGACATCTAACATGAGATGGCCAGAGATGAAGGAATGGAGAGGTCAGGGGAGAGAAGATGAATTTGTATGTTATCAACAAACACATAGTGAAATCATTAGTTGATTTTAAGAGAAGAGGTGTAGGGTAAGAAGAGTAGATGGCCAAACACGGATGCTTGGGGAACTCGGACAGGTCAGAAAAGAGAGGGATGGTAGGGTCGAGTGTGGAGACCAAATAGAAGCTACTGGTGAGGTAAGTGGAGAACTAGGGAAGGACCGTGTTATGGAGGCCTATAGATATGAGAGTTTCAAAAGGAGGGGGTGGTCAGTGGTTTCAAAGACAGCAGAGAGGTGAAGAAGGACGAGAAGGGATAAGTGTCCCAGAGAGAAGGTCATTAGTGTCTTTAGTGAGGGCGGTTTCAATGGTGTGGAGGGAGCAAAATCTAGATTAAAATGGTTCAAGGTGGCAGAAGAGTGAAAGAAGGTGAGATGGTTGCAATCAATTTACACCTATTCAAGAAGTTTAAGACAAATGAAAGGAGGGCTTTAGTGTGCTAATTAAAGAGAGAGGCAGAGTCAAGTGACATTTTTGGAGTATGGGGGAGATGAGAGCCTATTTGAAGGAGGAGGGGAAGGTACCGGAGGAGAGGATTAGGTTGAGGAGGTGGGACCAGACCTTGAGAGAGATCGAGCGGAGGGGATGGGGCCAGGGAACAGATGGAGGGGGGTTAGAAGGATAGAAGGGAGTGGACTACATCTGCAGATACTGGAATGAAGGAAGCGAAGGTTTGTGGACTAGTGAGTGGGGTGACAGTGTGGAACTGGGGATGGAAAAAGCAATCTTAGAGGAGTCTTGGAGAAGGTGATGTATGGACTCAATTTTATAAGTGAAATTTGTAACAAAGTTGAGAACAAGGAGAGTTTAGGGAGTTGAAGGTGGCGATGGAGGTCGGAGAATCTTAATGTAGGACTGTTTAGAGAATGAAGGGGCAGGACTGTAAGAGCAGAGAATTAACTTAATGAAGTAAATGAACATAAAAGTGCTGCATTCTCCAGAGCCACTCTGCACTATGGTAGCATTTTTAAAATTAATGTGTAAGATTGGAGTGCCATGGTTGAGCGTGGTATGACCAGACTTATTGTGACAGCTGTGGGGACAGAGTCAAGAACACTGGTAAGGGTGTGATTTGTAGAAGATCAGTCTGATCAGACAAGAAAGGGTGGTGATGGGGAGAGCAGTGAAACAAGGGAGGAGGAGAAAAAGGTTGGATTAATGGTGCATCTGGTGAGTGTAACTTAAGGGGATGGTGAGAGGGGTGGGGAGATACGAAAAAGAAATGTGAATTGTGGAGGTAGGAAAGGACCAGATAAATTGAGGAGCTTCTGCTATGAAAGAAGAGGAAGAAAGGGATATATTTTTGGAGGCAACATGGTTGGAGGGCTTGTTGAAAGATATATTAAGGTCCCCCAAGATGAGGGAGAGAATGTCAGAGGAGAGAAAGTGAGGGATGGCAAAGTAATGTTGAAAAGTTGAGAGATGGGACCAAGGGGATGGTAAGTAATAGCCACATGGAGGAGTAAGAGTGGACCTAGAAGGAGGAGGGAGGAAAAGTTCAAGAGGAAAAACCTGGAAAGAGTAGCACAGATCCCTGGAGATCAACGCAGCAAAGCGGTAAGTTAACTCTAATTGCCCTTGGCCAGTATTGCCGAGTCAGCTGACTTTCAAAACTCTGCTGCCTCAGCATGATTTTATACATAACTTGTAGTGTTATCAGATTTTTTTATATTTCTTCAATAATTGTTATTGCTGTTTGTTAGTAACTAGGCCCTTGCTCTTGCTCTAGGGTTCCTGTGCTTTCATTTAACTGTGACAACCATTCGTACACTAGACCTCAATAACATTGGTTATGTACAGCGCACACATAAACACAAAATGAAACCAGAGTACTGACTTTTGCCCATTTTTAATATGGAACTAACCACAACACAATGAATAAGATGTGATTTATTTCCATAAGTATGCTGCAGCATGAATGGGAGAATTCATGTGGGTGTTCTTGAAAATGTAGTTTACGTTGGCCTTTCTTAAACATCATAGGACGTTGCATTTCCCCCGTTGCATTGTTACTAATGTAAACCTTTTACAGGATATTTTCACACTACAGATTTCAGTAGAAACCGTTCCTAACCCACATTTTGCAATGAATAATTCTTTATTTTCAATCCCTTGAGTGAAGTATAATACAGGTTTTACACAATTTCAAGATTACAAACTTTCTGCAAGTGCAATAAAAGGAATTGTTATTGCAATTTGATAAGCTTGTACAGCTTTTTATTGATTTGATATTCCTGTTTTAATCTTCAAGGTACCTGTGAGAATATATTGCTTTCATACTGTAGCCTGTAAACTTTATTACACCGCGTTTCAATGTTCCAGCTGAGAGTGAAGAGAAATATGTGGTCTCAGAATCATCTCACACAAATATATTTTCTTCCAGAAACAGCACTTATTGCAGCAAAGTTGCTTTTCCCTTGGAAGTTTTACGAAAAGACCAAAATTCCTGTGTTACCAGCACCAAGACAACTGAAGTAAAACTGTTCCCTTTAGAAGATAGAGCTACATTGACTTGTCCGGACACCAAGGACTATTTTCCTGCAAATGTAACGCCTACTGTGAATTGGTACTTGGTAAGGACATATATATCTTTGAATCAAAATTTGCAATGTACATGGCAATAATATTTGTTTCTCTAACATCCGGAGGTATATTATTGAAGCAGTAATCACCATTACGGTTTCCTAATGTTTGTTTGCTGCTGTACTCCTATCATGTTGTAGCTGTTTTTAGATTGAACAGGGTTTTCCAAAGTTCACATTGTTGATACATATGAAGACAGTCTGCACACTTGGTGCACTTGCCCTTTTAGCACACTCCTTAGCCATATGGTATTCATTTTCCCTCTGTAAATAGTGTGTACTATATGTACACTATATGGACAAAAGTATTCGAACGCTTGACCATTACACCAACAGGGACTGTAATAACATTGTATTCAAATACATATACTTTAATGTGGAGTTGGTCCCCCTTTTGCAGCGATAACAGCTTGAGGCTTTCCAAAAGACGTTAGAGTGTTTCTGTGAGAATTTGTGCCCGTTCATTCTGTAGAGCAGCGGTTCCCAAAGTGTGTGCCGCGGCTCCCTGGGGTGCCTCGGCGCTGTCACAGGGGTGCCGCGGCCAGCAAGAGAAAAAAAACAAATAAAAAAACTTACGAATCCAGCGGCACCCGGGACCCAGCATCCTTCTTGCTTCTCACTGAATGCCGGGCGTGACGTCATCACGCCCAACATTCAGTGACAAACAGTGGGAGAGAGGAGGATGCTGCGCCCACGGATTGGTAAGTTTTTGGGGTTTTTTTTATTTATTTTTTTACTCTTGCGTGCCTCGGCAGAGTGACTGGGCGCAGAGTGTGGGCGGATGCAGGGGCACAGAGTGTGGGCGGATGCAGGGGCACAGAGTGTGGGCGGATGCAAGGGCACAGAGTGTGGGCGGATGCAGGGGCACAGAGTGTGGGGAGATGGAGGCGGGCACAGTGTGAGTCAGTTGTAAATTATTCTTTGACAGAAATATAATTGAAAAAAATATATAAAAATATTCTTTTCCCTTGGATTTATGTGTATTATTTTTGCCTACAACTAAATAAGTATTTCTGTCCTGACCTAAATACTTATTACGTTTCTTTGACCCAACTACTTGTAAAACAGGACTGCTCGGTAATTATTTTGGAGGGGTGCCTTGAAAAATTATGGAGACTCTAAGGGTGCTGCGAACTGCAAAAGTTTGGGAATCACTGCTGTAGAGCATTTATGAGGTCAGGCACTACTGATGTTAATGAGAAGGCCTGGCTCGCAATCTTCGTTCCAGTTCATCCCAAAGGTGTTCAATGGGGTTGAGGTCAGGGCTCTGTGTGTGCCAGTCAAGTTCTTCCATTCCGAACTCATCAAACCATATCTTTGTAGTCCTTGCTTTGTGCAAGGACTACAAAGGGCCTTCCCCAAACTGTTGCCACAAATTTGAAAGCATAGCATTGTCCAAAATGACTTGGTATGCTGAAGCATTAAGATTTAACTTTACTGAAGATAAGGGGTCTAGGACAATCCCTGAAGAACAGCCCCATACCATTATCCTGCTTCCACCAAACTTCATAGTTGGCATAATGCAGTCAGGCAGGTAATGTTCTCCTGGCAGCCGCCGAACCCAAACTCGCCCATCTGACTGCCAAACAGGAAGCGTGATTAGTGACTCCACAGAACACATATCCACTGCTCTACAGTCCAGTGTCTGTGTGCTTTACACCACTTCACCCGATGCTTGGCTTTGGTCTTGTTGGTGTGAGGCTTCCATGCAGCTGCTCAGCCATGGAAACCCATTCCATTAAATTCCCGCCGCACAGTTTGTTTGCTTACATTAATGCCGGTGGAAGTTCGGAACTATTCAGCTATAGAGTCAGCAGAGAGTTGTCAACGTTTACGCATCATGCTCATTATCAGTCGCTGACCCCACTCTGTGATTTTACGTGGTTTTCCGCTTCATGGCTGAGTTGCTGCTGTTCCTCAGTGCTTCCCCTTTCTAATAATATAACTTACAGTTGACAGTGGAATATCCAGGTGTCATCATATCACAGTACCATGCTTAAAGTCAGAGCTTTTCAGAACGACCCAAATGTAAATGGAGACTGCAAAACTAGGTGCTTGATTTTTTTTTTTACACCTCCGGCAACAGGTCTGATTGAAACACCTCAATCCAGTAATTAATAGATGTGGCCAAACACTTTGTCCATATAATGTATGTTTGTGTCTCCCCCCACCTCTCTCTCCCTCTCTCTCCCTCTCTCTCTCCCTCTCTCTCCCTCTCTCTCCCCCTCTCTCACCCTCTCTCCCCCTCTCTCCCCCTCTCTCCCCCTCTCTCTTGCCAGTTTTAAGCAGGCAAAGCCAACATTAAAAAAATTTCTATTCGCTCAGGCCCAGTCGAAAATTCACTACTCTAAAAACAAGTATTACAGATGGGGCAAATGGCAAATATGTTTAAGCCTTTGAGGCAGGCGCCATATAGTACAAATTACATCTGTTTCCCCTGTGTTCGTAAACGAAGTCTAGAGAGATTGCTGATGCTTTCTTTAAATATTATCAAGCATTATACACTGCTACCCCGCCGAGGGATTCCCTTTTAAATGACCTCCTACAGGATGCCACTTTACCTAAACTCTCCCGCTGTCAAAGGGAATCCTTACATCGAGATATCTCTACACAACAAATTGTAGACACAATCTCAAAATTAAAACTCCAAAAGTCCCCTGGCACTGATGGATACTCAGAATACCATAAACTATTGAAAGTCGCGCTAACCCAAACCATGCTAGAACTGTGCCACACTAGTCATCACCATCGCCCCCACTACCTAAACTTTAACCAGGCATATACTACCTTCATCCCAAAACCAAATAAGGACATATGTTGTTGTCCTCCTATCGCCCCATCATGTTGCTTAACATAAACTTCAGAATCATCTCTCGAATCATGGCTAAACGCCTTCAAAATATCTTACCTTCCCTGCTGACATCACATCAATTAGGCTTTGTACACGGACGCCACTTGGTAAGAGGCATCAATAATAGCCTCTTCCCAAACCCCTTATTCCTCTAACATGCTTCTCAGTCTTGATGCCCATAAATCATTTGATACTGTCTTCTGGTCACTTTTGAATCCTGTCTTTAGATAAGAGAATTTGGTGTAGATTTTACAGCCACGATTAACTACTTCTACGATACCTCATCGGCCTCTCTGATAATTAAGACACTACACAGCGATCCCCTGGGGATGAGGAGGGAAACTCGGCAGGGATGCCAGGTGAAACCTTTCTTGGCCCATCCTCTCTCATCACAGTGGGCGACTAAGTCAGTGCCATAGTTGGGAATTCAACTCCAGAAGAACAGGGTGACTCTTTACAACCTTAACGTTGGTAAAGCCATTTCTGGTATGGAAAAGGAACTGGCAGGGTGGGACATCTCAATCTTTCCTACGTGGGCAGGGCGAACCTCCTGAAGATTGAATCGTTCCCACTCCTATACCCCCTACAAACATTGCCCTTATTACTGATCAAAAAAGATGCATAACACATCAGTTATCTATTGCAAACATTCATATGGTGGAGGAAGCGCCTCCATGTCAGTCTCATCAAACCCCAGCAACCCAAAGTGAATGGCTTAAACTTTCTTGACATTATGCAGCCCACTTGCTTTATCTGTGAGATTGGCTGACAGACCAAAGTACATACACCAATCTGGCAGCGGATAAGCAATTTCTTCCCAATATCCATATCAAAACCTTTCTCCACCTGCACGACCAGGATATACGCTCCCATATTCTGGATAACGCTTTGGTGTTATTTGTTAGGAAAATTTGGCACAAATTGCGCCAAAAATTTCATCTAAATCCTTACAAATCCATACACTTACCTTTTGTAAAAAACCCAGACTTCCAAAATGGCATGGCTGCTCACCCCTTTACTGTGCTTGAGAGGAATGGACTGCTATCAGTGGGGCATCTGATAGTTAAGACTAATCTACAATCTACAACATCACACCAGGGCGCTGGAACCATTTCCTTTTTTGGGCCTCTGTGGCTATGCTTTCATTCAAGACCAGCACTATGTTAAAAATGTGATTTTCCTATTCACTGCAGTTGATTGGGATTAACCCTTTTATACACTTTGGTTATCTGATCCCTCCAAAAGGAGAGCGATCTCTTTCCATTATACCTTCTTAAGGACCATATTAGATGATACCAAAATTAAACCGGATCTGAGCCAGTGGTTGGGCTCCTTTCCTCACTGAATGAAGGGACATTGTTGAAAGCACTAGCTACCTCGATTTTTAAACTTTTCCCTGTTTTCTACATATGCTGAGATATTCCTTAATATTTTCCACAGAAGCTACCTTTGATGGGTGTTTTTGTTGAACTGGATCCAAAGTTCCCAACATCTTCACCACTTGGCACCAGCCGGCTGCCTCCGATGTCACTTATTCTCTGGATTGATAAGAATGATTAAATATTGTTTGTCCAGAGCTGCATAATATGAAGGCACTCTATAAATAAACCGTTCATTAATAAAAAAAAACATAATAATATTTAGTTTCTTGTATGTGAAAACTAAAGGAGCAGTTGACAGAGAGCTGGGTAATCTCTGCACATTGGGTATCCGGAATATACTTTTTTGTATAGTCTAGTGAAATTTGGCAAACCTTTTTATGTTTTTCCCTAAAAGAGGGTGTATAGTTGGGAAATACCATGAGTTTTGGGAGTGTTTCAAATGCATAACATTTATAGTTATGTCTACAGTTTTAAGCATATTGTTCATAAAGTGTGCTAATTGAGAGTAGACTTGTCTGTTAAAGAATGAGCCGACATTAAAGCTTGGCATGTATCCGTTCTCTGTTCTTAGACCTCTCTATATGATATGAAAAATTACTAAATGTTTTTATCCTACATATCTCAGCGTTTTTTGGTATTGCAGCCCTGGCTCAAACTGCTAACTTCCTGTGATCAGGGTGCATGGGCTGGGTATAGATGAGATTGGTGGCTTTTCCCAATAAATTCACGGTGATAGCTATGGTGTCTAGTCCTAGTGTAAGTGGCGACCTATATTCTTTCAGGCTCCAGAGAAATTACCTAATGGGAGGAATTTCAGAGATATCTGCCAGTATCTCTTCAAAGGCCTACTCGTATAACTGGGGTAAACATTTTTTTCTTAAAGTGGACTCATCCGGTACTTGCATGTTGCAAAACCTTTGTAGAAAGGTTTTCAGGACTGGGCTCTGGACTGTACCAACAGGTTTATTGGCGACAGTGAGAGCTTCACATAGACGCAGGTTCAACATGTTTGATTTCTGTATTCAACTTCAAACTTAAGAAGCTCTGCTTTGGTTTAGATGCATTCCTATCAGTATTTGCCAGATGTTGTTGACTGCTGATGTTGCAGCACGTGGGAGCGTTATTCTGCAGGCAGCTATGAAGGAAACAAAAATTAAAAATTTGTGTAATGGGAAAGGATTAGAATAGGTTGGAGCCTAAGAATCCTGGGCTTATTTATTACATGCATTGGAATTCCAATCTACTGTTCTTGTCAAGGATGTTGTGCGATAATATGCCAAGGGACATGATACACCTTCTTCTTTTTTATGTGCTGGTTTGTGCTAGAGCAAGAAATTCAAGCATGAGGCTATATTTGACAACATAAATGCTGTGAAAGTTGTTTGGCATATCAGTAGAGATCATTTGAATAAGGTATATAAGTCTGGGCGTTGTGTTCATTTTGCGTGTGCTGACCCTTCCCTCTTAAGTAAAATGGGGAATACTCTTTAAGGTCTGAATCTAACATACTAAATAGCAGGAAGTAATCAGGAGCGGACTGGCCATCTGGCACTTCTGGCAAATGCCAGAAGGGTCGATGGGTAAATAGAATGATCCGGCCACCATAGCAACTGCAATCTCCAATCACGCGCGGAACAGGCGGGGACGAGGGTGCAAACTTCTCTCAAGCGAGAAAGAGTAGTGGCTAAATCTCCTGCAGCTCTGTACCTTCAGACGAAATTGTGACATCACCAAGTCATGTGACTGCAGCGATCACATGATATACAGTACAGGCTGCTGCAATTCTTACCGTTTATAGGTAACGGATAGTCACTGGCGGAGTAACTAGTGGAGAAAAAGGTAAGACTGAGTAATGTGATACCGCGGGGCATGTAGGCAGCGGGAAGGCATGTGATTAAAGCTGAGGCAGAGGGATGGGGGGGCATGTGTGATTGAAGCTGCTGGGCAGAGAGGGGGATGTGTGATTGAAGCTGCTGGGCAGAGAGGGGGATGTGTGATTAAAGCTGCTGGGCAGAGGGAGAGGGGGGCATGTGTGATTAAAGCTGCTGGCCAGAGAGGTGTGATTAAAACTCTGTGAGGAAAGGGAGTGGGGTATGTTAATATAATGGAGTGTAGGTGGGGGCTAATTATTTTATGGGTGCTATTTTATTTCTGGGGTGATGGTAGGGCAACCTAATTTAAGAAGGAGTGATGGGACCTTTTCTAAATTTCATGTACCCATTTTTTTTTTTCCAAATAGGGCCCCAACATTCCAGGATCCAGACAAGCAGCAACTGATCAAAAGACACCAGCAGCCACAAGTGGTGAAATTGACAAGAACAGGTAGGAGAGAGCAGGACAGTCTGCCAACTGTCTTGTATCTGGTGGGGCAGTCCCAAATTTGGGTGACTGGCCCTCTTAGTCAGGATTTGGTCCGACTGCAAGGACAGTTGGGAGGTATGTCCTGCTTCACACTGTACTGCTTGTGAAGGCAGAGCTGCATGTTCCTAACAGTAGTGCACACAGCATTGCCTGTGTATTTGTCTAAAATTTGTTTAAAATGATAACCATGTAACATAATAGGGGCCCCCCTGTCTTAAATACCCCTGCCCCCCGAGCCTTAATTCAGCTCTCGTTAGCAGGAGGGAGCGCATAGCTGCTCCCAGTCCCCAGACAGGACACAGCCTGCAGAGCAATCCGAGGAGTTCTAAGTCTCACAAGATTTGGTAATCTCCTGAGACTAAGAGCTTCCCTGCTCACTCTACAGTAAATTCCCATCCTGATAGATAAGTACAGTGTATTGGGGGTGTCATAATGTGCGTGGGGTGGTGGCATGATGTGGCTGTGGCTGATAAATGTAATTTTTTTTATAATGTATGTATATATCAACGCCCCATGTTGACCACGCCCCAACACAATGTGTCCACGACCTTGGCGGCACCGCAGCTCCAGATTTTTTTCCTGCCCATCAACAGAGGTGGGTCTGTGTGCTTTAAATGCCAGGGCCGATTTTTAGTACCAGTCCGGCCCTGGAAGAAGTTGAAGAAGTCTGGTGGGTCATTGAGGATCTTGATTGCCAGTCTGTCAATATGGGAAGGTTGTCAATTTCATAGGAAATGAGCTCTTCAGGGAGACAGAATGGAGGTTGATAGTAAGTGCCTCCAACTTTAAATAATTTATTTTGAAATGGGAAACCTTACCAAATAATGCTAATGGTTTAATTACATTGGACAGGGAAATGGTGGGTTTGATAATGAAAGCGAGCAAGTCATCTGCGAAGATGGTAGTGTTACATTTTATATTCTTTATGCAGAAGCCCAAAATATCTGAATGTATTCTGCACTATTGTGAAAATATATAAAGGCAGATATAAAGGTTAACCTTGCTTCATACCTTTTTTTTATTGTGGAAGGAGCTGGTAAAAGACTGTGAGATTTTGGTAGAGTACCTTCATTTTATCTAGTCAAGCCTATTCCAGTAGGGGATAGTTCCATGAAGGTTACTGATATTTAATTCTTTATTATGACACTTTTTAGTTCAGTGCTGCGTTGTATCAATAGACCTTTTATTACATATCCATATTGCTATCCGGTTTTGTAATATATAGATATATATATATATATATATATAAGTCAACCCGTGCATGATACTCACGCACTCTAGTCAAATCTAGCTACTTAAGGTGTTAAAAAGGTTCTTGTCATGCATTTGGGTCATAGCCCAGGCCTACTCAGTACTTCCCGACGCAAGCGCCCTTTTTTAACGTGGTTGTGTCCACATGTCACTACCTCATCATTTTTCTCCATCACCTCATCCTTCATCTTTATCGCCACATCTATCCAAATGTCTATCCAGACACAGGGATCTCTCTCAGCGGTCCTGAGTATCACACTCCTCTTGCTCTGTCACACCCGGCAAACACCAACCACTCCCAACTGTCACACCCGGCAACCACCAACCACTCCCCACTGTCACCCCCGGCAAGTACCAACCACTCCCAACTGTCACTTCTCCTTCAAGAAATATATATATATATTTTTTAAATCTTTATAAACACTTTTAACAATTAACAAATTAAATTAACAAATTAAAAACATCTTAGTATACCAAATTTCAGCCCTTTCTGAGTTTTTTTTTTCCCACACACACTAAGAATTTAGTAGGTCAGTGTATAACTCCGTCCAGCAGGTGGCGCTGCAGCTTGTTTTTTTTTTCACACACACAGATTAACACACGCCACTAGGCTTATATATATTAGATTGATGTGTATATATATATTTATATATATATATATATATATATATATTTATATATATATATATATATATATATATATATATATATATATATATATATATATATATATATATATATAGATGTATGTGTGTGTATATATATATATATATATATATATGTATATTTATGTGTATATATATATATATATATATATATATATATATGTATATTTATGTGTATATATATATATATATATAGATATAGATGTGTGTATATGTGTGTATATATATATATATATATATATATATATATATGTATATGTGTGTATATATATATATATATATATATATATATATATATATATATATATATATATATATATATATATATCTATCTATCTAGCAGAGATTCTATATATCTAGCAGAGATTCTATATATCTAGCAGAGATTCTATATCATGTTGGATTCACCTGCGGGGAGGTTTCAAATAGCCGTGAGATGCTGCACACACATCGACTCCCCTGGCGGCCCATTGAATTTCCCCTTAAAAGTGTTAGACTGTTTCTCTGGGAATTTGAATCCATTCACATTTAATGTAATGCATTTCTTGTTTGTTTTTACACTTAAGTTATTCCTCAAATTGTAATTTCAAGTGTAAGACAACACTAGTTAAAAGCATTGACAAAACCTTATGCTTTGTCCTCATTTTTCAATTAGAAGTGCGTTCATTAGGCAGCATCATGTACTATGTTATTAATGATCATTTCAGTATAACTCCATAGTATTTTTCAGAGTGTAATGTTAATATTGATGGAAGGTGAAGCAAATACTTGTCAGAAAGTGTGTGTGTGTGTAAAAGTCCATTCACTTATCTGATTCAACGTGCATTTAAAAATAATTTAAGAATGCGCGTTAAATGCTTAATATTAACACTGTAATGTACAAAGCCTTATTGTGAAAGTATTATTTATTTATTTTTAAATCTGCCAAAATTTTCAGTTTAGATAATGCTTCCAATGTATGCATGTAAACCAGCTACAAAATATATACAGCCTGTGAATAACTGGAAATGCTGTAACTAAAGTCACCATCCAAACTGAATTCTGGAGGTCAAGGAAATGAAGCAGATCTCCCAATGGAATCTTTTCTGATACCCAATAAAAATATAATTTTCTGTGTGCTGCATGATTAATTCTGCTTATTATTCTTGCCATCTTAGAAATGTTACACATAGGTCACACTTTCTTTTGGGATTTACTTCAAATTGGTAACTTGTTTTATTTCATTCACATCTAATGTAATGCCTAGGTCTGAGTAAAATTTCATTTGGTTTAAATATTAAGCTTGCAGCCTGTAAAATATCCTTTTAAACTCATATTATTTTATTTGTGTCATTATCCTAGATTCTGGTATATGCTCTGTTAATCTCTATTATGTTTTTTGATAGCCTAACATTCTGAGATAAATATCAATTGATGCTTTCTTGTTCATCATAATAAAAATGTATGTATATGCCTCCTTATATTGTGTTATAACTTTATTGCTTTTATTAACTTTGTTTTTTAGAATTGTTCTCTGGTTTACAAGTACGTGGACAGGTACCCCCAAGGCCTCAACCTAACATTTTTGACTATGTCACTGCGGTATGAAGGCAACTATACATGTATTGTATCGTACGAGGAAAATGGAAGAGCATATAATCTTACTAGGACAATTTATGTCGAAGCGATAGGTAAGAAAAGTTAACAGCTGAAAGTGTGGACAAAGAACTATCTTAATCTAATGTATTTGCAAAATAAGTAATTCAATTTACTGGATTGTCCTGCATACTATTTGAAATGCTTAAGTTGAAAGAAGATCTAAAAAAGAAATTTGTTTAATGATCCTTAATTGGGGATAGTATAAAAAATAAAAAGCAGTTGTTAGCAAAATAAGATTTTTACTCACCGTAAAATCCATTTCTCTGACTCCATTGGGGGACACTGCGAGACATTGGGGTATAGCAGTGGGCTCAGGAGTCTTGTCACTTTAACTTGTTAACTCTTTGAACTCCTCCCCTGCTATGCCCCTCCTCCCCAGAGAGATCCTCAGGTTTGAATAACCAAGAGTGAACCTAAAGGAGGTAATATAACCTGGAAAGGTCTTAAACTATAAAGAACCATAACCAAAGTTTTCACACACAGAACTACACACAGAGCAAGGGAGGGTGCGCAGTGTCCCCCAATGGAGTCAGAGAAGTGGATTTTACGATGAGTAAAAATCTTATTTTCTCTTCCCTGCCATTGGGGGACACTGCGAGACATTGGGGATATACCAAAGCTTCCTCAAGAGTGGGAATGCTCTGGACCAGCTGCACGCATAACCCTGCGACCAAAGCTTGCATCAGCCGATGCAAAGCCTTGAAGTCTGTAAAATTTAGGGAAAGTGTGGACGGAAGACCAAGTCGCCACTCTACACAACTGCTCCGCCAACGCCCCATGCCTAGCCGCCCAGGAGGCACCCACTGCCCTAGTAGAATGTGCCTTCAAATCTTTCTGGACGGACAGAGAAACTGCAATGTAAGCTTCTCGAATCGTGGATGTGATCCACCGGGCAATTGACTGCTTTGAAGCAGGCCATCCTCTTTTATAGGCATCATATAAAACAAAAAGATCTCTGGTCTTTCTGACCTGAGATGTACGGTCTACATAAGCCTGTAGAGCTCGTACCACATCCAAGAACTGCATAGACCCTTCTAAGGAGTCCTTCTTTGTTCGGAACGTAGGGACAACAATTTCCTGGTTTAGATGGAACCTGCAAATCACCTTAGGAACGAAAGATGGCTTGGTACGAAGGACCGCCCTATCACCGTGAAAAATAAGAAAAGGGGGGTCACAGCGAAGAGCCCCAAGCTCAGACACTCTGCGAGCTGAAGCTATAGCCAACAAAAATACCGTCTTCCACGTAAGATACCATAAGTCAATGGACTCTAAAGGTTCAAACGGAGGCCTAGAAAGAGCATGAAGAACCAGATTGAGGTCCTAGGGCTTGACAGGATGGCAAAATGGAGGTTGTATACGTAACACCCCCTGCAAGAAAGTTTTGATGTCTGAATAATTTGCAATCTTTTTCTGAAAAGTAGACAGAAAGGGCTGAGATCTGGCCCTTGAGGGAACCCAGACGAAGACCCTTCTGAACTCCATCCTGTAGAAAATCCAGTAAACGAGAGAGCTTAAATTTTGAAGAGTGGAATCCCTTAGATTCACACCACAAAATATGTCTTCCACACTCTGTAATATATATAACACGAAGAAGGCTTTCTGGCCCTAATCATGGTAGCTATAACATCCTGAGAGAAACCTCTGGCTTTAAGTATTAGGGTTTCAATAACCAGGCCGTCAAAGCCAGCTGATCTAAACCCGGGTAAAGGAATGGACCCTGAAGCAGAAGATCTGCCTGCATTGGAAACCGAAAAGGAGGAGCCCCTGCTAACAACAGCAGATCTGAGAACCACCCCCTGCATGGCCAAAATGGAGCTATCAGAACTCTCTCCCTCTTCTACTTCTTTAGGACCCGCGCAATCATTGGTATGGGAGGGAAAAGGTACACCATCTGATATGGCCATGGGGCCGACATGGCATCTACTATTTCCGCCCCTGGGTCCCCGACCTCTTACGCCATAGCGCGGAACCTGATGGTTCAGCAGGTCTTTGTCCGGTGGCCATAATCTTGGTAAAGACTCTGGGAGCTGTAGCCAGACCGAATGGGAGAGCCCTGACCTGGAATTGCACCTCTTCTACTGCAAACCGAAGGAGACCCTGGTGTCCTTCCCATATCGGAACATGCAAGTAGGCATCTTTGATGTCTATGGATGCCAAAAACTCCCCTTTCTCTATCACTGCTATCACCGAGCAAAGGGATTCCATGCGAAATTTCTGAATATTCAGATGTTCGTTTAATTACCGAAGATTCAGAATGGGCCGGAAGGACCCATCTGCCTTTGGTACTAGAAAAAGGTTTGAGTAAAATCCTAGACTTCTTTCTAGAGGAGGCACGTGAACAATAACCTGCGCTGCTAGAAGTTTTTGAATAGCTTCCTGAAGAGCCACACATCTGAGGGGACAAGAAGGAAGAGGGGTAATAAAAAATCTGCGATGGGGGGAGTGGGCAAGGTCTATCACATAGCCCCTGGACAAAATCCCTCAAATCCAGAGATCTGCTGTGGACTTCCACCACTGATCTCTGAACTGAAGAAGACGTGCTCCTACTTGATGCTCCCCCCGAGAAGCTCTGTCACGCTGAGCTCTTAACTGCTGGGCGAATAGAACCTCTTCTCACCGCACCTCTACCTCCTCTGCCTCTAATAGCAGGTGCCCTAGGTGCTGAGTACTGACCTCTATTAAGGGTACCTCCCCCTCGGGAAAAGCTCCGAAAGGAACGAAACCTACCCTGACGGGACCTGTTGGAGACAGTAGAGAGAGAAGTGCTCTTTCCCCCCGTAGTCTCTTGAATGACCCTTTCGAGCTCCGCCCCGAATAGGGTTAAGCCGTCAAAGGGTAAATTCTCTAAAGCTCTCTTAGAGTCTGCATCCACCGACCATGTCCGTAACCATAGGTTACGACGAGCCGCTAGCATTCACTGACACCGTATCCATGGCTGCGTTTTCCACATACTCCGAGGTCTCTAGTACATGCTCTGCAAGATTTAAGAGTTCCGTACGAGGAGTAATATCTCTAAGCCCTTTAATCAAAGCTTCCATCCATAACTGCACGGCCTTGTTAGCTCAGGCCACAGCCATATTTGGTCTAAACAAACTTCCCACAGCAGTGTATGCTGAGCGAAGCGCTAAATCACACTTTTTATTCGTGTAATCTTTAAGGGCTATCTGTTCTTGGACAAGAATAGCAGAAGATGAAGCTAAATGGGCTACCGGGTTGTCCACCTTAGGTAACGACTCCCATTTTACTGTATCCTCAGGTGCCAGAGGATAAAGGGATTTAAATTTTCCCGGCATCATAAATTGCTTAATTGGTTTACGCCAAGCTTCTGAAATAATCTCCAACATCTCTGGAGAATGGGGGAATGTAGCTAACTGAGCCTTAGCTCTCTTAAATAGTGAGACAATGGGCGCTGAGGGCTCAGGATAAGCAAACCTTAAGGTATGCCTGATTCCTAGAATTAGACCATCCACACTAGTGGAAACTGAGTCAGTCATAACGGCTCTCCCCCCTCCGGGTCTAAATCTACCTCACCTTCCTCTGCGAGGAGAGATCAGAGTACTGGTCTAGGTCCAAACCTGTATCAGTAATGACTCTCTTACTCCTCTGGGAAATAGCTAACAACCTATCTTCCCTGTGGGTTGACCCCACCTGTGATGTGGAAGTGTTTTCGTCAGACCGACTGCCTGCAAGTGTAAGTGGGGTAGTATTTTCATGTACCTCTGCTACCCGCAGCATAACGGTCGTCAGTTTTTCCACAGCCAAAGAGAAGGATTGCAGCCAAGGCGGTTCTACCAATGCCAAAGATACCTCCTGGACTGAACTGTTTTGCCTCTGAGCGTCCGCAGTACAAGCTGCGCAAAGGGCGTTTCGGTCTATGTGTCCAACAGAAAGTTTTGTATTACATTTTGCACAGGTATAATACATTGCAGAAGGCACAGAGTGACCCTTGCCTTAGCTGCCCCCTTCTCAGCCATTGTCCTGCTTCTTAAAATAATTATTAAAAGAAATGCAGACAAAATGAGACTACAGAAATCGAAGTCTCCTGTGCCAGGAAGTCTCTTTAAAGTAAGAGCACCACTCCAAATATCAAAAGGCTGTACAGTACTGTCTGTGAAAATTCCTATTACATGAAATAACTCACATGACAAATGTATACATATATAACACCTCCACAAAACACTCCTATAGTCATACAAGCCTGAAATCTGTTAGGCAGTTATGTCTATCAGTGGAGGAGAGGCAGAGCAGAGGGTTCCCGGGTAGCGCTGCACGCTTTCAGCAGAGGCTTCTCCGTCCACCGCGCGGGAAGAACAGAGGAAGGAAGTTACCTTTAATACTCCTCCTCTTCCTGGCGCTACCAGCCCTGCTTCCTGTGTGTCTTTCTGGCCCCATCCACAAATGGCCGCCTAGGAGCGTCTGACGCGCGCTATAAATCATGCCCAGGATCGTGCGCGTCCTCTCTGCAGGCTGTCTCACCTCTCCTGAGCGTGAGCGCTGCCAATGTCCCCCAGTATCTACTCGTTAACGTCAGGGGAGAGCGGGGACCTGCCAATATATAACGCGGCAAGGGAGGAGAGGCTGATACAGCTTCACTCCCGTGTCCGCTATTAAGAGGGAGACTGTGGCCGTTCCTCTTGCCTATATCTTAGGGATTCCTTTACACAGCCTTCCCCTACACCTAATCTAATGGGAAAAATGCCGGCAGAGGTGCTGGTAAAGTGAGCGCAAGGCTTCTCTTACCTGCGCTGGGATCCAGAGTGAGCAGAGCTGAGTCATACTCACTCTCCTGGGTCTTTGGCTGGGATCCCGTGCTGCACCTGAAGTGGTTAAACAATAAAAACATGTCATCCTAAAGACTAAACAGAATATAGGCAGGAGCCCATACTCTAGTGACCTTAGCTCCAAGTCACTTAAAAAAAAAACCTGAGGATTTCTCTGGGGAGGAGGGGCATAGCAGGGGAGGAGTTCAAAGAGTAAACAAGTTAAAGTGACAAGACTCCTGAGCCCACTACTATACCCCAATGTCTCGCAGTGTCCCCCAATGGCAGGGAAGAGAAATTGACATGTTAATATTTCTCCTTTTTTTTTTTTTTTCTTTTTTTTCTTTTTTTTTTTTTGTGTGTATAGTTTTCACCAACATAAAAGGCCTTCTACAAAGAGTCCAAAGTGTGGTGCAAAACCACTTTGGTGGTTCCCTACATCTACATTTGGACAAGAACGTCTAGATTTTCCCAAACTCGAGTTTGCACTGCCTGATTAAAGGAGTTGCGTAGAGTGAGGGAATTCCTGGCAAAGTACAAAGCATTGGTATACTTAGTTTTGCAGGGTAGCAGAGAAAACAAAATTTTAATTTGCAAAGTGAGATTATTGAAATGAGATAAAGGGGTAGAGTGGACTTTTTTTTAGGTGTTTTTCCTATGTGGATGGGTGCACAACCATTTCAAAACAACAAAAGTACTCAGCTGTACTTTTAATGGGAGGCATCTTGCTACTTCCAGTTCCGCACTTTGCCCATTTTAAAAATAAATGCTTTAAAACATAAAAGTGCCAGTGTAATGAAGAGTGCCCCAATGCCCCCCCCCCCTCTCGCACAGTTAATTTAAAACATAAATAAGGTTAACTGAGCAGTATTTTAGGAGAAAAACTGAAGGGTTTTATTTAATCAGAGGGGTGGTTTTAAAGTAGGTTGTTAGGCTTCATATTAACACTTTTCATGTTGAATGTGGCATTTACATTTTTGTACAGATTTTTCAGCAACGCCACACACCTAGATGAATTTCTAGTTTGCATAGGCGTCTTTGGAGTAGCAGAGAGTAGTCGTGTACCATGATGTGCACCAAACTTCCATACCACCCCTGAATATCTGATATTTCACCCAGACCCCCAGGAGAGCAGACCTTTCTCATGGATCCTGCCCACTTCCTAGTAAAGTGAATGGTACAGGGGCCTCAAAATGATGTGATTCAATGCAGTTTGCATTATTTTGGCTCTATATTTTGCAGCAGGACCAATATTATGCAGTTTGCATTGCCAGGCTCCCCCTGCACTTGCCGTGTCCTGGAGGGGGGGGGGGAGATTTAAATTTCCAAAGATGATGTGCACTAGACAGACCATCAAGATGCATGGGTGAAAAATGAAGGCATTTTGCATTGTGCATCAGATATAGTGCCTGCTGGACAATTTTTCCACCTGGAAAACAATCACTGGTCTATTAGCCAGGATACATCAATGTTTATGGTTGTTGCACCCTGTGACATGCTAAGTTTAATAAGGTTGCAAGGGCAATGTTAGGAAAGGGTAAATGATGGCAATTGGGCTGTGACTTTTATTGGTGTTTGTATTCCCAGAATAGTGCTTATAAACAGCCCTATCATTAAATACAAGTTTTAAACAGTAGGATGTTTCATAAGCAATTACCAATATTTTTTCAAAATATTATCATTTTATTCATTGCTGGCCATTACAGGTGAAACACCAAATCTTCTTACTGGGGATATTGGAAACATTAGCATTTTTTAGAATGTAGTTTGTATCTGCCATTTCATTGTTCTTAGCTTAGACAGCATTGTTTACAGCTCATTTAACCTGTTTCAACTTCATATTAGACTGTTTTGTTCATCTACTCAACAACCTTTTCTTCTGCATACCCTTAAATATTGGTCTACTAATAAGCCCCTCATTAAAGGTTTTAGATATTGTCTTTATTCATTTACAATGTTTGAAGCAGTAGGCTCTCTAAACAGTGAGGTTTGTATGATCATCATCCGTTATTTATATAGTGCCACTAATTCTGCAGCATGGTACAGAGAACTCACTCGCATCTGTCCCTGCCCAATTGGAGCTTACAAATTCCCTATCATACACACACAAAGACTAGGGTTAATTTGATAGAAACCAACTAACATACCAGTAAGTCCGTCATTGCTCATGGTGGTTTTTTAGCTGGTACCACCCATAACCTCACCCCCCCCCCCCCCCCCCACACACACACACGCATACAGAGGCATATATTAATGTGTGTGTATTAAAGCTGTATTTTTTTTTTATATTTATTTAGTATAGCAGGCTCTATTAAATTGCTGTTTTAATGGCCCACCAATTTGAGCAATTTGGCAAAGCTCAAGCCAAGTTGAGGCAAAACCTGACAGAGGCTAGGAAGAGAGGTAGGATTGGACCTGTTACTGTGCCACATACAGCATGCACCAGAGTCACAGTGTAAGTGTTGCCTTGTTGTAGCAAAACTGTGTATTTCTGAACGTGCACTTAGAATTGCATATGGATGTGCAGTAAACCCAGGCAGAACATGCTCAATTGAAGTTCAAATCGACCTGACTGTGGTCAGTGTAGGTATACACATATTTATGAACCGACCTAAAAAATTAGGCCCATTTGCAGATATATAGTTGTGTTGCAACATGTAAGTTTTACACTTTGTAAATGCTTATTTGTTTGTAGTTGAAGCCACTAGTCCGTTGTTCCTGTTTTATCACTATTCCTGCTGCTCATCTTCTTGCAAACTCGGGGGAATAACATGGTCTCTTTGTTCCACGTATTGATTCCCCCAACCAACACAAATGCATACTAGTATATAGACATGATGTCAATTGTATTTCATTAGCATTTAATTAAATGGATGTAATAAATACTTCTAATAGCCTTCCAGCTAAAGTAACACATTGTAGAGTATTTGGTGCATATTGAGTGGTGTAATAACACTGTAATTGTTGTCCTCAGGGACCATGGAACAGCTGGCTTTTAAAATTAATTGTCACTGGACTTCCCCCAAAAATATCCTATCGTGAGATAAAGGATTGATTGAATTATTGAATGTTAAAATGTTTCATTCTAATACTCCTGCCATGGATTGCCTGTTATTAAAGAGACGTATTTGGGCAAGTTGTACTGTTGGCTTTCGTGTATCAGTCTAGCCACTGAATTGTGCGAGAGCCACCAGGATCAAGAAGAGATCTCTCTATTTGCAGGGAATGTGCGTGGACGATGTATATGTGTTAAATAGATGTTTCAGGTGACCTGTAGATTTTTATGACTTAACATATTGTATGGGGGGGTTTATTTTTTTCAGCTTCCCCTTTGCATGAGAAGCCACCAGTTATGATAACTCCAAATGATAAAGTTATTTATGAGATTTCAGCAGGTAAGTAGCCCTATTTTTACTATTGTTTATGTAGGGTTGACGTTTACTGCAGCACTGTTCTATTGGTCATATTTAGGTATAAACCATTTAATATTAAAGAAGACATTGAGCTTACACTCTAGAGAGGGGAAACCACATTGAAGTACTGATGTTACCCAAAGGCACAGGATTTCCCATATTAAGTTGGGAGACATGAGGAATGGTGTTGTATAGGGAATGCAGAATTAGAGATTGGATAACGTTGGTAGGATTTTGTTTATGTTTATATGAATAGAATTTTGAACAGTCATGAGACTCTAGAATTAATTCTGTTGGGAGTGGGATAATTAATTTAAACAAAGGATTTTAACAATAAGTAATACTAAACTCCACGCAATAGAGGAGAAAACAGCAGTAGATCATTGTTAAGCACTTTTTCCACTAAAAGTCAATGTAAGGAATGTTCCTATTTTAGAAAAATATGATTGCTATTATCTTGTTAAATAAAAGCAGTAGCAAATAATATCCAATATAAAAGTACTGGATACTGGACATTTTGTTATACCCTTTATTGAACTGCAATTAATATGTTGTACATTCAAGAGAAACATGAAGACTGCATGGATGCCTATCTTTTTACACCCCAGATGTTCTCTCTGATAAGGCTTTCCTACTAGCAGTACTTGGAGAATTGTAGAGACTGGTCCATGTTATTGGACCAGTGTGTATTATGGAAGGCAGGAACAAAAAGAAAAAATGCAGTATTTCAGCTACACAAGCTCTTCCCACTTACAATTCTGTTCAGGGGAATCTAGATCTTGAAAATGTCTGGAATAAAGGGGCACATTGCATAAAAGTTTTCTCTATCGCAAACCTATTTACAAATTAGAGATTTGACATTATGCTAAAGGCTGACCCATCCATTAACCATTTCCATTAACCACTTTATTGGATATACACTGCTTTTAAATATCTCAATATTAAAAATATTGTTTTGCATCTGGCAAACCATATATCTTAGAGCAGGCTTGTCATACTCACAACCCTAATTGGGCCAAATAGTCCAAGTCTAAGATTGTGTGAACCACAAGAAACAAAAAAGTCTTGTATGCAATTTTGTAAAGTTTATTATTAAGAAAAACAAAAATAGAGTTTAATGTTTTCTTCCCAATGCTTGACACTGCACCCCTTCAGCTGTCTCCCCTGTTTCACACTGTGCCCCCCATGCTGCTTTTCCTCCCCTTCATCTATATTCTCTGTTTCACACTGTGCCCTCCATGCTGCTTTTGCTCCCCTTCAGCTGTCTCCCCTGTTTCACACTGTGTCCCCCATGCTGCTTTTCCTCCCCTTCATCTATATTCTCTGTTTCACACTGTGCCCTCCATGCTGCTTTTGCTCCCCTTCAGCTGTCTCCCCTGTTTCACACTGTGCCCCCTCCATGCTGCTTTTGTTCCCCTTCATCTGTCTCCCCTGTTTCACACTGTGCCCTTCATGCTGCTTTTGTTCCCCATCATCTGTCTCCCCTGTTTCACACTGTGCCCTTCATGCTGCTTTTGTTCCCCATCATCTGTCTCCCCTGTTTCCCACTGTGCCCTCCATGCTGCTTTTCCTCCCCTTCATCTATCTTCTCTGTGTCACACTGTGCCCCCTCCATGCTGCTTTTGTTCCCCTTTATCTATCTTCTCTGTTTCACACTGTGCCCCCTCCATGCTGCTTTTGTTCCCCTTCATCTGTCTCCCCTGTTTCACACTGTGCCCTTCATGCTGCTTTTGTTCCCCATCATCTGTCTCCCCTGTTTCACACTGTGCCCTTCATGCTGCTTTTCCTCCCCTTCATCTATCTTCTCTGTTTCACACTGTGCCCCCTCCATGCTGCTTTTCCTCCCCTTCATCTATCTTCTCTGTTTCACACTGTGCCCCCTCCATGCTGCTTTTTCTCACCTTCACTTACCTTTCTATTGCATTCTTTCTTGTCTTCTGTTTTCTTTTCTTCTGTTTTCTTTTCTTCTGTTTTCTTTTCTTCTATTTTCTTGTGGCTCCTCTCTGTGTGTCTTCAATGCAAATGTTGGGCATGATGACGTCGTGCCCAACATTCAGTGTCAGATAAGTATTTTTTTTTATGGGCCGCAAAAACGGTTTGGGCGGAACAGGGCCGTCTTTCCCATAGGGCACAATGGGCAGGTGCCCGTGGGCCCTGCAGCCCAGGGGGGCCCGTCGGAGGAAGCCAAAAGAAAAGAAGAAAATACTTACCGTGCTGTCAGCTGGCGATCCGGCTCCCTCCCTGGTCTCCTCCTCCGTCGCGCTCGCAGTGCATGTCGGGCGTGACGTCATCACGCCCGCCCGACATCCATTGCGGAGCGCGACGGAGGAGGAGACCATGGAGGGAGCCGGATCGCCAGCTGACAGCACGGTAAGTATTTTCTTCTTTTCTTTTTCCAGTTTTTTTTTTTTTTTGGCTTCCTCCGACGGGCCTATATATATATATAATCATCTTTTTTTTTTTTGTGTATATATAGGGGCCCCGGTGCACTGCTGTGCTGGGGGGCCCAAGATGGTCTTAAGAGGGCCCTGGGGTGGAATGCGGGGCGCGAGTTTGATACATCTGCCTTAGAGAAGCTGACAAAATGTTCTAAAATCCATAAAAGCCAATCATTTTATGCAAATATTTCCAGTCTGATTTCAAACATTTTCAAAGGCTTTTACAAAGACCATAATGCCAGTCAAAATTCATCTTCATACCATTTCTCATTCCAAAAGCAGTCTCCTAGTCTTTCTAGTTAACACACAACACCTCAGTGAGATGCTCTCAATCTTTGCGATTATCGGTTGGTTCATTTCTAAAATTAAAATATCCCAAGCATGCACAGGCTGTTGTAAAACCAGAAAAAAACTTTGCTTGTGATAGACTGACAAACTAGACACTCTTGATATGTGGTGCTCGACAACAAGGGGTTCGTCCTGACCCCGAAGTTCATGCTTTTGTTGTGATTTGGTTGCCACCATCTGCACCTACGAGCCTTTTAAGTGTTTCCAGGCGATGGCTGAGCTACCTTCCTTTGGTGGAACAGTTCCTCAGAGCCTAGGTAACAAAAAGGATCAAGATTTTCATAAGCTTACTCCCTTACTGTGCAATGCAAAATTTATAGAAAGTCCATTTACCTAAAGGTATTAGTCTATGCCTGCACTGATCCTTCTTTTCTTCCTTTGTGTGTTCTTAGCATTTCTCGAAGTCCCTGATAGCAAATCTTTCTGTGTGAATAAGCAAAAAAGCAAACCGAAGAGGGTACTCTTATTGAAATCTGTGATTGATTTATCCCTACAGTCATTAGTTATATCCTCACTTATCTTTGAATCCTCATTGCGAACATTAACCACTCATCCAATCATCAGTTGAGTCATAGTGGAGTTCGTGGTGCCACACAGTACCACGCCTCACTATTGTCATCAGTTATTTGTATAGCTCCACTAATTCCGCAGCGCTGTACAGAGAACTCATTCACATCAGTCCCTGCCCCATTGGAGCTTACAGTCTAAATAAACTAATACACATACACAGAGAGAGAGAGACTAGGGTCAGTTTTGATAGCAGCTAATTAACCTGCTAGTATGTTTTTGGAGTGTGGGAGGAAATCAGAGCACCCAGAGGAAACCCGCGGGACGGAGAACATACAAACTCCACACAGATAAGGTCATGGTTAGTAATGGAACCGTGCTGCCATTACTAACCACAGACTTATCCAAGTATACAGCACTAAAAGATGTAGTCCATACCTTATCTAAAGTCACACCACTTGAACTCATTCCCCATGATCTTGAAAATTGAATCTGCCACCTCCTCTGTAATATTGAAACCGAAGTGTCGCACCTCCTTGCCGTCATTCACTAAGTACCCTGCAGTTCTAATTGGCCATTTTAACTGTTCCTTGTTTGATCCAATATGCACTAAATATGAGTCCTTATATAGCCTCAATAGATTGACTAGTTGCTTCTCTGGTCCAATCGCACACTGTTATAATCCAATTTTATTACCAACAATTTTCACACTATTGTAACTTTTTAATGAACATTTTGAGGATAATATTGACAGCATCCTAATGTTATCTGCACTACTCTGTTCTACACACACACACACACACACACACACACACAATGTTTTTTGTGACATGGGGTTATAAAAAGGCAGACTCTTGCAAAGTGATATTGAAAACTTTAAGCAAGTTGTATTTTAATTATTGTCTTATTGACATTTGGTTTAGGAGAAGACATGCTGGTCTCATGTGATGTGTATTTCTCGTTTATAAATAATTCCCGTACTGATATTTGGTGGATAGTGAACGGGAAGAATGCAGAAGAAATTACTGACCCCAGAGTGAATGTTAGCAGAAGGTAATCAGATTAATCTTGTAGTTGATTTGGCTTGTGTGATTTGCATTATTGAATATATTTTAGCTTTAAGTTCTTCCTCTCCCCAGTTTATCTGAATATAGCGCTCATTAGTGCCACTTCTAATATATCTCAATGGGGACAAATAAAATTTGCCCAATGGGCAACAGGTGGGTCCGAGGCCATTGTGTAGCTCTCAGAGCCTTTACCCACGGACTCCATATCATTCCTCTTGCAGCAGTAGATGAAGCTTGGAGGTCATAAAACAGATAATAAGACTAAACTTAATCATTGTGTAACCTCCTCCACACCACGCAGGGAGGATATGTAGTGCCAGCACATCTGGCATCACAGGAGGAGGGTTGTATAGTCTGCACCACTGTGGTCTTTCTCCTTCCTCTGCAGAAAAAAACCGAGGCTCCAGCTTGGTTCATTAAACGAAGGTATTTTACGCCTGTTATGCATCGGTGTATTGCAATGTTGTTATCAATTTTTGGCTCCACAGACATTTTCTCTCATGGGGCTCATAGAACACAAGTGCAACAGGTTAACGTATAGAAACCTCCCTGCAGAATACCTATGTGCCTTTTCCAGCCTTACACTTTCAAATGCTGGTAGAAACTCTGGTTACCCAGAAGTCGCATCAAATTGTCAGATTTGTTTGTTATAGCTTGTAACACTTATCCTAATTTAAATGCTTGTTGATATGTTGTTATGGGTTGTAGTCTTTCTTTGATTAAATTATTGTTTTTACTTTTTACTGAGATTAACCTTTTGAATGAAAGAGGCCACACATGCGCACCTTGAAAGGTGTATCAGGTTGCCAATCACTGGTCTGCATAGTAACCACTGTGATACTGTTAATAAGTTTCTGTTCTGAAAAACAAATTATGTCTACGTTTCAATGATGTCCTTTTTTTGAATAGCAGTTTTTGGGCTTTGAGAAGTGGGGTTTGAATATGTTTGGTACACAAAACCTTCCATCTATTTTTATTTGATATAAAAAAAAAATATGTAGGGGTTCACAGAGTTCAACCATTTATGTAATGTTTTGCTCTTAACCTCTGAGTGAACTTGTGGCAAGCTAGCATATGAGTTTTTGCTTCACTGTCTACATTATTGCATATTAAAGCAACAAGTTAATATTGTTTTCATCATTTCTTTTCTAGTGTTAAATTGGATAAGACCAGTCCTGGGGCCAAGAACATAATAGAGAGTCTACAAATCAAAAAAATCACTTCAGATGAGCTCAAGCACAACTATACCTGTTCTGCAAAAAACAGCTTGGGAGCAGTCTCCAGGCAAGCACTTGTCAAAGAGAAAGGTGACCAGTCAACAAACAAAGATCTTTTTTTTTTTTATTGCTTCATATTTGTGTAAATGTTTATCAATATATAGTATTATAAAAACATTAATACATTTAAAAATCAAAGCAGAAATTAAATAGAACATTAAAAAACATGATGCCACAAATATTATTACTGTAAGTGATCACAGTGGATTATGTAAATTTAAAAAGATTAATGTACTTTAAATGTATGTTTTGGGTAAATTCTGACACTAGTTATGGTCATTCTTATCCTGGTGGTTTGAGGGATCAGGTACCAGTGTTTAGTTGTCCTAGCTATGCTTTTGTCTACCTATGCTCTTGATACGTTTAGAACAGGTAGCGCAACCTACAGAAGATAAGCTACATTGCAAAAACACATCTAGTCACAAATGTGTTTGGGGATTTGTTTATTTAATAATGCATTTGTAATTTGTGGATGTAGTATCATTTGCAATTGAGTTATTTGGAGGAAGACTGCCCAGACCCTAACTATAAGCTTTAATATTTTCATTTACCCCCTGTCTATCATCTGCCTTAAAGAATTGAACTTGTCCATATTTTTTTTTGTTGTTTGTTTATTTTTGTTTTTTTCCCACAATCTAGCTTGGACAAATACCATTTGTCTATAGAATACAGAGATGCTGCCTACAGTCTTGTAAAATTCAAGAGTGATGTATAGTTGATCTAGTATATGACGTGTCATCTTTTATTACTATGCCCAACTAAATAAGCTTTTTAAAGTTGTATGGTAACTATAACCTTATAGTTATAGATCACCTGTGATAGCTATACTATAACTTTCACAGGTAATACAACGCTATATTTCATAAAATGTACCAAAAGTCAGAGACGGCAAACAAGTGTTTATGGCATTGGTTCTGTGCGCTGTGGCGATCTCAGAAGGGTGCCGCAGAAAGGGCCGCTGGTAAGCAAGATGGGAGACTACTTGGCAATTTTGGCTTAGGGCTGCCTTGATAAAATTATGGAGACCCTAAGAGTGCCTCGAACTGAGACATTTTGTTATCCACTGGATTACGGATAAAACGCATGACATTGCTATAGGTATAAATACACCTTGTAAAAGGCATTCCCTCTGAATAGAGAGTAAGCAGTTAGAGTTAGATAGCATTTATACAAGAAACACATATGAGGCATGGCCATGAACCTAAACTTAAAAAAAAAGATTGTCTCCAAGTTTTCCTTAATAGTACAAATCAGAAGAAGAGGAGTGGGAATACTAATCCATAAACATATTCCATTTATTCCAGAACTTGGAGTCAGAGATAAATATGGGAAATATATGTCATTTTAGCAACAAAGTTGTAGCATGTGTATATGGTACAAACACAAACAGCATCATTTATGGATTATTATACTTGAAATGTTACGCAAGGTTTGTTGATAGAGGTTTGAGGCTTATATTTATATCTCCCCACACGGAGTCTCGGTTCTCGTGGAAAAGCCAGATTTAAGAAAAGGTCACTTGAGGAATAAAAACGTTAGGTCCCATGGTTGTTAAGACATATGGAGCTTTGTCAATTCAGAGGTAAAACAAAATCTACACATTTTACTTGGAGTTCACAAATCATACAGTCTAATAGATTCTGCTTGTAAACCAACCTTACCTCTCCTACATAAAAGATTGTAAGGTTGGAAACGTAATCTGGAAAGACCATGTCTTGGTTATGTGCATTTTAAATCTTCCAATCTATGTATACCAAACATAGCAATGGAAATTAGATGAACTATTATTAAAGGATACAATAATTCTCCAAACAATTAATATAAAAATTGAGGAATGCAAATCAAAGCTGAAAAACAACTTAAAGCTGAGGAACAAAAATTATATAATAATATAAAAGAGGTAATAATTGTGAGATGTTATTAGCATAAGTAACTAATGCAAGATTAGCATAATCTCAAATAGCTTGGATTGAAGACACAAATAATGATAACCAAAAGGACTACAAAGAAATGGCAAACTTTTTCAAGGAATATTATGAATCTTTACACAAGCTATAGGAATCCCATCCACTGATAAAATCCTTGGTGATAGCTCAGTACCTAGCAGAACTACGCTTGATTTCAATCGGTGAGGAAAAAGCAGAAATTCTTGTAAACCCCATATAGGTAATTCAGAATTCTATAATAAAATATAAAACACAAAAAGTGGTGAAAGTCCTGGGCCTTAAACATACTACTGGACAGCATAAATAAATGACCTTATATAGCAGTAGCCACAGTGACTGACGGACCCAAACATACTACACAGACCTTTCTCACTATTAAATATTGACCATAATGTATATATGTTAAAATCTCAGCAAACAGAATGAAATCCCACTTGCCCTCTCTTGTTAACCCAGATTAGACCTGGTACACATCTGCAAGAGAGTACAGAGACAAAATATCTTAACTGACTAATATAATAGAAAACGCCCCCAAAAAAAAAACAATAAAAAAACCTTTCATTAGTATGGTTGGGGGTAGAGCAAACATTCAACAGGTTCATTTGGGAATTTTTAAATCAAGTTAAAAAAAAATACAGATTCATTAAATATGTATGTAAAACCATTATCTACAAGCCTTTCTGCTAGTTATCAGACAAATTTACACTACACTCCCCAAACACAGGTGATGTCTCTTGTCCTCATTAATAAATGTATTAATCATGGCAGCAATTGCTTCAGCAATCAGACAGAAAGCTATTACCCTATTAATATTTTCAAAACCAGTCTACTCTGTGTCACTAACACTAAATAAATTAAAATGTTTTGGAAAAAGGGTATTTAAAAAAAATAAATAAATAAATTTGAATGCACCATAAACAGAAGCTATGGACATGCCTCCAACAAATATTGAAAGATCAGTTTCCCTTTAAGTGGACAAACACTAAACAACCCTATCTAGGCATTAATCAAACACCGAGCACCACATACCTCTTTCAACAAAACTATGTACCGTTACTAGCTAAAATACATAAAGCAGCGAATAAATACTCCCATGCTTGGTATATCTTATATTGTACCAGCTGCATGGCAATATAAATGCCCATATATCTATACAAAACAAAAATAAAGTTTTTGTCAGTGCTTATCCTTAACACTGCATATATGTGTATGCAGCAAAATAAAAACATGTTTTCATTTTACAAAATACATAAAGTCAATAAAATACACCATGGGTGGTTTGGGTAAGTAGAATAAACCTAATACAAATAGCAATATTACCAAAGATTATATTCATATCATATATATTATATCATTATATCATTTATAATTGTATTACTGTAATAATTTTCTAATTAAAATAGTAATAGACATACTGTACTGTCCCATATAACCAGGTTTTTCTAGCTCAGTATCTCAGACGGGTAGGGTACAGAATCCCGACAGTGTAAATATGAGCAGTTAACCTACCAACATGAAAATGTCGGCAGGAGAGTAGCCATACCCACCGGCATTGGTCTTTTAGTCTTGGCATTGGGATCACATTGTCAGCATTTTCAAGCTGTACCACAATGGAAGTGTCTCCATTGAACCTGCCAACATTTCCGGAGTTGGAATTCTGACCGCCACCATCTCAAACTACATTTACATTTTTCACTACAACATGGAAGTTAACTTCCAGTGCCACTGTAATATTTATTTTAAATGCAAGGAGAAAAAATATTTTTAAAATCTGCTTCTGGTCATTTGAGTTTTATTTTTACATGTTTGTGTATTTCAATGACACTGCTAAGCCAATATAACAACATGGATCAGATTTGATCATTATTGTAGAGTTTGTGCTCTCTTGACATTAGTTAACCATTATCCGTTTTAATATAAATGTCTTTGTGAGTTCTTGACACACCTTTGCTGTGACCCTTGATGTTCCCAAGAGAAAGCTCAGCTTTCTATTTCCCTCTTTAAATTGACTGTTGAATTATTGACATCAACAAGGATAACAACATCACAATTAAATGCATGGTTGATAAGCTAGTGTATCTGTTAGGAATCCTTTAGACTGCCAATCTTGATGAATTATAAATGAAAACTTCCCTTATTCCCAGTTGTACATATGTGAAATGAAATGTGCTAAAAATGCCACCAATTATGTTTTTGTAGCTGTTGATCTCTATTATAAATATACAGTATTGAAAACAAACGCACACCTTTTCTGATGACAGCTGTCTGTACTATGGAAGATACTGCAGTTAATTTGAAACTGCTTTGTTGTTTTAGTACGGACATGTGTATTATAATAATATGGTAATCACAATTCCAAATTTTATGCAGTTGGCACTCCAAGATACATCACTGAGCTGGCTTGTGGACTGGGAGCGACTCTGTTTCTTGTGGTATGCTTCATTGTGGTGTATCACATATACTGGCTGGAAATGGTGCTGTTCTACAGGGCTCACTTTGGCACAGATGAAACTATTGGAGGTACATTATATTTATTAAAATATTGTATTCTATTGAGCATTTTGTTGGTGTTATGTGATGTTATATGTAGAAAATATGATATTTTATCTGGATATTAGATATCACTGGGGAGGGGGGTGATACGTCTCAGAGCAAATATATTCTACTCTTTAGACATATTACCTTAAACATAACAGAGTATATTGTTAGAAATAAATAACTAAAATGTTTTGGGTAGGATTAAAGGCAGAAATCCACAAATGCTCTCATGTTCTGGGGCAAAAATGATCAAAAAAATGTTCCACCACTTCTAATATGTTCGCTCTCCAACTACCACCCTATTTCTCTCATCACTTTTGCCTACAAACTACTTGAGTGACTTGTGTTATACCACTTATCTCACTTTGTCTCCATTCACGATTTTCTGCAATCTTTTTCTGATACCAACATTTCTCTGAAACTGCTCTCACAATAGTGATCAATGAGCTAGTTACAGCAAAGTCTAAGGGTAATTTCTCCATACTCATCCGCCTGGTACTTTCTGCTGCTTTTGACACTATTGATCACCCTCCTCACTTGATTGGCATTCAAGACATCATTCTTCCCGGTTAACTTCCTACCTATCGAACCACTTCTTTAGTATTTCTACCTTTGACACATCCCCCACCTCCACTCGCACTATCTGTTGGGGTCCCACAAGGCTCTGTTCTTGGCCCTCTACTTTTCTCATTGTACACCTCTTCCTTTGGAGAACTAATTCTCTCACTCAGCTTCCAATTCCACCTCTATGCTATCAACACCCAAATCTACATCTCTGTCCCCTGACCTCTACGTATCTGTACTATATTGTGTAAACAACTGTCCCTCTGCTATCGCCACATGTATGTGTCCCAATGCTACCAAAAGCTCAGCATATCTAAAACATAACTTATTTTCCCTCAGATTTGCCACCTCCCCTCAAATCTCTCTGTCAATAATACCACAATTTCCTCAGTTTCCCAAGCCCACTGCCTTGGTGTCACACTTGACTCGGTCCTTTGCTTTTTTCCTCGCATCCAGTTTCTAATTTGGAGTCTTGTCGCTTCCAAATTAGAAATATTGGCAGAATATGCTGTTTTCTTACCCAAAATGCTACCAAAGCTATTTTCCATTATCTCACCATCACCCTGCCTTGACTACTGCAACCTCCTGTTATCTGCCATTTCCCTCTTCAAACCATCTTAAATGCTGCTGCAAAACTGATCTTCCGGTCTCAGCAGTCTACATCTGTCCCACCACTTTGCAAGTTCCTACAATAGCTCCCTGTGTCCTCTAGAATCAAATTCAAATGATTCATCCTTGCCTACAGAGCCCTAGGCCCCACCCCCTCATACATCTCATATCAAAATACTCACCCTCTCGTCCTATTAAATCTACCTCCAACCTGTGCCTTGCCTAGTCTCTTGTAACCACCTCTCACTCCCTCCAACAATACTTCTCCCGTGCTGCTTCCCACTTTTGTAACTCCCAACCATGCCCAATCAGACATCCCATGGCCTTCAAATCTTTAGCTGCTCTCTGAAAACCCATCTCTTTATTAGAGCTGATACTACTCACACTAATACACCCTCACAACTGTCCCAATATTCACTCAGCCACACTCGTTCCGGTTTCAGTTGTGCCCTCAATGTTAAGCCGCAACACTGTTTACAACCAAAATTTGCAGGAAAACCATCACTACATAGAAAGAGTTTTATAAATATGTGGAAGATGGTTTATTGATACTTTAGATCTACACCATTGTTTTATCTGAATGTTTTTTAGTTTTGTTTTGTTCTACTTTCGAACAAAATATGTATCACTGCCATGTGTTTTGGTTTATGTCTCACATTTTAAATTTTGCTAGATGGAAAGGAATACGATGTATATGTATCCTATGCAAGGAACGCAGAGGAAGAGGAATTTGTTTTGGTGACATTGAGAGGGGTCCTGGAAAATGAATTTGGCTACAAGCTCTGTATCTTTGACAGAGACAGCTTGCCCGGTGGAAGTAAGTAACTATTTCCATTTAGCTTTCCTCCTCAACTAATAACTAGCATCTGATTCTGTGAAGTTCTTCTATCTTTGTGTGATATATCTAATAATCTATTCAAATTTCTTGCAACATAAATTATTTTAAAAACTAACATGTGGAAGGAAACTGGACAAATCTCCCAGTATTTAATGTCAAGCAAAACATTTTTAAAATGACCTTCACAAAGCCAAACACATCCCATATATTTAACTCTGCTGGAGGGGCCAGTAAGACAATTTGGTTATTCTTTGTAAGTACTTGGTTATATATTTAGTCAGAAACATATGTCTGGTTGCTGTGACCATCTGGTGTATTGAGAAAGCAGTTTAGCAAATGGTCTAGACTCTCACGTGGGTATATTCCAGTAGAGAATGGAAATAAACAAGCATACAACAGCATGATCTTTTTTTTTTTTTTTAATCTTATTAAGGTATAATAATTTGATTTTCAACATTTTCTAACACCACTGTTAATCTACAGTCCACTTTAGCCTGTCCCTGAAGCCTACTAGAAGTAATGTAAACAGCAGGAATCTGCATAATATTGAACATTTACAGTGTTCATAGGTATAAACACTGTGCCTGTAGATACCCATCTCCTGGTTGGTTCTATTTTTTTTTAATTTATGGTTCACTGCAAGCAGGGCAATGCAGTTTTCAGATTCATTAACATTTTGCCTTTCTTTTCCCAGTCATTACAGATGAGACACTGAGCTTCATTAAGAAAAGCCGACGTCTGCTTGTTGTCATTAGCCCCAGTTATGTCCACCAAGGTACACAGGCCCTCCTGGAGTTAAAAGCTGGCTTGGAAAACATGGCTACTCAGGGCAATATCCAACTTGTGTTGGTTCAGTATAAACCTATTAAAAACAAAGAGAAGATTAAAGAACTGAGACTAGCTCAGTCTGTACTCAATGTGATTAAATGGAAAGGAGAAAAATCTAAGTATCCTGTGGGCAGATTTTGGAAACAGCTCCATGTTGCCCTGCCTGTAAAGAAAACCTCTTCCACAAAAAACAGTTGTAGTTTCCACATGGTCCCACTGAACTCCATGAGCAGTATAGAGTAACACAACATGAAATATTCTGCTCTTAAAGACAAGAGATTGAGTATATGGGTGTAAGTGACAGGTAGGGGTATTTTTGTGTGTGTTGGATGCTTTCTGGTGGTTTAAGAAAAGTACAAGACATGGCATAGCTACCTCTATGGTGTTCCTGTTAAAACTTGTACCAGTTTAATGAAAGTCAAGCTGTAAACTTGGTTCAAAATGCTTTTAGACTCATCAATGAGTTGCCCTTTTTGCTCTTGATGCCTTTTGCTAAGAGAGATCCAAGAACATAAGTATATAAGCTTGGAACATGAAGGGAGGGAAGCAATATAAAAAGGATTAGCTCAGCGAAAAACAAAGCTGATTGTTTAACATTGTTAATGAGAAATATGCCCTGCCTTGAATAACTGTGAGGCCCAAGTCATCTTGCTCTCGCACTCGCCTATATATGAACAGGACAATAAGTAAATTCTACAAATATGCCTGAGCATTTACTGTAGTATAAGAGGTACTCTTCATAGAGCAGACTGAAAGTAGGACGTTCTTGGTTAATTTTAAGTGAAAGAAGTAGATGCATTTTAAGAAGCTGCAAGCAGAGGATTTTAAAGTTGATTGATTATTTACTGTACTGCTGTGATGCAAGTCTGTTATCTACGGGCATTAGGGATTTATAACTCTAGGAACACAGCAAAATTTGTGGCCTGGTAGTCCACCATTAAAGGATAGCAACCCAAATAAAAAAAGTAGTAATTTGTGGTGCAGATTGTTGAGATCACCTCCCACGTTCTGTTTACCACATCTGCTAGTGTCCCAGGTGGGTCCCATGTTCCTACACCACATTCCAGGTGGGTCTGATGGTCTCACCCCAGATTCCTGGTGGATCTGATCGTCCCACGCCACATTCTACTATCCATTGTCCACTGTACCTGCTTCAACAAGCTGAGCAGTTTTCTGCATTCCTTAACCTTTTTATTTAGTGGCTCTGTTAATGCTAGTACTGAAGTTAATTGATTGTTTTTCATTTCATGACTCGAACATCACCGAAAACTACTATTTTTTTATTTATTTTTTAAATCACTGTTGGAGTTATCCTTTAAGTATAGCAGCCCTGATAATTTAATGTATTGTAAATCACAATTCATTATAGGTGAGCATCACATATAGCATAAATCTGCCCTGATCACACAGTTGGGCAAAATGTAATTCATGTTTTTAGCAGCATGGGAGCTGCATTTTTACTGCAGATTCAGTGAAGCAGTACATGTAATTGCTGACTAGACAATTACAGGAAGTCTGGTAGCGAATGTAAAAAATTCTCCACTTAGCTAAATCAGAAAGGTCTAGGAGGATGTTTTCCTGAGTGGTCCCAAGGGACCAGCCAAATCTTTTTTGTCTAACTGTGAAAGTGAATTAAGTAGCTCTGTCTAGGCAGCCAAATATGTAGCAAACCAATAGCAGATTTTTATACATCCTCCTATCATAAGCAGAAACCAAATAAATGCAAAATCCAGTGCATCAAGGAAACCAACCTCAATAAATACAAAATAAATTAATAAATGAATAATAATAAATAAATGAAGATGGTGGGCTTCGTTTGAGGTAAAAAAAATATATATATTGTAACCAATGTAGACGTAATAATCTAAAAATATATTCCATATATAACATAAATATAAATCTCAAATAATAACAAAGATAAAAAACTACCTCTAAAGAGGATATCAATGTATATGGTAATCTGCAAGTCTGAAAATGCAGAAATAGCAATGAGTGCGAATAATAAACTTTTAATTGATAAAATCCTCACTCTGGAGATTGACACAAAATACATAAAACAAAGTGTGTGGCCAGTACACTTTTTGTAAAAAAAAAATTGAAAACTCCTGGACATGCGTGGACAACCAAAGTTATTGGAGCGCTCAAGATATGTTATGTATCCTATCATCATCATCATCATCATTTATTTATATAGCGCCACTAATTCCGCAGCGCTGTACAGAGAACTCATTCACATCAGTCCCTGCCCCATTGGAGCTTACAGTCTAAATTCCCTAATATAGACACACACTCACACACACATAGACATATACATACAGACAGAGAGGTAGAGACTAGGGTCAATTTTTGATAGCAGCCAATTCAAAAACATACTGGTAGGTTGAGTGTGGGAGGAAACCAGAGCACCCGGAGGAAACCCACGCAAACACAGGGAGAATAGGCCATGGTTGGGAATCAAACTCATGACCCCAGTGCTGCGAAGCACAAGTGCTAACCACTAGGCCACTGTGCTTTCCCTCAGCAAATCACTTCAGTCTGATATTATATTTTATTTTTATTTTTTTGAATATGCTTCCTCAAAGGGGTCACAACATATCTTTACCATATTTAAACAATATTATAGAATAAATTATTTACAAGAGGAAGGGAAATGGAATAAATTACTGATGGGGATGTGAAAGTTCTGTCTCAGAATTCCAGTATCAGATTCAAAGAAAATTTTAACAGAAAAAATAGTCAAAAATTAGAATCATTAGAGAGAAGCCCTATCCATTGAAAACAGCTGTTTCACAGGATTTAGGGAGCGTCCCCCTATGATTCTATAGTTTGAAGGTAAACACAGCCATATACCCTACATTAACAATCATCTGCACAGGCTTCTATCTCATTCTTGCATTTTGTGTTGCTAAAGATGGGGAGATATTTTGAAGTACTGGGAGATGTGCTAGATTCCCCTTACACACCATGAAATTCCAGAGCTCTTTAAAGAAATAGCTTTTGTTGCCTCAAATGTTAGGTCCTTGCCTGCTAAGAAGGCGACCAAGAACATTGCATACAGGCTACGGTCAGGCAATGTTGTTCCCTGCCCCCAAATATAACCTGACAAAAGCAGAAGTTGAGGGAATTAAGTTTGAGGGTATATACTATTGTCTTGGCTTTCTTGGAATATTAGAACTGCGCTTTTTACTCAGAGAAAAAATACAAAGTTATAAATTGGTCATTACCATGTCAAAGTTCCATTGGTTTTTATTGGCAGGGAATAATTTACCCTGTTAGTATACGTGTTACAGATTAGGAAACTTTTTCAATTACATGTTAATATGTCATGTTCTTCAAACAACTAAAAATAGGAGCAAAGCATATTTACTGTCATGAAAGTCCCATCTGTCCACTGCTTGAGATATAATCATGGCAGCCTACACTCTGCACATACTAATGAAGTAATGTAAGTCAGTTATACAAGAACTTGTGTCTGATACTTGTTGCCATGAGACAACATTATGGACTCAAATAGAGGCTACACCCATTTAGGGGCACGAGGTATGCCTGTGCAAGGCAGTTACTACGTGATCCAGTTCAGCATCTGTCTGTTACATCCATAAGTGTCCCCCCTTCTTTTACCAATTAATCCACGGATAGGCAGCCTAAATAGGAC
This sequence comes from Mixophyes fleayi, assembly GCF_038048845.1. NCBI lineage: Eukaryota > Metazoa > Chordata > Amphibia > Anura > Limnodynastidae > Mixophyes > Mixophyes fleayi. Next base: position 124,357,455 of record NC_134404.1, on the reverse strand, counting down.
AGTCCCTACATTACATTCTATGTAGGCTGAATTCAAATATTCTTATTTCACAATAAGCATGGATAATGCAACTTCCATTTAATAAACAAAATGTTTTTAAATAATACACACATTTAATAAAGAAATGAAAAACGAACACAATAGGGGAGATTCAATTGCCGGGGATGTGGTGCGTGAACATCGCACTGCGCATATTGCTGGCAATTACGGTAGGAATCTCCGTTCATATTCCCTCGCACCTCTGAGTGGAGATTTCAGCCATAACATGGATGCGAGGTGTCTCTGCAGACGTCCCGGAGATACTTCGCGCTGAATTGAATCTCCCCCCAATGAAACAGCTACAGAGTGAGATTGACATAGACTGACTTTAATGGTTGTCCATAATGCCATTGGCTCTATTTTTTCCCTCCCACAGTCCTTTTAATATTACTCACTGGTCCAGCTCCAATTGCTACCATAGAGGAGCCCATGGAAAAGACCAGTTTAATTGATAAATAGATGAATCATGTTAATGCGACTTCCTATATCTTGAATAGTCAACATCCCCATCTCCGAATGAAGCTACGATCCTAGCCAAAGCAGGAAAAAGAGGAATGTGGGAAGAGGTTCCAAAATGGAGAGAAAGATAATAAAGGACTGATCCAGGGAACCCAAGGGGACCAAGAGATGTTTGTAGTTGAGAGCCACTGCAATGTGCCAGACCAGGCTTAGTGAGTAGACCACATGGGTAAAGATGTTCAACCCCACCCAAAAAATAAATAAATACATATATATACATGTATATTTAATCAGATCCTGTCATGTACAAAGAATACTAACCTCCAGTGCCATAATATATTCAGTTTTAAAGTTTACATTTAATCACCACAACTTATTAAAAGTTATCTTAAAAAACACCTAGTAACAGTCAATTTTCGAACAACCTGCCCTGCACGCCCCTTTCCTCACCCCTTCCCCTGCTATCTGAAGAACTCATTCCGTTCAGCATTTTTCAATAGTGCTCCATTCACTGTAATACTGTGACTGAGCTGCATCACTACAGCAAGAATAAGCAAGTTTCTGCACATTTTTGCAATTTTTTATAATGTTATCAGATCAACTTTACTGACTCTTAAATTCCTCATGTAACTGTAAGGAGGTGTAATATCACATATATATATATATATATATATATATATATATATATATATATATATATATATATATATATATATATATATATATATGTATATATATATATATTATAGTACATTATGACAGTGTTATTTATTGCTGTTTATAACTGTTACAATTACTAACTTGACATACTGTCCAAAATGTTAAGTTTTAATAGGTATTAATGTTCCACTTGAGCATTTTGGTGGGCTTGCAAAGCAGGTGCATCATTGCTACTTGCAGTGGTGCTAACAGTATGAAGCCAGGCCTACATGCTTTGATCCAATTGCTTGACCGGACCACCAAGCAGCCAGATCTCTTTCAGAGTAGCCTAAACATGTTAATACACTTGTGACCAAATCTAAAAGATTAGCGCTTTGGCCGAACTGTTGTGGCAGATAATTAGCGCAGTTGGATGCAGTTATTGTTCCACTACACATACAGTTCGTCATGAGTAATAGCTGATGGTTCTTGGTTGGCTGTCTTTCTGGGCCCATATACAGTGCAATTTGCAGGCAATTAGCTCTTTTTATTGCCCATCAAAATTGCAGCGTGTTTGAGCACATTGAGATTTTATCTGAAACAGATAAATGCTACTGTTTATCTCATTGCTTTCTTTATCGTACTGAAATCATGTTATTTTTTAATCATTCTTTTATTTTATATCTGTTCCCCATTTGATTTGTATTTTATTTAACCTTTTTTAAATCGCACATGTTCAAAATAAATGCTTGTTTTATATTTTGTTTTTGTTTTTCGTTCTTGTTGGTTGATGTCTGTATGTTTTTGTTTTTTTAAAATTTATAGTAATTGAGTAAGTTTTTCATCAGAGTTTGAAATATTTACACCATTGTAATACTGTATTGTTATAGTATAGTAAGCCTCCTCATTTGGATTAAAGAATAAACCAATCGTCTCTTCATGATTTACACAAATGTTTTTCTGCAAATGTTGTCACCCGATATGCGGTAATAGACAATTTTTACAAGTGGAATTGAACAATTGTTTGTTTCTGGACACCATTGCTTTCTTTATCTTCTGATGCACAATTTTTTTACTTTCCGGTGTCAGAAGAAATAGCTTTACTTTTAGAAAAGGTAAACATGATTTCAAGCTAAAATCTTCAAGATTTTATTATGTTGTTTTGGTTTTTTTTTTCTCTTTTTAAAGGGGCTTAGATTATGGGTGAATTTTATTTTGCATTGCATGATTTCGGAATTTACATATTATTCTCAGGGTGAGGTTATTCAGCAGTTGCGGCACTACAGAGTACTAACATGGGTATACTGAACTTACACATACTTGCCTACATTGTAGCTCCCCCCTCCAAAAGGACAAGTGCAAGGGGGGAAACGGGCGTAGCTGCAAATTGTGTAATTCTGCCCCAAATGTCACAGCACTGCAATTGTGTCATTGCACTTAGTGGATGAGGCCAGAATTACGCAAATCGCATCATTGAGGCCCCTGTCCAGGAGACATGCCTGTTCTTCCAGGAGTCCGGGAGAACTACCCAAAAACCGGGAGTCTCCTGAACATTGCGGAAGAGTAGACATGTATGAACTTACACTTCATCAACAGTTGGAGAGACACGTGTTGCTTTCCACTGTCTCATTTAATGTACTTATTCTTTACATTAAACATTTCTTCCTTAAAATAACATCATTTGTATCACCCAGGATATGCTGTAGAACTCAGCAGCAGTGTTTTGTTTTTTAATGTAAGACTAATCATAAAGAATCAATTTCAATTTCTGGTTAAGAAGAATGTCAGGAGAATACGTTATCTTGTGTGCAGCGGCGTCTGCCACACTGAATTTAAATCAAGATCTGAGATTAGAGTACAATGAGGCAGAATTAACTGTGCAAAATTCAGAACAAACCAGTCCCATTTGGCAGACCGTATTGAATATGCACATCAATATTCAGTGAAAGAGAAACAATTAGGCAGAGAGAGGCAATGAGTAAGATTAATTATGTCCCTATCTTATACTTTATTAATGTTACACTGCAAATTAAATATTCAAAAATGTTCTTCTGTACCTTTAAACTCAATTAACTTCCTTATGTTCACCCAAAGGAAATCCTCCATCCATTCTTTTATACATCGTTAGTCTTTGCAAAGTTTACAAGCATCACCACAACACGTCGTCATGTAGGCTTCCAGGAAATGTATCATGCAAACAGATTTCCTTATGGCTGACACTGGAAGATAAAAGTGATAAAAGTGCTTAATATTTCCAAAGGGACTTTGCAACGTGCGTTAAAATGTCCCAAGAATATTCATGAGAAGCAATATCATATTCGGCAATCTAATATTGCAGTGTGATGGGAGTATATGCTGCATTATTTTTCAAGTGTAACTGCTGTGTGTCTGAAGTTTTGTGTACTGTAGCTAGGTGAGATTTATTTCTTGTTTACTGATGATCTGTTTCTTTTGTTATTTGTTATGTCTTAAGTTACACTTGTATTTTTATGTTACATTCTACTTTGTATATTTGTTTTCAATTAAAGTTAAAAAATGGTAAAGACATTCATCTATTTTAGGTAATCTTACTGTTCAGAAATTATATATTCAAAAGTTATTGCTATTCTCCTGTTATGCTAAGTTTATTATAGGTGGAATTTTTTTAAAATGTATTAGCTGTGTACAAATCTTGTTTAGGATTCATGGTCTCTGCATTCATATATATTTTACACTACTATAATATACAAATGAAATCGATATAAATATAATATGTAGTTATTGGTTAGAAGGGATGCCCCTGATTTATAGCCTTATTTTGGTAAGCAACGTTTGTGTGTCACAGAACTTTTCAGTATATATTTTACAATACCAAGTAAATTATTACCACTATGTTTAAATAAAATGAATGTTGTAAAATATGTTTTTAAGAGGTCTCTAGGAAGGCAAATACCACCTGGCTAGTAACGTGAGGCTCCTGTCAAATTGGCACAGGAAAACTTGGAAAGAAGTTGACTTAAACATGTTAACTTTCCAGTCACACACTTTTCACTGTCAGTACATCATGGGTCTCCTTTTCATAACGATATTTTAATCTTTTTATCTTATACAAGTCTCCTTTTTGTTGTATTTCATAATATGCAGTCAAGTAATTAAAGTGAAATGTATTAATAATTAGAAAGTGAACCAAGGATGGCACAACTGATTGCATTTTATTGAAAGAAAAAAAAAATCTTTAAATGAGAACTGTGCCAACACTCCAATCTCCCCCTATGCATGAACAATCTCTCTCCCCATCCAAATTGGTGACAGTTTTACTGAAAACCTGCATTCAACAACAGTATCACTATGAGAGTTGTAGGATCTCCTATCCCGTGATCCTGGTGGTTTCACCTGTGTGAGAGCCAAGGTACCATGATGGGTATTCCCAGGAGGGAACCAACCTTTCCTCTAGACAGAGGACATGGGCAAAACAGAGGCTTGAGTTCTCCTTTAAAGTTGAGTGTTAAAAACACAAGGCGCTATTCTAACCTGTTACTTTTACGAACTATCCTTTGCTGTAGTTGTATTAACATTTCTTGGATTACCAGACAGAGTGTTCTGCCTCAATCTGATGTCTGTTTCTCAATTTAACCTTCTTTTCTCTCTCTGATTCCTCTTTCATTTCATCTTTCCCTACCATGCTTCCCCTTGCACTTTCTAGATACCGTAGAAGCCGTGTTTGAATTCATTCAGAGAAGTCGAAGGATGATTGTTGTGTTGAGTCCTGACTACCTGACAGATAAAAGCATTAGTATGCTCGAGTTTAAGCTAGGTATTGTGTGCCAAAATGCTGTCTGCACCAGTCTTGTCATTGTGGAATATAAGCGGCTACTTGGAGCACACACCACCATTTCTAAACTCAAGGAGAGTGTTCCTTTTGTCCGCTGGGAGGGAGAAGGTTCCAGGCGCAGCAGCTCCAAGTTCTGGAAAGCCTTACGATTGGCTTTGCCTTTGCGAAGCCTAAATACAAGGTCAAGCTGGAACGAGAGCTGCTCTTCTCAGTCAGATATAAGTCTTGACCAGATTCAGAAGAAGAAGAGACGTTTAAAAGGAACTTCCTCTACACAGCCTGCTAAGACCAGTAACAAAGATAAAAATGTGTCTGTAGACACCGTAAAAGGGAAAAATGGGCCCAAGGCAGGTAAAGCCTGCCAATGTTGTGTGACATACTGTGATAGTGACAACAGACTTAAAAATAAATGCAGGGCTGGAACAAAGCCTAAATGGGAGACACATTTATGCAAACCTGTCGCGTATGGAAATAAAACTCATTGGGTTCAAAATGGTACATCCCCACAGGTGCCAGCTCAACCCCCTGTAGCAGCGTTCAGTCTACAGCAGTATACAGATTTATCCAACAATAACAGTGACTTCTATGTCCTTTAATACTGAATATCATTTGCAGTTCATAATTATTTGTTGAACGACAATTTGATTAAAGGACAATGCAGTACTCTTCAAGGTCTATACAATGTATCGAAGTTCCCTGAGAAGTTCAGAGTTAAGCTCTGCGGTTTCAGAAACGATGTGAGCGTGCACTAAGGAATCTACGGTAGACTATCACCAGAATATTTGGTGGCCTCTAAAAAAAAAATAAAAAAAAATGCATTTTTGAACAAGCAATTTAAATTTAATTATTGATGAATAGGTTAAATAAAACCTTTGCGTTTTTGTTATATATTTGCATATGTTAAAGCAGCTTTGGTACAGTTATCTGGAATATAATTTATTTTCAAACCAAACAATGTATTTTCTGTGAACTGTGGACTGTTTTCCCTACTGTCACCATGCTCTCATTCAGTTAATCTCGTCTGCCATCAAGTCACTGAAGAGACTCCTGTCTTCCTCCACAGCAACCCGATCTAATGTAAGATATAATAACATGATAAATAAATCTGTGCACTCTTGCCAACCCTTAACAGGCATTTGTAAAGAAAATAAATCTAGTACAGTGGCATCTTATCAACCTAGATATAACGCAATCTGTCAGCAAGATGAGTAAATGTAACGGGTACTTTAGCTGACTGATGTCTTTGGGTCTGGAATTTCATGATTACACATTTTTATTAATACAAAATTTTCTCTCCATGACGGCTTGAAAGAGTCTTTTTCTGCCATATTCAAAAATGTCTCTTATTATGTGTCGCATATTTACAGTTAAAGGTGAACATCTGTCCATTTCATTGTCTCAGCACACAGGTACCATGACTGGTGGTAGATATGAGTATTACAGAGCCTTTTGTGTACACATGCTGAGGCACCTGTTTAGCAGCCCTTTAAGTGTACATGAGATCAGAGGTCATACAACAATGTTACAATATATAGAGGATTCATTATTGTTTTCCCATTTGTATCCCCATCATGATTTGGTCATTGTAATGAAACCCTTTATCCTGCAAAACCTTAGGCCACATAACTGGCACAATAGCTGTTGTTGGAAAGCTGAACAATAGTGAAAACTTAACAGTCCGATGGAAAGATAATCCTTTTTTTCTGTTTTCAAAACTGTATTTTAATTCACTAGGAAGTTAAAGTATATTTCCTGTAAAGTTGAGAGTAGATGAATTAAGCATTTTTTGCCACTATGGGACTACTGTGGAGATCTGCCAACCCCAAAACACAAAGGTTCTCACCTGTTTTATCATGGCAATCTTAATAAATGTAATGTTTTGGGGAGGTTATAGCCCTATTTGCAGCAGGAATTCAGATTCTCTATCTTTTACAGTGTATCCAAAGGGCAATGATTTTATGCATCTACCTTGAAATAAATGTGTAACTAATTCTGAATTTAAATGTATTTTTCCATTATTTTGCACATTTATGTTGCACATTTCTCAACCAGTCTATTGGAGATGATGCGTTATGTGACCTGTATCATCTTGAGTTATTTTTAAATACAAAATAAAGTGAGCCATCGCTTGAGATAAAACCAATGGTCTTCAAAAACCTTTACTGTGTTTTTTTTTAAAGGAAGGATCCATGCATACTATAGGCAATTCCATGCTTCCCAATTTCCTTTTCTTTTCTTTCTGAGGTCACTGATCTCTATGGAGAGATGCTGGTGTATTTCCAAAGCTGATGAAAGAGCAATGAGTTTGACTAGTAGTACATGCGCTGTTTTTTCTCCCATGACCCTGCTCTATTGTGTGCACTGCATTGGCAATATCTAGCGATTAATGACCCCTGTATGAGTCTCTCCTCCATTCACCTGTCACAAATAGAACAGAAGAATTGACAAACGTCTGTGTGGACGTGCCCTTAAAGGGAGTGCTCAACAACATTCAGCCTTTACAGTTATAGAGACTTTTTTTTTAATGTACATAGTGCAATATGGAACAAATTAAATATGTTTGTACATTAAACTATAAGTCCTTAACTTAAATGTATGCTTGCTCTCTGTTTATGCACTTCGCGCTGCCAGTTTCTCAAATAACATTTGGATAAAATAAGCTTTTCAATTAATGTACAGCTTAGCATTTTATAAATAACTTGAAAGCTCATTAAAACTTAGTACATATTCCTTCGCTCCCAGCGGTAGCAGAGAGAAGATCTGTGACAAGGAATATATATATAATATATATATAATCTATATATATATATATATATATATATATATAAATAATATGCCTAACCATGTCAGTTGTATAAATTAAACCTAGCTAGCTGATGCCTAACCATGTCAGTTGTATAAATTAAACCTAGCCAGCTGATGATGAAGTAGTGCATTGAAGCAGGGGACAATAAGGCTTTATATTTTAGCGATTTTATATAATTGCTCAAGTGACAAGATATCTGCACAAATAGTTTATTTACAAAGACCCTACAACTTGAAGCTCATAGTATGGTCCTTCAACCAAATTTAGCTTTGAGTCCAGTGTGGCAATGATTGGATAAATTATGCAGGATGTGTTTTGGGGTATAAAGGACACAGTAGATATTATGTCAAGACTGTAAACTCTTGGCATGCGTTTTATGGTGAAAAAGACAGAAATGCTCTTTTGGCACAATTCCCATCTACAGAACTCTAAGAAATGGACCTGGAGACCCTAAATGCATCTGCAGGGACATTGGCTTAGCTCCACCCCATCAGTCTATGGATTCCAAGAGCTCTGTGCACCTATGTTGCTGGCTTCAGTCCATGTGATTTTGAAGTTAATAGCAGCGAAGTCTTCCACTTCTGATGTGTTCAGGGAGTTGAATTTTGATGTGTATGACTATCAAGGAGCTTCATTCCATTTCTGAAAGTGTTTTCTTTTGTGGCAATTATAGATTTTAACAAAATGAGTGACCTATACTATGTGCGTTTGTATTAAGTTACTCCTAGAATAAGGGGACTTCTGTGTGGTCACTGTTACAAGTGTGCATTTAGATTTATTTTATTGTTGCACTGGTCTGTATTCACATTAATGTGTGTCCAACATGAAAGGTGCAAAAAAAGGTTCAACAAGCGGCCCATTGAAAGCAGTGGTAATGTTCCCATTACAGTCCCCTCCAAGGTGCTGTAGAAATCTGCCCATTTTGCATGACTAAAAAGAGTTTCCAGTCACCCATTGCAATGGAAACCGCTCCATAAATGCGCTCTCTCCATTCCCCTTAAGATCATTAGAATATCTAGGGGTATATTTACTAAACTGCAAGTTTGAAAAAGTGGAGACGTTGCCTATAGCAACCAATCAGTTTCAAGGTATCATTTACTTAGTACATTCTACTAAATGACAGCTAGAATCTGATTGATTGCTATAGGCAACATCTACACTTTTTCAAACCTGCTGTCTAGTAAATATACCCACTTGTCTTTTGAAACAAAGGCCTTTTTGTTTTTTTACATTTGTGTGCATATACCTGACTAGCTAAACTCACAAGGAGAAAAAATGTTACCCTTGAAATCAATGCCATCCTGTCATACTAACCTAGGAAATACAGGAATAGCTGCACAAAAATAGCCACATGATATCACAAAAATAAGATAAAATACTTTTTTTTTCATGTCTGCTTTTTTTCTGGTTTGCAAATGACCTTCATAGAGTTTTACAGATCTTTTCTTTTTGGACAGATAAGCAAGAAAATATTGTACAAGATAATTCACAGCGAAATATGAGGTTCTGATCTTGTATACATCAAAATGAATGATCATTCCATTCTACATCACAAAGGCAAATAGACTGTGTAATTTATTTATGCCCTATACTTTTATCAGGCATGTAATTACATATAAATGAGCAATTATTTATGGTTACAATGATTGATTTCATTATTAAATATGGTAGCATGTGTTTCCCATATATAGGTTCAAGGCATGCACTAAGCTTAATTGTAGTATTATCATCATCATCATCATCATTTATATAGCGCCACTGATTCCGCAGCACTGTACAGAGAACTAAATTCACATCAGTCCCTGCCCCACTGGAGCTTACAGTCTAAATTCCCTAACATGCACACACAGACTAGGCTCAATTTTGTTAGCAGAGCAGCCAATTAATCTACCAGTATGTTTTTGGAGTGTGGGAGGAAACCGGAGCACCCAAAGGAAACTCGCGCAAACACGTGGAGAACATACAAACTCCACACAGATACGGCCATGGTTGGGATTTGAACTCATGACCCCAGTGCTGTAAGGCAGAAGTGCTAACCACTTAGCCACCGTGCTGCCCTATTATAAAATGTGTTCATAGCCATAGATTAATACAGAAAAAATATGGATTTATTATTGATTTATTTATGATATTTATTTCAATGTATTCCACTATAATATATGTACCAGGTGGAATCTTAAATTTACAAATAGTTTGGGCTCATTGATTTCATTATATTCTTTTTTTGTCTGTATTGTCTGTATTGAGTTTGTATGTTCTCCCGTGTTTGCGTGGCTTTCCTTCCACACTCCAAAAAACATACTAGTAGGTTAAATGGCTGATATTAAATTCCACCTAGTTTCTCTCAGTGTGTGTATGTTAGAGGATTTAGATTGTAAGCTCCAATGGGGCAGGGACTGATGTAAATGAGTTCTCTGTACAGTGCTGCGGAATTAGTGGAGCTATATAAATAAATAGATGATGATGATTCAAGAATGTACCTAGGCATTCTGCTGCCATATTGCCTGTCCCACCCTTTGCACAGATTTCCCAAACATTTGTATTTAATTAGTGCATTCTAAATAAGTCCCTTTCATTATTAGATCTTGATACCTTTTTAGAATTTTGCTGCAATAAAAGTAGTATTTTAAATTCTCTAGGTTTTGCTTCCCATAAACTGTACTGCCGGATACGGCTGCCCCTGTACAGAGTGATTGGGTAAATAAATAGAGCGTCTGTCTTAAATGAAAAAATATTTTTTTAGTGGCATAAATTGAGATGTCATGCACTTATTTATTTTTTTAGTATTTAAACCCGTGTTTATTAAATGACTCACAAAAAAGATGTGTTTGAAGAAATATTTGCTCTATATGATAGGCAGAGCTGGTCACACACAGGCTGATTGTTACATATGAAATCTGGGAGCGACACTAACATGCAGAAAAAAATTTTGCTTTTTCATCTTGACGATTTATTGACGTGTTTAGGTGTAGTTTATAAAGAGCTCATTTATAGGAGCAAGGTAAGCAACATGTAGAATTGTGACATAAACAGTAGTTTAAGAGAGTAGGTCAAATGATTCTGGTTGGCCTAAATGTGACAGTAGGTGGTATTGCTAAGTGACCCTTGTTTTAGTTTTGCAGATATGCACACTCAAATTCACAGCATCTTAGCTGATAAAAGGCAGAAAGGGAGGCGTATACTAATGAATGCTGTATAATAAGGTGCATATTTTCCTCATTGTAAATTGATGAGGGGTGTCATGCACATGGAGCTGCACTTTAAATACGCGCTGTCTATGTCCTACCTCCCACATCATTTTCTTATAAATATAAACCATTTAAAAATGTGTGTAGGCAGTGGGAAATCACAGAGTAGCCCCATGAAGTTTCATTAAGGACAGGGTTTTGTCTACTGGTGTGTCCCCTCCGTTAAGCTGCTGGACCCAGTGATCTGAACTGTCATCCCTGCTCCTGCTTTGGTAATTTCCACAGCACTTCTGCCAACATGGGGAACAAGTGTTCCTAGGTCTGCTTCCAGCATGATGTCATAGAAAAATACCAGGCACACAGATACTCTGAGCGGTGGTAATCACCATCACGATGACCGTAACACTGACAAAGACAGCGACATAAACATAATGATTAACATCACTGCGACAGTGACTATATATGTACACACCATAATTCAGATGTACAACATCTCTGACCGCTGTTATAACCATCATCTGTAAATTCTGAATAAACAAGAGGCGGTGATTGGAAAGGATGTCATTCACACTGCTGACAGTGCGATTGCCACTTTTAAGGCAGCAATGGGTGGACCCGGCGCCAGAATACATTACAGAGGTGTCGGGTCCACCCATGGCCGCCTTAAAAGCGTCAATCGCACTGTCAGCAGTGTGAATGACGTCCTGCCCAGTTTCCGCCTTTTGTATATTCTGAATTTACAGGTGACGGGTATAAAGCGGTTGGAGATGCTGTACATCTGAATTATTGTATGTACATATATAGTCGCTGTCGCAGTGATGTTATTTTTATGTCTCTATCTTGTCAGTGTTACTGTCATCGGGGATCCGTACCCCTCCCAGTCTGAGCTGGCAGATAACCAGAAGATCACAGCAGGACAAAAACTGGGTTTGGTTAATGTAAATTGTGAATTACATTGTTGTTAGCAGCTGTGCGCTTGCATGCAAAATGCTGGTAAGAAGAGTTGTATAATACAGTTAATCCCTTGACGTTGTCAGCGTAGTTGGTAAGCCACCAAAAAACCTTTTTAAGGGCAAGTTCTCACCCATGGGCCTCCAGTTCCACAACATTTTGCTTGGGGTAGCTTAGTGACTACAAAAATGGGTTATGTATTTTGTTACTTTGGGCAATGGTGAACAATTTTGTATGTCCATAATATATTTCTTCCATTCAGGTACTGGTACCTTGGAGTTTAATAATTCTTCAACTTCCCCTTCAGAAGCATGTAGTGCTATATCATTGTATCATTGACAGAAAACGCAAGATGCTGTTAGCGGCCCGCATTCTAGTAAAGCTATTAAGTAAACAGTTGGCGTCCCTTTTGTTATGGGAGGGGGGATTGGAGCTATTGCATGCCCAGACATAATGTGATTTACAAGTCATGGGGCTAGATTTACTAAGCTGCGGGTTTGAAAAAGTGGGGATGTTGCCTATAGCAACCAATCAGATTCTAGCTATCATTTTGTAGAAGGTACTAAATAAATGAAAGCTAGAATCTGATTGGTTGCTATAGGCAACATCCCCACTTTTTCAAACCCGCAGCTTAGTAAATCTAGCCCATGGTCTCTGAAAGACAGTTTAATTGCTGGGAAAGCAAAATAGACATTCATGGCAATTTAGGGGAAGTTGAGAGGTGAACTGGGACATGGGAGTGGTCAGGGTGCAAGAGTTTTGGATTGTCTCTAGTGCAGCAGTGACTGAAAAATAAATCCTGCATGATTGAAAGAATTAGATGGCTAAGTAAGACTGAGATGAAGAAAGACCAAAGAGGATATAAAGGAGAACATGTAGCAATTTGTAATGGTAACTGTTGTTCCAATAACTACCTAATTTCAAATGTATTTTTCAAATGGGTATTTTTGTTACAAGGTTGGTATAATTGGTAAATCACAGTCTTCACTCAATGAAAAGTCTATATCTGCCCCTGAATACAGTATGATGTAGACAGTCCCTCTGAGGAAATAGGCAAAATACAGATTTAAACAGTACATCCTTGATGGATGGAGTAAGTGGCAGGACAAGGTGTTTTTATCTAAACTGACAAAATGCCCCATATACCATTACCACAATTCCTATTCAATTATTATAATAGTGTCATTGTAAGTTGCAAATTAAAACTAGCAGTGGCCCTGCACTATTTTGGTGACCACTGTGTCTTTTGGAGCCTATTCTGATTGCCATTATGACATGCAGAACCCCATACTTGTGACAATTATAATCGGAAGTGCCCATTCTGCTATCCATAATACCTTGCCGAGCTCGTTCCAATGACTGCTGTAGAATTTTCAGCCCATTCTGGTGAATATTGTACAGTGAATAGCCCATTTTGATGAATTCAATGTCACGCACACCCTATCCTGAGACTTATACAGTGCAGGGTCTATTCTGATGACCAGCATACCATAAGTAGCCCCTTTCCGATGGCCATTATACTAAAGCATGCACATCCCTAATCTGGTGACCAATATACCATACAGTACCCATTTTGATGACTTCTATAAGATAGACCTGCACTGTATATTTGTCATTAGAAAATACTCTAATTTTGATGGCCAGTGAACCATAATAGTAACCCTTACATTCTGGTGATCTATATATTAATCAAACCCATTTAGATTATTATTATTATCCTTTTATTGAGTGCCACCAAGGGTGTAAAGCATTACAGGACAATGCAATAAACACATTGCAAAACAAATTCATGAACAGCTATGATTAGTCCCACTGAGCAATGAAGTGCAAGGGGTATCTGAGCAAACTGAACCTGTGCCCAACAGTATGGGCACAACTAGCAGGATCATAGCCAGTGATTGGCTGTAATGACAAGGGAGATGTTGGGATCGAGGACAGAGGGCACAGAGGTGCAAAATATAGCTGGATTGTGGAAGACAAATGTAATGAAAGGAGGAGGACAGGAGGGAAGAGAGCTCTGCTTTCGAAAGCATACAATCTAAAGGGAAAGGGGTAGACAGATGGGAGACTCGTAGAGGTGAATCAGTGGAAGGGGAACTAGAAATCAGACAGGAGGGGATGAAACAAGACTGGAAGAGGGGAATGGGCATGAGGTATACTTTGTATTTGGGAAAAGACAGGAGATAAAGAGGGAGTGATTAAGTAATGGAGTGGTAGGCTGTGTAATGGTGAGGGAGTGTTTGAAGCTTGCAGGCTAGGGAATACTCTGATAGAATGAAGGAAATTTTTCCAGAGATGGGGGGGGTGACTAGCATGAGAGAAATGGGTTGAAGATGCCTTTATAGGTGAGGGTGAGGAGTTTGAAGATTATTCTGTAGGGAAAAGGGTGTCAGTTGAAGCCTTGGCAGAGAGGGCAGGAAGTAGTGAAGTGGCGAGAGAGAAAGATGCAGGCTTGATGCAACACTGAGAATAGATTGAAGAGGAGCAAGGCAGGTGCCAGGGAGGCCAATCAACAGAAGGTTGCAGTAGCAGATGACAATGCAAAGCTCCCTACTCGCCAAGGATACAGTACATTGTCTAGTCAACAGATAATAGAGGTGTTCAGGTCTTTTTTTTTATCTGATGACTTGGTAGTGATGGGTATTTTGTGCTTCTATGCAGAGCACTTACAGGCTGAATGGTCTCTCTCCTCCAACATTGATTCACTGCCCATTCATGTTTTGTAGTAAGACCATTGACTGTTTAAGCAATAGATACTGCTGATCAGCAAGTAATTACTGAAATGCCAGTGAGGTGCAGCTTAGAGTAGGAGGAAGAACTAATTTGCAGTGGCAACACTGAAATAGGATCTGGGCGGTTGGTATTGTTCCAGAAATCTGAGCTTCAAACTAAACTTGCTCTCCATCATGATATGTCCACATTCATAAAGAGGAAATATTTCTCTGCTTTGTGCCATTTCTTACAGTGTAATATGACTAAAAAATGTAAAAGAAATTAAATTATGAAAGCAATTAGTCCTAAATTGGTAATTTCATAATATAACCAGCTCAACTTTCAAGTTTTGGTTTCCTTTTTAATCCTGTTCACTACCCTTTAACTGACATTATTTTGTTTTTTGTTCCAGGTTGAATGAGGTTCTTTCGGTTTCAAAGAGTTTATGACTCATGAATGCAAGATTTATTGTGATGTTTACCTTTATTTTTACGATAAACATAACATAAAAGAAAAAGTAAATCAAATATTTAGCTTTCAATATGTTCAAGTGTCAGTCAATTTCCAGGACCCCTTTTTCACGCGGAAGCTGGAAAAACAATAGGCACCTTTGTTCATCAAGGACCAGTCATGAGGCAAGGGTCTCTCTGGCCGCATTCCAGTTTTATACTCAGAGAACAAAGGGTCTTAGAATCAACTTGCATACAAGGGTCTGAATATATTTTCAGACTCGCTATTGGTACATTATTGATAAGAAATAATATATTCTCGCTCATGTGCAGAAACATCTGAGATGACGTCCTGGCATTATATGTGGCGATGTCTCGGCACAGCCTTTGATCAGATAAGCATTTTATAATACACAAAAGTATGAATACAACACAAATAGAGCTCAGTGGCCATTTTGATAGGCCTGTCACAATCCACCCTCACTTTTGTGGTTGTATTATGTTGGTACTGGTACTCGTACAAATATATCATTCATACTAAACATGGTGCCAGGTCCCTGACGCTTGGACCCATTCAATCCTCAATGTAAAATCATAGTATATGTGACTCAATTTTTATTTTAATAAATGACAAAGAAAGTCTAAGTTTCCCCATTCTGCGCTGGGAAAGATTCCATACAAGTCCAGCAATCTTCCACCTGTAATTGCCAGACAGTTTGGTAATGCATATAGATGAGTGCATTACTCCATGGTCTCGTCCCTGATGTAGTAAATTACCATAGGGGAAACATTGGTATCAGCATGCTCAAGATCCACATGAAGAACTTCATCCTTCTCGATAGCCCGTCCTGAGAAAGGAAAGAGAAAATAAGTCTTAACATCTATCACAGCATAACAAATGCCCTATGGATGTAATTCCCCTCTGCCTTTCAGTGTTGTTTTTTTCTTGCCATACAGCAAAATCCACAATTTATTCCTGATCTGCTTTACATGTACTACAATTTTCTAGTTCTAATACCTTCTAATAAACAGGATACAAAATCTACTGTAACATCTACGTTGTATATATCACTCTAAACATTTCTTCAAAACAATCTGATTATACATGTTTGTGTTTTCTGCATCAGATATAACTAACAATAACCTCTTCAAAGTTCAACCTCTCACCGCTCCCTGACTAACACAACTTATACGGCCTTTCTAAAAACCCAATTTGTATATATTTAAACCTTTCAAGTTCTAACACAAAACATTCACTCATCCACACGGGCAGTTTTGTGGGTGGTAATCAGGGCCGGATTAAGGGAATGGAGGCCCCTGGGCGAAGGGGACCTCCATTCCCCCGTGAGGGCCCCTCCCCATGATCCGAGCTGCCCGCGCCCCCCCCCCCCCCCGTGATCCGAGCTGCCCACCCCCCCCCCCGGCACTTACCTCCTTCTCTGGTGCGCTCTACGCTCTTTACTGAGGAGATCTCGTGAGAGTGAGACTCACGAGATCTCAGTAAGGAGACTACAGCGCGCCGGAGAAGGACCACAGTGAAAGTGCTCAGCAGCACTGATCGGGCTGGGGGCGCCTCCGACCGATCAATACTGCTGCTGAGCACTTTCAAGGGCCCCCTGGATGCCATAGGCCCCTGGGCTGTAGCCCAGTTAGCCCTATGGTTAATCCGGCCCTGGTGGTAAGAAATATAAATGACCAGTGTACTTCATGTCATTTCTCCAAAGTTTCAAAAGTAAAAGACTCAACAGTCTTTGTGTTTGTCAATACAGTATAGCACTTCTCCACTCTCGCACTGAAAGTGATGAATCCATATTGTAATTCTTATGCAGTTGTCATAAGGCCTTCTCCAGCATCAAGCAATGTAGGCCACATTTTCAGCAGCTGGTAAATGTAACAGTTTTGTACAATGTCTCTGACCATGGTTTGGATCAATGCAATTCCTTCAGCTTCAGTTTGCTGTAAGACAGATTTATCTTTTCCTTGGCATGACAATTCTTGCACCAAACGCCCTAGCACAATCAATGCTGTTTCCACGATGAATTGCATAGCGCAGTGGCTCCCAGGGGTGCGGTGGCAAGGAAAAAAACGCATGTCGGCATCACGTCCAACATATTCAGTGAGAAGCGGCAGGAGAGAGGAGAATGCTGGGTCTCGGACGCTGCGGGATTGGTAAGAAGAAATAGAAGAAAGAAGGCCAAGTATGGTAAGTAAAGAAATGGAGGGGAAATAGTGATAGGAAACATCAATGGAGGGGCTAAAGAATGAAGGAGGGGGGCAGAGTGAGGATGAAGAGGGGCACAGAGTGTGTGGATGAAGAGGGGCACAGAGTATGTGGATGAAGGGGGGCACAGAGTATGTGGATGAAGGGGGGCACAGAGTGTGTGGATGAAGGGGGGCACACAGTGTGTGGATGAAGGAGGGCACACAGTGTGTGGATGAAGGAAGGCACACAGCGTGAGGATGAAGGAGGGCACACAGTGTGTGGATGAAGGAAGGCACACAGCGTGAGGATGAAGGAGGGCACACAGTGTGTGGATGAAAGAAGGCACACAGTGTGTGGATGAAGGAAGGCACACAGCGTGAGGATGAAGGAGGGCACACAGTGTGTGGATGAAGGAAGGCACACAGCGTGAGGATGAAGGAGGGCACACAGTGTGTGGATGAAGGGGCACACAGTGTGTGGATGAAGGGGGGCACACAGTGTGTGGATGAAGGGGGGCACACAGTGTGTGGATGAAGGAGGGCACACAAGTGTGAGGATGAAGGAGGGCACACAGTGTGTGGATGAAGGAAGGCACACAGCGTGAGGATGAAGGAGGGCACACAGTGTGTGGATGAAGGAAGGCACACAGCGTGAGGATGAAGGAGGGCACACAGTGTGTGGATGAAGGGGCACACAGTGTGTGGATGAAGGGGGGCACACAGTGTGTGGATGAAGGGGGGCACACAGTGTGTGGATGAAGGAGGGCACACAAGTGTGAGGATGAAGGAGGGCACACAGTGTGTGGATGAAGGAAGGCACACAGCGTGAGGATGAAGGAGGGCACACAGTGTGTGGATGAAGGGGCACATTGTGATGATTTTTGTAAATGTTGTTTTATTTTGTTTGATCTTATTCCTCTGAATATTAGCTGAAAATTATTCTTTGACAGAAATATAATTGAAAAAATATATAAAAATATTCTTTTCCCTTGGATTTATGTATATTATTTTTGCAAACAACTTGCCAGGTATTTCTGTCCTAACCTAAATACTTATTACGTTATTTTGACCCAACTGCTAATAAAACGGGACTGCTAGGTAATTATTTTGGAGGGGTGCCTTGAAAAAAATTATGGAGACGCTAAGGGTGCCGCAAACTGAAAAAGTTTGGGAACCAGTGGCATAGTGTGTTTTGTAAACAGTTCAGTTATTTGCACAC
Source organism: Mixophyes fleayi (assembly GCF_038048845.1). NCBI lineage: Eukaryota > Metazoa > Chordata > Amphibia > Anura > Limnodynastidae > Mixophyes > Mixophyes fleayi. The sequence goes on along the minus strand of NC_134404.1, from coordinate 124,338,980 downwards.
CATTGAAGGTATAGGTGTGTATATATCAGCATGTCCCACCGTATTCTTCCAGTTCTGAACAGCAGTCCAAATAGACTTTTTTCTCAAATGTCCCATTTGCAATGGAGAGATATACAGAGCTTTCAGTCTGTTCAGTAACATTGCAAACAGCCTTGGTTTCAATCAGTTGACTGGCACCTTCTCCTCTCTGATGTTTGGCAGTCTGTAAAGATGGCTGCGTTGCTGTAGGAAAAGTCCACACAAGTTCTTTATCAGTTTGTTGTACCAGAAATTGCTCTGTCTTGAAAAAATCTACCAGCATAGAGATATGCTCATAGAGAAATCCAAGATAAACTGGTCTGATATTATTGGCAAAGTTATCTTAAATTTAACTAGTCCTGCAAGTAGTTGCGGTACATCATGTATAACATGGGGGTCTTCTCCTTTCATACGTCCCCTTTCCTGTGAGCACCATCGTTTATGTATTAAAGTCTGTGTCTGTGCCACTTTGCTATGCACAAGTAGCATTTCTTCTTTGACTTCTTCAGCAATAGACATGACAGCTTGTGCGGTTGCCGTTGGTAACGGTGCATCTTTCAGTTGTTTTAAAACTATTGACTGATTTGGTTTTATCAGAATATGCACTGGGGTGTGAGTTTCATTACCATTTTGTCACTAAACAATCCCCCAGCCAATGTGTCTGTATTTGTCTGTTGCTCTCTGTTGTCAGACACTTCCCCAATCAGTGTGTGTGTTGTTGCATGTCCATTGGGCTTTGATGTGTGTGACACGCTGTTCAGTATCAGTGCGTTACCCACCCCTATCACTGTGTTTCCTCAACTTTCTTTACACCATTATCAGGTAACCAGTGGACATTATTTGCAATTAAGGTCTGCTCATAAACCAAATCTTGTTTACGTGTTTCATTTGGTAAACTCAACAGTGACACTATTAGTAGTTTTGTGCCATGTAAATGTAATTCCCTCATAGGGGTATTCTTCAGTCTTACAAACAAGGAATTTAAGAGTGACATGATTTGGGTGAACCACTCCTATTTCATCATCACCCAGTACAGTCCTCTTGAAAGACACCAATTTAATTTCCTTGTTCTGACTCATTCTGAAATCAGCAACACTGCCCATCTCACAAGTCACAGCATTCTTGCCAAACACCTCAGTCTTTGTTTCCAATACATCACTTACCAAGACTTCACCTAACATTTCCCCAACAGAATCTTCTAACACCATACTTTCACATATCTGTTTGGATTCTATGTCTTCTTTATCTGTAGTGCACATGTATTCATTTGCTAGATAAGTCTCTTCTCTCACAGACGGCATGTTAGCTCTTAAAATTTCTTTATAGGTAAAACAAATCCACCTCACTTCTGGACTGTATACCTCTGTGCAGACTCCCACTGAATCACAATATTCACACAGACTTGAACTTTTTGAAATGTCTGCATGCAATAATTCATTGCTCCCGTTCTTAACCTCTTTGCAGCAATTGACCACATTTTTTACAGTTTTTAAAACTTTTTTGCATTTTTTCCAAAGTTTGCATTTACTCAATGCAGGTACTACTTCTTCAGATTTACAGTTTTTTCTCCCTTTACAAAACATGTATCTAGTACAACAGACAAGCAAACAGACAAACCATCAGTGTGCTTAACTGATCATAAATCTTCCTCACTCTCGGGTGAGCCAGAGACACACAAAATACAGTTCTCCCTCACTCTCAGGTGAGCCAGAGAATACAAGGTCTTCTAGACCATTCACAAATCTCTTACAAACAGAGATTAACCTTTTGAAACCCTCCCGAGCAGCGCCATTAAATGTTCCAGGTTGAATGAGGTTTTTTCGGTTTCAAAGAGTTAATGACTCATGAATGCAAGATTTATTGTGATGTTTACCTTTATTTTTACGATAAACATAACATAAAAGAAAAAGTAAATCAAATACTAAGCTTCCAATATGTTCAAGTAACAGTCGATTTCCAGGACCCCTTTTTCACACAAAAGCTGGAAAAACAATAAGCACCTTTTGTTCATCAAGGTCCAGTCATGAGGCAAGGGTCTCCCTGGTTGCATTCCAGTTCAGAGAACAAAGGGTCTTGGAATCAACTTACATATAAGGGTATGAATATATTTTCAGACTCGCCACTGGTACATTACTGATAAGAAATAATATATTCTCGCTCATATGCAGAAACATCTGAGACGACGTCCTGGCATTATATGTGGAGATGTCTCGGCCCAGCCTTTGATCAGATAAGCATTTTATAATACACAAAAGTATGAATACAACACAAATAGAGCTCAGTGGCCATTTTGATAGGCCTTTCACAATTTTGTAATAGAAAGTGATTCTTGGAATTATGCTTTTCCAATAAACATGTGAATTAGGTAAGGAAGAGGGGTGAGTAGAGTTTGAGATTTTCGTTTACATGGATTTTGGGTAGGACTAACGGGAAACTAATTGAAAGTGGAGTATATATTATGAAATGGCCATTTTATATAACTGATTTCTTTAATTTATTAATAAAATAAAATATAACCGGTATGTTTACAAAAATATGTACAAAGATGTTTGATTTAATTGCTTTTTACTATTTTGTCACATTAGTTACTCTTCTCAGTCAATGATGTACTGGCACAACTATATTACTTCAACTGAATGTTTTCATAGATTCTGGAGATATTCGTATGCAAACAACTGTTTTTCACTTTAGATGCTAGTATGCTTTTAACTTGACAAGAAAAAACTTCATCCTCTTTTGTGCGAAACCCAGAATTTCTGATTTGTTTTGTGAAATTCTGCTGAATGTGTACAGCCCAAATAATTTTATTTACAATAATGTGTTTTGATGGTCACAAAGAAACGCAAACCTCGTTATCAACATTTATGTGAACAATCAGAAAGCAGTTTTATTTATTGTAATGTTTTTTTTAATGAAAACTGTGTCCTGCTAATTAAGACAGACACCATATGCAGCTTTTGGGAAAGTCTGAGGAAAACAGAATAATCAGGAAGCAGTGTGGGTCCTTTAGATGCTAATAATGTGAGACAGATATCCTGCAGAGGAGCTGTTGTTATCTTACATCCTATTTATCTATAAAAATATTGAATATGTGAATATGGTTTTTGTTCACTAAATAGTTTGTATCTATATCTTTTTCATTTGCCCTCCAATTAAATGATGCTTGCAATTGTTTTTGCTTGTCCATATAAAAAATACAGTTTGATTTTCATAGTCTTTTATTACATGGCAAGATGGATTTTCAGTTTTTACTCTTAAAGCAGCACATATTTATCCATGAAATTGGTGGCATATTAGATTGTATTTTGAATGAACTATGAGGGCATATGAACCTACAAGCCTATTATGTAGAAATAGAGATGGTCACTTGTTTGACACGTTCTGTTGGACTGTTGTGAGGATTCACAATACTAGCTCTAGATGACAGCTGTCAGAAAACAGTTCACAATAACAGCTACAAACACCTTCTCTCAATTCCTGTAATCAGCACTGTGCTAATAACAACAATCTAGCTAGTTAACTCACCTGGACTGGTGCACAACTTTCTTTATTCTGCAATCAGGTCCTTAGTGAAAAGTCAAGTCAATGAAAACAATTTATCTAACCTGTTTTGTAGCCTTTATACAGGCCCTCAGTTTCTAGAAAAAACATTAGTTTGAAGGAGCAAAGTTTTGTTTTGGATCTGCATGTGAAAGACTTGTTTTGTTTGACTGTGTTTCTACCTTCTCCTATCCTTTGACCTCAGTGTCGTGGGTTGTACCGCCAGGTGCTTCAGATTGAGCAACATGATCGCTCTGTTCCCCAGTATGCCATGGCATTCCGGATCCTCCCAGCAGAGACCAGATGGGATTATGAGGCTGCTAGCCTCCTTCCAGAAAGGACTGTCGCACCCAATTAAAGATGAGCTCACTTGTCACTACCTTTTCATCTCCCTGGAGGGACGCATCACATGTGCATTCTGGTCAACACCTGTATTCTGAGTCAGTTCACCAGCCATGGATAATTAGTGTCATGCCAACTGAGAGAGACTTTACAGCTCGGGAGGTCTCTATTGCACATGGAATTTTAAAGACTTGAACTTTGTCTGAATGATGGAACTATCGCTGGTTCCTATAATCAGGCCAATGCCCATAGAAGCTATGGATGGATAACCAATAACCCCATCTTTGGTAACCCATGAGGTGCTGATGTGTATCCGTTTCAGTCACCAAGAGCTGATCTTGTTCCACACCTTCAACATACCCAAGATCCCAATAATTCTGGGTATCCCTGGTTCTATATTCACAAACCAGTGATCAATTGGAGGACAAGACAGATACAAGTGTAGGATGACTCATGGCAGAACACTTGCCTACAACCAGCGAAAATGGCAATAATATCTACAACTACCCAAGGTGAGGAGACTAAGTCTGGACCAAAGGGGTTGCAGAGGAGTTCCAAGGGTTCATCAGGGTCTACGGCAGAGCAAGTAGAGGCATGCTCACCCCACATACAATGAGACTGCCCGATCCACCTGCTGTCTGGTACCATAACCCAGAGGGGCAGGAAATACTGTGAGGAGCCTGCAAACTGATCTGTATCCAAGAGGGAGACAAATGGAAGGTCGCATTCATCACTAAAGATGGGCCCTATAAATACCCGGTCAGCCTGTGTAATGCCCCAGTCGTCTTCCACGCCTATGTGAATTCAATCTTTAGGGACCTATCGGAGATATCAGTCCTCATCTACTTGAATGGTATACTTATCTTCTCACACAAGGGAGGTACTACATAGACTACTGGTCAATCAATTATTTGCAAAATTGGGTAAGTGTTCCATCAACCAGGCTATTGTGAGCTTTCTGGGACACATCTCAGCAAATAGAATAAGATTGGAACTGGTAAAGCTCTCTGCTTTGCTCATTTGGTCAGTGCCATGAGGAATCAAGGCTATCCAGAGGTTTGTGGAGTTTAGCAACTACTATAAATATTTTATCTGAAACTATTCAAGAGTAGTTAGCCTATCATGGCCTTGGCCACTCTTAGTGGTCGCGGCGGCCCCGGGCACCGCCGCGACTCTCCTGGTTCTCCTAGTGACGTCTCGGTCGTTGCTACGGCAACCTGGGCGTCACTTCTGGTTTCTGTGTCCCGGTTGCCTGGGCAACAACCGGGACACTACACTTCTGACCCTGACCATTTGCCTGAAAAACGGATTCTGCTCCTTCACCAGTGCCTCTGACCTTTTCACTTGTCCCTGGATTCCGAACCTGTGCTTGTGACCTCTGACCTTGGTTTACTCTGTACATTACGCTGTTTGCTGCCGACATCTACTCTGCCTGAACCCCACGCTGCTGTCCGCCAATCACTCCACCCCTGGGTTCTCCTTAGCCGGTATACGATTCTCGACCCTCTGTCAGCCTGCGGCCAAGTCTGTCCCCACCACTAGGGGCTCCAACGAACACCAGGCTTTCGGAGTAGACTCCGAGTTTTATTGTGCTGGCTAGGGAGTTTCTGACAGCCACACAAGGGACTTCCAAGGATACATAGGCTTAACCCCAACAGGCTTTTGGAACCTTTCAAAAAAAACTTCTACAACTTAGCATTCATCCTCCAGTATCCTGACCCTATCCAGTCCTATACTCTTGAATTACCAGTGGAGCGGTAGATGTGCTCTTCCAAACTGATGACAAAGATGTTCTGAATCCCTGCTCTTACTTTTCTAAAAGGTTCACCTCTATGACGATGGCCACCAGCTCACGGTTTCACATCTATGAAACTGTGAGCTGATGGCCATCATTATTGCTCTTACTGAGTGGTGGCACCTTCTAGAGGGGGCCTTTTTTCCCCCTCTCTATTTTCAATGAACACAAGAACCTGTAATATATTCAGGGGGCCAAGAGGTGGAACTGTTGACAGGCATGGTGGGAGCTACTTCTTACCTGCTTCAACTTCATTATAACATATTGGCCTGGGTCCAGCAATGTCCAGGCCAATGCACTCTCCTGGCAATTCTCTCTCAAATGATCCATCATGGAGGGGAGGTAAACTATTACTCCTCCAGACTTGATTCTAGGAGCAGCCACTTCTTCGACAGTTCTCACCAAGGTGGCTGAAGCACCAGATGGCAGAATCTTCACCTAGCAGCTCGGTGGTACAAACATCTTTCTATGTGGACATGACTCCTGATTGGAAAGGTATTTTGATATCAGGAACCTATTGATTTGGTTTTCTGAGAATTCGGGTGGCCTACTGTCAGGAAGGATGTTGTCTCCTTTGTCCAATTATGCACTACTTATGCATGCACCAAAATGCCACGGACATGGTCTTCTGGACTCCTGATGGGTCCATAGCCTCTATGGAATGGACAGGGGCATGTGTCCATGGATTTCATCACTGACCTCCCCATTTCTTAAGGCACCACCACAGTCCTGGTGCTAGTGGAACACTTTTCCACACAAATCCAGTTCATAGCTTTGAAGAATCTTCCATCAGCACCCCAACCGTCCCAGACCAAGGAGGACTTCCGGATGCACAGACTTCCCTTGGAGATAGTATGTGACAGAGTTTCAGATTGTGGCAAGGTTTAGGGGGCCTTCTGCAAGAGACTGGGAATTTAACAATGCTTCTTGTCTTGATACCACCTTCAGTCAGACGGACGGACAGAGCTTGCCAACCAGTCCCTTGAACAGTTCCTGTGGTGCCTTCTTTTGGATGACCAGGGTGACACAGGTTCTCACATAACCTAGAGCAGGACTCCAGGGGGGTATTCCCTTTCTATGTCAACCCCGGGTTCCATCTGGTGGTCATTCCAACCTCAGATGCCAACTCTGGAGTTTCTTTAGCAGGCAAACATGTGCAGGATCTCCAGGGTCTTTGTAAAAGGCTGAAAGAGCAGCAGAAGACTGCGCTTGCTTCATCATCATCATCTATTTATATAGCGCTACATTTCCGCAGCGCTGTACAGACAACTCACTCACATCAGTCCCTGTACTTCTTTGTTTTACCCAGTTTGTTTATTAGTTTATTATGTTTGTCCCCAATTGTAAAGCGCTACGGAATATGTTGGCGCTATATAAATAAATGATGATGATGATGCCCCATTGGAGCTTACAGTCTAAATTCCCTAACATACACACAGACAGACAGAGACACAGACTAGGGTAAATTTGTTAGCAGTCAATTAACCTACCAGTATGTTTTTTTTGGAATGTGGGAGGAAACCGGAGCACCCGGAGGAAATCCACTCAGACACGGGGAGAACATTCAAACTCCACACAGATAAGGTAATGGTTGGGAATTGAACTCATGACCCCAGTGCTGTAAGGCAGAAGTAGTAACCACTTAGCCACCGTGCTCGCTTACCAATTAGTGGTTGCAGATCAGTGGAGGTGATATGGAACAGTGTTCTCAGTGGGCGATAGTGTTGCTGTCCAAACGGAATATCACCCTGAAGATGTATGCCCTCATTCAGACTGGGGCCTAGGTACACCTGTCCATACCCAGTCAGCAGGAAGATAAGTCCAGTAGTGTACAGACTATGGCTACCACCTTTGTTTAAGATCAATCTGGTGTTTCACATTTCCGTTCTGAAACAGGTGGTGATGGATGATTTTTAGATTGTTCCTCCTACTGCAGTGGAGGTAGAAGGCCACCAAGAATATATCATTCAGTCGATCCTTGACTCCCACAGATCTAGGAGAGGAGTGCAGTACTTGGAAGGGTTTCGGTCCTGAAGACCGCTCTTCGATTTTGTCTCTAGCTACCTCAGCTAAGTGGTTCCTTCCTAGGAGCTGCGAGCACCGTGACACTGTGTTCTATTGCTTTCATTTTACAGAGTATATTACACATATAATCTACCAAAGACAGCAGAAACTGTCCTACTGTACTTATAAAGCTTGCAATCTTGCAAGGGGCTTTATAAACATAAATACTTTTAAGGAAGTCCTGCCAGGTTACGTCATAAAGGAGGGCACTGCTAGTCATCTGTTTTTTACTGTTCCTTTTTACTACACTCTCCCTTCTTTCAATGTATTTTCCAACTGTTGCACCCTTAACTCATTACTGACTTCATATCCTTTCCCCTGTCTACATCTCTTGGCTAATAAGGTCATAGAACTACATCTTGCTGTGTCAGAATGAAGCCTTTCACATTTTTTCTTACAATATGTAATCACAACATTCCCGTATCCTGATAGTAGAAGTTTAAGGTTTGGGGAGACCACTAGAGAGTCAGAGATTAGGCTAGGGGGCTGTAGGTAGGTCATACAATGGGAGCAAACATCTGGCAAGAATTCAGCAGACCACAAAAGACAATGGGGAAATATGTGCCTGAAATCAGTCATGGTGACTTGAGGAGACAATGGAGGATAAACTATAAGATAGAGATGCAGTTTACAAAATGATAAGGGCAGACATTGAGGCAGAAGCTAGGTAGGCTGACAGATAGACAGCAAGACAAGGAGGACAGAAGTGAAATGGGAGATAAGCTTGACAGGTGCAGTGAGCAGGATCTACAAGGGCAGACATGCAGGAGAGCAGGGAAGTGGGAAAACGAAAAGGGAAACGGACAAAAGATACAGTACAAGAAAATGGGCATCTATGGTTTCTGATAAACTCAACCTATGAGCATGTAGTATCCTCTGCTGAAGTTATATATATTATAGCAAAAAAATGTAGTTTTTCTTCAGTAGACATTAACATGTATTTAATGGGGTATAACAAAAAACTTTTTTTCTTTTTTTTTTTTTTTTAACTGTTTTAATATTATTGCTCTTCTTATCAAGTAACAATAATATTTTTTTATTTTTTCCTGTGAGTTCTTTGGTGAATTTATAATCATCGGTATTGGAAACACCCTGCTGTGTTCAGTGTAGTAAAGCACAGCAGACCTGCCCCCGATTTCAAAAGCACACACCTCTTGGGATCCGTGAACTGCTGAATCCAAGCAGATGCAAAGCCTAAATACGTGTGTATAATATTGAACGCGGGTTGCTCAGAATACATGCCTTGATGAATCGGGCCCCTTGAGAGCAAATTTTATGTGTGCACTGTGGGGGTATGGACATTTTTTTTTTTTCTCAAAATCAATATTTTTATTATAATTCAGGATTGGCACTGTTTTGTTTTTTCGTTTTTTAGGCTTATAGAAACTTTGTCAAAACACCATGACATAACCTATTTGCAATTTTTTGCTGACTTAATTTCAATGACGTTATAGCAAAGAAGATAAAAGTATAATACTGTGTCATATTAAATAACACACAAAAATTAGCTTGAACATACTTTGGTTAAGACCAGATCATAATGCTTTCAATGATGGTTTTAAAATGTATCCAGTAACAAGTTAATCCTTTCATACCTAGGTTTGATCATCTTTTTATAATTGTAACAGCTCACATACATCAATATGCATCATACTTGCCAGTAGTTTTATTTTTCTGTTACATAATCTCACTTGTGTATGGACAGCAAGTAGTAATAATATTACCCTCCCCTCCTATCGAAGTCCCCATAGAACAAGCCAGAGTCACTCAGAAGTGGGTCAGGAATCTAGTGCTTTGATAGGAAAATAAACTTCTTGTCCCAACTGATAGCAGTGTCAGGAGCATGGTCCGGTGCCTTGGCATTTTGGTCTTTCTTGGTTGCAGCCAGGGGAGGGCTGGCAGACTTTAGCCTGGGGGGCAAGCACACAGCACTGGCCCATAAGTAGAGGCCCATCCTTAAAGGGTGGTTTTTGGTACAATATATATTTATCTATATAAAAAGAGGCTATTTTAGTGTTGCTTAATCCATATATATATTTTTATGTCCAGGCCCAGAGCTGGATTAAGGTTATGGGGGGCTTGGGCCCTTTAGACAAGGTAACCCCTATGATGTAGCATGTTTATCATTTTAGACAAATACACAGGCAATACTGTGTGCACTACTGTTAGGTACACACAGTTCTGCCTTCACAAGCAGTACACTGTGAAGTGGGACATACCTCCCAACTGTCCTATGCGAAACAGTCACTCAAATTTGGGACTGTCCCTACAGATTCAGGACAGTTGGCAGACTGTCCCTCCAGATTCAGAACAGTTGGCAGACTGTCCTGCTCTCTCCTACCTGTTCTTGTCACTGTCACCACTTGTGGCTGCTGGTTACTTTAGCTCATTTGCTGGTTGTCTGGATCCTGGAATATTGGAGGCCCTATTTGGAAAAAAAATGGGTACATAAAATTTAGAAAACTCCAACAATTCCCAGTGTTAAATCAATAGCACCCACGTTTTATAATTAGGCCTCCCTCCAGCCACAACTTTAAAATAATAATATTTACATTTGCTAAATAGATCTCTTTCCCTCCAACCAACCCTAACATAGCAAACACATTTAATATATAAACCTATTTTCCTCCCTCCAAACAGCCCCAGCAATAATTTAAATAGCATTTACATTTAACAAATATTACAATTTCCCACAACAATCACAGGCATTAAATAATACATAATTACATTTAATAAATAGACCTCATTTTCCACAAACAGCCCACAATCAATAAATAGCTTCCAAAACACATTTACATTACACCCTTTATTACCTTGTCCATCCTTACATTGTCCCCCTCATTACATTGTTCCTCTTTACATTGTCCCCCTCATTACATTGTCCCTCTATACATTGTCCCCCTCATTACATTGTTCATCATTATATTGTCCCCGTCATTACTGTCCACCTCACTACATTGTCATTCTTTACACAATTCCAATTTACTTACCTTTCTTTGGTCTTCTCTTCTTCTGTCTTCTTCCCGTCTCAACAGTTTCTCCCAGCACCGCTCCTCACTGACATCGTCATAATCACATCACACCCGACAGTCAGTGAGGAGGAGGGTAATTTGGTGTGACAGGGCTCCCGTAGTCTAGGGGAGGAGCCCTGTAGCACTGTCATTGGAGCGATGCAGGCAGCCTACGCAACATAGGCTGTCACATCTCATACTATTTAATTTGGCCGCATGATTCATTAATAGAATAATGTACTACAAGCTGTAGTACAATATTCTATGAATGAATGATGCGGTCACATTGAATAGTGAGCAATGTGACTGCCTATGCATGGACTGCATAGATTACCTGCACTGCATTCCCACTAGACCACCAGGCGGCCCAAAATGGGCTTTGGGCATCTGACTAAGCCCGCCCATGTCCAGTACTATAAAAGGCACAGATCCTTGCTCACTTGATTCAAGACACTAGGAACTTGTATGCAATTTAGACGAATAAAGAAATTATATAGCTGACTTAAATCACTGGGCTTGGCAGAGCATAAAAAATAGTAATAACACACAACATGCAGAATCTTTCACCTAAAAGAAATATATTTCTCACAAAGAAAACATCCAACATTCCATATCCCTCGTTTCATATTTCTCAAAATAGTGGTAGAAACAGGTGCAAACAATGGTGGCTGCTCCCTCCTATTAGCTATAATGATGAAACTCCACTGCTTTCTTTCTTCTCCTGTGGCTCCCAAAGTATGTCAGACTTTAAACTTTACTCACTGAAATGATTCTCCTTTGCACCTAACAAGCTTTTTCTTCTAGATATCTCAGTCCCAGAATCTTCCCTGTTGGATGCTCATCTTAGAGTTGAGGAAATAGACTGAGCCATATCCTCGTTCCCTAATCATAAGGCTTAGGTGGTTGATGGTCTTCCTATTGAGCTGCATAAGAAATTTAGAGACTTTTTTGTCCCTCACTTATTATAAGTGTTCAATAGTTTATTGTATTTTGGTTCTTTGCCTTCCTTGATGTTGGAGGCGCTGATAATGGTCTTGCCGAAGCCTGGGAAGGATCATCTTTATCCCGAGTCCTATAGACCCATTTCGCTCCTCTGTACCGATGTTAAAATATTGGCTAAAATTCTTGCCTCTAGATTAAATTTTTTTATTTCTGAGATAGTTCATCCCAATCAGTCAGGATTCATGCCAGGAAAATCCATCATCTCAAATTTGAAACGACTTTATAGTCCTATTCAATTACCCCACTCGGCTGAGGAGGGGGCGGTTGTGATGTCTTTGGATGATGCCAGAGCCTTTGACTTGGCTGAGTGTGAATACCTTTGGGAAGTGCTGCGTAGATTCGGGCTGGGTGAGGTGTTTATTAAATGGATTAGGTTGCTGTTTTCTGAGCCAGCGGCAAGGGTTTCGATAAATGGCCATACATCCCCTTCTTTTGAATTAGAACGAGGGACAAGGCAAGGTTGCCCTCTGTCTCTAGCACTGTTTGTGCTGGCCATAGAGCCCTTAGCTTGTTTGATTAGAGACCATCCATAAATTGTTGGGCTTCCACTTGGGAAAACACCTGATACTATAGCTCTTTACGCTGACGACATGTTGCTGTTTCTTTCCGATTCTGATGCCTCTCTTAATAACCACTTAGAGGTATTTAATAATTTTGGATAATTTTCCAGCCTATTGATTAACTGGGATAAAGCCTATATATTCCCACTCCATGGTGTAATCCCCTCTGATAGCGAGAATAGACATTCCCTTAAATGGACCAAATGTTTCAAATATCTTGGTGTCTGGATCTCTAAACTTTCAGTTTGTGTCCCTTAATCCGGTTGTTGAATATTTTAAAGCTAAATCTCATATATGGAAGAAACTTCCCCTTACAGTCACAGGCAGGATCAATTTATTTAAAATGGTTGTGCAGCCAAAATTCCTATATATTCTATAGCACCAGTATACCTTCCAAGGGTGATATTCCACAAGATAGATAAACTCATCTCTTCGTTTATATGGGGAGAGGGTAGGGCCCATATTCGATTGGCTGCATTATGTAGGTCTAAGGCTGATGGGGGGTTGGCCCTTCCAAATGTTATGCACGTTTTGTCGCTATCCAATAACGATTGTCGAATCTCGATTTGTGTTTCCAACGCACAAATATTTATTCTCAAAAAGTAGCAGAATAATTCAAGCGAAATAATAGTAAGTACAGCCGTTACTTATCGCAGGCGCTCTGGATCCAGTGAACAGTCATTCAGTCCTGAAGTCTGTGGACAAGATGTCTGAACACTAGATGAAAAGCTCCTGCTTATATGCAAAGAGAAATACAGTGAAACAATGCAGATGATATGGTTTGCTTCTATTGGTCCAGGCTTCAGGAAGGTCCAGGGGGTTGCAGATCATAGGCTGGTTCAATCTAAGGAATCCAAAGGTGGGGGTCATCTCTACAGGGGATGAGCTCTGTTCTTCCCGCCAAAACTCCAATTACAACTAGTCCATTAGCATTTTACAGTCAGCATCATATTAAAGGTTTATTCCCTAACATCAATAACTAGAGTATGCAATGTGCGATCTCTTCGCCGAATGCACCGGACAACTACTGATGTAAAGGGGATTAATATGATATCAGACATGACACCTTTCCTTTAACCTGAACCATATGTATCACTAATATGCATATAGCTTATAATTTTACACATAAACACTACTATATTTCGACATAAATAACTGTGTTGCAACTATGATTAATGTGTACTATTTACAAATGTGTGTGTGTGTGCGCGAATGTGTACAAAAGTGTAAAAACTGTTATTGCCACGTGTTGCGGCTGGATACGCCCTTCCACGCCCTAGCGTGCTCTATGCATAATTTCAGACAAAGACAATCAAGTTTGCTCGATATTAATTGAGATGACTTTATCCAATTTGCTGACTTCGACAGCTCCACCCTTTGATAGTGTTATAAACTATCACCTAATCACCGTATCAAGTTCAGGATTATACAACACTTCTTCACAGACCATGATCTCGGTATCTCTCACCAACCTTTCAGTCTCGTTCTCAGTGATTCTCTCAGAAGACTGTTTTCCACACTTCAACACAGTAGGAACGCATTTGACACCTAAACCAATTGCTAAGATTCCAATTGTCCAAGACATGCGTTTTGTTAAAAAAAGTTGTACATTGTATTTATTGAATATTTGATGTTTTGCCAGAATATGAGTCATGTATTCAGATCATTGGTTTCACCAAAATCCAGAGAAACATTAAAGTGTAACTAAGTAAGAGCCTTCTAAAAGAGAAAAGCTATAGAGTTGGAGGAGACACATAGGAGGATACAATTAGGAGAATTCAAAAATTAAAATTACATAAAATAACAGGGCAGGGCTGGAGCTTAGCACAAAACATACCTTCAAGACCAACGACTGCAAGAAAAGAGGGTTCCGAGCCACCAGCTCAGTGCATCATGGAATTAGAATGTTTGAGGTCATAATGTCCAGGCTCAGTGATACATTGGGACATCTCTCAGTGTCATCATCAGCATCTGCCATAAAGTGACCAAACCAAGCACCATAACCTACACAGAGTATCCAGTTATATCATTACATATAGTTGTGGTCAGCATCAAAAACTTTGTAAAATGGACACAAATCAATGCCTGTCTTAGTGATATTTATTCCTGAGTAATTTAAACAACTTAAAATATTAATACATTTAGTACAACCATTAACTTATGTTATATAATATTACTAAATAATATTCTTAAATTATATGGCATAACATTACCTTGTATAATCCAATGACTTTGGATGGTAGAATGGATGGGATATGATGTTATTTATAGATATCCTCCTCTTTCCATCAGGGTAATGGACAGGCTGGAAACCATCCTAATAATGTTAATGAGTTATTATGCTAATGGGGTCCGTACGCATAAAATTTGGCAAATAACTAATCAGGTCTATAATAGGGCATGGAACCTATAGAAGACACACAAGTAATACTAGTGTCAGCCAAGACAAGGAACAACAAATAGTGCAGCTGATGTATTCTCATCCAGCGAGATGCAGCTTCCATTCAGCAGACACATAAACACGCTCACAGCCCTCCACACCCCAAACATCATTATACTATGAGGGAAATGGCACATACACGTTTCTTCACTCTGCCTCATTGTGGGAATTGATGGCTTGTACAGAACCAAGATGACAAGTATATCACTTAGTCTCTGTTATTATTCAACTACAGCCGTACCCGTTTCATATGTCAGTATTGTTACCAACATAGAGATTTCTAAATCTCTCTGCATAGGCTAATGGTACAACAGATATGTGTCTGGATGACTATAATAAAGATCTACAGTATCTAAAGACGGTTAGGCCACATGATCACCAGCAACATTGTCATCCTCATCGCCATTAGATTTCGCTGTAATAAATAAAGGGAAAATGAACCCTTGCTCCTCCACATTATGTTTACCCAGTTTGCTCAATAAATTGTATTGCAGGGTCTGTTCTAAAATATTTTACAAGATCTAGAGCAGAGGAAAGTGTACTAGAAAAAAATTTCATGAAGGTCTGGTACATAATAACCACTTGTGCAGTCTGTATCTGCTTCTTTAAGTTATTTTTGCGGCAAAATATAATAAACATCTTTAAAATCCCATCCCCAGTAATTAGGACACTTTAAGTGTATAAAAATAAACCATATTAAGATTAGATTTTCAATGGCAAAAGGTGCCGTTAAGAGACAGAACACACCCTAATGATTCCTGTATAATGACCCTTTAAATCTCCAGTCAGCAGCTGATTGATCTTTCTGGTGAGGTGAAGAATCTTCTTGTCATTGTTTCTCTCATATATCAGTGGGATGGGTGGAGGTTCCACAATGGACTCTTGGGTCAATCCCAATCCTCCGTACACATGGGGACAGCTGCTTGTTATCATGTGATCACTAGGCCTTCTTCATTAGTGTGTAACCCTGTGTAGTAGGAGATACGATTATACATAACTGATACATAACTACAAGCTTTCGGCACATCTTTACTGCAATGAAAAAGGTAGAAGCGATGATATTGTGATATTCTCAGAATCCTCTACATTTTCTATCAGCTGGTAGGTGATTTCCATTGTGAGATTTACTATTCTCTCTGTTATGTGACCATACCACAGATGTGCAGGCATGACATACAGACATGATAGAATTAGTCCTCTCTTTCTGGTCAATTTATTGTTTGGAGAAAAGCCCTATCTGTTGAAAACTGGTGTTTTCATTTGAGATAGGGCTTCTCCCTGTCTATACACCATATTTATATTTTAAGTATTTTTGATTAAACATGAGGGGCCTGAGTCATTAAGGAGAGCAAAGCATAAAAAAGGAGTAATATTTGCACCTGGGCAAAACCATGTTACATTGGAGGGGGAGGTACATTTAAAATGTGGGGACAGATTCATAGTTGGGGTAGGACATGTCCTAGATCAACTTTAAATTTCAGTGTAATAATAAAGCTATCAAGTATTTGTGTGCTAGATTAGAAAACACACAGTATTTAACTTATGTGCAAAATAATAAATTCATTTGCACCCCTTTCATTGTAACATGGTTTGTCCCAGAGAACATTTACTCCTTTTTTGCCTTAATGACTCAGGCCCGAGATGTACGATGCAGCAGAACACCTTCCATACAGTCAAACATGGAGGAGCTTCAGTGACATTTTGGGGTTGCTATGTTGCATCTGGCATCATGAAATATTGAGATTGCAGCACATTTTGGAGCTCAATGTTGAACTCAGGGTAAGAAAGCTGGGACTCCATCAGAGGTCATGAGTCTTCTATCAGGACAATGAGACACTTCATAAAACACTCAGGGATGATTCAAGACAATATGCTGGACTACTCTTATGTGGCCAGCAATAAATCCACATTTAAATCTCGTAGATTAACTGTGGAGAGTTCTGAAAGCAGCAGTTGGGAGAAGCTACCCTTCAATTTTGGGAGAACTGGAAGCGGGTGATTGCATTATTTTTTACCAAAGGTTGTGTTACCAAATATTAAGTCTAGGGTGTCCATGTTTTTGTCAATGTCATTTGTTTTAATTTTCTGATTTTAAAAGGATGTATAGTATTACATATTGGGGAGATTGAAATGTCTGCGATGTGGTGCGCAGACATCGCGCTGCGCACATTGCCGAAAATTACGGTACAAATCACCGCTCATTTTCCCTGGCACCTCAATGGGATGTGAGGAAAACGAGCGGAGATCTCTGTCAAATCTTCGCCGCGAGGTGTCTCGCAGACTTTTCGGAGACACCTCATGTCTAATTGACTTCCCCCTTTGTCAAAAACAAAGGTTCTGTAATATTAATTGAGATTTGTGGAGACTATACAGTGTTGATTAATTCAAATTATTTTTAGAGGAAATTGTGAGTTATTTGAAAAAAGTGTAAGGGTGACAATAGTTTTGGCCAAAACTGTATGTAGTGTTCCTTTCTTGGGCTACTATGTTTATAGTAGATTTGGGTTTTATGATCGGATAAACTACGGTAGAATTAGGCTGTAGGTCTTAGTAGTGTTGGCTGCATGTGGTCAATACCATCTGATTAGTTCTGGTCCAGTCTCTGGAGGGTAGTAGTTAGAGAAAATGCTGGGATTGCACACGGAATGTACTGTTTGTTAGTGAGATCTGTGCTATTGTTGTTTTTGCTGTCCTGCACTCACCTTATCTGTTTCACGGCTATATACAGGGCACTCCACAGTTGTGAGGCCATTTGGTTGATGATAAGATGGCATGGTCAGACGGGCAAATATTAGGTCGCAGCCTTGGCGGGATTGGCCAAAGACCTTACCGGGAATTTTAGGTTAGTGGGGGTAGAGGGAGAAATAGGATCAGATTAAATATAATACAATTGTAAAAGTAAAATATTTCTGAATGTTAAATAAGTGTGCTATCAGTTGTTAGATATTAATTTATTGTACAGAAAATCTCAGATCCAATAATATGATTCTTTGGGACTGGACCAAAATAATGTGGAATTCCAAAAGTGTCTGTATAATGCTACTCAGTTTATGCATTTGCCAATGTTCAATGCATCAAAAGGCATCATCATTTTTTAGTATTAAATAGTTAATGGTTATTAAAGGATTGTTTCAGTTGATTATATATATCATCAACCGGCTGGACGGTCTGGAAGACCCGGAGAAGGAAGAAGACGGCATGGCAAGATTCCTGCGCAGAGCAGGTAAGTAGTCTCAACGTTAAATTCGGGCACTAGGCCCGTGGCCATGGTCGGGCACAAGGCCCGTGGGGACGGAGTAAATTAGGGGCACAAGGCCCAGGGACCGGGGCACTAGGCCCCGATAAAAATAGTGGGCCAGTAGGCCATTTTGTCTATAAAGGGCACAATGCCCTGTTAGTTAGATAGAGGAGGCTCAGAGCCCCCAGGTATAAAAGGGCACAAGGCCCTGTTAGTTAGACAGGGGGCGTGAGAGCCCCAGGTACAAGGGCACAAGGCCCTTAGGCAGTTAGTGGCCTAGTGGCCATAGGAAGGCCACAGGGCCTGTGTAGGGGCTGGTAGCCCATATGCTATAAAGGGCAAAAGGCCCTAGTAGGTAGCTAGGGAGGCCACAGGCCTCGGTAGGCAGGGGCTAGGACCCCTAGGTAGCAGGGCACAAGGCCCTAGTTAGTAGGCTCAAAGCCCAGAGGTAGAGAGGGGACTGAGGCCCATTAAGCAGAGCACAAGGCTCTGTGTGCAACTGGGCAAGAGGCCCATGGTGTGAAGGGCAGGAGGCCCTGGAGGTGGTGTGATAGAGGCGTGGGAGCCTCGTGAGTATAGGCGCGGTCCTGTGTGAGGTGAGCACACGTAGTTAGGAGGTACAGTAGAGCAGAGGCTCCTGTGGTGCTGTAGCAACGGGCTGGTTGGCTAGCAGCGGTGTGCTCTGGTAAGTAGCTTACAAAGTACTGTATATTTTATTCTGTCTGTGCGGCGGGTATTGTTGAATTACGGTATTTTGGGTGTGCTACGTAATTGTGTCCAGGGGCAAGACGTCAGGCCCCCATTAAAGGTAGGCTCTTGTTCCTGTGTTGTTCTGTGCTAACCCGTGCTGTGGGGACAAGTGTAGTTACCAGCATACACATAGTCAGGGGAGAACACACGTAGTTTTCCTGTCCCTTAGGTCCCCGGGGTCACACTGGTTCCCAGAGGAGGTGGCTGAGTGAGTTGGTGGCAGTGCAGCACACCTTGAGGCAGTTCCAGGGGCGGCCGTGGTTCTGATTGAGGGTCCCCAAGGCCGGTTCCGTGCAGGTAGACCTGTGGTTCCGGACGTAAGGACACGTGTGAGATACCCGAGTACAAGCAGTCGGGCGGTTCAGTTCGATCGGCTGTTCCGTGCGGCAGTCGGCCCGCGGGTTAGTGTGCTGTTCCACTGAGCCTCAGCCGGGCTTGAAGCAGCCGGTCCTTAGGGTCCGTGGGTGACCCCATCGTAAGGAGACAGTCTCCTTGGTTAGACCTGGGTGAGGGGGTTTGGAACCGCCCTCCGATATAGTCCGTGAACACCGGCTGGTGTTCCCCGTAGTGTGTAAGTGAGCAGTTCCGTTAGTGCACCACACCTAGTTAGTCATAGTGGTTTGACTTAGTTGCGTTGCCGACCATTAGAACGTTGTTAGGGTTGGGTCGCTGTTGTAGTCAGTCCAGTTTTGTGGGTGCCATCTTAGTCTCACTGAGAGCGCAGAGGGAGGCTGTGTGTTCTTGTCATCCTTAGGTATCGGGGAGGTGCAAGAGAACCGGATCGGAAGTGGGAGTGTCCCGGTGAGTATCACGCTCGATTCCCCCTTTCGGTTAGGCCCTCACCGGCAGGTGTGTGAGGTACTTGAGGCGGGATTAATCCTCGGACTAGTCCTGGTCTTAAGTGCCTCTAGTCCCCCACATCTTGGCAAGAGCAAAGCGAGGAGGCGGCAAGTGGGCTTGGACTGAGAGTGTCCTTGTTCGTTGCCGTATTCTCGGACAGCCCTTACCTGGTAGGCACGGCCGTAATCTTTGTCTCTTTCCTAGAGGGACGTGGTTGGAGGTGACAAGGGTTGCGGCTGCGGATCTGCTGGGATCGGATCGCAGCTGGGATATCGGAGGCGGACTGGAGGTGACCATCGTTCATAAGGACGTTTGTGTTGCGTCTGTCCCTGTTTCCCCGCAGGAGGGCGTTACACAACCTCTTTGGGTAATGCCTAATGGAGCGTAGACAGAACAGTGCAAGTTGCGTCTATGGTTTGTCAAGCATTCACCCTGCATTACTCAAAGTTGTAGTTGGACAGCCCATGCGGTCATCGTATGGATCAGTTGTTCTTTATTTATGTTCTTTTTGAGCTCTGTTCTGTTCAACATAATGCAGCTCAAGCAGAAGGGCTACATGGAATTTTGCTGGTACTATTGTCACACTCCGCTCTCTGGGTACCTCTACCCAAGCTTCTAAACACTGACCGCCACTTACTTTTTGTTCCTAGTGCAGACTATTAGTCATGGTCTGCACCTGTGATTACTACACCTGTGTATTGGTCAGGTTTTGCCATTGGTCAGTTTCCCTTTATAAGGTCCCTCCTTTCATTCTTGCATTGCTGGTTCTTGAAGTCATACCTGTTTTATTCTGATGCCTCTGCTGGGATGCATACCCGTGGAAACTGTGCTTTATTGCTGCTGCATTGCTAACTACGGTTATCTGTTCCACAATCCGTGGTAAGCTGCTATTCATCGCTGCTGTGTGTTCATCGCTGCTGTTTGTTGGACTTCCTCGATCTCTGCATACCTGTTCCACTGCTCGTGGTAAACGCTATGATCTACACCTGTTACCTACTCGGCCTGCATTGCTGACTACTGTTACCAGTTCCACAATCCGTGGTAAACTGCTATTCATCGCTGCTGTGTGTTCATCACTGTTGTATGGCTGGACTTTATTGATCTTTGCCTACCTATTCCACTGCCGATGGTAAATGCTATGATCTACTCCTGTACTCATTTTGTCTGCACTACTGACTATTGTTATCTGGTTCCACAATCCGTGCCAAGCTGTGTTTTATCGTGGCTGAGTATGTCTGAACTTTGCTGATTCCTGTGTCTCAATTCTATTACTAGTGGAGACTTTGATAATTGCATATGCAGCCTGTATTAATGGATGTTGCTGACAGTTACTACTCTTGCATGTCTTCGTGATCATCATTTGCAAATTACTCAAGTCTTCATTGAACTCTTGTATTAATGTTTTATAATAAAATGGTAATCTTCGTTACCACCATTTGATGTCCGATTTGGATCATTGTTCTGCTATATAACTTGTTCTCTAGCTGTCACATTGGGAGCTTTCCTGGAGGGCCATGACCTGCAAGGTGGAAGCAGCAGAAGTCCATATTCCCTTGCGGAAATCCCTGGTGAACACCTTCTATTTTCTTAGACTCCGCGCCTCCAGGGAAGTTTAGTCAATACTCATTGAGACACCAGGATCTTACTCAATTACCGTATTTCCCCACGTATAAGACGCACCTTTTTCCCAAAAATTTTGGGTCCAAAACCTGGGTGCATCTTATACAGGGGTAGCGATACAGGGGTAGCGTTATAGGGGCAGCGGGTGGGGTGGGGGGGGTAATCCAGGAGGAGGGGGACAGGCAGCGTGTCAGCGGGGATGCAGCAGGCAGAGTGTCAGCGGGGATCCAGCAGGCGGGGACATGCAGCGTGTCAGCGGGGATGCAGTAGCCAGCAGGCAGAGTGTCAGCAGGGATCCAGCAGGCGGAGACAGGCAGCGTGTCAGCGGGGATGCAGTAGCCAGCAGGCAGAGTGTCAGCGGGGATCCAGCAGGCGGAGACAGGCAGCGTGTCAGCGGGGATGCAGTAGCCAGCAGGCAGAGTGTCAGCGGGGATCCAGCAGCCGGAGACAGGCAGCGTGTCAGCGGGGATGCAGTAGCCAGCAGGCAGAGTGTCAGCGGGGATCCAGCAGGCGGAGACAGGCAGCGTGTCAGCGGGGATGCAGTAGCCAGCAGGCAGAGTGTCAGCGGGGATCCAGCAGGCGGAGACAGGCAGCGTGTCAGCGGGGATGCAGTAGCCAGCAGTCAGAGTGTCAGCGGGGATCCAGCAGGCGGAGACAGGCAGTGTGTCAGCGGGGATCCAGGAGGAGGGGGACAGAGGTACAGTGGCAGCGATTGCAGGGAGAGTGTGCTGCCCGGCTGCTCTGATCACTATCAAAGCAGCCGGCCATTACACTCTCCCTGCCTTTTTTGACAGCTACCGTAATATTTTTTTTCCAAATTTCGGCGCCAAAAGTAAGGTGCGTTTTATACATGGGAGCGCCTTATACATGGGGAAATACGGTATTTGTGAGCTAATCTGACAACCATAAACCTGCAAAAAATAAACCCATCTTGTTTTTAAATGGTATGAAAACCCTTTTTGTTCTTTCCATGGCCTCTGTTGCTGGGAAAGGCTAGCAATGTTTGAACTTGCAAACAGAAGTACATAGGAAGGTTTCCAATTCCCTGATGCTATAGAAAGACATGCAGAGCTAGTAACTCCTGATGCCCAAGCAGATATGTCCGCCTACAGGATAAACCATGGCTGTAACTGTCATCTTGTATGGAAATCTACATTGGCTTCTGATTTTGGACAAATGGATGATGTCACTGACTCACAGTGATGCCATACGTTATAGTCTCATGAAAATTAGTTTTCTGCCAGAGTTGTATATCTGGTTATCAGTGAATTGAATGCTTCATTGTTATGTATATTGTCCCTGCCCTCAGATTCTTTCAGCTAGGTACACACTGAAAAATTTTCCTACTGACGTGTTATCTCAAAAGGTTGTACCTACGACTGAAGGTCTGATCAGTTGAGCAATTCATCCATACACACTGACAAGATTTACCTTCAGATCTGTGCTCTTCATCTGGTCCTCTAGTCTTCAGCAAATGACAGCACAATATTCATTCATTCATTATTGTCACATTGTCACACTTATTAAAACCACCTTGTTATAGCTATCCACTTGTCCTAACGAATTTCGTTAGCTTCTGTGACTCTGAAGCAAAACATTCTATCTCAGAACGAACATATTAATTATTCTTTCTACAGCACTCTCTACATTTATTCACCGGGACATTCATCAGCATAGGCTGAAAAGAACACGACTCTGTAAACTCTATGGAGATCTTGAGCATGAGTTCACACACACTACATGATCAGTCGGTGATTGGTCAGAAAATATTAAACAGTACAACCAACCAAATGAGCCGAAAATCAACACTCTGGCTTTTGACTTTTGACCATTGTGTCATTATACACACTAACCGGACTTCCGACCGCACAGTCTTATGATCTCTTATTGGTCCGAAGATTGGACGAAAAAGCTCCAGTGTGCACCTAGCCTTACAAAATAATGTGGCAATTAGAGTGTTTAATAAACCTGGTTAAAGTGCATCACATACATG
Organism: Mixophyes fleayi; assembly: GCF_038048845.1. Taxonomy (NCBI): domain Eukaryota; kingdom Metazoa; phylum Chordata; class Amphibia; order Anura; family Limnodynastidae; genus Mixophyes; species Mixophyes fleayi. The sequence goes on along the minus strand of NC_134404.1, from coordinate 124,315,767 downwards.
CACACAGTAGAGCCTGTTTGTTTATCAGACCAGAATTCATGAGATTGCAGCCAATTAATTAATTCAAAACCAGGGACATCAATGTGGCACAAACTATAACCAATATACTAGTATTACAGGATTTACATAGTCCACACTTATGTATATGCAGCTGAAAATACTCTTGTCACATGTTCACAGCTATATGTTTTGAAATACTCTTCACACTTGTTCACATCTATGTGATTGCTATTTTTCCAAGTGAATATATCAAAAATACATGATGAATTGCTCAGGACAAGCCTTGACTAAGATGATGCAAAAAAAATGCAGCCTGCTAGGTTTAATATAGGCCATCGCTATATACTATGTTAAAGAAGAGAGGTGATTATCAGATAAGAGATGAGTGCCAGAGTAATATAAATCTGCATAGGAGCATACGTGCTTACCCACTAGCATGCCCAGAGCGATTACAGGCAAGACACTCTACGCAATCTGGTGTACGTCCCACCTTGCATCAGGCCTTAAGCGATTAGCATTGGCTACAGCTTTCATTGTGAGAGTAGAGGGATCTGTTTCTATTACACAACCAGTCTGACTGATGGAGGGTGATACACACTTTCCTGAGTGGATCGGAAAATGAGAGATCGGCCAGAGGAATACTGGAAGAAGGGTGCAGGTACAGTGGGGACAGATCCATATATTAGACTCATGACCTTCAACAACTTCCAACATGATAAAGTCAAGTATCTGAAAGCTGGAAACTTCTTACAGTCTGATGATGTCACAGGATGTTTCTCAGGTGTACAGTGAGCATGCTCCTGCCAGTACATGAGATGTTCACAACTAATGCTGCCTTGTAAATAGATGAAGATTGAAGACACTATACAGCTATAACACCCAGTAAATGTTTAGAGATTGTCTGTTGAGATATATGTGTTTTTATTTTTAACGTAAACTGGTCATCTACAAATTAGTGACAAAAATAGACATTCAAGAGCAGATGGACAGTCAGTTCTTGCAGTTGATGGGGTAGATTTACTAAAGCTTCTAAAAGGAAAATTGGAGGTGTTACCCATAGCAACCAATTTAGATTTTAGATTTTATCATTTTCTTGAGTGTACTAGATAAATGATAGAATCTGAATTCCGTTTTAGGAGATTTAGTAAATATACCCCTAAGTGTTGGAAAAATGGGCAAGCGTAAGGATCTGAGCGGCTATGAAAAGGGACAAATTGTGATGGGTCAGAGCATCTTCAAAGCAGCAGGTCTTGTGGGGTGTTGCAGAGGTTGGTCCCTAACAAAACTGGTCCAATGAAGGACAAGTGGTGAACCGGCGACATGGTCATGGATGTCCAAGGCTCATTGATACGCATGGGGAGCAAAGACTAGCCCATCTGGTCCAGTCCCACTGTAGCATAAATTGCTGAAAAAGTTAATGCTGGCTATGATAGGAAGGTGTCAGAACACACAGGGCATCGCAGCTTGTGCGTATGGGGCTCTGCAGCTGCAGAACGATCAGAGTGCCCATGCTGGCCCCTGTCAACTGCCAAAGTGGACCATGAGGGCCAGAACTGCACCATGGAGCAATGAAAGAAGGTGGTCTGGTCTAGTGAATCACATTTTGTTTTACATACTGTGGACAGCTGGGTTCGTGTGTGTCATTTACCTGGGGAAGAGATGACAAGTCGGCAGAGACAGTGTGATGCTCTGGGCAATGATCTGCTGGGAAACCTTGGGTCCTAGCATTCATGTGGATGTTATTTTGACACATGCCGCCTACCTAAACATTGTTGCAGACCAAGTACACCCCTTCATGGCAATGGTATTCCTTGATGGCAGTGGCATCTTTCAGCAGGATAATGTGCCCTGCCACAGATTTGAGAAACATAAAGAATTCAAGGTGTTGACTTGGCCTCCAAATTCCCCAGAGTCCATGCCTCAATGATAATTAATGCTGTTTTGGCAGCGCAAGGGGACCTACACACTATTAGGCAGGTGGTTTTGGCTGATTAGTGTATCTACATGAGAAGATAAATATATCCATGATTACTACTGGCATTTTTCTAAGTTCTTCATAGGATAATTGCAAGCAACCTAAACATGGTCTGGTGTGGTGCTCTGTCTGTCAGTCAGTACTGCAGCTTGTACTGTGAGACTTGTAGCTCTGTCTACTGAATATAATGCCCTTCCCATCACCTACAGTCTCTAAGTGCTGTGTAAACTCTGTGTGGCTATGGGCCTCTCAAGCAAACAGTACGCACACTATCTGGGCCTGATTCATGAAAGCACGCAAAACGAGCGTATTGTGCGCTTTTTTTAAAATCACACGTAAATCGGACATATCTACATTCGTATTCAACAAGGAGCGGATGATGCTTTAACAGAAAATACACTGCAGGATACATCCAATACATGTTTGGAATATCAAGTCACAAAACAATGCTCAAGAAAAAAATTTAATTACTGTCATAGTTATTAATGAAACGAGAAAAAATATTTTTATAATGATGTTATGAATGTCTAATGTACATAAAATGGATTTTTTTACAGTTGCTCCTGATTGCAAACACATGTTCTAGCGTGTGTACACAGCCGTCATCACTATCACTTGACACTTACACCTGACCTGTACTGGAGCAAGAGCTATGACAGAAAAACACGTACCTTTCAGAAGCCCAAAGCATTGCTGCGTGCACTTGATATTGGCATGCCCTTACTGTTTATTGACTCCTCCCCATTCCGCCCATGACCGCTCGAATCTGAATTGGACATTGCTGTGTTCTCTGGCGTATTGTTCTATTCTGGGCATGCTCAGAACGATCTTACGCAAAATATAGCATATATTGGCATTTACTCTAATGAATCAGGTTCTTTGTGTTTTCTTCTCTCCAGCCTCTTTTCCATTGACCTTATTTAAGCAGCTGTGCAGGTAGTTGCTCAAAGGTCACAGTGGCTCCTCTGGGTATGGCAGCTGACCTGACAATGGCCATGCCTACCTCCCACTATGTCACTCTGCAGCTTTTGTTAGCCAATTTTTCTGGGCTGAAAGCCCTAAATATGGCAGGCTCTGTCATGACATCCTGAATCTTGACAGCTCAGACATGCTGGGAACTTAATTTTCAGTACATGATACTGCATTGGACGGCTCTCTATTGATGTAAATTCCTATGTCAAACAATTCCTGTGACACCCTCCCCCTGCTCAAGAGAGAACACTGGGTCTGTGGTTACAAATGTAGCAAAATTTCATACTTCCCAACATTCCAAATTTAAAGCACATTTTGGGCTATGCGCCCAATACATCCAACTCATGTCTCCAAATATCTATGCATTGATCCCAAAACATAAATCATTTAGACTGTAAGCTTCAATGGGGCAGGGACTGATGTGAATGAGTTCTCTGTACAGCGCTGCGTAATTAGTGGTGCTATATAAATAAATGATGATGATGATGACAGTTGTCTGATGGCGGGGCATTGAAGCAGACTCCTTTCCATGCCAAACTTAAAAATACTGAACTTAATTTGCCAACCCAAAGTGAAACAAAATATGGGCTAGATTTTGTAGCTGGCGAAGCATTTGCTTTACACACCAGTGTTTTAAAACCTTATCTGCAAAACAATCTGTCAACAGAAAGGGGAATCTTTAATTATAGTTTGTCAAGAGCAAGGTGAGTTGTGAAAAATGCTTTTGGTATACTGAGCAACAGATTTAAAATTTTTCATTCCGCTATAAATCTGCACCTAGACAAAGTACACAAGTGGTGATGGCTTGTTGGGTCCTACACAACTTTCTTAGGCATACTAGCCACAGTGTGCTTAGCAATATGGAGAACACTAGAATTTGTGAAAGTTGTAGGGTTGATCCAACTGGAGTCATCCCAGCTGAGAAATGCCAGTCACGTGGAAAAACAGATAGGACTATTTAGAATATTTTAATGTGGAGGGTGCTGTGTCCTGGCAGAATAACATTTTATAATGTATGTGCATTAGCATTGTATGCTTGTAAACTGTATTGTGATGTCCATGTAAGTAAATATTTTACACTTTTACAATGTTGTATGTTTCACTTACTGTTCCACTTGTCGGTATGTCATCTGTTTGTAGAAGCTCAAATGAGGAACTTCTCTCCATCCCCATGTTGTAGGTGGACTGTCTTGCAATTTCCTCATCACGGATGAAGTGCAGGAGGTCAAAATAGCACAACTTGGGTACATACAAGTACATACAGCATATACCCCGAAATGATGACACCGAAGATGTAAGCTGCTGGTTAAGTACTTTTTTAAAGACCGCCCTAAGGTTCTGTGTCTTCCCCTTTACCTACTCAACATTTGTTCCAGGATAATGTGAAAGGCACACTTTCACCACGTTTTCCAAAGCCGCACTCCTCTTCTGCATGTTTGCGTACTCTTTGGATTGTGTTTTCCACAAGCAGGTATGAGATCTGTTGGCCTCACTAAAGTCCCTCATGAGCTCCACATTTCTGTCAGAAGCCTTAGCATATTATTTTCTAAAAAAAATAAAATAAACCACATATATTGTCATATTTCCATACCCCCCCCTCCCCCCAAAAAATAGTGGTATAAATAAAATGCACACATATATTGTCAGATTTGCATACACATCCCAAAACAAAACATACAAACATTCCAGTGTTATAAAAAAACACATATCATTTTTCCATACATGCCCCCTAAACAAAAACTACAGAAAGTCTTGTGCTATAAGGTACGTACCTTGCTATAATAGTGATGAAATCAAGTAAAACTATCGTGGTATCCACTTGTACGCTACAGAAAATTCAGGACAAATTATTCTGACAACCTGCAAACACAAGATTATACACGGATTAACGTTCACCCACAATGTTCCACTCTGTACCTGTAGCTGTTGTGATTGGTCTAAACCAACTGCAGTTGCCCATGTCTACATCTATAAAATTATAGAGGAGCCAGTCTGTTGCGGATGAGGAACAGGTGCAGGAGAAAAGTGACAGAAGTGATGGAGGAGTTGAGAGGGATGGAGAAGAAGGGATGCAGTTGGAGGACATCAAAAGAGCCAAGGCAATGAGCCCAAGGGAAATGGAGATGATGGTGAGAGTGCTGGATCAGCACGACTACGACTCAAAGCGAAAATACCGAAAACTTAATCACAGAAATAGTCATTATGCAGAAACTCTAAATCAACTATGTGAAAACTCTGTTAAAAAAAAAAAGCGGTTGTCTGACTTAAAATCTAAAGAGCAAAAGAAAGCTATTGAGAATCCGAAAGAACATAAAAAAAAAAGTGAATATTAAAAGTGGTTATTAAAAATGTTTAAAAGTAGTTAGTAAGCGGTGTTAGTAATTAATGGAAGCAATAGCGATTAGTATTGGTAAAACTGACATCTATATACAGAAAGAAGAATGCACGATGAAGTGCGCTACTCCAAAAGTAAAAATGGAAGATGCTGTAGTGACTATAAAAGAAGAAAAAACAGAGATGGGAATTGGAGATATTAAAGAGGAACCTATAGAATGTAATAAAAAAAAAAATCATTAAAGATTTAAGAAAACGTAAGGTGCCCCCTGTTTCGTTTATATTAGAAGAATGACCTTTAAATTCCAGTTGGTATGGACCAGCAGAGCCGCATGCCTGGACAGACCCAGGAGACACATTAGAATAAAGTTATTTCAAGCAGTGTATAAGGTAGTAGTCCATCTCGTAAATATAATTCTGTGTTCCGTTTCTTCATTAAACATAATTAAAATACTTGTCAATTCCTCATATAGATACCATCGTCATATCTGACGAAAGTTTGAAGGAAGAGAAGAAGGGCACATGCACTAATATTTTTAGTACTTCCAGTGATGGACGTGGTGTGGTTGAGAAGATGGAAAAACTGAATAAATACGAGGGCTAACATCAATGGTAAGAAAATATTCCATAATCTGGAGAAAAATTACTTTGAATTGTTTCAAACATATGAGAAAGTAATCTTAGAATGCAATACCCAGATTAAATGTTAAATATGTTGGTGGATTAAGAGGTTCTGCTATTTTTTTTTTCTACATACAATTTTAGTGGATAATGTTTAAAAATAAATTCTATTGAAAACAAATTTCTGGTTTATTGGATGCACTAACAAGAAAGATACACTTCAAATAAAGGCAAAACCAATTAACATGTTCAATACACATCTATGTTCTTTTGATACACACTGGGTGGACACAGGTGTACAATCATGCAAGGTGACATATCAATACACATCTATATAAACTGATTCCTACTCAGACATTATTTCAAGAAAGTTCAATACACATATAGGTATTAATGGCCATAATATGTACAATCAATATACATAAATGTATGACTATTATGCCATTGTATTTTAAAAATAATTATAATAATAGAAAATCAAATAGATGGACACATGTCACACCAAGAAATTAATGATACTTTAATGTGTATTCTAACAGGTGCTAAGAATACTTGTTGTATACACTTGTATACAGGAGCACATAAATGTCATATGGAGCATGTAAACCAGGTTTATTATTGCTTCTCCATTAAGAGTACATTATTCCCATTTGACTGACGTTCTGACACCACACAACGTGAATTTAAATATGTTCGCCCAGAAAGGAGTCGCTGTTTTGAGGAACTATCAGCAGTTGTTCAGGCAATTGGATGTGATTTCCTACACACTGCAGGATCAAAACGCAGTTGGAACCACTGCCATCTTGACAACATTATGGGCCCCCGGGCAAAGCAGTGCACCGGGGCCCCTAGATATAAATATAGATATAGATATAGATATATAGATGTATACAGATATAGATATAGATATAATATAATGGGTGTCCTTCCTGCGCTCCTATAAGTTGGGGGAAGGGGTGGGGAATGCAGCCCAATTCTCTTGGAAATACCCACTAGATTTCCAAAAATATAGACAATAACACAAAAAATTGGAATAAGGCGCAAATGGGACGGTAATGGAATAAACAGGTTCTCTGAGTATTGCAACACAAATAGATATACATCAATAACAATAAATAAATAAAAAATGAAGAATAAAATAAAACATTCATAGTCACAATGTAAAGCGATAACAATCCCAGTACATAGTCTTTCTTGATTCTGAATCTAGTTCCAAATGGCCAATCGAAATGCGTTCTCATACGTTTTTCCAAGATTCACCATACAGTTCATATAGATATGGGGAGAAAACAAAAACAAGGATTCCCTTGTAGTGTAGTATTCCAAAATAGAATTGTTTAATAAACACCAATGAAATTCACTTACATTACGTAAGGGTAACAGTACACATCAGGGTATCTTTCACACACGTCTAAGTTCCTGCTGATACACCAGAGCGTGATCGTGTCTCTGTAACTTTTTCCAGGTTCAGTTGTCCCAGTTACCCAATAAGAGACAAGAAAAAACAAAGATTCCCCCAATAGTGTAGTGTTCCAATATAAAATTTGATTAAAACAGTAATAAAATACACTTACATTTAGTAAGGGTAGTATTGCACATAAAGGTTTCTTTCATACGCGGCTAAGCTCCTACTGCCACGCTGAAGCGCGATCGTGTCTCCGTAGCTACTTCCGAGTTTGGTTGTCCCGGTAACCAGTCTCAACTCTCATTGGATCAGCGTGGCAGCAGGAACTTAGACGTGTGTGAAAGATACCCTGATGTGTACTGTTACCCTTACGTAATGTAAGTGAATTTCATTGGTGTTTATTAAACAATTCTATTTTGGAATACTACACTACAAGAGAATCCTTGTTTTTGTTTTCTCCCCATATCTATATGAACTGTATGGTGAATCTTGGAAAAACGTATGAGAGCGCATTTCGATTGGCCATTTGGAACTAGATTCAGAATCAAGAAAGACTATGTACTGGGATTGTTATCGCTTTACATTGTGACTATGAATGTTTTATTTTATTCTTCATTTTTTATTTATTGTTATTGATGTATATCTATTTGTGTTGCGATACTCAGAGAACCTGTTTATTCCATTACCGTCCCATTTGCGCCTTATTCCAATTTTTTGTGTTATAGATATAGATATATAGAGATAGATGTACTTACTCAGTGACCCTTGAAGGTTTTTTTTTGCAGGTTTTTTCTTTTGCAGGATTATTTATTCTCATTAAGAGCCGTGCTTATGGGGCCCCCTTGCCCGTGGGGCCCCCGGGCAGCTGCCCTGGTTGGAACGAGATCTATAGTTCTGCTGAACAATCAAATGAAACGATTATCTGTACTTCATCATCATCATCAATTTATATAGGGCCACTAACTCCCACAACACAGTATAGAGAACTCACTCACATCAGTCCTTGCCCCATTGGAGCTTACAGTCTAAATTCCCTAACATACACACACAGACTAGGGTCAATTTGTTAGCAGCCAATTAACCTACCAGTATGTTTTTGGAGTGTGGGAGGAGACCGGAGCACCCCGGAGGAAACCCACGCAAACATGGGGAGAATAAACAAACTTCTCACAAAAAAGGCCATGGTCAGGATTTGAACTCATGACCCCAGTACTGTAAGGCAGAAGTGCTAACCACTTAGCCACTGTGCTGCCCGTACTTTGGAATGACTGTCATTCAAGTATACACACTTATGTGATATTGGCCCAAACGCTCGCTTATCGCTCAAATGACCCAATAGTCGCCTGAAAAACCTGTAGTGTATACCCAGCCTAATACAATCCCTATGGTTAGTTGCATGTTCAGGAACTTCAAAATATTTCCCTGAGCTAACATCTTGTCATTTTTTCTATGCTATTATATTTAGTGCTATAATTCTGTGGATACATTTTGACAGGATTCTCTGACTGTCCAATGTGCAGGATTATTGCTAAACAAGCACCTATTGTACACAACCATTTAATTAATTTAGTGCACTACTACCAGTAAATCTTGTTGTTATGATAAACGAACAAACAATTAGCATGTGCTATTAGAAAGGCTCTCAATTTATCAGGAAAAACACACAAGGGAAGTCACATAGCAGTCAACATTATAATTATTTATGTTGTTGGAGGTGGACATGCTGCTAAATTTGAAGTTTTAGTCATTGACAGGTAATAAATGACACAGATTTAACCCATTTGCAATCAAGAAAGTGATTAGGCACTGAAACATAGTTTTACATAGAACATTTATGATGCTTAGAACATGGAAATCTTATTCCTTTTCCAGGATTGTGCTATTGTGAGCAATAGTCAGTTAAGAAGAAAAAAACCCGTTATAATGTGCTTGTTGTTTCCACTTTTATTTCTAGGTATTTGCACCTGCGTTGGAATGAATGGTGTATGCAGGGCTCACTATAGGGTACATTGTGAATAGGACATTCATGTGCTGTTAAATAAAAGCTGGAGAGAAGTTCTCTGTGCTGGACCATTACATCCTTCAGGGGTCTGAACAATTTGGAGGTGAGCAGCTAGTATGACTTTGCCAAATGTATACCTCTCTTTTCAAACAGTGCAGCCTGATACGCAGGCATATCCAAAAACTACCCTTGAGGCTGATATGCAATATGCAAATACATTTTTTGTTTTGGGTGGACTTCCCCCTTTTTACAAAAATACCCCATCTAACCCGTGTTACATCATTGCAGCACCAAGATGTTTTTTTTCAAATATTGAGACCAACTATGAATGTAACAAATGTTACTGATCTAATGTTCTATGTAGAGTACATGCAATAAAACATACTGAACATATAAAGCTTCACTACATACACCAAGCGAACAATCAGAATGTACCACTATCAATCCTCTAAGTGAATTTTTCTTTTCTTTTGCTCAATAACCTCAAAGGGTCAATATTTCAAATATAAGTCCCTCTCTTACTTGCTTAGTTGTTTACAGACAGTCACTGTCAGATGGTACTTTCAGGCGCAGAATATTTTCTCTTTCGAGGGAAATAGCTGTAATGAAGATTACATGGTGATGGAGACCAAATATATGCAGATAAATGATTCCTTAGATTGTTTTTCTGCAGCTACTGTTAGAAACACTTTTCTACTGAATGTGTGTGTTTGTATGTATGCATGTATGTGTGTATGTATGTGTGTATGTATGTGTGTATATATATATGTATGTATATATATATATATATATATATATATATATAACATTTCTATAGTAATCATCTTATCTGCAAAAAGCAATGGATAGGTTATTGATTATATTTAGGCTTTTTTTTTATATAGCCCTAGGTACCAAAGGATGATCATTTTGGACTATTAGGATCATGGGCATGATTTATTAAGACACGCAAAATGAACGTAATGTGAGTTTTTTAAAAAAAATGCAGGTAGTTCTGGCATATGCACATCCATATTCAACTACGAGTGGATCTGAAGAGACATCTCTTGTTGTATAGCGGTGAAGATACGCTCTGCATATACGGCTTTCATGTATATAAAAAAAAGTTCTCATTAATGATTATATTATTAACAGGTGACAATAACTGAATACTTCCTTTTTATTCCTGTTAGTTATGTTGAGACTTTATTTTCCACATATGTATTGCTCGTATCCTGCACTGTGTCGTGTCTATCTAAACTCACATTACTTGCGGTATTTAGATAGACACGACACAGTGCAGGATACGAACAATACATATGTGGAATATAAAGTCCCAACATAACTAACAGGAATAAAAAGGAAGTATTCAGTTATTGTCACCTGTTAATAATATAATCATTAATGAGAATTTTTTTTACATACATGAAATACATTTATCAGCATGTTATAAATGTATACTGTGCATAACATACATTTTTATAATTGCTTTTGATTGCAAACACATGTTCTTTCATGCATACACATCTGTCATCACTATCACTCAGCACTTACACCTGTCCAGTAGCTGGATGTACTTGCGTTCAGTGGCGTATAGTCTTTTTAAGAGCATGTGCAGTGGAAGTTTACGCAAAATACGTCATGTATCGGCATCTACATCTCTCTTCCAATTTTATGGGTAAATTCTATAAAACATACATAACTCATTTTGCCCAAACATGAAGCAGCATTGCACTGGGTTCTAACCTGTCAATGTTGTGAATAGATGCATTGATCAAAACCACCAGAACTGCCTAATGCTCAACCCCAATGTTAAAGATGTGTGTGCCAAAATGCTATGTGTTAGCACCTGATCATTCTTAAGAAAATAATGCCAAATTGGTAGCTAGTGGAGAAGTGTCAATGTGAATAAGGATAGATTGAGAAGACCGAGAATGTATATATTTTAGAAGCATGGAGGTTAAACAATTTATAGGAATGATTCAGGGTAAACTTGTAGTATATTCCATCCTAATTGACCTGTCTTCATATTCGAAAGGACAAGTAAGCACCATCTAACTTGTCTGAAACCCCCAGACCTCCTACTCAGAGGGCCAGCACCATCACTAGGCAAAGCTAGGTTGTTGCCTAGGGTGACAGAGTGTAGGGGGCACCTAAAAGAGAGAATTAGTAACATAATATCACTCATTCAGTTTCTTGATTGTCACCAAGGTGTCCCCACAGTGAGTGCTGGCTACTGACATGGACGGGCAGCTTCTTACCTGTGCAGCTACCAGTTGCTGCTGCTTTATGTTTGTAATGGGAATGCGGGTTTAGCGCTGACCCCACCTGTGCTCCACTCTAGGTAACATGTGGGGAAGTGGTGGCAATGAGGGGGAGTTAGCAGTGCAGTTGGGGCGGTGCCAATTGCTTAGTGCATAGGGCTCCAAGAACTCGTACAGCAGACCTGCAGAATTCTAATGTCTTCAGTAAGCTGTCTATGTGTTATGCATCATAGAGGTACAGATCAATGCTACAGTACCAAAGGTGAGTAGGGCATTGCCATGGGCTAGTGTCCATCTGCAGAGCCAAAATATATAGTTGTTAAAAAAATAAATCAGGCAGGGCATTCTCTATTGTATATCATTGATAACCCCTGAAACATGCTGTGTCTGGAAAAGAACATTAAATTTAAGGGCATCAAACATCATCAGGATAATTTTAAAGTCTCTATCACTGTTATACTGTCAGAGGGAAATGCTATATGAGTGGAGTACATGGGGATCATGGGTAGCACTAGCAATCTGAAGCCATACTCTACATCCACCTTAGCCACTATTTTCCCAAAACTGGAACCTCTCACCAAGGATGTGGTATTGTTAAAGGTGTAAGCCACCCAATATAAATCAGGGTCTATGTATTCATTGACTGATCATCCACCCAGATAAGAAAGGTGAAAATCATCTTTTTGGGAACGACACCTCTTCTGAAAATTGAGACTAAACGTGGCGTAGTAGGTGAAGGGAAGGAGTCAGGCCTAAAGGAAAATCATTAACCCTCCTCCTTCATTCCATCACAATGCTCCAAGCTAACAGTAAATCCCCTGCAACAAGACCTAACTTGCCCACAGGACTAACAAAAATATCCTCTAATAACAAATGCCTCATAGCTTTTTTTAGCATATTGGTGAGCCATATTTTCTTTTATTGACAATGTATAGACTGTAAGCTTGCGAGCAGGGCCTTCTTACTTTCTTCTGTTCCCAATTGTAAAGCGCTACGGAATATGCTGGCGCTCTATAAATAAGTGTTGATGATGATGCCAGGTATAAACCTAATGCTTAAACTTGGTTCTCTATAATGTCATGTAACTGTGCTCTAGATTCACAGCTAGCTGTCTCTGCACCACAATTGCTTAATTGCCAATAAGGTGAAAAGGGGTACACCATCCTCCACTACCATTTTTTTGCACAGATATTGGAGTCATGACACCAAATTACCCGATTGGTTGGCATCAAGTCACTAGATCTAGCTATTGCCTGCACATATCAACGGTCAACAGAAAAAGCCTTGCTCTTCAACACTGGTTCACAGAGCCTCCAATGCTGCTTCCACGATCTCAGACCATAACATATCTCCAGGACCCCAAGGACTTTTCCACTACCTGATATCCTTGCCCAGTAAGATAGCTGATGCACCTGCAAATTAAAAAGAAAAACTCAAGCACAGATGGCTCACATTGCTTCACTGTGTATGTCATTTAAGAGAGGGAACATCTGCACGCTGCTTATATATCTCTGACAGCAGGATGTGGCACTTCTTTCTTTCCTGATATGCACCTATCTACTCTCCCCTCAAGACCTGTGCAATACCTATGTATGTAATTGTAAGTCCTGCATGTCCACCCCCCAGTCCTCAGAGGGCATTAGTAAGTCATGGATTAAGTTTTCTAGTTATTGTTGCAGCATACTGTAGTTTAGAAAACTATATAGATTATTGTGCTCTGTGTTATGTACAATGTTACAGTAATTTTACGCAGTGAAAAACAAAAAACGATACTTCACCATAATTTATATTTTTATATATATTTTCTTACCTTCACTGGATGTCAGATATGATCTGGATGTGACCTGTTGTGTTGCAAAAAAGCCACAAAACATTTCAAAACCTTTTTGGCATTCTGTAGTGTCAACTCAGCACAGGATACTAAATATCTGTCCGACTACATGGCGTTATTACACTTTCCAAACAATCAAATTGATCTATGGCTCTCTGGCTCTCTATATTTCATACTCCTTCATCTATCGATGCTGTATATCTAGTGTCTGAGAATCTGTAAAATATAATAATGCTTAAAAAACATTTGACAGCATCCTAGAACTCTTCTTATATCTTCAGCGAAGGAGCTGAGACAGTCAGAAGGTTGACATATCATAAATCAGACCTGCTGCAAACTGGGGCAGACAGCATTCAATAAGGTCAGTAGACTGGGTAATTGTTTTGCTGGAATCTTTTCCATTTACAGTGTGTTTGAAATACAGACATGCTGAGCTGCAAATCTCAGATGGGAGTCCCCGCAGAGATGACAGACAAATATGTATGTGATATGGAGCAGTGGAGTAAATAGACCAATTTACATCTAGACTCGAAAGCACAAGGTACAAGATTGTCATCACACTGTGCTGGAACATAACACACACATTGCGGCAGAATAGAATTTGTATTGTGCAGCCTGCTTTACAGGAACAATTTTGTTCCTTTGAATGGGAGGACTGGCAACATTTGTCCTTGCTTCTTATTATATATATTAAAATCTTACAGTACATTATATATACTCCTGTCCATCACATTTCTGTTTCCATCATATTTAAACACATACAGTTCCATGTCCAGATTAACATCTTAGTGCCTACCAAATACAAGTCATTCTCATCATTAGAGCTCCATGTCAACCACAATGATCTTCCAAAGGGGAACAGAGTCAGCATATTGTTGTCCTGGAACTTAGAGAGCGTCAGGCAAAAAAAAAAAAATAAGTTCCTCATTAACAACTAAGGTTTTTAGATTTCCAGTCCTGCTGACATGGTTAATGTGTTTTCTAAATAATATGTAGATCTTTGTAGCCTAAACCTCTAATGATCCCATTCAGTCATTCCTTATTACTTTAACCTTAATACACTTGACCAAGAGTGTAAGGAATCGCTTAGTGTTTCCTGGATTCAACACAGGCTTGAGAATGTAATTAACAAACTACCTTAAGATAATACACCTGGACCTGACTGATATATAAACAACTTTTATACCACCCACAAATCTGAACTTTCCCCCCATTATGTTAATGCAGCCACACAGAGAGTGTGTTTCCCACAATATGTTAGAGGCTCAAATTGTAACAATTTTCAAACCAGGAAAATTGTAAAAATTATTGGCTAATTGTTTTGTTGAATTCAAGCATCAATATACATGCTGAATTTATAGCAAATCACACAAGTACCTTTATTCAACAAATAATAAACCCTGAACAAGTAGTGTCATTAATAGGGTGTCAAGCGTCTGACTATATATCCAAAGGGGTTTGAATGTGGTGGAATAGTTTTCAATAACTCTAAGCAAATTAGTACTGCTTTCTTCAAAAAGTCTTTGACAGGCTGTGCTGGGATTATATGAAGTTACAAAATTGGCTTTCAGAACAGGATCTTGAGATCAATTCTAGCACTTTATAAAGGTCCATCCGCCACAGTTTTCAGTAAGGGCTTTCTCTTTACATCATTTGATCTAGCTAATGGAAATAGGCAGGGATGTCCCCTTTCTCCACTTAAATTTATTTTGCCAATAGAAAAATGACATCCTCCTCTCTATGCACAGGTATTCATCTTAAAGGTACATCATATAAACTATGCCTTTTTGCAGATGATGTACTCCCTTTGTAACTAGTTCGGAAACCTCGTTGCTAGCCCTACATGACATTTTAGAACAATATACTGAAGCTTCCTTTTATAAATTGAAAACTTTAAAATATGATCACAAAATAATATCACAAAAAGATAGATTGAAAAAGAAAAAATGTAAGTACATTTGGAAAAATAATGCTTCATCATGTTTGGGTATGCAAATTCCTACCAAAATTAAAGACATTTTCAAGCTTAAATTTCTCCCATTAATCTTACAACTAACAAAGTTAACTAATTCTTGGATCAGCTATGAGATCTGGTCACTTCCCCCAAAGTAAAAACCTTGGGTTGACCTACAAAAAGTCTAAAATCCAGATTATCCCATTGAAGATCTATATATTGGACTCCTAATCATATAAGAACTAATACCAAGAATATGACTATGACAACTTCAGATACACTGAAAGTATAACAGTAGCTCTAAATAATTAAATTGTTAGTCCTACTTGAAACACATTCCTTAGAGCACTGGCTAAATTGATTCTAGATCTAAATATTTCTCTGTGGTGCGCTACAAGCATTTCATCCCTAACTAATCTATTTTGATAATTTACAAGGTGACTTTAACATTCCACCAAAATAAGTGTTTAAATTTATGCAAATTAGACATTGGGTATCAGTGGTTATAAAGACGACTCTTGCCATTAGACAGCCCCTGTCTTCAGTATTATCTAGGCTCATAAAATGAGATGGGAACATTTTGGTATCCGCATTTATCACCCCCAGAATTAGTTTCAAATTTGTCTTCTGAGCTATCGTGGGGAGAAGATCTACAAAGGTCCTTCACACAGTGGGAGCACATTTTTATTACTTCTCATTGAGGGCCTGATTTAAGTCTAGACTTACGACTGTTTGCATACTGTATCTTGCATGATTTCACATTGTGTATGTCCGGAACCCAAACTTACACAATTGCACAAATTCATATCTGCATTCATCTGACACTTACAACCACTTAAGGCTTGAAAGGCAGAACTGGGGAGGGAAGGAGCAGACTAACGTAGACCATCTACAGTAAGGGCATGGTCACTCAGATACTAATGGCTAATTCAAATCCTGTGTTTAGTGTAAGTACGCTTGTTTTCAGTAGTATATTTTGCACCTGCTACAGGGGAGGTATAAATGCTGGAGGATAGTGATGACCAATATGGCATTGTTTTTGTGTACTTCCTTTCACAAATGCTTCTCAGTAGCTAGTACAGAATAACTGAATTGACGGTTTATTTTTAAAACACATTGTATGCACAGTACGCGTTGGACAGTTATTTATTTTTCGTTAAAATAATAGATGAAATTAATTAATTATTTGCTATTGTTTTCTTTTTTTTTAATTGGTTTGTTATTATATTGTTACCAGTTGTTTATGATCATATAAACGTTGTGTGCATTATAATATGAATTCATTGTATATATCATCACCATTTATTTATATAGCACCACTGATTCCGCAGCGCTGTACAGAGAACGCACTCACCTCAGTCCCTGCCCCATTGGAGCTTACAGTCTATTCAAATCATAACTATCTTAGGAAACACTTTGATTTGAATACGGGCAGAACTGCACAAAACTTGGATACTCTTTTTAAATATGGAAATTATGCACAGTTTGCATTCCAACTTGAGTAGGGCCCTGTATGGCTAAATGGTTACACCACATGAAATGCAAATTAAATTACTTAAAAGGTTGTATTTCATCCCTGCTAGATTACACAAAATGTGGCCTAATCAAGCAAAATATTGCTGGAGTTATTGTAATGAAACTGGAGACCTCATTCCTATTTCTGGAAGTGTCCTAAGATCCAGTCATTATGGATGGAGGTTTTGCTTCAGACATTGAGACTATTTATAGTAATTAACTATTGTCCAGAATTAACCCTTTTGCACATCTAACTGATATTTAACTCATTATCTTTGCCAATTAGCAAGATTAAGCCTAACAATGGGTGTGCCTTATTCTATCTCAGCCTCTTCTCCCATTATTAAATGGTCTAAATGGCATAAATATGTAATGGATGGGGAAGGCTCTTCAAACATCCCGTTGAATAATATTATAACTACACTCCTTTCAGCCCAATTGAACCTGAATCTGCATCAAGTTCATAATCTGGGTTGTAAGTAGTATTGGAATCAATTCCAGTCTATGGTATTATATTAAGTACTGATATTCATGCTACAAAATTATTGTGTTTACTTTGTCTGTCTTTGTACCTTTTTTTTACCCTTCTTTGTTATTGTTATTCTGCCTCTACCCCCTTCTTTTTGCTTTCTATACATGTAACATTTGTAAAAGTCTTTCAATAAAGATCATTGACGTGAACAAAAAGCTGCACCAGTTGTGTTTATTGTTCAAATGCATTTTCAATGCTGTAGTAATTATATGGTAATACTAGGTTCTCAACGGGTACGGTGACCAGGTCCCTAGTAGCACATTATATTAATTTAAATTAATTATAACCTTTGTGACATAGACACATCACACATTCAGTTGAACTAGACATTGCTAACATATACATTTGTTAAAGTATGTAATAAATACAATAACATTTATGAAATTGGAGCATTCTTATACCATAATAGCTAAAACATTAATTACAACAATGAAAATAGCACTATTGACATTTCATAAATGTGATTAGAAAATAGCAACAATAAAAGTCCTACAGACAGAAGCCATATACTCTTAAACTGATGTAATCAGGAGACAATGTGCAACATACAACAAGTTTATTCAGCCTTGGTACAAATCCAGTTTGAGCTGATCCACACAAAGCTTCTTCTTAATGATGAAGAGAATAGCCAAATTATAGTTGACATTCAGCAGGATTCATAGAGCTCTACCAGCGGCAGAACTACCATTGGTACAACAGGTGCAGTGCATCGGGGTCCATAGAGATAATGGGGCCCACTGTATGGCATATGCAGAAGCTAAGGGGCCCCCCGTTTTCTCCACCCTGGCTCCCTACACCGGGGCCCACAGCTGGGTAGTTCCGCCTCTGAGCTCTACGAAGTACTGTCTATTACAGTGGATCCCAAACTTTTTCAGTTCAAGGCACCATTAGAGTCTCCATAATTTTTTTAAGGTAACCCTAAGCCAAAATAATTACCAAGTAGTCCCCCGCCTTGCTTACCAGTGGCCCTGGCCGAGGCACCCCTGTGAGATCGCCAAAGCACCCCAGGGAGCCTAGGCACACAGTTTGGGAACCACTGTTCTATTACAAAGCCAACCGGCTTCTAGTCAAACTATGGCATCCCAATGTGTCGCACATTACTCCATGTTCTTTGTTTTCCATACTCCTACTTATCACCTGTTTTCTGATCCATATATACCTATTATAATTATCCTATGTCTGTGTCACCCTACATAGTTGCCAACATTTAAAAAATAATTACTGTGGACACCTTGGTGATGGGCAAGTACATCTACTATATGCATGCCTACACATCACACGGAGTACAGTGTATTCGGACATTGATGCTGTGCAACTCATGATTTGTTAGCTAGCAATGACTTCTTTTCTGTGTTTTACATGCTCATATTTCTCGAATATTAAGGCATTAAACCTAGAGAGTAAGAATAAAATATTTTCTATACAGAATGAAAAATTATATTGAGCAACTGGTCAGTGTTAGAAAATAAGGACATTTTCGAGAGAAAAATACTGAAAAATCTAGTACTGCTGATACAGTTGGAAAATTATAACTTTATTTCAATTGTTTTTATGCCCCCTACTCACCCTTGTATACCACCCTCTTTGTCTCAGTAATCTATGCTCCATCTGCCTACAGTTGTGTCCACTAGGGTTACATGACAGCGGGAGCGAGAGAAGGCGGCTCACCTGCGTGTGACTATACTGCAAAGTTTGGGGCATTGCAAAAAAAAATATTCTGGGAAATTGTGCCCATACCTAGTGACACCCCTGTGTGTATCTGAGATTACCGTATAGTTTCATCTATAAAGCATACATACTTCTCAGTAATCGTGCAGACATAAAGGAAATGTAAGTAGTTTATAATATGCCAAATGATGTGGGTATATAAGATTATATTAACTTTAAGAATAAAACAGCCACAATAGACATATAGAGAAGATGTTCATCCAAAATTATATATGCTACACAAATGGGCGAAGTAAAGATCTCCTTTTCAGTCTTGGCTTTTATGTTATCCTTTTTATTTTATTATTATTGTGCAGAAAATGTTGGTACTTCATAAATTAAACAAATTGCACTTACAAGGAAGGAAAGGGACAAGTGAGAATCCAAGATAGGGACAAACTTGAAAGCACTGTATGTTATTGTGCAAGTGTTGAGTTATTGTGTGGTGTTCTACAATTTTTTTGGTGTTTTTGTTATTGTTCACAGAAACATGATTTAGGGGAAGATGAAGATCAAATGAGCGTCTCACAATTTTATCTGCATGCAGTTATTTTTCTTCTTCATTTCAATCAGGCTATTGATTTAAGTGGAAGGAAGGCGTGATATATTGATGTCTGTGCTCATAAGTGAATCTCTATGACTATGCAGAGATTTACATGAGGCTCAGAAAGAATGTGATCTATAAAAGTAGATCTTAAATATTGCCAATCTCATTGTGTTCCAGAATGATAAAATGATGTAGCAATATCACAGATAAATGTATGTGGTGCATAATTGTGGTGATTTGTTTAATATAATGATCCCTGCAATGATGGAAAATGGTAATTGTATATTTCAGAGTACATTTCTTTAAAAATAATGGTGCAATTCAGCTTATCCTTAAGCATGATAGGCTTGTTGATCTTGTCACAGTAACCCCCCATTCTATTCTAATGGTACTGAGATGAGTTTAAGCACCATCAACACTCTGTGCGACTGGTGCTGGATCTTGGCATTTGTGTAAAATTATAGCTAAACATTACTAAAATAAACCAAACAAAATGCTATAATATTATATATATGATAAAATGTTCCAAATGCACATCTTTCATTTATGCAGCGAAGTCACTTTAATTCTTTACTTCTTTCCAAAAGAAGTGTGTAATATTCATTTAACGGCACATACACATATTTACTGCCCTTAATGGGAAATATATAAGAAAAACAATTCTGTGTTGGTTATAAAATCTCATATCGTTTAGTCTCAATGGATACCAATGTATGTATCTGTAACATGGCAGGATAAGAAGATTTCCTACAGCTTACTCTACTGATCTTTTATATATCTGAACATAGTAAGTTGGCAACTGTCAGTTATAAACATCTTGCATACATCTAGAAATTACTGTAAGAAAATTTTTCCATACGCATCATTAAACTTCTAGCATGTCTTTACTCTTTATACATATCAGTATATATTAGGGATGAGCGCACTCGGATTTCTGAAATCCGAGCCCACCCGAACGTTGCGGATCCGAGTCGGATCCGAGACAGATCCGGGTATTGGCGCCAAATTCAAAAGTGAAACTGAGGCTCTGACTCATAATCCCGTTGTCGGATCTCGCGATACTCGGATCCTATAAATTCCCCGCTAGTCGCCGCCATCTTCACTCGGGCATTGATCAGGGTAGAGGGAGGGTGTGTTAGGTGGTCCTCTGTGCTGTTTAGTTCTGTGCTGTTTAGTTCTGTGCTGTTTAGTTCTGTGCTGTTTAGTGCTGTGCTGTGCTGTGCTGTTTAGTGCTGTGCTGTGCTGTGCTGTGCTGTGTTCTGCAGTATCAGTCCAGTGGTGCTGTGTGCTGTGCTCTGTCCTTCTGAGGTCAGTGGTGCTGCTGGGTCCTGTGCTGTGTCCTGTTCAGTCCAGTGGTGCTGTGTCCTGTGCTCTGTGCTTCTAAGGGCATAGTTATTTCCCCAATATTCCCCTGTGTTTAAAAAAATAAAAAAAAGTTTTTTTAAAAAATACCAAAAACTACTTTAATATTTTTTAATTACCACAAAATTTTCACAACCAATCCTGCAGTATAAGCCCATTGGTACTGCAATATTACCAAGTTCACACATTCAGCAGTAAAAGTCCAGTGGTACTGCAATATTACAAAGTTTACACATTCTGCAGTATCAGTCCAGTGGTGCTGTGTCCTGTGCTCTGTCCTGCTGAGTTCCGTAGTGCTGCTGGGTCCTGTGCCGTGTCCTGTTCAGTCCAGTGGTGCTGTGTCCTGTGCTCTGTGCTTCTAAGGGCATAGTTATTTCCCCATTATTCCCAAGTTTTTAAAAAATAAAAAAAAAGTAAAAAAAAATAAAAAATTAAAAAAAAAAAAAAATATATAATAATTATAACCAAATTTGCAAAACCAATCCAGCATTATAAGTCCATTGGTACTGCAATATTACCAAGTTCACACATTCTGCAGTATCAGTCCAGTGGTGCTGTGTCCTGTGCTCTGTCCTGCTGAGTTCCGTAGTGCTGCTGGGTCCTGTGCCGTGTCCTGTTCAGTCCAGTGGTGCTGTGTCCTGTGCTCTGTGCTTCTAAGGGCATAGTTATTTCCCCACTATTCCCAAGTTTTTTAAAAATAAGAAAAAAGTAAAAAAAAATAAAAAATTTAAAAAAAAAATAAAAAATAATAATTATAACCAAATTTGCAAAACCAATCCAGCAGTATAAGTCCATTGGTACTGCAATATTACCAAGTTCACACATTCTGCAGTATCTTGTGCTACATATAATGGAGACCAAAAATTTGGAGGATAAAGTAGGGAAAGATCAAGACCCACTTCCTCCTAATGCTGAAGCTGCTGCCACTAGTCATGACATAGACGATGAAATGCCATCAACGTCGTCTTCCAAGCCCGATGCCCAATCTCGTAGTACCGGGCATGTAAAATCCAAAAAGCCCAAGTTAAGAAAAAGTAGCAAAAAGAGAAACTTAAAATCATCTGAGGAGAAACGTAAAGTTGCCAATATGCCATTTACGACACGGAGTGGCAAGGAACGGCTTAGGCCCTGGCCCGTGTTCATGACTAGTGGTTCAGCTTCACCCACGGATCTTAGCCCTCCTCCTCCTCCCCCCCCCTACAAAAAATTGAAGAGAGTTATGTTGTCAGCAACAAAACAGCAAACAACTCTGCCTTCTAAAGAGAAATTATCACAAATCCCCAAGGCGAGTCCAAGGGTGTTGGTGGTTGTCAAGCCTGACCTTCCCATCACTGTACGGGAAGAGGTGGCTCGGGAGGAGGCTATTGATGATGTAGCTGGCGCTGTGGAGGAACTTGATGATGAGGATGGTGATGTGGTTATTGTAAATGAGGCACCGGGGGGGAAACAGCTGATGTCCATGGGATGAAAAAGCCCATCGTCATGCCTGGTCAGAAGACCAAAAAATGCACCTCTTCGGTCTGGAGTTATTTTTATCCAAATCCAGACAACCAATGTATGGCAATATGTAGCTTATGTAAAGCTCAAATAAGCAGGGGTAAGGATCTTGCCCACCTAGGAACATCCTCCCTTATACGTCACCTGAATAACCTTCATAGTTCAGTGGTTAGTTCAGGAACTGGGGCTAGGACCCTCATCGGTACAGGGACACCTAAATCCCGTGGTCCAGTTGGATACACACCAGCAACACCCTCCTCGTCAACTTCCTCCACAATCTCCATCAGATTCAGTCCTGCAGCCCAAGTCAGCAGCCAGACTGAGTCCTCCTCAATACGGGATTCATCCGAGGAATCCTGCAGCGGTACGCCTACTACTGCCACTGCTGCTGTTGCTGCTGTTAGTCGGTCATCTTCCCAGAGGGGAAGTCGTAAGACCGCTAAGTCTTTCACCAAACAATTGACCGTCCAACAGTCGTTTGCCATGACCACCAAATACGATAGTAGTCACCCTATTGCAAAGCGTATAACTGCGGCTGTAACTGCAATGTTGGTGTTAGACGTGCGCCCGGTGTCCGCCATCAGTGGAGTGGGATTTAGAGGGTTGATGGAGGTATTGTGTCCCCGGTACCAAATCCCCTCGAGATTCCACTTCACTAGGCAGGCGATACCAAAAATGTACAGAGAAGTACGATCAAGTGTCCTCAGTGCTCTTAAAAATGCGGTTGTACCCACTGTCCACTTAACCACGGACATGTGGACAAGTGGTTCTGGGCAAACGAAGGACTATATGACTGTGACAGCCCACTGGGTAGATGCATCCCCTTCCGCAGCAACAGCAACAGCTGCATCAGTAGCAGCATCTACAAAATGGCTGCTCATGCAAAGGCAGGCAACATTGTGCATTACAGGCTTTAATAAGAGGCACAACGCTGACAACATATTAGAGAAAATGAGGGAAATTATCTCCCAGTGGCTTACCCCACTTAGACTCTCATGGGGATTTGTGGTGTCAGACAATGCCAGTAACATTGTGCGGGCATTAAATATGGGCAATTTCCATCACGTCCCATGTTTTGCCCACACCATTAATTTGGTGGTGCAGCATTACCTCAAGAGTGACAGGGGTGTGCAGGAGATGCTTGCGGTGGCCCGCAAAATTGCTGGACACTTTCGGCATTCAGCCAGTGCCTACCGCAGACTAGAGGCACATCAAAAAAGCTTGAACCTGCCCTGCCATCACCTCAAACAAGAGGTTGTGACGCGCTGGAACTCCACCCTCTATATGCTGCAGAGGATGGAGGAGCAGCAAAAGGCCATTCAGGCCTACACAGCCACCTACGACATAGGCAAAGGAGTGGGGATGCGCCTGAGTCAAGCGCAGTGGAGACTGATTTCCGTGTTGTGCAAGGTTCTGCAGCCATTTGAACTTGCCACACGAGAAGTCAGTTCCGACACTGCCAGCTTGAGTCAGGTCATTCCCCTGATCAGGCTGTTGCAGAAGCAGCTGGAGAAAGTGAGGGAGGAGCTGGTAAGCCATTGCGATTACAGCAAGCATGTAGCTCTTGTGGATGTAGCCCTTCGTACGCTTTGCCAGGATCCGAGGGTGGTCACTCTTTTAAAGTCAGAGGAATACATTCTGGCCACCGTGCTCGATCCTCGGTTTAAAGCGTATGTTGTGTCTCTGTTTCCGGCGGACACAAGTCTACAGCGGTGCAAAGACCTGCTGGTCAGGAGATTGTCCTCTGAAGAGGACCGTGACATGCCAACAGCTCCACCCTCATTTTCTTCCACATCTATGGCTGCGAGGAAAAAGCTCAGTTTTCCCAAAAGAGGCACTGGCGGGGATGCTGATAACATCTGGTCCGGACTGAAGGACCTGGCAACCATTGCAGACATGTCTACTCTCGCTGCATTGGATGCTGTGACAATAGAAAAAATTGTGGATGATTACTTTGCTGACACCATCCAAGTAGACATGTCAGACAGTCCATATTGTTACTGGCAGGAAAAAAAGGCAGTTTGGAAGCCCCTGTACAAACTGGCTCTATTTTACCTGAGTTGTCCCCCCTCCAGTGTGTACTCGGAAAGAGTTTTTAGTGCAGCGGGGAACCTGGTCAGTGAGCGGCGAAGGAGGTTGCTTCCTCACAACGTTGAAAAAATGATGTTTATAAAAATGAATAATCAATTCCTCAATGAAGTACAGCACTGCCCTCCAGATACTACAGAGGGACCTGTGGTTGTGGAGTCCAGCGGGGACGAATTGATAATGTGTGATGAGGAGGAAGTAGACACTGTAGGGGGAGAGGAATCAGAGGTTGAGGATGAGGACGACATCTTGCCTCAGTAGAGCCTGTTTAGTCTGTACAGGGAGAGATGAATAGCTTTTTTGGTGTGGGGGCCCAAACAAACCAATCATTTCAGTCAAAGTTGTTTGGTAGGCCCTGTCGCTGAAATGATTGGTTTGTTAAAGTGTGCATGTCCTATTTCAACAACATACCTCTCAACTGCAGCTCATCCCTCCTCTGCGGGGATAATGTCTCCTGTGCTCTGACACGTCACTCTGTGTACTCTCAGCCTCAGGATCTGACACTACAGCTACCATGCCTCTTGTAGCAGCCCTCACTCCAGGGCCTCTTCCATGTGCAGTGTCCCCCTCTCTCTTGGGTTCACTATAGTGGCATGGAGTTCTCCCCCTCATCCAGGGCACACATTCCTTGCCCTGGCTCAGTCACCACGCTCAGACTTCCAGGCAATGCTGGGGGAGCCTGGGAGCTTCCACCCCAGGTCCCCAGCTACAACTCTCCTCTCCTGTGTCTTCTCTCTCTTTCTGACACTTTAAAGATCGTGCCTTTAAATGAAAAAGTCAGTCTTCATTGCACGACTATGTGCAAGTGCAACAGGGACATTTTTTTGGGTTTACAAAGTCAAACAATAACACTTCGACCCTGTCTGTCTGGGGTCTCTCAATGACGAATTGTCTGTAGCATGTTTGGAGGAGGTATTGTGGCCCCGGTACCAAATTGTGTACCGGGGCCACCACACTACGCAGTCAAGATACTTGTTTGGTGGAATTCAGACCAGTTGAGGGTTTTATTATTATATTGTGTGGACCACTCTATCTATACCACACTACAACTCTATACCACTCTATTTCCTACTTTAATTCTATTTAATTCTATTTCCTACTTTAATTCTATTACTAATTAATTACCATAAAGAGGAACAAAAAAAACCAATTTTACCAAAAGTATAATATGACTTAGACTTACAAACACTACACTTTAAAGATCGTGCCTTTAAATGAAAAAGTCAGTCTTCATTGCACGACTATGTGCAACAGGGACATTTTTTTGGGTTTACAAAGTCAAACAATAACACTTCGACCCTGTCTGTCTGGGGTCTCTCAATGACGAATTGTCTGTAGCATGTTTGGAGGAGGTATTGTGGCCCCGGTATAAAATTGGGTACCGGGGCCACCCCACTATGCAGTCCAGATACTTGTTTGGTGGAATTCCGACACGTGGAGGGTTTTTTAATTATATTGTGGCCTCGGTACCAAATTGTGTACCGGGGCCACCACACTACGCAGTCAAGATAGATAGATGCGTATTGCGTATCATAGATAAAGTACATTCAGTGGTGTGGGGCAAATTGAAAAATATTCCAAATGCACTGACATTATCAAAAACAAGAGGTTGTCACACGCTAAAACTCCAACATGTATATGATGGAGAGGATGGAGGAGCAGCCGTATGTGTAGTGTAATGCAGATCTGTTGAAGGTTTTTTATATATTTTATTGTGGTGCCCAGTGCCCACTCCTCTACGCAGTCCAGATACATTTATTGGTGCGAATCATAAAAGTTCAGGGTTTTTAATATATATTGTGGTGACCCACTCCTCTACGCAGTCCAGGTACATTTATTGGTGCGATTCATAAAAGTTCAGGGTTTTTAAGATATCTTGTGGTGACCCACTCCTATACGCAGTCCAGGTACATTTATTGGTGCGATTCATAAAAGTTCAGGGTTTTTAATAGATATTGTGGTGACCCACTCCTCTACGCAGTCCAGGTACATTTATTGGTGCGAATCATAAAAGTTCAGGGTTTTTAATATATCTTGTGGTGACCCACTCCTCTACGCAGTCCAGGTACATTTATTGGTGCGAATCATAAAAGTTCAGGGTTTTTAAGATATTGTGGTGACCCACTCCTCTACGCAGTCCAGGTACAATTATTGGTGCGAATCATAAAAGTTCAGGGTTTTTAAGATATTGTGGTGACCCACTCCTCTACGCAGTCCAGGTACAATTATTGGTGCGAATCATAAAAGTTCAGGGTTTTTAAGATATTGTGGTGACCCACTCCTCTACGCAGTCCAGGTACAATTATTGGTGCGAATCATAAAAGTTCAGGGTTTTTAAGATATTGTGGTGACCCACTCCTCTACGCAGTCCAGGTACAATTATTGGTGCGAATCATAAAAGTTCAGGGTTTTTAAGATATTGTGGTGACCCACTCCTCTACGCAGTCCAGGTACAATTATTGGTGCGAATCATAAAAGTTCAGGGTTTTTAAGATATTGTGGTGACCCACTCCTCTACGCAGTCCAGGTACAATTATTGGTGCGAATCATAAAAGTTCAGGGTTTTTAAGATATTGTGGTGACCCACTCCTCTACGCAGTCCAGGTACAATTATTGGTGCGAATCATAAAAGTTCAGGGTTTTTAAGATATTGTGGTGACCCACTCCTCTACGCAGTCCAGGTACAATTATTGGTGCGAATCATAAAAGTTCAGGGTTTTTAAGATATTGTGGTGACCCACTCCTCTACGCAGTCCAGGTACATTTATTGGTGCGAATCATAAAAGTTCAGGGTTTTTAAGATATTGTGGTGACCCACTCCTCTACGCAGTCCAGGTACAATTATTGGTGCGAATCATAAAAGTTCAGGGTTTTTAAGATATTGTGGTGACCCACTCCTCTACGCAGTCCAGGTACAATTATTGGTGCGAATCATAAAAGTTCAGGGTTTTTAAGATATTGTGGTGACCCACTCCTCTACGCAGTCCAGGTACAATTATTGGTGCGAATCATAAAAGTTCAGGGTTTTTAAGATATTGTGGTGACCCACTCCTCTACGCAGTCCAGGTACAATTATTGGTGCGAATCATAAAAGTTCAGGGTTTTTAAGATATTGTGGTGACCCACTCCTCTACGCAGTCCAGGTACAATTATTGGTGCGAATCATAAAAGTTCAGGGTTTTTAAGATATTGTGGTGACCCACTCCTCTACGCAGTCCAGGTACATTTATTGGTGCGAATCATAAAAGTTCAGGGTTTTTAAGATATTGTGGTGACCCACTCCTCTACGCAGTCCAGGTACAATTATTGGTGCGAATCATAAAAGTTCAGGGTTTTTAAGATATTGTGGTGACCCACTCCTCTACGCAGTCCAGGTACAATTATTGGTGCGAATCATAAAAGTTCAGGGTTTTTAAGATATTGTGGTGACCCACTCCTCTACGCAGTCCAGGTACAATTATTGGTGCGAATCATAAAAGTTCAGGGTTTTTAAGATATTGTGGTGACCCACTCCTCTACGCAGTCCAGGTACATTTATTGGTGCGAATCATAAAAGTTCAGGGTTTTTAAGATATTGTGGTGACCCACTCCTCTACGCAGTCCAGGTACATTTATTGGTGCGATTCATAAAAGTTCAGGGTTTTTAATATATATTGTGGTGACCCACTCCTCTACGCAGTCCAGAAAGATACCTTGTTGCAACGTTTTGGACTAATAACTATATTGTGAGGTGTTCACAATACACTGTAAATTAGTGGAAATGCTTGTTATTGAATGTTATTGAGGTTAATAATAGCCTAGGAGTGAAAATAAGCCCAAAAACTTGATTTTTAAACTTTTTATGTTTTTTTCAAAAAAAATCCGAATCCAATACCTTAAATCCGAACCGAGACCTTTCGTCAAGTGTTTTGCGAGACAAATCCGAACCTCAAAAATAACGAAAATCCGGATCCAAAACACAAAACACGAGACCTCAAAAGTCGCCGGTGCACATCCCTAGTATATATGTGTTGTTCTTATAACGGGAAGTCTATGGATTGTAAGCTTACAAGCAGCGACCTCTTATCTCAAGTTTGTAATAAAATAAGACCTAGCTGGGACTCAATCGTCTCTTATTACTGTCTCTGTTTCCAATTGTAAGTGCTGCGGAATATACATATAAAGAAATGCTAATTAAAGTCTGAAACTCTGTATTCCTGTAGCGTTACTGAACATGACAGTGAATAATCTTTGTAGGACACAATTTGGGACCACAAACTTTGATTCTGAATGTTGTTTGTGCATATGGACAAATGTTCTCTTGATAACTAACTTGATAAATATGTGCTTTACTATGTCAAATATTTTCAAAACACATCCAACAGTGCTCTGTCTCCACCTAGTGGCCAGTTTCATTATATAAATTCAATGGCTATAATACAGTCTGTATTATAATTCTCTAGTATGTAGTTCAGGAAAAGAACCAAATGCGGAACTACCAAAATAACAGGGGGCTCAGCTGCTTGGGGCATTGGGCACCTCCCTGTCAAAGCCCCATGTGCATGTGTGTTTTATGCACTATTGGCTTGTACTTGTGGGGCCATAACAAAATGTTGCTATGGGGACCAGAAATGTCTAGCTATATCCTTGCATACAACTGTACTGTCTGATGAGTAGAAGTTATTTTACTAATGTACCTGTCACATGTCTGACCAGCAGACCTAGCGCCCGTGGTCCAGCACACTCACTTGGCCATGCTCCCTGAGCATCCTGCCAGCTCCGTGGCACGGCAGCTTCCCCTGACACCACTAGTCTGCATTCATGGACTGCGTATGTGTAAACCCAGCTTTCATCACCTCCTCCTCCCATTCATTGGGAGACTAATTATCTCTAAGGATATTTAAGGCACCTGTTCCACAGGTAAGGTACCTGTTCCTTGAGTCAGATCTCTCTAGTACTCAGACGTGGCTCAGTTTGCTCTCCTGCTCCACACCTAGCACAGACTATCGCTTCTTGTCTCCAGCAACTCTGCAGCTAACCACAGTGGTCTCCATACAAGCCCCAGAATATCGCTCCTTGTCTCCAGCAACTCTTCAGCTAACCACAGTGGTCTCCATACCTGCCGCAGACTATCGCTTCTTGCCTCCAGCAACTCTGTAGACCATCAGGCCTTCCGCAGTCTAATGGATCATCACTTTTTTCCAACCTCTGGGTTTTCTCTAATGGTCTCGTCTGGCACTCACTCACTCATAGGACTGAACCTGTGGGGCAGAGGCCACAAATCCATACATCCCTGCGGGGGTCCCTGGTAAAAATGATCTGCATTGTTAGAATCCGCACCTTTGGGCTGGCTAGCGCCAAACCAGACGGGCTGCAAGGATCCGATTACCATAGTGATTGTGACAGTATCAGAACACATAATGACATACTGTGTGTCATTCTTCATATACTGCAATCATAAATATACTATGTCTGACCAGAAGAGTGTTTGCTTCTTTTTCTCTCTAAAAAGTATTTCATATGGTATTTGGAGATAAGGGGCCTGATTCATTAAGGATCTTAAATTAAGAAACTTCTTATTTAAGTCTCCTGGACAAAACCATGTTACAATGCAAGGGGTGCAAATTAGTATTCTGTTTTGCACATAAGTTAAATACTGACTGTTTTCCCATGTAACACACAAATATCAACTTTAAATTTCAGTGTACAAATAAGCTATCAAGTATTTGTGTGTTACATGAAAAAACATCATCATCATCATCATTTATTTATATAGCGCCACTAATTCCAAAGCGCTGTACAGAGAACTCATTCAAGTCAGTCCCTGCTCCATTGGAGCTTACAGTCTAAATTCCCTAATATAGACACACACACAGACAGACAGGCAGAGAGGGAGAGACTAGGGTCAATTTTGATAGCAGCCAATTAACCTACCAGTATGTTTTTGGAGTGTGGGAGGAAACCCATGCAAACACAGGGAGAACATACAAACTCCTCACAGATAAGGCCATGGTCGGGAATCGAACTCATGACCCCAGCACTGTGAGGCAGAAGTGCTAACCACTAGGCCACTGTGCTGCCCAAAAACAGTCAGTATTTAACTTATGCTGAAAACAGAATACTAATTTGCATTGTAACATGGTTTTGTCCAGGAGACTTAAATAAGAAGTTTCTTAAGTTAAGATCCTTAATGAATCAGGCCTCAGGTTATCAGTTAGTAAGTGTACAGGAAACATATGTCACATGGATATTTCTCATACTGATTCACCATAAACTTGCCATTGTAAGTAGTGAGAACACTAATTTAAGGTAACGGTCTATGGCATTCCAGAACTTTTAAATCTAATACAGAACCTTGCAGGCTATATCCTAAGCTTTTAGTCTATTTAAGTTTAACTAAATTGATTTCTCTTTAACAAAGATACCCATTATCCTTTATAATGTATGTGCTAGTGGAGAGAGACAGGTTGAAGAGTGTGCAGTGGGGGAAAGGGAGCAGAGAAGTTGGGAGGAAATAGGACTGAGGTGGCAGGTTGTGGAGCGAGATGATGAGATGAATGCAGAGACAACCACAGTTACAAGGGAGAATGAACTGAAGGTGGATTAGGGAGTGTAACAGAACATGGGTGTGATGTGTGGGATTTGGCTAAAGGAATTAGTTGTCAAATGGAGTCCATTTTGTCTTTGAAGTCGGTGACAAGATCATGGGATGTGAGGGGGGATGGGAGATGTGGCATAAAAGTGGGTTGAAGGTGGTGGAAAAGAAAAGTTGGGAGTTAGAAGATGTTAGAGAAGTGGTGTATGTTTGCTTGGCATGTGAAAGAACATCGTTGTAAAATGAAAGTGTAAATTCATAGTAGTGGAAAAATGCTTCGGAGCAAAATTTCCTCCTGTGTCGCTGAGCAGTGCAGAAGCACTTTTGCAGGTGAGGAGTCTTGAGTTTGATGTATCATTGAGTTGAAGTTTGGATTGTTGTAGCTGGATGTCATGACTAATGTTGCATTGTCTAGGGCTGTGTCACAGATTAGATCCAGGGTCCAGCTTTCACTTCATGTTTCTGGTGCTCTCTCCCTGCTTCATTGTCCACTAGTGTACCAGATGTTGGCCCAACTGACCCATCACCAGCTTACTGTTATGGTGCCTTGCTTCTATTGACTACCAGCTGGTCACACAAAGGGGCAGTGCAGAAGGCCACGGCCTGCCAATCACCCTGCAGAAAAGCCCAAAACACTCCTTACGGGGGTTTATTAAGAATACTGTGAGTCTGGTAGACTCCTCAACTCTGTTCTGCCAGCACTAATCTTAGTTGGCAATAGGGTATCTGCTATCTCTAGATCCTACTACATGACAGAATACTCTGGGTATGGATTCTACTGATTCTTCATTTCCTCAAGATCTGCTACAGCATTTGGTGGACTGCATCGAAAAGTAAAACCAAACCAAGGTCAATATTTAAATGGATCCAGGGTCTCTCTTGACACCTTGATACACTTCAACATGCCTTAGGCAGACAAGCTCCTTCCACTGCGCCACCAGAAGTTCCCTTGGTCTACTCTCTTTCTACCAATCTCACCACAACATCACCACATTAGTTAACCTTCAAATTCCTAGAGAATTTACTCAGTTGCTCACCTTCATAGATTTCTGGGCAGCTGGGAACTTAATCACCTGCTCCATGGTTTCTAAACCTGATATTCCTATCCAGGACCCCAGGAGAATTTTTCTCATGACCATCAATAGTAGCCAAATTGCATTATGTTCTACGAGAATGGAACCCCTCCCCCCCCCCCCCCCCCGGTATAACTCCTTTGCTGATTTTGCCTCCCCATAGACAGTGGGATTGTGCCAAAGATCTTCTGCCTGGTAAGATTCCTTCTCATGGTCACTTATACTCACTATCTAATAGAGACCCAAGAAATGTCCACTTGCATTCAGGAAAGTTGTAGTAAATGCTTTATCCAGAAATCTTTCTCTGGTACAGGGGCCAATTTATATATTTTTTTAAGATGGATGGGTCCCTGTATTGATTAACAGGGTTTGAATGCCATCACAGGTAAGAACAGATACCCTATAAAAAAAAACCACTCTAATTTTGGATCCCATCAGTTGCGTCAATGGAGTAACTGGCCTGTCCAAATTAAATCTTTGGGGACCCTATAACCTCATATGCATCAGAGGAAAATGACTTAAAGATGGCGTTTAACATCAGAGATGAGCATTATAAACATTTTTGTAATGCCGTTTTTTTTGCGTAAATCCCCTGCCATTTTTCAGAGCTTTGCCAACAATATTTTTCATGACGTACTTTACCATTTTGTAATAATATACCTGGATGGCATTCTAATCTTCTCCCATGACATTGAGTATTATAGAAGACATATCAAACAAATCCTCACTCAACTCAAAATAAATTCTGAAAACTTTATAAATGTCTTTGAACAAGTTTGATTGCATTTTCTAGGTTATATTATTCTAGGATATGATGAAATGGATTCCAAAAGTCAAAACTATCAGGGATTGGTCAAGAACTCAAGGTAACTCTGCGCTATTTGGGGTTTACTGACTATTACCGCTAGTTCATTAAGTGCCATTCCTCATTGGTTGCTTTAATTCTGAAGTCAGGAAACCCAAAATGTTGGCTTTCCAAAGCTGCTCAAGTTTTAAAATTACCCCTACACCCATCCTAAGAAAACCTGATACCTCTCATCCTTTCTTCCTTAAGGTGGATACTTCATCTATTAGTGTTGTGGTGGGTATATCATTGACTTCTTTATTTGTTAAAGAAATGTTTTGCCTGCACGATTGTCGCCTTGGAATTATTTACGATCAAAGGACTCAATTTATACCTAAATTTTAGCGGATATTCTGCAAGAATATCGGAGTTAAACACAATTTCTCCACAGCCTAGTATCCATAATCCAAAGAATAAATGAAGATCTGAAAAAGTTCTTAAGAATGTACATTTCTGCTAATGAAGATAGCTGGTTTGACATATAGCCATGGGCAGAACTCGCTTTTCTGTGGCTATTCCATTTCTCATTTCTTCGTGATATACGGCTACTATCCTTGTCTTACCAGTTTATCGATCATTGTGTCTCCCTACAGAATTGGCAATAAAGAAATTCTCAAGTATCTGGACCCAGATCAAGGGCAATATTTAGATTTTCATTGCAATAAGGCCTATGCCAATAAGAAGAGTCATGAAAGTCCCCAATTAT
Organism: Mixophyes fleayi; assembly: GCF_038048845.1. Lineage (NCBI taxonomy): Eukaryota > Metazoa > Chordata > Amphibia > Anura > Limnodynastidae > Mixophyes > Mixophyes fleayi. The sequence continues at coordinate 124,281,985 of NC_134404.1, read as the reverse complement.
GCCACATGGTTGTCCCCCCCTATTTATAATATGCCACATAGTTGTTCCTCTTATTCATAGTAAGCAACATAGTTGTTTCCCCTATTTATAGTATGCAACATAGTTGTTCCCCCTTATTCATAGTATGCCATGTAGTTGCCCCCCTTATTCCTAGTATGCCACATAGTTGCCCCCCTTATTCCTAGTATGCCACATAGTTTCCCCCCTATTCATAGTATGCCAGATAGAGACATGCCATCTGTTCCACAAATCTGGAAGCTCCTTCAGTAAACCAGCCGATGAGTCATCATCAGCTGCTTTACTGAAGCAGCTGCAGCACTGGCGTGCCAGACAGAAGTTTCCCACATACCACGTCTGGCACGTGCGCTGGGGGTTGCCGATCCCTGCTATAGCGTTATAATGAACTCCAGCAAAACGATGGTCAACAGGACTATATAAGTTAGAACTGGGAGATATGTGCTGGATATTGTGCTGTATATAGTGAATATGTGTCTATATGTTCTTATGAATAATCATATCTGACTTGCACTGTGTTTAGTTTCATGCCGTACCCCATACAATGTATTTTTTTCCCCTAACTTTTTTGCCACCAAACTATCACTCTAAATTGCCCTCAAATGTGCCATTATTTAAGAAGAAGAAACCAAATATTTAAGACTTTGAGTTCTGAGAAATATAGATAAATATTAATATATGAACTAAATCTATGGTGATCAGTTTCCATTGTGGTAATATTTAATTTATTTAGCAGTGTAGCTTATTGATCCATGAAGAGATGTTATGCCAGGTATTTACCTAATATACTTTACTATGCAGTCAGTGGAAAAAAATAGTTTCAACCTTTAAGCATACTCAATATACTGAGCATGTTTATTCTCAGTGCAAACCATGGTAAGTTGGTGCTTCTGCTAAGTAATGTTTCCTCTGAGTGAATTCCCATCTAACAGCCAATCACTGATGTTGTAATTGAGTTCTACTGTGGACAGATAAGAACAGTTACAGAGCAGACTAGGAGTACCAGAATTACGTGAAAGCCTCGTAGTAGACCTAACCTGGACCGCAAAGGATACCTGGATACAAGTGTGATATCCAGGTATCTACTTTTCAAGCTGAATGGTTACCCCTTTGTTTTGCAAAAGCAATCAGTGTATTAATAAATGTAAATCATTTAATAATGGTCTGTAATAGTTTAAAAAACCTGACAATTTTAGTAATGATCTTTAAATCCTTGGCTGAGTGAAACTTAAAACAGCCTAGAACCTAGTGAAGCTAAGCTTTTGGAATATAATATACTCTAGAATAGCAATTTTGCAGACTTGAAATATACATATTCCCAATTTGGGTAATAAAAAAGTTACAAAAGATAACAAGGAACAAAATATTAAAATGTTGTCAAGATAAACAGCCACACAATCAGGGCCGCCATCAGGGGGGATACATTGAATATAGCAGAATAGGGTCCCACCAGCCCTGGGTCCAAACAGATTTTTTTAGGGGATGGTGGCGTCCCCAGTGAATTAAGGGACGTAGCAGGATCCATTTCTAGGCAGCAGCTGCTTCTGAGATGTGGGGTGGGGGGAGGTCTGCACTCTGAATTAAGGAATCTGACAGGGGGCCCCCTTGTAGGCAGCATATCCCCCTCTGCTCCCATGATGTGGAGGCCCCACGGCAACCACTCTGTGCTCCAGTTACAGCCCCACAGGTGCACATCTTCCTAAGAGAGACGCGACCCGCTCCCAAACTAAGAACTGCAACCAAGCAGAGAGGCTCCTTTAAGTGTAGCTAATATCATTTAATTAATGATGCCACAAGACTGTCAATGGAGAGGAGTCGAGAAAAGCCAGCAAGAAGAAGCAGATAGGTAAGTCACCTACTGTAGACTACTACTAAAGAGAATGATGGGAGACAACTGTTGAAAGTGTATAATTTAAAAATGGGAGTGTGTCGAGAAAATGAAGGAAGGGGGCCCTGCAAGTTACATTTGTACTGGGCCCCGCAATTTCTGATGGCAGCCCTACACACAATGACTTGGATAATCTCTGAAAGTATAATTTTATTAATCCTAGGAGACATTATAGAAACCAAAAGACATACTACTTTATTAATAATGCCCATCCATATCATTTAAAGCATAATTCCACCCAAAAATATTTTGGTGCAATTTAGTAACATGGTAAATGTAAAAATAAAAAATGTTACTTATCTGCAATCGCCCAATTTTGTGAGTTCTTTGATGGCTGTAGCGATCCAGCGCAGTACATACTCTTTCCTAAACAGGTAAATAGGGTGCTAACAGAGAAGACACATTAAAAACTCTGCAAACAATTTGAAAAAAAGCTCACACCAGCAAGAGGAGTAGGGAATGGATTGGAGGATTGCAGGACAGCAAGTATGCATATTTATTTAAGCAAATAGTGAGGATTATCATTTCCTTTTTTCAGGGATAACCTCGCTTGTGGGCCTTTCATCTTAACATGCAGAATCCTGCATTAATGTTCTTGTTTAAGCATTTTTCCAAATCTTGTATTGTAAGACAGCCAATCGTAGGTCGTGGGACAGCCGTGGAGTACTGTGCAAAATTCTGCTGTTGGGTTGCTGACTCAAAATAGACCAAAGTCTACCCTGGTACAATTTTAGAACTGAGAATAGTCAACCAGTGTTATGGTTGACTAATGAACTCAAACCAATCAAATTTCCTCAGATTGATCAGGTAGGTTATTTTTAGTTTTTGTAAAACCAAGAGTTAGTTAAGGCCAAACTGCATGTGGTCTAACTTGCAAACAATGTACTTGACCCACAGATGTGCCTCTTGGGAAGCAAGTAATTAAAATGTTTAACATGATGGACATTACATATAAATAAAACAGAACACCTTTATACACTTTCCCCCCTGAATTGTTAAACATTTAAATGACATCCCTTTGTGAATGTTTTTTTTAATGAGGGACACAACCAGGTAGTGCTTGGACATGACTCTACCCTAGAAATAGGGCATTACTAAAACTTTGGGGGCTGCCATAACATGATTCTCCTAGAGCCCCCAAGGCTTCTAAGGAGAAACACCCCTGCATCACCTTCCTTAACTTACCTTAATGACTGCCCATCTCCTTTTCCACCGCTGCTCCGTACTGCTCAGTGTGGACGGAAACATTGGTGTTCTCTTCCCTTTAGCATTTCATTTTGAAGCCATAAAATTCCTAGCACAGGAAAATGGAGAGGGGTGTAGAGCATTGTTATGATTAAATTATGCCCAGGGTTAATAATTGGACCAGTCTTGTTGATGACTTGGCATATAACAAATTGTTGCAAAGGCTGATTTTCGTCTGTCCATTACTTTGAAGGTAAAGAGAGACCATTTCATTCCCCAAGTTTAACAAATTATATAAACTCAGTTAATTTGTATGAAACAACATTGACAGGTATTTGACTATGTATTATATGGAAAAAGAAGCTAAATCCTTTACAGATTGTTATTTTGATAGGTACAGGAATCAACATACATTTTTTGTAAAGAAAAAAAAAATATATAAAAAGGGCCACCAAACATGCCTAGTAAGTAAACAAATTTGTTTAAAAATACCTTGATGACCTATTATAAAATCCTGAACAACTATGATAAAATTGCTTGACAGAGATTTTATTCGAACAAATAGCAATTTATGGGGAGTTTCTGCTAGAGATTGATCTTGGTTTTGTTAAATCTATAAATAAATCTTGTGTTAAGGTTGGTACGATTAGTGATTTTGATATAATGGAAAGAATCTTTACAGACTACATTACCTCTGTAGGTTATATATTCTTGAAGAAAACTTCTGGATAGAGCATCAGCCTTTACACTGTTAGACCATCTTGCTTGATGTGGGGATAGTGTCTAAGGCATTTTTATATACTCAGTATTTTTAAGATCTGAACATACAGTCTGGTGTCTATAATATAAAAAAGGTCTAAAGTAATAGTAACTAAGCATAAAACAAACATACATAAAAATAGAATACAGTTACAATATATCTCTGTCGTAAAATGTCAAAATTAATATTGCCTTTAACAATTTAGTTATATCAGGAGAACTCTGCTAGCAACAGGGATGGGTCTAGACATTTGTCCTACCTGGGGCAATTTTAGGGGGGGTGATTTAGGTCCCGCCCCCTTTCTGATGTCTAAGGCTGCCGGCGGCTGCACAGTATGTGCAGGTCCGTTCAGCAGTGGCAGTGTGCTGTCCCGCTGCTCTGATTGTGTTTAAAACACAATCAGAGCAGCCGGGCAGCACACTGTCACTGCTGAACGGACCTGCACAGTGTGCAGCTGTCGGCAGCAAGCCCCTGGTAGGGGGGGGGAAGCGATCGCCCCGATCGCCCCCCCTGGATCCGCTACTGGCTAGCAACAAGTAATATAAAATGAAATATAACTTTACATTTGATTTAATTAGAAACCCTTACATAGTTATATATTTAGTGTCCTAATCTGATGTGCCGACATTTTAGTATGTACCTATAGGCCCACGCTTTAGGAACTGCACTGTGAATTATTAAGAGCAGAACATTCTACTACTGGTCATCTACAGCAGGGGTGTCCAACCTTTTATCTTCCCTGGGCCACATTGGAAGACGGCGAGTTGCTTTGGGCCACACATAAGATACACTAACAATAACGATAGCTGATCATCCAAAAAAACATAGAAAACATAGTTAACATATATATATGAGAAAAAAAGTGATATATATATATATATATATATATATATATATATATATATATATCACTTTTTTTTCAAATCCCCCTCTACTTACCTTTCAATCGCCCTGTTCAAAAAATCCTCTCTAGTTATTATACTATAATCACTTTTTGTATTGTTTCGATGCAATATCAATAAAGTGAATTTAAGCCAGGCATTGTATATCAGGGTGCCCTGACCAGTCCTGCGGTACCTGACATATACATCACTGTGACCGCAAATTGTGACCTGTTTTGCTAATTACACCACTATGTTAGTTAAGGGATAACAACTTATAATGGGCCAAAGAGAATAATATATAATGCCCTATTAGTATTACAAGTAGAAGTATGTAGCAGGGAGTTAAGGTCCATGATGCTTCAGGACCAGGGGACTTTTATTCACTGGTCAGCGTCCCTTGAAATAATAAAAAAAATCCCCCTTAACTTACCTTTTAATCGGCTTGTTCTCCTGTCCTCTTCTCTTCTTTTCTCCAATTCTGTGCTGCTGATTGTTCTTCTCGCGCGGGTGACTCCTCTGTGCTGCGCTCCGCAATGGATGTTGGGCGTGATGACATCACGCCCGACATTCACTGCGAGCACCGCACGGAGGAGGAGACAAGGGAGGGAGCCGGAGTACCAGCTGACGTGACCGCGTGACCGCAAGGTAAGTATTTTCTTTTCTTTTTTTTGCAGGATTTTTTTTTTCCATTAACAGTGCTGCCCCCTTGCCACAACCAAAACTCCCTCTGGGCCACATTTACAGGCGTGCTGGGCCGCGGGTTGGACAACCCTGATCTACAGGTAGAAAAAATGTACAGGATCAATAACAACCCTCCACAACACAAGAGCACTTGGAACTACATATTCTGCCTCCACTAGGTATAGTGAAATGTACACATAAACTAATAATACAAACATATATCATGTGTTTTATAAGAAGGTGCCCACCTGAAATTTAATGAAATGTTATGTGATGTAATAAAGTAGAACAGTAGATTAAAAATTGCTTAAGTAGTTCTTATCTGCCGTCAGATTTCAAATTACAGTTTTTCTATCCAACAATACAACTATAAATAGAATATGTATAATTAACTTATACTTATATTTACCCAAACCCTTATGATGGATGTTTGATTATAACAATGGTCTTTCCACACATCTCTTCTCTTCTCAAACTTCCTTTTCGGAATTTGTCTAGGTTGAAGTGCCTTTCTTGGGTTGAGCAATACACTTACACTGATGTCCAGGTGTTTGAATGATATTTGTGATTACCAGTAAGTTATGGGTTCTCCCCTCTTAATAACACAGTTTTGTTTATCTATGTTGTAATTTTGTCTTGGTAACCAGACCTCATGTAAACTTCTTAGAAGCCATAAAGGTTTAAGTGTTTACCATCAGCCAAATATTTGTTTAATCTGTTGGAATCATGTTTTAACTGTATCAGCACCATGATTTGCAAAACTTGGGACTGGCTCTCGGTGCTTGGGGTCAACTAGTGGGTCTTCACAGAGTGTAATTGTTTTGGCTTCAAACTTTATTGGTCACAGTAAATGTAACCATTTTTGTTATGTCTGCTCTAATTTCTTTTATCTAACTAATCCACCTCCACTCCCATACATGATTCTGGTATGAATAGTATATTCCACATTCGTTCTATAATTTTACAGGACCTGAGATTAAAAATGCATTTGGATCCCCATCATAAATTTTGCCTCCAGTTAAAACTATGACTGAAAAAGGCAAAGGAATGACTTACATAATAAAAATACAATTCTTAGCACAGCTGAGCTTTTTCTATAATATTGATTGAACTCTTTGCAGCCTTGACAGACAACTTAATATTTTTTGTTATGTATGTACACATGTATTTTTGTTATGTATCTACACATGTATAAGGTTATAATAGCTCCACTTGTTACTTAGGGGAATAGTTATTAATGTACGCATTTTGAAAACGCATCCTTACAATCCTTATCGCAAAGATAAGGATTAAAAGATTGTGAGTATTTATTAAAAAATTCAACAGTAACAGCAGTCACGAAAAACTTCTGTCCCTGCGAAGTTGTAAACTTACCGTTTACATTTGATCTCTTTTCTCCCGAACTCCTGTGTGACCCACAGCAGTCTTGTGCGCATGCCCCATAGCTGAGAGGAGATCCAGGGGATAAGTAGCTGCCGACTGACTAGAGATGACTGAAATTCTCATAACTCTTCCATGAAATATTTACCTCATTCTGCATTCGGCCACAAAGTTTTTCCCATTTCACTTTACATGAGTAAGCAAGGCCATCTTTTCCATTGGGAACGATGGGCAGCTGCCCGGGGGCCCCACGGGCAGGGGGGCCCCATAGGCACGGCTCTTAATGAGAATAAATTATCCTGCAAAAGAAAAAAACCTGCAAAAAAAACCTTCAAAGGTCACTGAGCAAGTACATCTATCTATCTCTATCTCTATATATCTATATCTATATCTGTATCTGTATATATCTATATCTATATCTATATCTATGTCTAGGGGCCCCGGTGCACTGCTTTGCCCGGGGCCCATAATGTTGTTAAGATGGCCCTGTGAGTAAGTGACCTGAGGGGCTACAAGTGAGAGACCTGTCCCATAAATGTTACCTCACAGGGGTGCAGTGTCCCAAAAGCTTACAAACTGTATATAAAGAATGCTGCTAAATACATGACCTGCATCAGACTGTTATACTACTGCTGCTGCAACCATTAACCTTGTGTGTACCTGTATTACTGTTACAAGTGTTAAAATAAACCAACAAATTGGTTAAGTTTAAACATGTGTGGACTAACATCCATATCCAACACTGCTGACACCTTTCAGAGACCAAAGGTTATGCCAATAAAATATACACATACACGGTAAAGCAATAGCTAAACTTGAATATTATATCGCCAGAACGTCATCGTTCTCTAAAACAACCTGTTTTTGCTGCAAGACTCAATTTCCGCATTATTGTACTGTGATTTCACTCATCTACCACTAAAGAAGTTTGTAGATTTCAGAAACTGCACAGATACAGATGTGGGCTGTGAAGGGCAGAGCTGCCTCAAAAATGTTCCCTACATTTATTTCTTAATTATTCATTTTGCAATCCCCCCTCTTGTTAGACATTCTCATCATTATTGTTATTGATAAGGAGAATTATATCAAGATAGGAAGATAAGTATAGTCATTGCCAACATTTAAACATTTATACCTTTGTTAGCTTCAATATTTCATGGTTTCTGTAAAAAAAACAACTCACGTCTCAGTTGTTGAAGGAAATTGCTAATCCCTTTTCAATTAAGACTGCCTTTGTATAGAAGGAGAACAGACAACATAAGTAGTAGTCCATTAGTTTATAACTCCTTAATACTTCATATACAGGATAATGTACCCGCTGCAGTAATACACGGAGCATAGTAATAGCTGAAACGATCTTGTGTTATAGGGGGAACAGTGTTCTCCATTCAGTGTAATTTCAAAATAGAGGAGTGTTTAATCCCTTAAAAAAGTAAAGTGTATACACCAGTTTGACACAGCCCTAAGATCTGCTAGTCATGTAAATGTAAAAACAAAAATCTTGGGACTCTCCAATCAAGAAGTTGAGAACTGCTGATTGGATCAAAAAGATGGTGGTAGATTCAACCAATGTTTTTTTTTTTTTTTTAATCTAATCCAAATGTGTTGGTGATTATCGAATGATAAAAAAAACATTCTTTACTTTCTTTTTTTTCTTACCTTTTTACCTGTTCCTGCTGGTTAGATTGACTGACATGCACACATGTCTTATAAATAAACCACTAGAGGGCGGTAATTAGCTTCTGAAGGACATACATGATAATAAAAACATTGGTTTTCAACACTGTCTTATACTATGTGAATTTCCACACAGGAGCATAAGTAGATTTATTAAAAATGATTGAACCACTGATTAACTCATGTTTTGGGAGGAAATCAACACAGATATACTGATGGTGAGGACAGGTTTAAAAACCATAATCTAGAGGCAGGATTAGTGCTAATATATCCGAGACTTTTTGGTTTTTATGATTGTACTATAGCTTGGTTTGTTCATGGTATAGCTCATTATACCTGTTTATAAAGAACACCATGCTGCTAATGATCTCATTTATAAAGCTTATTTTCCAAGAATTCAGATTAATAAATATAGATATTACATTTTATTATAAATTCTTTAAAATAAATAGTCTACTGCGTTTGCCATTAAAAAAGTAGTACCTGGTGGTATTTAAGGACTTCCAAGCAAGCATTGTTTCAGATGGGAATTCTTAGGCTTATCAGCACAAAGGACATCCACAACTCCCAACTATTGAACTTTTGGACCCAAAGACCATATTTCTTTTCTATTAGCCCTCTCTGCTAATAGAAAAGAAACAGAGGTGCAAGCAAAAATGAGTACAGTTTTTCTCTACCGTAATAACTGGAAATGTGCACAGGAACACATTGCACCACTTTTTTTTAATTGAGTTCCTCATATTTGTTTATCTGTTCCATATTACATTTAGTATTATTGTGTTTTTATTTTGTATAGTTTTGTATAGTTTGAGTGACTTTGTTTAGGCAGTTTATTTTATTTTGTGTCTGGAAGACGGTCATGGCATGAGATGTTTCATGGATAGATAGAGTGCAAGTGGAGCTGTTTACCTTTATCTTAAAATTTAATCTTCATGAATTATAATGAAAAGTGTTTGTTTGTGCTTTAAATATTGGGCTTTGCCTTGAAATCAATTTCGCACAAATGACATGTTTACTTAAAGTTTTATCTCTTATATTTATTGATTTGCGGTTACTATTTATGATTTTACAAAAGCCTTGCACAGAAGTATTTTCAGCCGATTATCAGGCCAATCAAACAATAAACGACCGGTTGGCCCAATATTGCATTAGTGTGTACGCTCCAATAATGAACGATTATCATTCCAAAGCACATAGTATTGATTCATTTTGAATTTTAAACCGCTCTAAAAATCTTATTCAACAATGAAACAATGTCATTCCAATCCTGCGGTGTTTATGCACCCATGACCGGCAGTGTCCATAGATTTTTATGGAGTGTGCAGAGTCAAATCCTGTCTGTTTTTTCATGTAGCAGACAAATATCAACTTTAAATTTCAGTGTACAAATAAGTTATCAAGTATTTATGTGCTACATGAAAAAAGAGTCAGTATTTAACTTATGTCCAAAACAGAAAACTAGTTTGCACCCCTTGCATTGTAACATGGTTTTGTCTAGGAGACTGAAATAAGATACCTCTTCATTTAAGATCCTTAATGAATCAGGCCCAAGAAAAGCATCCTGTCTATCTATCCCACCTATCTACCCATATCACATGTATCATCATACTTCTTTACTGTGTGAACCTTTTGAGGTGGAGAGCATAAGTAAGCGCATAACAGGTCTTGTCTACTTTGAATGGGATGGATTTTGCACCTTCCAGGTGCACTTTTGCTGGAATGCGCATTTGAAGGGGTACTTCCACCAATGTAATAAATAGCTTTAAACTCACACAAATGGCACATAATAAATACCGATCTGATATCCCTTTACTTTCTTTATTAATTTAAATATGTAAATAAACAGCAGAATTGTAGGAGAAAAGCAGAAGTGTTTTTATATTAATGAAGCAAGTGATCCTAAAGTGAAAGTAAGCTGGACTTTTAGCATTCCCACCATGCCCTTTTCAGGCATACTAGCAAATATACAAAGTTATTTGCAAGTTTCATTTCTGGGGAAAGATCTAAGAACTGCAAAGTGGGCATGCAACTTGAAATGCATTAGTGCATACTTGCCAACTCTACCTGAATGTCAGGGAGACTCCCTGAAATAGGGGTGATCACCCTCACTCCCTGAAGAGTCTGGCATTCTCCCTGATGCTGAGCCAATACAAGATGTGGTTGGCTTCACCATCTGTGGCATGATGACACAGTTCAGAAACTGTGTCCTATGTCCATGTATTGATGCCTATGGAGGTGGCCATTTTCTTGGAGACCAAGATTTAATCAAAGACTGACAGGTAAAACAACATGACTTCAGTAATGGAGACAGAAATTTAATAGCCACTTCAGTCTCTAGAGATTCTTTAGCTGGATTTCTTTAAAGCATAGGTGCCTACTATCCTGAAATGTCTGGGAAACGCCCACATTTCTGGGAGACCTCCCGGAAGAGCAGGGCAACCTCCCGGTTCTCGACCCCGCAATAGATAAGTGGTGGGGGCGGGGCTTAATGGCACAAATATTGCATCATCTTAGCCCCCCCCCTTTCTGTAATTGGCCAAAATTTTGACAATCGTTTAGGTGGAGGGGTCAAAATGATGCGATTCGTCATGCTCTGCCCCCGCATGCCCACCTCCCCCGGGATCTCCCTGAAGCCAAAGAGCAAAAGTTGGCAAGTATGCATTAGTGTTCAAGTAAGTGCACTTGTGCATATACAGAATCACTGCACTTTTTGTGGTTTAAACAACCTTGCATGATTCCTTAATGAAACAATTATTGCCAGTACCATTATTGCACAAAATAAAAAAGTGAATGTCTTCAGATGTAATTGCAAATGTATGCAACTTCAACCTCTGGATTTATTTATTTAGAATGAATTAAATTGGGCCTTTTTTGCTGGCTAGCAGTTTATTGCAGGCAGAACCATAATTGTCATTTAATAAAAAAAGAAAATAAATTGGTTGATATATTTACATAACATTGTATAGTGTTAGGCATAAACTATCTACAGGGCTTGCGTTACCATTAGGCAATCCTAGGCATTTACCTAATGTCACTAATTCAGTGATTTGAATGCCTCCAGGGTACACCCACATGACCACTGACATGAAGAAGAAGCAGCCAATTGCTCCTTACATGTAAAGCTGCTGGCTTTCGCTCCTACATATTACAACCAAGTGCAACAGTCATCCCAAACCATATATAAGCAGGAGAAACATGCGTAGCAGAATATTGCTATTCATGCTAATGTCTTGCTTGTATCATTGCTGTTACACTAGATGTGCACTACCTGTGGATCAGATCCCTAGAATTTGGTTCCCTGACAGATATGCATACATTCATCTGCCAACACGACAGCGAAGGCTGGCTTTTTACTGCAGAGATTTATTTTTTAAATGGCGTTTTTTAAAGATAGAAACATTAATCTGTGCAAACACACTGTCCAGTTGCACTGCAGAAGTGCGATTCAGACTCGTGCCCCTGAAAATGAGGCATAATTTATTTGAAGTCACACGGAAGAGTGAAGGGGTTTGTTGGTGTACCTTGTGAAAAACAATTAGGAAGCTTATGGACTGGGTGCAGGGACATTCAATACAACGATTAAATCTTTTCATGTCTTAGGAATGTGCTTATGTCATGTTACTAAAACATACAATTCTGTTAATCCCTCTGATTAACCCTTGCACAGTCTGGCGGTTCCAATTTATTTGCCAGCCAAGTAACTATATTGCAAATGAATTAAAACAACCATTGCTCTTAAGCTAAATAACCCCACTCCGCAAATTCCGTAGCGCTTTACAATTGGGAACAAACATTGATAAGACAATACTGGGTAATAAATACATACAGACAGAGAGGTAAGAGAACCCTGCTCACAAGTTTATAATCTTGAATTTGATATTTGAGAGCATCCACAAGTCTGGCGTCTATGCTTCAATTTTTTTAATCTACATAACAAGCAGGTGCTATTTTATATTGGAAGATTCTGTGTTTTATTTTTCTTTTAAAGTTTGAACTATGAAATATATTGACTCCTGAAGACCTGTCTGTAGTTTCCTCTTGTCTCTTATCAGTAGCTTTTTATGATTAATGGGCACTTTATTGATAGATTAAGTGCAATTCCAAGTTTTTAAATCTCAAGCAACTTTGTAAACTTCTTTGTTTTAACACCCTGGGGGGTTGAGCTAAATATTTGTTCTCTGTTAGCACTTGACACTGTTCAGAGTGCACCCAGCAGATAGCTGGAGAGTTCAGGTCACCTGTCTTGTCAGGCTGAAAAAGAGAGGTGGTATGAAAGTCTTACTGCAGAAACAAGACAGAGTTCTCCTTATAAACAGCACTGATTTAAATGGTGTGTAGCTCACCACGGAATAAGAAACATGCTTTGTTGAATAATATTTTTCTATCTAACACAATCACGCACACACACATATAAATACAGTGATCGACGTGGAAATTTAGAAGTAGCAGTATGGAAATTTAGAAATAGCGGTATGTAAAATGTAAGTCAATGGGATTTGATAGTTTTACAACAAAGGTAGTAGGAGTATATATATATATATATATATATATATATATATACACTAGCCCCCATTGACCTTTTTGGCAGCTAAGCATGCCTGCGGCTGCACCCTGTGTGCAGGTCTGTTCCTCAGAGAGAGGCAGGGACAGTGTGCTGCCCGGCCGATCTCAATGTGTTTAGCAGCCGGGCAGGACTCTCTGTCTGTCTGTCACTGCCGAACAGACCTGCACACAGTGGGCCTGATTTATTAAGGAAAGTTAAGTAAAAAACTGAGTAAGTAGTCTCCTGGAGAAAACCACATCGTTTTTTATTTTGCACATAAACTAAATACTCTTTGTTTTTTCATGTAGCACACAAATATCAACTTTAAATTTCAGTGTACAAATAAGCTATCAAGTATTTGTTTGCTACACGAAAAAACAGTCAGTATTTAACTTACGTGAAAACTAATTTGTTAACTAACCAACTAAATTTTTCACACCGCCACTTCTAGATTTCCAGTGTGACCACATATATATATATACAAGTTAACCCGTGCATGATACTCATGCATTCTAGTCAAATCAAGCTACTTAAGGTCTTAAAAAGGTTCTTGTCATGCATTTGGGCCATAGCCCAGGCCTCCTCAGGGGAAGAGCGTTACTTCCCGACGCAAGCGGCCTTTTTAATGTGTGTTCATGAGGTAAAATTACCTCACGAAAATGAGTTTGACCCCTCTACTCGGAAATTTAGCCTTTACTACCCCTCCCACGGGGGGGAAGGGGGGATGATGGAAGTTAACTGACTTGACTATTCTAATTTTTTTGTCAAATAATGTCAGTATACCAAAATTTCAGGTCAATTGGATGAGCCCTTTCTGAGAAAATAGTTTTTTCCACACACACTAACGCACGCCTCTACACATGTGTGTTCATGAGGTAAAATTACCTCACGAAAATGAGTTTGGGCCCTACCAAATTTCAGCCCTTTTTGAATTTTTTTTCCCACACACACTAAGAATTTAGTAGGTCAGTGTATAACTCCGCCCAGCAGGTGGCGCTGCAACTTGTTTTTTTTTTTTTCACACACACACAGACAGACAGACGCCACTAAGCATTTATATATTAGATTATATATATACATATACATTAATATTAGAAGTGCTCACACTCGGTACCCGGCGCCCACCCGAACTTCACCGATCCGTGTATACCGAGCCAGCTCAGTACTTTCGCGCTCCCTCGGAAGTGGAAACGAGGCAAAACATCATCGTTGCATTGTCGGATCTGGCGAATTTTTGATTCTATAAGTATAAGAACCTCCACGGAGATACGGCGCAATTTCACAGAGAGACACACAAGAGGTAGCACAGTTCTTGGCAGTCTCTAGTGCAGTTGGGCAGCGTCATATCTAAAACAGAAAGAGGAGGAGTGGCAGGTTTCTCAAAAGTCTCCAGTGACATTCTACTGAGTTATAGCTCACACAGAAACAAGAGAGGTAGCAGTGTTGTTGCCAGTCTATAGTCTACATGCTATTGCTCCATTGCTAATTGTCATTGCTGAAATAGAAATAATAGGGCTGGCAGTGTTTTTAAAAGTCTCCAGTCACACTCTGCTGTGTCATAGCTCACCCTGAAATAGGAGAGGTGGCAGTGTCCTTGTCACTCTCCAGTCTTCAGTAACTTTGTTCTTGTCACTCTCCAGTCTCAGTGCCGTTGGTCACAGAGAAAAAGGGGTAGCAGTGTTCTTGTTACTCTTCAGTCTCAGTCATGATGATCCTTTTACCTCTATATCATATGCTAAAGCCTATGCTCAAGTGCATAGTGGTCTTATGTCAGGGAAAAAAAATGTAAAAAAATAGCCTGTACCTTTTTAAAGAAAAAAAACACCTCTCTGATAAAGGTGAAAGTTAACTGTAGAAAAACATAAAATTGGCAACATGCCATTCTACCCACAATATTAATAAGCATACCACCATCAGCTAGCTCCCTTCTCTCAGCTAGATCCCAGCACCTGCAATCTACACTGTCATCATCCTCATCTTCATCAGTGTGTACATTATCCTCACACAATACTAATTCATCCCCGCTGGAATCCACCATTACAGAAGTCTCTGTACTTTGATGTAATTGCTGGTAATGGCATACCCAGTGGAATTTGCAGTTAATTTTACAACAGAGCTGTCACGATTTTGGGCCTTTTTTGGGGGATTCTTTTACACGAGACCAAATGTCAAATGTTGTGCTGACTCATCTGCATTACCACCGGATGTTTTGGGAAAGCTAAGGTTTTTCCTATCAGCAGTTGCCAAAGAAACTGAGGGAGGATGAGTCGTCGCGTCACGTACCATTTGAGCTGTCAGCTTGCTGACAATGAGCTCATTGCATCTCGTGATCTGAGACAGTGGAAAATAAAGAGAAGACATAGCTCTTAAACCTAGGATCAAGCATAGTCGCCAAAATGTAGTGATCCGATGTCAAGATGTTGATAACTCTCGGATCTTGGCGAAGCAAATAAAGTACTTGATCTACAAGTTCTACATAGTTAGTGGAATTGCTTATATTCATCTACTCCTTCAATTTTTCAAGGTTCTTTTCCAAAAAATCTAATTGAAGGAATCACTTGACTCAAGCTAACAGTGTCTGAACTCACTTCACAGGTGACTACTTAGAGTGGTTTCAGCACCTTGCACAACACGGAAAGTATTCTCCACTGCGCTGGACTAAAGTACATCCCCCTTCCTTTCCCAATGTCATGGCTTGTAGAGTAAGCGTGGATGGTTTTTCGCTGTTCCTCCATCCTCACAAGCATATAAAGTGTGGAATTCCACCTTGTTACCACCTCTTGCTTCAGTTTGTAGCAGGGCAAAATAAATTGTTCTTGCAGCTGCTGCAATTTCCTACATGTTGTTGCAGAATGCCAAAAATGTCCCGAACAGACAGCATCTCCTGCACGTCCCTGTCAGTTTTCAAAAAGCTCTGCACCACCAAGTAGATTGTTTGAGCAAAACAGGGAATGTGATGGAATTCTCCCTGCTGTAATGCTCTCACAATATTGGTGGCGTTATCACAAATGACATATCCTCAGGAGAGTCCAAGCAGGATAAGCCATGTTGCAATGATATCCCTTAGTTTTTCAAACAGGTTGTCAGCGGTATGCCTCTTAGTGAAACTACTAGACAGAGTAGCCTGCCTCGGAATAATCTGGCATTGTTGGGTACATGCTGCTGCTGTTCCTGTTGCTGAAGGCAATTCACCAACCCAGTGGGCTGTCACAGTCATATAATCATTTGTTTGCCCAGTTCCAAGGACAATTACATCTTGCGCCACTTTTCCTTTCAGATACCGCTGTGTGGCAATGTTTCCTAGATGTGCTATGAACTGCCGTGTGTTTGTGTCATTGCTCTGTTCCTTAGCATCCAGCCAGGTCTCTGCAGTCTTTGTCTGAAAGTGGATGAAAATAATATTGTGACCTGTGAGGTGGTCAAAATTGACAGGAAATGACTGGAAATTAGTTTTATTGAGGATAATAATAATAATGTAATAACAACAAAAGAGCAAAATAATGTGATTTTATCATGCTTTAGCTATTTTTCTAAAAAATACAGATCCAAAACCAAAACATACAAGGGCGGTTTTGCCAAAACCAAAGCTTTGACAAAACCAAAGCTTGCTGTTCTTGCTGCGCAGCAGCCACCTTCACGAGGGTTCTCAGTACTTCCTGGGTAGCGGAAACTTGCTTCCCGGAGTATCCCACTCCTGACACCACTTGTGGCAAGAGCCCGCTACTGCAGAAGCACACGCGAACAACTTCTTCCTTTTTATGGTGCTTTATTGTCAGGATGGTAAATGTTTTGACACCGTATACTTGCACAGCAATCATGGAGACCCTAAACACTAGCTATACATAGTCCAGCTCTCTCTCAGGACCAGCCAGCTCACCCATCGTTGGTCTCCGTGCACAAATGATATAAACAAGCTTTTATACCTGATACTCCTCCCCCAGCCTTAGCTTGATGGACAGGTGACACACCCACCTTCTCTTTAAAAGGAAACGCCCATCACTGGCTCTGTAATTCAAACAGACACACCCTGTCTGTTTGCTGAGAGGAAGGATTTCAAGTCATGTAAGTTAAACCAAATTTAAACTATTGCTTTTCATACATAGGTCTTTACATTCAATCTAGGTGTATTACTGCACAAATGTTTTACTCTACTTCCCTGCTTTCTCTGCATATTGCCAGCTAAATGCCTCCTTTTGTTACAATATATATATATATATTGTTATGCACTTTTTTTCGCTATCCAATAACGATTGTCGAATCTCGATTTGTGTTTCCAACACACAAATATTTATTCTCAAAAGGTAGCAGAATAATTCAAGCAAAATAATAATAAGTACAGCTGTTACTTATCGCAGGCATTCTGGACCCAGTGAACAGTCATTCGGGTCTGAAGTCTGTGGTCAAAGATGACTGCCCACTAGATGAAAAGCTCCTGCTTATATGCAGTCAAAATACAGTGAAACAATGCAGATGACGTGGCTTGCTTCTATTGGACCAGGTTTCAGGAGGGTCCAGGGTGTTGCGATCATAGGCTAGTTCAAACCAAAATATCCAAAGGTGGGGGTCATCTCTCCAGGGGATGTGCTCCGACTTTCCCGCCAAGAATCCAGTCTCAACTAGTCTATTAGCATTTTATAGTAATTTTATAGTCAGTATCACTTTAAAGGTTTATTCCCTTACATCAATAACTAGAGTATGCAATGTGCAATCTCTTTGCCGGATGAACCGGACAGCTGCTGATGAATAGGGGATTAAATGATATCAGACATGACACATTTCCTTTAACCTGATCCATATGTTTTACTAGCATGCATATAACTTATAATATTAAACATGAATACTACTATATTTCAACATAAATAACTATGTGTTGCAACTACAATTAATGTGTACCATTTACAAAATGTGCGTATTTGTGCGAATGTGTGTAAATGTGTAAAAACTGTTATTGCTACGTGTTGCGGCTGCGTACGCCCTTCCTCGCAGTAGCGTGCTCTACGCATCTTTTCAGACAAAGACAACCAAGTTTGCTCGTTATTAATTGAAATGACTTTATTCAATTAGCTGACTTCGACAATATATATATATATATATATATAATATATAATATAAATATATATATATATATATATATACAGAAAGATAATAAGCAAAAGGCGCTTAGTGCGATATTAAAAAACACCAAAATGTGTGACAATGATTTACATATATATGTGTGTACCTCATACACCATATGAGGTACACCATTACCATCAGGAAAGACTGCAGATAAGCCTATATTTGTTTTATATGATGTACGGGCGCATTTTATATACATTAAGGATTTTATCTTTGTAATAAAACACTTTTATGGATCATAATGTTATGAGCTTGTGTTGGTACCCAGTTCTGAGGAATTGTTGGTAGCCTTATTTGGCATACTACACCATAATAGTTTTGCTCTGAGTCCCTAGTGATCTGAACTTCTGGAACCATAAAGACTGGACATCAAGGAGTCTATATAGGATGTCGGGAATCTAATTACAGATAAGCTGTTTATTATTTGTCTTTTGGTACGAGGCCAATTTACTTGTTTGCCACTTTGAGAAGACTAATTGTTGGTCATTTAATACTCTATGCGTGGCGCTTCTCTTCTTTTGTCTTTTATTTTTATATATATATATACATATATATATATATATATATATATATATATATATATATAATATAATATAATAATATATGTCTGCGTGTGTGTTGGAGACACCAAACCATAAATTAAGCAAATCATCCATCTCTATTACAGATGCATATCTGTGTGTTTCACCTCCACTGATTGTAATAAATTCATTAAGCAGTGTCATAATGACTAATGGTTGACTGAACGTGTTCTTTAACTCCATACAGATCAGTAAAGTATTATAAGTGGTACTTGCCTTTGGCTAAACACACCTAACAAGCATTGAAGTTATGGTTTTATCATCCAGAAAAGTATTCATGACATGAACTATAACGCAAATGCAGTTTTCCAGTGTATGTTTAATGATCTGTACTATATGTAGTAAATTTCCTTGTAAGCATAATGTGTTGAGAAGTGTCTATGTCCTGTCCAGTAATGCGTATTATTACTTTAGAGTTGAATTTATTATATTAAAAGGAACACCTTTGATGAAGAGGAAAATTGTGTGCTTCTTGGGGGTAACTTTTCAATTAACAATGAAAGGAACAGAAGCTAGTTATGGAGACTGGTATGAATGCAGTGTGTTGAATTAAGGTAGTCAGAATGGAGAGGGAAAATCAACTAAAGAGTAAGAACAATTGTCATTGAGCTAACAAATTCTAGATATAGGTGCAGAAAGAAGATGGTGGCAGAAAAACCCTGGCAAGATAAAGCAAGGAAACCGGAAAGAAAAAAGATAATTTTTAAAGTTACAAATATATGTAGTAAAGCTGTTTTGTTCCGCTATGCAGACAGAACAAACTGTTGCCATGGGAAAACAGGTTGAAGCAGAGGTCAACCCTTGCAGTGAGTCTGAGCTGGGAGGAGAGACAGGAAGGAAAAGGTGCTGGGAGCCAGAGACGTGTGTGACAGCAGCACGGGAAGGAGAGAGGTCTGAGAGCAGAGTATTCTGGAAGGACAGAGTGTTCCCACTGACACAGAGACCACAGAACTATAAAATAAGCTGCCAGGTATAATGTGACAAAGGAGAGTCTTGTAGCAGGATTCCTACAGAGAATCCGCTATCAGGCAACTTGAGGGAGATAGCACAACAAAGTGAGCCTATGTGCAGAGAGGGACTCTCCCGCTATTAGCGAATTGCATGTTAGCAGAGATTGACAGCCAGCAAGATCAGGCTTACGGGTTGTCCATGACACAAAAATGGCTGAGGACAACATCTTAACCAGAGAGAAAGAGATAAGTAACAACACACCTAGCACTGTGACACCATTATTGCTGCATTAAGAATCTCCTATCTCCACAAGTTAGACATTTTAACATTGATCTGCACATATATCGGAGACTGTGTTACTGTTAGGTCTGTCTGATCATGTGACCTGCGAGGCGGGGAATTCAAACTTCCCCACTATTTGTTAGGTCCGTCTGATCACGTGACCTGAGAGGCGGGGTATTCAAACTTCCCCTACTATTTAGTCTTCACTCTGACACTCTCCTGTGTCAGAGCAACAAGTGTACTTAGCATCTGGCTGCTCCTGATTCCTGTGCTTTCCCTGTGCACTTCTCCCTGTGAATACTGGCTGACTTTCTGTGTAATGACCCGGCTTGTCTGATTAACCCTGCATCTGCTGAATCCTTGTTCACCAGCAAGTGCACAGTTCAGTCATGGCCAAAAGTTTTGAGAATGAGACAAGTATTAGTTTTCACATAGTTTGCTGCTTCAATGTTTTTAGACCATATTGTCAGATGTTGCTATGGTATATTGATGTAAAATGACAAACATTTTATAAGTGTCAAAGGCTTTTATTGACAATTATATTATGTTTATGCAAAGAATCAATATTTGCAGTGTTGACCCTTCTTTTTGAAGACCTCTGAAATTTGCCATGGCATGCGGTCAATCAAGTTCTGGGCCACATACTGACTCATGTCCGCCCATTCTTTCCTAATTAATGCTTGGAGTTTATCAGAATTTGTGGATTTTAGTTTGTCCACTCGCTTCATAAGGATTGACCACAAGTTCTCAATGGGATTAAGGCCTGGGGACTTTCCTGGCCATGGACCCAAAATCTCAATGTTTTGATCCCCGAGCCACTTCGCTATCAATTTTGCCTTTTGGCAAGGTGCTGAAAAAGGCATTGTTCATCACCAAACTTTTCTTGGATGTTTGGGAGAAGTTGCTCTTGGAGGATGTTTTGGCAACATTCTTAATCCATGGCTGCAAAATTGTGAGTGAGTCCACTCCCTGAGAAACAACCCCACACATAAATGGTCACCGGATGCTTTACTGTTGGCAAGACACAGGACTGATTGTAGCGCTCACCTTTTTCTTCTCTGGACAAGCATTTTTCAAGATGCCCCAAACAATCTGAAATGAGGATTCATCAGAGAAAATGACTTTGCCCCAGTCCTCAGTAGTCCAATCCATGTACCTTTTGTCCCTGATTGTTTTTCCTGGAGAGAAGTGGCTTCTTTGCTGCCCTTCTTAACACCAGGCCATCCTCCAAAAGTCTTCGCCTCACTGTGCGTGCAGATGCACGCACACCTGCCTGCTGCCATTCCTGAGCAAGCTCTGCACTATCCCGCAGCTGACTCAACTGTAGGAGACGGTCCTAGCACATACTCGACGTTCTTGGGCACCTTGAAGCCTTTTTCACAAATATTGAACCTTTCTCCTTGAAGTTCTTGACAATCTGATAAATGGTTGATTTAGGTGCAATCTTACTAGCAGCAATATCTTTGCCTGTGAAGCCCTTTTTTGTGCAAAGCAATGATGACTGCATGTGTTTCCTTGCAGATAACACTGGCTAACAGAGGAAGAACAATGATTTCAAGCACCACCCTCCTTTTAAAGCTTCCAGTCTGTTATTCTAACTCAGTCAGCATGACAGAACGCTCTCCAGTCTTGTACTCATCAACACTCTCAGCTGTGTTAACGAGAGAATCACTAACCTGATGTCAGCTGGTCCTTTTGTGGCAGGGTTGAAATGCAGTGGAAATGTTGTTTTTGGGATAAAGTTAATTGTGATGGCAAAGAGGGATTTTGAAATTAATTACAATCCATCTGATCACTCTTCATGACATTCTTGAGTATAAGCAAATTGCCATCATAAAAACTGAGGCAGCAGACTTTGTGCAAAATATTTGTGTCATTCTCAAAACTTTTGGCTATGACTGTAAGCAAAATAACAATAAGAAAAGAACTTTAATCTGAATTTTCCCCAATTAACCATAGATACAGAGACAGTTCCCGTAATTTAAAAATTAGAAACTGAGACACCCATTTGACTTGTTTGCTTAGTCCATAATATCCACCCCAAACATATCTTAGAGTGAAAAATATGGTACAACAGTTACCCTCATCATTTATTTATCAGGGGCCATAGATTCTGCAGCATCGACAGCCAGTAATACACAAACAGAATATAATACAAGTAAATATTGGAGCAAGAGAACAAACAATAGCAGAAGACACAACTTAGTACATAAAGTAACCTTCACAAGGAGGCAAAGACAAGGAAGTGGAGGTGAGAACAAGAGGCAGAAAGTAAAGAGAGCCCTTCTTGCGGAAACTAACATTGTAGAGGGGAGAGGAAACAAATGGAGACAATTGGGGTGGTGGGAAACGAGTGAAATGGGCAGGTGGTGCATGAGTAGGTCATTTTCTTAGGATAGGGCGAGATAGGTGAGTTCTGAGGGAGCGCTTGAAAGAATGGAGGTTGGGAGCGAGCCTGGTCAGGCAAGACAGCGAGTTCCAAAGGTGGGAAGCAGCACGGCCGAAATCCTGCCGGCGGGAGTGTGAGGTTGTGAGAGGAGAGGTGATGGTCATGTAGGGGAGTATTTTTTTGACAAGGCTGGAGAGGGGGAGGTGTTAAAGGAGACTTTATAGGTGAGGGTACATATCTTAAATTGTATTGTGAATTGAGTAAGCAACGGAGGGCTTTGCAGAGAGGCACAGTGAAAGAGGAATGTTAGGAGATTAGAAACTTGTAGACACTTGTAGTTCTACACATACCTGCATAACAAAACACTTTAGGTATGCAAGGTCTTGATGTGGGACATGTAGTGTACCAGCAAAAAATATTGATTTAACCAATTAAATGTTATTACCCCACACCCACTGTATTTGGGAAAAGACCTAGGGCTAGATTTACTAAGCTGCGGGTTTGAAAAAGTGGGGATGTTGCCTATAGCAGCCAATCAGATTCTAGCTGTCATTTTGTAGAAGGTACTAAATAAATGAAAGCTAGAACCTGATTGGTTGCTATAGGCAACATCCCCACTTTTGCAAACCCGCAGCTTAGTAAATCTAGCCCCTAGTGCTTTGAGCGCAGGGCTGTTTTCTCCTGGGGGCACACATTTTTTACAGATCTGATTTCCCCATGGAATTAAGTCCTTTGTTGAACAGGATAGTGCTGGTTGATATTATGACAAGGGGACCCCATGCTGTGGGTTTCTCTGTTATGGTGTCACCAACCCAGCCTATCGTAGTTTAGTTAGCTTTGTTTGCTTTTGCAGGAAGATGCTGCTCTAATTTCCCCCTGAAATTGGCTAAAATGAGCACTAGTGCTGTTAGCAATATTTTTTTTTCTGGGGGGGGGGGGCACACTTTGTTTTTCTTATTTTTTGGTAGCACCAACAATGTTCATCAGCACATATCTAGCACCAGGGGTTGTGCACACACAGCAGATAGACCTCTGGTTTAATGGCACTTGAGTCTGAATTTAGAAATTTCATGCACATGCACAGTGAGTAAATGCATATTTTACAAAAAAAAAATGGACTTTAACTCTACATGAGGCCCTTTTTTTAGGATTTTAGTGAATTGCTTAGAGGTGGTGGCGAAATCTTTGTGGTGCAATGTGCTAAAAGTGATGACCGAGAACTATGTTGACAATGGCAGTGTTTATATTTGCTTTGCAGGCTATGGTGACTTCCTGTGTCCCTCAAAGTTATTACACTTTTCTACTTGACCCTGAACACTGTGGTCAATAGGAGAAGGAATCGGTTGAAGGGAGTACAAGTTACGCTATCAAAGGAACAGACAGATTCTTAAAAGAAAAGATGTCTTCTAAAGTTGTCTCTTTTGTCCTGCAATTGTAAACAAAAATGATGATATAAACTTTTATTGAAATAAAGAATATTAGGAAACATATTTCCAGTATGTTGAGTCTCTACCCTGGACATCTGCCAGCACAGAGTAAATTGTCTTTACCAGGAACAAATCATTATCCATATTCGTGAATCTCCCACATCTTTGCAGGAGATCACAACAACTTACTTTGATTGAACAGAGAAATGTGGCCTAACCAGATCCCTAAGTTCACTGTCCAATAACTCTTCTCTTGATGGCTTGTTCATGATAGACAGCATGAATCTGTGTGCGTAGGTGGGGAGCCTGGCATGTGCTTTGCAGATAAAATCTCAAATTTCTCTTTTAAGACATCTTAATTGCAGTGCAGTTTCTTTGTAATAATTTCACTCTGTTTTAAAGTAGAAATATGACTTCCCTTAATATTTTTTTCTTTCCATAATAACAGCTCCTCTATTGCTCGTTTATTACATTGTTAAATTATCATTTTCATTTAGTAAAGTAGCTAAACAAGACTTTTAAGCTGTGCCTAGAAATCAGCATTGCAGCAAAACTTAACGTAAATTAAGTTTTGCAGAGGTGTACAGGTCCGGTCATACAATCGTTACATTTCACTTTGCTATGCCTTTAGGCACAGATTTCACCCCTCTGCTTTCTTTTTTAAGAGTTTTGTAACATACCTACTTGTGAGCATTTCAGCTGACATGTATCAGTCCAGTTTGTAAAGGTTTTAGTTTGTTGCTATACTGCAAATCGGTCATCTAGTTAGTGTAATGAGCTGTGTAATCAATGAAACTATTCTCAGGGGTGAGTTTATCTGGAGTTGTAGAGATTCAGGACATTAGACACTGACTGTTCTGCTAGTTGGGGGAAGGGGTGTGCATCTCACTGGCATGTCTACAGTGTGTGCTGGTTGTGCAGTGCACATGGCTCCAGGGCTCAAGGTGATCCTTCTCCGTGACACAACCAGCTAGGCCGGCTTGTTACCAATGAGTTGAGATTTTCAGAAATTCAAAATGACATGAGCCACTTTGGTGGGTCATCATCATCATCACCATTTATTTATATAACGCAACCAATTCCACAGCGCTCTACAGAGAATAATTGTCATTAACATGAGTCCCTGCCCTATTGGAGCTTAGTTTAAATTCCCTAAAATAACTACATACAAACTCGGGTCAATTTGTTAGCTGCCAATTGACCTACAGTCTTTGCTGGACCTGCCTCCAGCATCCACTCAATTTATAAAATGCTCAGGGTTTATTTGTACAATTATTTGTTGGTCAATGGGTGATTTAATGCTTTTAAAACATAATGAAGCAGAATAATTAATTACAATAATACAGCAGAAGAATTAATGACAATAATTTCAGATCATTATATATTATTTTTTAATTTATTTTAAAGACACCTTTAACAGATACCGATTTTCAAGTTTACTTTGTATCCCAGGAATATGTTGTGGTGTTACCCAAAAAATCAAAATAGATGGCTTTCTTATAGGAATTGGTTATAATTTTAAGTCATCAAGAATAAAGAATCTTATGGTAGAACATATTTAATTGTATCATTAAAGGCCTGTATGAGTGCTGTGTTTAAATGACCAGAAATATATATATTGATGTATTGTACTGAACATCTCAAATTTAGAACAAATATATATCCTTAACGTTGATTTTAATGAGGATCTTCAGTGCTTAATAACAATAATAATAATAATCTTGCAAATATTTGCACTAACTCAATTCCTATCCACCCCACATTTTACTGTACTTGCACCAATCTTTAGCCCTGTTATTTGACCTCAAACATGTGGTTTCCCCTTGAAGTCCTATAACATGAAAGTACCAAATAGACAGCAAAGTAGTACTACACATTTACTCTTACCTGCCTAGTTTTATTACCTTCTGGGAGTTACAGAGGGGGGGGGGGGAGTTGAAAAGGGGAAGTGGCCATGGCTTGATGACAATATTCACATTATGAAGTGGATGTGACAAAGTGTATGATGACACTTTCATTTACATGCCCCTGATCACTGAGGGCCTGATGGTGAGTTAGGAGCAAAGCAAAATAAGAGCTAATTTGCACCTGGACAATCCATGTTACAATGCAAGAGGTACAAGCTGATTTATTTTCTTGCACCCAAGAAAAAAATTGGCTGTTTTTTTCAGGTAGCATACAAAGACTTAATAGCTTTATTTTTACACTAAAGGTAAATTTGATCTCTGACATGCCAACTATAAATCTGTTCCTACATATTACATTTACATCCCCCTCTAATGAAACATGGTTTTACCAAGATGCAAATTTGCTCCTTTTCTTTGCCTTTCTTTCAGGCCCTGACTGTTTTACTAAAGCTTAAAGATACAATTCGTATTATCATGGAACATCCTAATCCACCTTGCAGGCAGGTAAGCACCCTTGAAAAAGAATTGCCTGGTCTCTCAGGGAGATTACACCCTAGTTCAGAAGTCTCCCAGATATCTCGGGAGAGAAATCAACTATGTCTTTAATGGAAGTTTCACTTGTTAGTAGATTTATCTTGTCAAATATTTAGTAGCTACGTTGATCAAACAAAGTTTTCAGTAGTGACTAACTGTAGCTTAGTAATGCTGGCTGCGGTTATTGGAGGAATAGCCAGAGGTCAGGCCAGCTCTGGTAAAAATGTCAGTGCCACACGCACCTCACCTTAGTTTGTGCAGGATTAGGAAGAAAGGAGGACATAACTGATGTTGCAGAGATTTTGTTTTGTTAACCTTTATGCTGACAGAGCTCTTACATGCTCTGAGTAGTCCGGACACCAAAACATATGAAAATAATAATGCACTGTATATCATTGATTTTGACGTATCTTTGTAACACTTGCTCCTCTGTTGCCAGAGATTGTTTTAATCCTGTCCTTATGTATATTAGCACAATTATATGGTTTATGTTTCTGACTTCTTAAAAATGCCATAAACAAAGGGCAATACAACATTGCAACTAACTACATAAGGCAGGTCTCTATGCAGTTTCAAAGGTGCAGATTATATATAGCTGCCCAAAAACCCACTGATGACAAAGTGCGCTAAGTTGTATGCTTTCACTCTGTCACTCATCTGACCAGTGTAGTCTAGATCTAAACTCAGTGACAGGTGCTTCATGGGGTTTGCCAACTATAGGTAGCAGTTGTACAGGGAAATTAGAGAAATCGCATATCACCTTAAGGGATTTTATCGCAGACAGTGAGCAAGGAAATCCAATAACAGAGCCAGGGGGTCAAGACGGGCAGCAGACTAGAAGAATCCAGGAATAAGCACAGAGCTGGAATAAGGCTTTGGGGGGCCCGGGGCACTTAAGACAGGGGGGCCCCTAAAATCTAAAATCAAGATCATAGTGTCTTCATTGGGTATAAGGCTGTAAGCATTGACACATCCTGCATTACGACACCTATAGCCCGCAGTACGACATTTACAGCTCTCCCAGAGGGCTCGCATAGCTTGTCTGCACAAGAAAAGTCATTACTTCCACAAACTAAAATACTTCACATTAAAACAATCATCAAAACCCCCACATTAAAATGGGCATTGACACCACACATTAAAAATACAACTATACCACACACTAAAACTAGCAATGATACAGCACACTAAAATTAACAAAAAAAAATAAACATTGATAACATAACACCAATTTTGACACACACATATATAATATATATATATATATAGTACTACAATTTTATTCAATATTTATTCAAAATTGCTAATGGGTGTGTTGATGCACCTGCATTGTTGTGTACACCATTGAACGGACACCAAAAATTAGGATTGTCCCACTAGAATCACAACATTTCACAGACTCTGCTGCTCTCTCCTACCTGTTCTTCTCACTTTCACCACCTGTGCTGCAGGTTTCTTTAGTTGCAGCTTGCCTGGATCCTGGAAAGTTGGAGGACCTATTTGGAAAAAAAATGGATACATTTAGAAAATTACAGCCTGCCCCGGTGTTAAATCTGTACCATCCACGAATAATAATTAGGCCTTCCTCCAGCCCCAACATTAAAATAATAGTATTCATATTTAATAAATAAACCTATTTCCCTCCCTACAAACAGGTCCAGCAATAAATGAATAGTATTTGCATTTCAGAAATATACGTATTTCCCGAACCTGTCACTGCCATTAAATAATTCATAGGCACATTTAATAGAGACCTCATTCTCCCCAAACTCACCCCCAAACCACCCCATCTTAAATTAATAGTCCCCACTATTGTGCCTCTCTCCCGCACTTTTTCCTCATACTGTGCCTGTCTCCCCATTTTTCCTCAATCTGTGCCTCTCTCCCCTTTTTTCTCATGCTGTGCCCCCCCCTTTTTCCTTACTGTCCCTCTCTCCCCTTTTTCCTTACTGTGCCTCTCTCCTCCCCTTATACCTTACTGTGCTTCTCTCCTCCCCTTATTCCTTACTGCGCCTCTCTCCAATTATTCCTTACTGTGCCTCTCTCCCCTTATTCCTTACTGTGCCTCTCTCCCCTTATTCCTTACTGTGCCTCTCTCCCCTTATTCCTTACTGTGCCTCTCTCCCCTTATTCCTTACTGTGCCTCTCTCCCCTTATTCCTTACTCTGCCTTTCTCATCTCCTTTTTCCTCATAGTTTGCCTTTCTGCTTAATTCCCTTTTTTCACTTACCTTTCTATTAGCTTTTCTTCTCTTCTCCTCTCTTCTGTCTTCTTGCTTCCTCTCCACGCTGCTCCTCACTGAATGACAGGCGTGACTTGATGACGACACGCCTGTCATTCAGCATTAACAGAGCAGAGAGGAAGGAGGAGGGACGCCTGTGCGCGGCCGCGATCAGGTGAGTAAATCTCTAGTTTTTTTTTTTGCTCCCCCACCAACAAAGAGGAATAGCCCAGAACCGCCAGCAAACCCCCCCCCCCCCCCCGCCGCCGCCGCGAAAGTAACAAAAAAAATTATGGGCAGAGCTGTCAGACAGCAGGAGCAGGCTAGGTCATACGGGGGGGGGGGGAAGCCGCGGAGAGAGGAGGGCCCGGAGCGGTTGCTGTCAGTTATAAACTGACAGCAGGAAAGTTCATGCAGCGGCAGGGGGCCCTTGGAGAGAGGGGGGCCCGGGGCACGTGCCCCCTGTGCCCCCCCCTTTATCCGGCTATGAATAAGCAGGGTCAGGCAACAGGTAGACAATCAGCAGGTATATGATGCATCAACAGAGCAGACTTCACATAATTGCAGGTCAAGGACACTATAACCAGCAGGGAGGCTAAGGTCTCTGTCGCCTGTACCTTGCCGACCAATGCGCCCTGTTACCTAGTAACGGGACGCTCCCTTGTTTTTCCTGCATGCTGTAAGCAGCGCATCTCGTTGCTAGGCAAATGGACAGTTTTTGCTCATGTCGGCAGTTAGCGCCAAGATTCCTTCACCAAATCAGGGTGCCTCTTGCTGCTTATATAGAAGTCTCTGGCACCTATAGGGTGCCAAACTATTGATTCACTACCTTGCTCCAGCACCTGTGGTTCCTGTATCCTGTATATCTCGCTTCTGACTAGGCTTCATTTCTTCTACTATTCTCCTGGTTACATTCTGGCACCTCATTCTTGTTTGGTTTGAATCCTGGCTTGCCCTGACTATTCTCTGGATCCTCCCTGTGTACTGTACTGCTCGGCTGGTTCTGACCCGGATTGTTCTACTACTCCTGAGTACTCCCATCACTACGCCGGTGACTGTCTCGGAGAACTGCGACTTGCGTACCACTTGCAGCAAAGCCCAAACTCACTTGTGGGAGTCCCTGGTGAACACCAGGGGTATGTTAAACATAGCGCCTCCCTGTTCAATTGCGCCAATACCGGTTAGTGGCCACTTCAACTAATTCCGTGACAGCATACTCTGGCCAAAAGATGAGTGGCTAGGACGAACCCTCAGCCCGAGACCTTCTGCTCAATTTAGCCCAGAGGGTGGATCAGCAAGATACCAACCAGGCTCAACTCTTACAGTGTCTCCAGGGGGCTGTATCTCGTTTAGACACTTTCCAAGAGTCTCTTCTGGCAAGCCAAGTAGCCTTAGCATTAGCGGTTTCTACTGTCGCCACTACTTCCACCACCAGCACCCCAAGCTCCAGAAGTTTACATATTCCACCACCAGAGAAATACGATGGCGACCCTAAGAGATGCCGTGGGTTTCTTGACCAGAGTGCCATTCTATTTGAACTTGCTCCTGAGAATTTCACCTCCGAGAGGACCAAAGTGGCATACGTTATTTCTCTCCTTTCTGGTCAAGCCTTGGCCTGGGCTTTCCCTCTCTGGGAACGAGAAGATCCCATGTTCCAGAATTCTTCTTTCTTCATTAAGAATTTTTGCAAGTCTTTGATGTGCCAAGTCGAGTTTCCTCAGCTGCCTCTGGAATACTCGGTCAAGGTTCACTTACGGCTGGACAATATGGTGTATATTTTGGGACCATAGGCACTGCACTCCGCTGGAAAAACGAGGCCGTGATAGCTACCTTCTGGGAGGGGCTTAATGACCGAATCAAAAATGACTTGGCCTTCCGTACACTTCCATTGAGTCTCGACATGCTAATCTCCCTGTGTATCAAGGTGGATATCCGTCACAGGGAATGTAACCAAGAATGTGACCAGTCCCATTGCTCTCTTCCTCGCTTGGCACCTCAGTTCCAGTCACCAATAACCCCCTCGTAGGAGCCGATGCAAAAAGCCATTCCCATCTTTCTCAAGAGGAGCGCGACAGATGCATCAAGAGCCCGTTGTGCCCGTATTGCAGGGAACAAGGTCATCTTCTTTCCTCATGTACCAAGAGACCGGGAAACGCTCGATCCTATGCGATGTTTGGGAGGTCGTCGTAGGATTCAAGTCCCCTACCTCCTACTCTCTTAAAGATTCTGAATTTGTTATGCCAGTTACTCTTTTCTCTCCGGATGCCCCTAGCAGTTGACAACCTTCGTGGACTCTGGATCCGCTGGGAACTTTATCTCCGCTGAGTTGGCCTCTAATCTCCATCTCTCCTTACTTTCTTTACCACAGCCTCTGGTCCTGACCGCAATAGATGATAATCAGGTCGCCAACGGTTACATCAACTGCATAACCAGTTCCTTACAGCTGTCGGTAGGAGTTCTCCACTCAGAAATGATAAGTTTCCTATTTCTTCCACAGTCCGTTAATACTGTTATTTTGGGCCTACCCTGGCTCAAGGCTCAGTTTGATTGGAATCTCTTGGGGACCCACCTGTAAGCAACATTGTTTGGTGCAGCTTTCTAAGTTTTCGATTTGTTGCCTGGCCTATCCTCAGCCGGTTCTTCTGGAAGCCTATGTCGAATTTATGGACGTATTTAGCAATGTTGCTGCTGAATCCCTGCCTCCGTATCGACTGTGGGACTGCCCCATTGACCTTATACCCAGAAAGAACATTCCTAGGGGCAGGGTTTTTCCTCTATTTCTCCCTAAAACTCAAGCCATGTCCAATTATGTCACTGAAAATCTTAAACAAGGATTTATCTGCAAATCTACCTCTCCCATAGGAGCAAGGTTCTTTTTTGTTAAAAAGAAAGATGGCACATTTAGATCCTATATTGATTACCGCAGGCTGAATGTTGTAGCAGTCAAGAACCACTACCCGCTTCCTCTCATATCTGAACTCTTTGACCGGATTCGTGGAGCCCAGATCTGTGCTAAGATAAACCTCAGAGGAGCTCGTAACTTGATTCGGATTCATCAAGGCGACGAATAAAAACCGCCTTTAATACCAGAGACGGTCACTACGATTACCTTGTGATGCCATTCGGGGTTTGCAATGCCCCAGCAGTTTTCCAAGAATTTATTAATGAAATCTTCTGTAGAGACCTCCTGTACCAATCTGTAGTCATCTACATTGACGACATCCTGATTTTTTTCTCAAGACCTTGCCTCACATTGGGAACATGTCGAGGTAGTTCTCTCTCGGTTCAGTGGCAACCATCTATATTGCAAAATGGAAATGTGCTTATTTGAACAGCCTCAGCTACCTTTCCTTGGATACCTAGTCTCTGGGGTGGGTCTTCAGATGGACCCCAAAAAAAGTGGAGTTCATCATCAATTGGTCTCAACCTTCGGGTCTCGAAGCCACTCAACGATTCATCGGTTTCTGCAATTACTACCGGCAGTTTATTAAACAATATCTTATTAAACAATTTCTCACCCATATAGGTGGTCAAGTAAAAAATTGGTCTTGAGATGCAATTCTGGGGGGTAAATGTATGAACATGCAGATTCTTCAACACCCGCGTGTTCAGCATGTTCGGCGATTAAATTTAAGCGGCGCTGCATTGTAAAGGGAAGTTTCCCTTTACAATGCAGTGCCGCTTGAAATTTAATCGCTAAACACGCTGAACACGCGGGTGTTGAAGAACCCGAATGTTCATACATTTACCCCCTGGCCTTTAAGACTTTAAAAGAGGCTTTTTTGGCAGCCCCCATACTGAGACAGCCTAACCAGAATCTGCCATTTTTCTCAAAGTGGATGCTTCCTCTGTTGGTATGGGAGCGGTTCTCTCAGAAAAGTTCCGTTGGCACTTTCACTCCATGCGGTTCTTTTCCAGGAAGTTCTCTCCTTGTGAGGTCAACTATAGTATTGGGGATAAAAAACTTCTGGCCATCACAGTAGCCTTAGAGGAATGGAGGTACTTGCTGGAGGGGGCTCTTCACCCTATTACCGTATTCACGGATCATAAGAATCTAACCTATCTATAGTCAGCCCAATGTTTAAATCCCTGGCAGACCTGTTGGTCACTTTTTTTTTCCAGATTCCAACTGATCTTAACCTTTGTGTCGGATCCAAGAATTCCAGGGCTGATGCATTGTCCAGATCTTTTGATCCTTCAGATTTCTGTCCTTTGGATCCTAAACCTATTATTAGTCCACTGAAGATACAGGGTTTGACTAAATCTTCTGTCAAAACATCCCTGGTTGGACGTTCTTTTATGGAGGCTCATCTTTGTTCTAAACGATTCGCTTGCTATGCCGGTGTCAGGAAAACCATTGCTCTATTATCCCGTAATTATTGTGGCCTTCTTTGACCTCTGATGTCTCCAAATATGTTGCAACTTGTGAAATATGTGCTGGTCACCAGGCACCTAAACGGCCTCTGGCTGGCCTTCATCTTCCTCTCCCTGTTTGATTCCTCTTGAACCAGCATTACCATTGACTTCATCACTGACCTCCCCATTAGCCATGTTTTCAAATGTACTTGGGTCATGGTTGATTGTTTCTCCAAATAGGTACACTAGTTACCATCTGCCACTGTACTTGCCATTCTTTTTATTGAAAATATCTTTTGCATTCATGATTGCACCCTGAAAATCATCTCTGATCCGGGGGTCCAAGTTTTGAAGGTCTTTCTGCAATAATCTTGGAATTAAGTTAAAATTCTCTTTGGGATACCATTCCCAGATTAATAGTCAAACTGAGTGGGTGAACCAGGATTTGGAGACCTTCCTTCGTTGTTATTGCTCCGATCATCAAACCTCCTGGAGTAATCATCTTCCCTGGGTGGAATTTTTGCATAATAACCACCAACATGACTCCACCGGAGTATCCCCCTTCTTTATTATTTTTGGCAGACACCCTGTATTACCCACCTTCTCTGAGGGTCCTACTGTTTTGGTGCCTGCTGTTCATGACATGCTCCATGATTTCTCCAAGACTTGGTCCCAAGTACATAAAAAAACTTCTTCATTCTTCTGAGAAGCACAAACACTTTGGTGATCGTCACCGTAGGCACCTTATGGTCCTTCATGTAGGGGATAAGGTGTTATTATCCATCCGTAACTTTAGACTCAAGGTACCATCGATGCAGTTCGCTCCTCAATATATTGGCCTGTTCTGCATCTCCCACATTATTAATGCGGTTACCTACAGGCTTCGCTTACCACCCTCTCTACTAAAACCTCTTAGTTGTTAATGAATTTTCTAAGAATCATCTTCCACCTCCTCCCATCCAGTCTGTTCTAGGTGACGAATACAAGGTGGAACGCATCTTGGGGTCCCACTCTGGCTGTGGCAAAATCCAATTTCTTGTTCACTGGAAGGGATATGGCCCTGAAGAGCGATTCTGGGTGGACAAGAAAGATTTTCATGGTTCTCATCTACTGTTTAACTTTTTGAAAGACCAGTCTGCCAAAATCTCTTTTCCGGAAAGAGGGGAGGGTGGTACTGTCAGGCGCCATCTCCGCACTAGGACTAGGTGCAGGAGACAGTCGCCTGCACCGTTCCGATCACTGTGCCCCGTTGCCTAGCAATGGGACGCTCCCTTGTTTTTCCTGCATGTTGTGCGTGCGCATGTCCTGTAGACAGCGTGTCTCATTGCTAGGCAACAGGACGCTTTGTGCCGAGATTCCTTTACCCAATTAGGGTGCCTCTTGCTGCTTATATAGAATCCTCTGGCACCTATAGAGAGCCAGAGTATTGGTTCACTAGAATGCTCCAGCGCTTACCTTTGGTTCCTGTATATCTCCGTTCTGACTTGGTTTTGTTTCTCCTACTATTCTCCTGATATTCTAATATGCCTGACTACTCCCGTCACTATGCCGGTGACTGTCTTGGAGAACCGCAAGCTGCTTACCCCTTGCAGCAAAGCCCTAACTCCCTTGCGGAGGTCACTGGTGAATATCAGTGGTACGTTAGACTCTGCGCCTCCCTGTTTAAGTTGCGCCAATACCAGCTAGTGGCTACCTCAGCTAATTCCGTGACACTCTCCCTGCCATTTAAACTAATAGGGGCCAATAGGATTGCTCCATTGGGAGCGAGCCCCCTACATTGCTTGGTGATTGCAATCACAGAACAGTGTGTCCCGGCTGTGACAGCCAACTGGGACAGAAGAGGAAGTCTCACAGGGGCAAAAATTGTGTGAGCTGCCGTGGGCAATGTGGCAGCTAAGAGACAAGGTAAGCATCTTGGCTGTTGTCTAGGACAGCAAGAGATTAGTGAAAATGCTTCTAAGGATGAGTTTTACACGGGAACAGGGCATCTACACACATAGCAGCTTGTTTGACAACTGCAAATTAACAATTATGTGTTTTAAGGGGTAACTTTCATTTCAAATCGTATTCTTGTAAATGTGTTAAAATTAATTTATATAAAAAACAATAGAAGAGCAAAGTTCATAGTTTCTTTGTCTTTTTCCCACTTTAGAAGTACTTCACAGGTGAAAAAACTCCATTCAGGACTAAAATTAATCTGTGACATCCCTATTTGCAACTAGAAATGCTCGGGCTCGGGTTCCCAAAAACTGAGCCCATCCGAACACCACCGATCGGACTACTGAGTCAAGCCGGCTCGGTAATTTCGCGTGCCCTCGGAACTGAAAATCAGTCAAAACGTCATCGTCAAGTTGTCAGATCTCATGAATTTTGGATTCTATATGTACCGGCCTCCACGGAGATCCGGCGCCATTTCACAGAGAGACACAGAAAGGGTAGCAGGATTCTGGCAGTCTCCAGTGCAGTTGGGCAGCATCATTAAAGAAAGTTAAAGAGAAGGTTTGTCAGTGGTCTTCAAAGGCTTCAATGACATTCTACAGAGATATAGCTCACACAGAAACAGGGGAGGTGGCAGTGGTCAGTGCTGAAATTCAAATAATAGTGCTGGGAGTGTTCTTAAAAGTCTCCAATCATACTCTACTGTACCATAGCTCACCCAGAAACAGGAGAGGTGGCAGTGTTCAGTGCTGAAACAGAAATTCATATAATAGGGCTGGCAGTGTTCTTAAATGTCTCCAGTCAAATTCGACTGTGGTATTATTGCTCACACTCAAATAGGAGAGGTGCCAGTGTTCTTGCCAGTCTACAGTATAGGTGCCATTGCTCATTGTCAGTGCTGACAGAGAAATAATAGGCCTGGAAGTGTTTTTAAAAGTCTACAGTCACATTATACTGTGTAATCAAAATTAATTCACATCAGTCCATAGAGGACCAGGAGCACCAAGCAGCTGCTGGCACTCGTCATGATGATAGTTATCCCTCTACGTCATCTGCTAAAGCCTATGTTAAAGTGTAAATGTTTTTAAGTCAGGGAAACAAAAATTTAAAAAAACACCTTTTACCTTGGTAAAGAAAATACACCTGTAATCAAGGCAAAGTTAAATGTAGAAAGTATAAAATTGCCAACATGCCATTCTAGGCACACAGTGGCAAGCAAAGAATCAGGCCTTCGCCTTTCTCTATGAGTTCTAATGCTGCAACTGTCACTGAGGCATCTTCTTGTAAGGTCAGTCATGATGATGCAAGACCCTGTCATTCTCACTCAAAAACTGGTGCCCATATACTTTTTCGTGTAAAAGCCGAGCTGGAAGAAAACAGTAAGGCATTTGGAAGAAACTGTATGTTCAGAGTCAGAAATATCTAAAATACCTGAGGAGAGTCTATCCACGAGTGCTATGTTCAAGCCTAACCTTTCTGATACTGTACTCATAAAGTAGCCTCCTTTCAGCATTTCTGCAGAAATGAATGAGCAGCCAAAGTGTTACCGGTGATACACAAATTTGAGGGGGTGAGGGGGATTTTTGTGTAGCGGACGATGTCGCTAATGAGGATGCTGATGAGGATGATGTTGTTTGTGTAAGTCCTGCACCAGTGGAAGCAGTTCTTGCACGTGATGATAAGAAGGCCATTGTCATGTCTGGGCATAAGACCAAAAAATCTACCTCTTATTTGTGGAATTATTTTTACCCAAATTCTCACAACAGTTGTCTAGCCATTTGTAGTGTTTGTAAAGCCACAGTCAGCAGAGGTAGGGACCTTAACCATCTAAGAGCCTCATCCATGTTACGCCATTTGAAGCGAGTTCATGCCAAGCTGTTGGGAAAATCTGAAACTTATGCTAAAAAATAACAACAAGCAGTCCAGCATCAGCAAGGTCCCTTCTTTCAGCTAGGTCCTGGCACCTACAATCTACACTCACAACACTTTCCTCATCAATAGCCTCAGTATCGATCAGAGTTAGTCCTGCATCCAAGTTGCTAAGGCTAGTTGATTCCTCCCCTATCCAAGATTCCTCAGAAGAATTCTTGAGCATTAGTCTCACTGCTGCTGGGGATGGATCTTCATCCCAGAAGCAGACCATGAAGAAGTCTGCTAGTAGTTTATAACAATTGACTGTTAAACAATCCTTTGCAAGAGGATGCAAGTATGTAAGCTGTCACCCAGTATGAAAGCGGATCACAGAAGCCATGGCGACTATATTAGTATTAGATCTGCGTCCAATATCCACTATTAATGCAGCTGGTTTTAGACAGGTAATTGAGGTCTTGTGTCTCCGTTACCAAATTCCATCACAGCAACATTTTTACTAGAAAAGCTAATCCACACCTGTAGAAGAAGGTTCGTAAATCATTGGGCTACAAAATGCAATTCTACCCACTGTACACTTAACCACAGATATGTGGACAAGCGGAACTGGGCAATCGAAAGATTATATGACTGTGACAGCCCACAAGGTTGGTGATTCGCCTTCACCAGCAGAAACAGAGGCAGCATGTACCCAACTACGTCAGATTTTTCCAAGGCAGGTTACTCTGTGTATCACCGGCTTCACTAAGAGGCATACATAATCTGTTACAATAACTAAGGGATGTCATTGCAACATGGCTTATCCCGCTTGGGCTCTCTTCAGGGTATGTCATTTGTGATAACGCCACCAATATTGTGCAACCATTATAGCTGGGTGAATTCCATCACATTTCCTGTTTTGCTCACACAATAAACTTGGTGGTGCAGAGCTTTTTCAAAAATGACAGGTACGTGCAGGAAATGATGTCTGTGGCCTGTTAAATATCTGGACATTTCCGGAATTCAGCAACAGCATGTAGGAGATTGCAGCAGCTCCAAGAACAATTTAATTTGCCCTGCTACCAACTGAAGCAAGAGGGGGTAACAAGGTTGAATTCCACCCTGTATATGCTTCTGAGGATGGAGGAACAGCAAAAAGCCATCCATGCTTACTCCACAAGCCATGACATTGGGAAAGGAGGGGGATGTATTTCACTCAAGCGCAGTGGAGAATAATTTCCATGTTGTGCAAGGTGCTGAAACCATTCAAAGTAGTCACCTGTGAAGTGAGTTCAGACACAGCTAGCTTGAGCCAAGTGATTCCCTTAATTAGACTTTTGGAAAAGCAGCTTGAGAAACTGAAGTAAGAGCTGAAACAAAGCAATTACGCTAAGTATTTCGGACTTGTAGATCAAGTACTTTAGTCGCTTCACCAGGATCTAATAGTTATCAATATCTTGAAATCGGATCACTACATTCTGGCGACTGTGCTTGATCCTAGGTTTAAGACCTATGTCTTCTCTTTGTTTCCAACTGACCCAGATCTCTAGAGATACAAGGAGCTCCTGGTGAGCAAGATGACGACAGGGCAAGTGTTACATGACAGGACGGCGTCTCCTCCTGTACATTTTCTACGTTCATCTGCCCCTTCCCTCCCCTGTTGCGACCTCCAAGTCATTTGCATTCAAACATGAATCGCATGCAATAGCGTTTGTTGGCGTATGGTCCATTTCTGATCATGCACAAAGCTATTTTACGAAAGATTTTTTACAACTTACATCTGAAGATTCTGAAGAAAAATCAGTCTCTATATGTTTTTCTTGTAGCTCTTAATGTAATAACAACAAATGAATAAATTAAAACATTGTTGTTATAGAACTTTACTTACTTAATGTTGGTGCTAAAAAGATGGCTTGGAAAATACAGCACTCAGTACAGATGCAATTGCATATCTTCCCTATAATCCATTTACCTCCTCCAGGAGCTCTTCTAGTAATCTTATTAAAGTGTAATAATCCTCTTACAATACAATATCTCAGACCATGGCATAGTGACAAGGGATGTCAGGAAATGACTAAAAATATGACAGGCGAAGAGGTAGCAAACACACCCCCAGGGTTTTATTCAGATCCTGGATTGAGGCATAACATTAAGATAACTAGTATATGTATTCCATGTGCTGAACACAATTAAGCAAAGACATGTTTTGAGGTTACAGAAATTATAGTATAGTTCCCCTCCTCCCTTCCTGCACTCTAATAGCAATCAGTATGGTCAAACCCATATCAACCATACCTCACTAGAGTGACAAAACTCTAGTGTATGTTGTGCCCTCCAATTATAGCTCAGACTCTCTAGCCTTTTATATTATTTATTACACACACATATTTCTCAGGGAAACACTACAATGAATATAATCTACCGGTCATTAATGGATTACATTAGAAGACATTTAGATCAATTAGTTCAATTCTGAGCTACTGTGCATTTCAGTTAGGGGTACAAGCCAATAATCAGAAGTATGTAATGCAATGGGTAGAACATACAAATTCAACAAAGATATAATCCATGGCCCCAGTGCTGTGAAGCAGCAATGCTAACCACCGTGCCTCAAATATTGCAGCTAAAGTGATATTCACGCTATTCAGTGCAAGAATGTGAGTTTACCCTGTGATTGTCATGATTGTGTGATACTTATCAGGGTTGCATCTAAGATAAAGTATTATAGGGTGTAACTCTTTAATGGTGAATATGGTTACATGACATATTTACACACATTCTTAACCTAGTTTCCCTCTAAAACGCAGATGGAAATGACATCCCAAAAAAAGTCACATCTTACACAGTTATACTGAGCCGGACACATCTAAGCTGATGGTCATCACTATGAATTTGTAAAATACTGATTGAGCACCTGCAAGTTTTGCATCCCTGACAGGGGCGTGTGCGTCTGAGCTTAGTCTACATAAGTTGCATTTGCTCCAACAGGCCCTTACATACCTCTCCTCCCCACTTTCTGCCTGCTCACTTGTAATGGGCTGCAAGTAGCCATGAGATGTGACTCAGTCTACATATGTCTGCAAAGGTAATTAGTGCTTTGTGTGCATGCGCAGAAGTGAAAAGTGTATTATATGAGGAAAACGCAGTTTTTGTGCAACTCTACATGAGCCCCTATATTTGCAAATTTGCATTTCATATAAGGAAAAGATGTGACTTAACCCAATCTTCATGGCCCCTTAACAATGCAGGATTTCCATATCTCCTTGCTGGAGCACAGGTGTATTCATTACTGATTGACACATTGTAAATAATACAGATGGTATAAATATTTCCCTTGTCACTTGGAAAACCTACACTGTTAGGGGTCCTGAGGACTGGGTTTGGTAAACACTGCTCTAGGTCCAGTATATTGCCCTATTTTTTCATAACGCATGTTTCATGAAGACAAGCCTTAATACCTACCCGGAAGTTGAACATAAATATAATACATTAGCCATAAAGTCTGTCTTTGTACACATTTTTTTGGCCTAGGATAACTGGTGCCATAAAATAAATACCGAAAGATTTATTTTTAAGAAATCTATGTACATTGAATTTAAATGGCTTGCTCTTGTTTCTGGATGACTTGTATAACACATGCCTGAAAGATTAATGCTGCTGTCTTCACTGATGGGGAAACTCTCCTGTGCTCACTCAGAAGTCTGCTCCACTGCTTTGTGCTCTTCCATTTTGTTTGCTCGTTTGGCTGTAATGACTACTATTATACTTTGTTAATCTGCTTTTCTGGCCAGTGCTGTTACATTCCAACGATGCATTACTTTCTTGCTTTTCTTTTCTACCAGCTACCACTTAGAGTTGGCATTGTCCAGCCATCAATAAGCAATGACAGCACATACCGCCATTGTATTGTCCATAGGTTACCTCTTACACACATACAGGTAGGTCACATATATCCCACTACATTCCTTTGTAGTTAATGACAGGACAAGCCTGCAGACAAGCAGAAAAGGATCAAATTGTCAACAAGTGAACACCAACATTTAGCATGCAATTACCCACTCATAACAATCTTCAAACTAGTTCTTATTGTCCTTTGCTTTTCTTGAAAGTGTTATAGGACAGTATAAGAACATTATTTAATGTTACATGCATACATTAATACATTATTCTGAAAACTAAGAACAGACTCATACAGCCTCTTTTATTGAGTAACACAATGGTTTCCTAACGTCTGGTCATGTCAAACATTTGACATTGTTTCATGACAATTTCCCCAGTAATTTCACTACTTAAAAACATTGTGTATGCTTTTGTGCACAAAATCCTTCTTCAATCTGTTACGAGCCGCGGCTCCCCGACAGGCCGCGGCGGCTCACTTCCGGGTCACTCAGACGTCCCGGCCGTCTCCTTGACAACCGGTTGTCAAGGAGACGGCCGGGACGTCACTTCCACCCTCCGCGTCCCGGTTGCCTGGGCAACAACCGGGACGCTCTGCCTCTACTGCCACAGCGCCCGGCCAGCTGTCCTACAGCCGGGTGCATGCGCGCAGACGAAATGTAACAAAATTATAACTTTAGGCAACTGTTGGAAGCTATTGTGGGAGGCTGGATAG
Source organism: Mixophyes fleayi (assembly GCF_038048845.1). Lineage (NCBI taxonomy): Eukaryota > Metazoa > Chordata > Amphibia > Anura > Limnodynastidae > Mixophyes > Mixophyes fleayi. The sequence goes on along the minus strand of NC_134404.1, from coordinate 124,240,808 downwards.
GAATATACATGGACACTTATGTTCAAGAGCTACCACTGTTTATTCAGGCTAGTTAGTCTGTTTAATATGGATTGGCTGATTGTATTGGGAGGAGTCTTGCTGCACACTGCTCTGATTGGTTCCTCTCACTACTTAAGGCAGTAAGGACAGAGCATCACTGCCAGTTATAGCTCCCAGTGTAGCTAGGCTCCTGTTCCTTGTTTCCCTGCTCCTGTGCTGTACTCTAGTTTGGATTTCCCGTGTATGACCCCTGGCTTGTCTCTGGACCTTGTTGTATTGCCTGTGACCCCTGACCTCGGCTCGTTATCTGGTATCGCTGTCTGCTTCCGGCCCTTGACATTTGTTTGGATCTCACGCTGCTGTGTACTACTTCACGCTACCTCTGGGTTCTCCCCAGTCAGTGCATATTTCACGACCCTCAGTTCGTCTGCAGCCAAGTCTGTCCCCACCACTAGGGGCTCCAGTGAACACCAGACTTCAGCGCAGACTCCAGGTTTTGTTGTGCTGACTGGAAGGGTTCCTAACACAATCCTTGGAAAAGATTTCTTTAATCAATGAGAATGGATTTCCGACAGATCTTGAACATGAAAAGTGAAAAAGGTTTTTCATGCAGTTAGACCACAATGAAATGATGAAAACAGGGAGTGCCCTGAACTCTTCAATCACAAGTTTTTTTCCTATGTTGGCCACTTATGATTGGACAGCAGCAAAGGGTTGTCTTGGGAACTCCCTGCTTTCAACATTTAGTGGCTGGCAATGCTGATGAGCATATTTGTAATTTTGTATCAGGATTTCCCCTCCCATTTAATTTAATTAGGACATGTCAATAGCAAAGAAAGAAAAAAATAATATTATATTTCCCATTGAACTACAATGGATGAAAAACAAATATTTTACATTTAATCAAATGTTAAATTAGGGTTTTTCCAATTAAAGTATATTTTTAAAATTGTGTATGCATTTCCTAATTTTTACTATTTTGGTATAATGGACAGTGGTGATTTTTGCAGCCAACCCCAATAAAGGTACCAGCTCTGCTCCTAGAAGCGAGAAAGGAATGGTGAGCAGAGCAATTGACGAGGCTTTCCTGCTTACACCCAATACATTTCAATGGTAAGAGGCTTTGCTGAAAAAGCTAATTTTTCATCCATGTGAAAGGGAAAAGTCAGACAATTGAATAAGGGAAAACAGTTTAGTTTTTGCTTGAGAATCAAAAAGCCCCTTTAATGTCTCTGTTTAACTGCAGGAAACTCATTCAGCATGGCATTTAACCACTCCTAGTAAAATTTGAAAATATGGTGAGAAATACGTTTTAATGGTCTTATAAGCACAGAATATGTAAATGTTCCTTGTTGAAAATGTACATGAACATAAATTATTAATAAACCACATTGATAAACACAGTGGGGCTCGCGTAGAGTTGGATGCAAATGCACCCAGAGTGTAAGCAGGAAAAGACACATGAAAAACCACATTTACATTCATATGTTCAGTCGGATGCCTCTCAGGATGAATCCAGCTGTACATTATTAGCATTTATTACTCTTCGCATTGTTTACGATAAGAGTAACAACTGTGTATACTTATCCACCTTGATAGCGTGATGTAGCGTGACAGTGTTAGTAGTAAATGAGAAATTTGCATTAACCTATTTGTATACAGTATAATACTGTAATGAATATATGAGTGCAAGTGTTATTACTAAATGTTAATGTTGTTGCTTTTACAATATTAAATGTAATTAAATTCAGATACATAAAAAATAAAAGCACTAACTAACTGCAATGAAATACAAACATGTATTGTTTTCCACTTTATGTATGAAATGGTAACCTTTTTTCCTGCATAGTCCAAGTGGGAATATAGACAAAATAATGCAAATAGACATCTGTGACTTTATATAGTATAGCAACTACATTAATGAATGAAGTACTATTAATGGGAGGGATGCAATCAGCCAATCAGAAGCTAGTTAGCTAGTGCTGTTGATTGTCATTATCAGTGCAACTTGTTGCACCAGCCCTCCAGCAGCAGCAAAAGATATGCCTCCAGAGAGGTGAAAATGCACCCAGGTCTACCTCAGTTGCAATTATGTGAACACACCCTTACAGTACTCATCCTATGCTCGCCAGCCCCTTTCCTCCCACAGTTTGCCCCTCCAAGAGTAAGGAGTCATAAGTATAAGATACAAACAAATCTGCATACAGACCTATGCATGCACATTTATAATGCGTACAGTATATTTTTTTTAAAAGAGCTGTTGGGTTTCCTCAGCATGCTCATCCTGACATTTAAATTTTATAGCCTTTTCACGTGTGGATAATCACAGGCATTTGTTACATATGCACATTGTAAACCATATGCATTTATTATATAGTGGATAACCTTTCCCACATTGTAATAAATGTGCATCGGACAATGCAGTGTAATGTAACGTGTGTTTTTGTAACACACATCCTTGTAAAAGTAGGATTTGGACAATTGTCATTCTGGATTCAAAAAAATGTGCACAGACCTTTAAATACTCACACATGCATCACACATATTTCTAAAAGCGTCATTTAGGGTAAATATGATTTGTTGGTGCATGTGATGAATGTCAGACTTCGAGGAGCGTAGATTCAACTGTACAGAAACCACTAACTGGTATTAGCTAAACCAGGTGGTGTGGAGTCTAACGTACCCCTGGAGTTCACCAGGGACCCCCGCAAGGAGGTTTGGGCTTCGCTGCACAGGGTACGCAGGTTGCGGTTCTCCTGCACAGTTACCAGAGTAGTGATAGAGAATGGTAAGAATGGTCCGGGTCAGAAGCCAAACGGAAATAGGTGGTACCAAAGGGAGATCCACAGAGAAGTCAGAGGTCACACCAAAAGGATAAGTAGCGGAATCCAGGAGAATAGTTGAACTAGCTGGGGTCACAACCGAAGCAGCAAGCACAATCCAGAAGAGAAGTCAGGGAAGCCGGGTCAGAACCAAACACAGGAACAGGAACCACAATAATGCTGGAGAACAGGAGACCTGATACTCTGGCACCCTAATGATGCCAGAACCAGGTTTAAATAGTGGCTGCTTGGCTTGGATAGAAGGAGGAGAGAGGTGGTCAGACACCTTGACCGATGAAACAAGGAAGCGCCCCGTTGCCTAGCAATGGCACGCGTAAGTGCGCATGCGCCCGATGGTGCGAGGACGGCCGGGGTGCTGCATGCCTGCTGCCTAGCAACAGGATGCCCCCGGCTGTAACTACCAGGCGACCATCCCCGCTTCACAGGGAACAGCGGGGACGGCGCTTGACAGTACCCCCTCCACTTCTCTCCCCCAAAGAAGGACTGGTCTTATCTTATCGAGGAATTCAGCAAGAAGACGAGAAGCTTGGAGGTCAACTTCATCAACCCAAGATCTCTCCTCTGGGCCGAAGCCTTTCCAATGTACGAGGAACTGGGTCTTGCCACGAAAAGAGCGAACTTCCAGGATTCTCTCCACTTCATATTCATCTCCAAGAAAAGTCTTGATGGGGGAGGAGTGACTGGTTCCTTGAAGAACTTGTTGAGGACCAGAGGTTTTAGTAAAGAGATGTGGAAGAAGTTATGCATCTTAAGGGAAGGCAGTAAGGAAAGTTTGTAAGAGACCGGATTAATAGCTTGAGAAATGGAAAAAGGACCAATAAAGCGTGGAACCAATTTCATGGATGGGCATGAGGACTAAGGTTGCGAGTGGCTAACCATACCCGATCTCCAGCCTTAAGAAAGGGAAGGTTCCTAAGATGGCGATCGGCAGCGTTCTTGTAATGTGAGGAGGCCTCCAAAAGTCTTGCTCGAGTCTGGGACGAGCTTTGTGAAAGGTCACTTGTAAAAAATCTGCAGCTGGAACAGATGAGACAGGAACCTCTTGCAAGGAGAGAGGTGTAGGATGCCTACCATAGGCCGTAAAGAATGGGGGATACCTTGTAGAAGAGTGTACTAGCTTATTATGTGCAAACTCCGCTCAGTAGAGAAGATGACTCCAGGAAGATTGATGCTCAGAAGAGAAGCATCGCAGAAAACACTTCAAATCCTGATTAACACGTTCGGTCTGCCCATTCGTTTGAGGGTGATACCCAGAGGAGAATTTGAGGTCGACTCCAAGGTTCCCAAAGAAGGCTCTCTAAAATTTTACCACAAATTGAACTCCACGATCAGAGATTATTTTGTGTGGAAAGCCGTGTAGACAGAAGAAGTTCTTCAGAAATAATTGTGAAAATTCAGATGCTGAAGGTAAAGCTTTACATGGAGTGAAATTAGCCATTTTAGAAAATCTATCTGCAACAACCCAGATAGTGTTGTAGCCATAACGTTGAGGTAAATCTGTAATAAAATCCATGGTGACACTGGTACAGGGGGAGTCTGGTATCGGAAGAGGAAGGAGAAGACCAGGAGGGCATAGTCTGGGGACTATGTGACTTGCACAAGTGCTGCAGGCCTGTACATACTTGCGGACATTCGAACCCATAGAAGGCCACCAATAGTATCTGGAGAGAAGAGATACCATCTTGTAGCTTGAGTGACCATCGAATTTGGAATCATGGGCCCAGCTTAACAATTTGGAGAGAAGATGAGGGCTCACAAAAGAACGTCCAGGAGGAGGAGACTTCACAGAAGAGTTGTTTAGAGCCACTACTTGAACAGGACTGAAGATAGGCTTACAATTAGGGATGTGCACCGGCGACTTTTGGTGTCTCGTGTTTTGTGTTTTGGATTCGGATTTTCTCGATGTTTTGGGTTCGGATTTGTTTCGCAAAACACCTGCCGAAAGGTTTTGGTTCGGATTTAAGGTTTTGGATTCAGATTTTTTTTTTAAAAAAGCATAAAAAGTTCAAAAATCAAGTTTTTGGGCTTATTTTCACTCCTACGCTATTATAAACCTCAATAGCATTCAATAACAATCATTTCCACTAATTTACAGTGTATTCTGAACACCTCACAATATTGTTATTAGTCCAAATTGTTGCAACGAGGTATCTTTCTGGACTGCGTAGTGGGGTGGTCCCCACAATATAATAAGAAAACCATCAACTGGTATGAATCGCACCAATAAATGTATCTGGACTGCGTAGAGGAGTAGTCACCACAATATAATAAGAAAACCATCAACTGTTATGAATCGCACCAAAAAATGTACCTGGACTGCGTAGAGGAGTGGTCACCACAATATAATTTAAAAACCCTCAAATGATCTGAATCCCACCAAAAATTGTACCTGGACTGCGTAGAGGAGTGGTCCCTACAATATAATTAAAAAACCCTCCACGGGTCCGAATTCCAAAAAAAAAGTTTCTTGACTGCATAGTGGGGTGGCCCCGGTACACAACTTTTTACCGGGTCCCTACAATATAATTAAAAAACCCTCCACGGGTCCGAATTCCAAAAAAAAAGTTTCTTGACTGCATAGTGGGGTGGCCCCGGTACACAACTTTTTACCGGGGCCACAATATAATTAAAAAACCCTCCACGGGTCTGAATTCTACCAAAAAAGTTTATGGACTGCATAGTGTAGTGTTCCCCACAATATTATTAAAAAATTTTGCAGCAACAGTCAACGTTGTTTAATATCTGATACACCTCTATCTGGACTGCATAGTGGAGTGGCCCCGGTACTAAATTTGGTACCGGGGCCACAATACCTCCTCCAACTTCCAAGTGTAGTGTTTATAACATATAAACACTACAGTAGTTCTAGCACGTCAATACCTCTTGTTTTAAATTATGGCAGGGCATTTTACTTTTGGTTTAATTTTTTGAATTTGTTGCCATTTTGTTTTACTTTTTGAACATGGCAAACGACTGTTGAATGGTCACATAATGCCAAAAAAAGAGTTGCAAGATGGAATTGTCCTTGGGCCCACCCACCCTCCCTTATGTTGTTGAAATAGGACATGCACACTTTAACAAACCAATCATTTCAGCGACAGGGCCTACCAAACAACTGTGGCTGAAATGATTGGTTTGTTTGGGCCCCCACACCAAAAAAGCTATTCATCTCTCCCTGTACAAACTAAACAAGCTCTACTGAGGAAAGATGTCGTCCTCATCTTCAACCTCTGATTCCTCTCCCCCTACAGTGTGTACTTCCTCCTCCTCACACATTATCAATTCGTCCCCGCTGGACTCCACAACCACAGGTCCCTCTGTACTATCTGGAGGGCAGTGCTGTACTTCATTGAGGAATTGATTATTCATTTTTATAAACATCATTTTTTCAACGTTGTCAGGAAGCAACCTCCTTCGCCGCTCACTGACCACGTTCCCCGCTGCACTAAAAACTCTTTCCGAGTACACACTGGAGGGGGGTCAACTCAGGTAAAATAGAGCCAGTTTGTACAGGGGCTTCCAAACTGCCTTTTTTTCCTGCCAGTAACAATATGGACTGTCTGACATGTCTATTTGGATGGTGTCAGCAAAATAATTCTCCACCATTTTTTCTATTGTGACAGCATCCAATGCAGCAACAGTAGACATGTCTGCAATGATTGGCAGGTCCTTCAGTCCGGACCAGATGTTATCAGCATCCCCACCAGCGGGTCTTTTAGGAAAACTGAGCTTTGTCCTCGCAGCTTTATCCTCCAAATTTTTGTTTTCCATTATATGTAGCACAAGAGAGCGTACCCCTAAGCCACACACACTTGGCAAAGCCTTTAAAAATTATATGCGGCACAGGAGAGTACCACTGGACTTATACTGCGGAATCAGTGAACTTTGTAATATTGCAGTACCACTGGACTTATACTGCAGAATCAGTGAACTTTGTAATATTGCAGTACAACTGGTGGACTTATACTGCAGAATCAGTGAACTTTGTAATATTGCAGTACCAATGGACTTATACTGCAGGATTGTTTTTGGATATTTTTTTTTAATTTCTTTTTTTTATAATTATTTTTTATTTCTTTTTTTTTATAACTTTTTTTAAAAATTTTTATAACTTGGGAATAATGGGGAAATAACAATACCCTTAGAAGGACAGAGCACAGGACACAGCACCACTGGACTGAACAGGACACAGCACAGGACCCAGCAGCACCACTGAACTCAGAAGGACAGAGCACAGGACACAGCACCACTGGACTGAACAGGACACAGCACAGGACCCAGCAGCACCACTGAACTCAGAAGGACAGAGCACAGGACACAGCACCACTGGACTAAGCACAGCACAGCACAGCACAGCACAGGATATAGCAGGGCAGAGGACCACCTAACACAACCTCCCTCTACCCTGATCAATGCCTGAGTGAAGATGGCGGCGGGCAGCGGGGAATTTATAGAATCCGAGTATCGCGAGATCCGACAACGGGATTATGACTCGGAGCCTCGCTTTCAGTTTTGCAATTGGCGGGAATACCCGGATCTGTCTCGGATCCGGCTCGGATCGGCAAGGTTCGGGTGGGCTCGGATTTCAGATATCCGAGCCCGCTCATCCCTACTTACAATCCAGATGAACTAGGGAGTCGGAATTATCAAAGGATCTGGATAAGGCATCCAAGATTTTTGGAACAAGGACAGTAAGTGACAATTAACTGAAACTGGGAAAAAGAATGACCAGGGAGCCTTGCGGGGATTAAGAAATTGCGCTTCTTGTAGATAAGTTAAATTCTTGTGGTCGGTCATCACCGTCAAAGGATGTTGAGACCCCACGTCACTCCTCCAGAGCGATCTTAATGGCTAGGAGCCCTTATTGCCTATACCATAATTCCTCTCACAGGCTGATAATTTCTTACAGAGAAACCCACAAGGTTCAAAAGATCCAGAAGACGATTTTTGAGATAAGACAGCCTCTATTCCTACAGACTAGGCATCTACCTCCAGAAAAAACGGTCTCCCTTGGTCAGGTTGCTTGAGTACTGGACCAGAGACAAAGGCCTCCTTAAGAGACTTGAAAGCAGAGACGGCATCATGCGGCCAGACATTGCAACAGGTTCCCTTACGTGTCAAGGCTGTAATAGGAGCGATAAGGGACTAGAATCCTCTGATTACAAATTCTTGAACACAGCGGCGGCATTGCAAAGCCCGAAGGGCATTACTAAGTACTTGTAGTGCCCGTCACTACAAGTACTGTCTTCCACTTGTCCCCCCTGCAAATGCGTACCAGATTGTAAGCTCCTCTTAGGAACAGAAGTCAGGGAAGCTGGGTCAGAACCAAACATGGGAACAAGAACCACAATAATGCTGGAGAACAGGAGAGCTGATACTCTGGCACAAGCCAGGTTTAAAAAGAGGCTGCTTGGCTGTGATAGGAGGAGGAGAGGGAAGTCAGACACGTTGACCACTGAAACAAGGAAGCGTCCAGTTGCCTAGCCGGGATGGCCGGGGGTGCAGTGTGCCTGTTGCCTAGCAACAGGACGCCTCCAACCGGAACTACCAGACGACCGTCCCCGCTTTACAGGGCAACAGCGAGACGGCGCCGGACAGTGAAAGGTTCTTATTGCTTATGAATTTGTAAAGTGACGGCACTCTGTTGTTACTGAATTGCCAGACATTGCAGTGTAATAAAAGTCTGAAAGATTAGAGAAATGATAAATAAGATATTTCAATGTAACATTTGTGTTCCTTACAAAATACGTTATTGCAATCTCTATACAAATGACTATATAGTGATAGAGATAAGAATTGATTTCCTCTGATATCTGGTAGAAAGGTGCTTATTTCTGAAATCTTAAGTCCATATTTGATTTCTTCAGGACTAAGTTCTTATTGCTAGACTGACTCCCTCAACTAAAAGAGTGCTACTGGCTGACCAATAGGGAGCCATGATTACATCTGTTTAGCAAAAAAAACAAGGTACACCCTTTTAGGAATTTTCCTGACAGTGGAGAATTAAAATGAAGAAAGTCAAGATCTCAAGAAATATTGGAGGTCCAGAGGTACCCTCTCTGTTTTGCTAGTCTGTAAGATGAAGAGTAAATGTTTGTTTTTGGTTTATTAGAAATTATCATAGTTTTCCTTTAATAAAGGATGGGGAGGAAAATGCATTGCAGTGACTGTGGGCCTGAGTCATTAAGGAAAGTAAGGCAAAAAAAAGAGTAAATGTTCTCTGGGACAAACAATGTTACAATGCAAGGGGTGCAAATTAGTTTATTATTTTGCACATAAGTTAAATACTGGCTGTATTTTCATCTAGCACACAAATACTTGATAGCTTTATTGTTACACTAACATTTAAAGTTGATCTAGGACATGTTCTATCCAAGCTATAGATCTGTCCCCACATTTTAAATTTACCTCCCCCTCCAATGCAACATGGTTTTGCCCAGGTACAAAGTTACTCCTTTTTTATGCTTTACTCTCCTTAATGACTCAGGCCCTGTGAGTCTCAGATCATTGGAGACTGGTTTCCACAAATGATCAGCAACTAATGAAAAATTTAGAGTAGTTATGAGCTTAGTGAGGCAATAGGTTCTATATGTTCCGCAGTCACAGTAATGGCAGTTATGCTGTTGGAGTGAGGGGGAATGAATCAGCACATGTAAAAAAAATACTATTGTATATGTGTAGTTGTTAGCAGTTGATAATCTTCTGAAAAGTCCTATATGTCTGCCTTCAGGAAGAGACACAAAAGAGTTGTGTCCTCATATAGGGCAGCAGGTATCTGCTTTTTAATAGCAACATAATGCAATATAATTTTTACCCAAAGTTATTGAGCACAGAGATGCGTCAGACAGTCTACAGAGATGCCCTTTATACATTAACAGTTCTTATCTGTGGTACCAAACTTCTATTTGTACAGTTTTAAAAAGAAGCAACTAACATAATGATCCATCTCTTGAGCTGCTAAAACGGTGTCAAATCCTACAACAAATCTGAAGAACCAGAGAAAAAACAGATAACACATAGGACCTCATTTAGGGGCACATTTATCATTCATCGGCAAAAATGAGAAATAGTTATCAATCCTTATCGCATGGATAAGGATTGAACTATTTCTCAAATTTATTAAAAACTGATCACAGAAACAGCAGTTCAGAAAAACTGCTGTTTCCGTGATTAAAAAAATCATACTTAACCCCCTCTTTGGGACGCGCTGTCTCAGGACCTCCTCCAGGTGTTCCTCGTTCTCTTCATTCTTCAATTGTGCATGTGCAGTTCGAAGAGCTGCACATGCACACAAAGATCCCTGCTCTATCTCTGCAACTATCGTTGCAGAGCAAGAGCTGTGAGTGACAGGGAGGGATCATGTAATCCCTCCACACATGCGCTGTCCAGCTCTGCTCCTCGGAGCAGAGCTGACAGCATTGGATTTTTTTCAGTTTTGATAATGTACGCCAGCTTCAGTTGGCGTACATTAACATGACAAGTTCCCGTAAAAAAATTTTTTCCGGGACTTGTTAGATTGCGGCCAGAGCAGTCACCATACTGTTGAATGGTGACTGCTCGCAAAAACGATATTTGCTGTGGAGCACCTTTCATAAATTTGCGGAGGGCACATCAGGAACTGATTTCCACGGTAAGTGCACGATAGTGCACTACCGTGTTTTCTTAAATATGCCCCTTAGAGTCGGACGCAAAGTCCGTTTAAGAAGTGTAGGAGTGGGAGTGTGCCGCAGCTTGGTAGGGTATAACGAGTGGTAAGCAACCCCAGTTTCGTCCCACTCTTAATACCCTATAGAGCTGTGAGCAGTTCCTGCAGCTAGCTAAAGCTTGCGCCACCTAATTCCTGCCACACAGCTTTAGCCCTGTTTTAATGTGTGTTGCGTCTGCGCCTCACTGCGACTAGGATGTATTTACATGCTCACGTCTTCACAATTCCGCGTTCCTCCCATTATCTCGTAGTGAGTCGCAAGCTGTCGCAAGTGTTAATTGCGTCCAAGATGCATGTGAGTCGCAAGCTGTCGCAAGTGTTAATTGCGTCCAAGATGCATGTGAGTCGCAAGCTGTCACAAGTGTTAATTGCGTCCAAGATGCATGCATATTTGGTGCTTTCTGCACATGCGTGGTAGTGTTTTTTGGTTAGATGCGACTAGAATGGACTTTGCGTCCGACTCTAAATGAGGTCCATAGTGTGCATTTTTAAAAGAGTAATGATCAAAAACACATAATAGCGCTAGAGTTCCATAGATAGGAGAAGTATCAAAAATATGCTAGTATCTCACTATGGCAGAAATATTCAAATCAAAACTGGGTATGGTATATCTAAATATTTAATACAAGTTAATAAGCAGCCGGCACAGGCACAATAACGTCAGACCTACGGATATCCACAGTATTCATGTGCCGTGTGGTCTAGTAAGTAAATAAAAAGATAATTCCTGATAATTCCTGCCACTGTCCGGTGGTCACCTCCAAAATAAGCGAATTGATGCAAACAGAGCCGTAACGACGGCGGTGCGGGCGGTGCGACCGCCCCGGGCGCAAGCCCAAGTGGGCGCAGCCGCCCGATACCTGACTCCGTGCCCAGAGGAATCGCCGCTCTAATTCAGATCCCCTACAAGCAACAATCCATTCCCGGCAATGCAGTGGAACGCATGTGCGTTCCAACAACAGGAAGTTCGGCATTTGGAACGCAAATGCGTTCCAAATGCCGAACTTCCTGTTGTTGGAACGCATCATTGCCGGGAATGGATTGTTGCTTGTAGGGGATCTGAATTAGAGCGGCGATTCCTCTGGGCACGGAGTCAGGTATCGGGCGGCTGCGCCCACTTGGGCCAAGTATCCTGGCAGAGTGTCAGTTTGGACATGTTTTATATGCAGGTGTGATACCTGTTGATTATAATATGAAGAGACCCTAATGTCCTGCCATTTGTAGCAGCCACTTCTATTACTTTTTATATCTAAGCTTTGCCAGTGCAGCTCATACATACAGTACTCTTTATACCACCTTCTTTATAACATCGCTCTTGTTTACCATCAGGTTTATTCTCCACACAAAAGTACATTTAAATATATTATGTCCAGTATACACCAACTTTCTATACCAGCAGTTTTGTCTATATATTTAGTGGGAATTATATGGAGCACTTTATAATGTGTACTGTATGTAGTATGTGTAGGGTATGTACAAACATAAACATGAATATTTTGGTGAAGAACAAACTTGGAAAACCTCTACATCAAAGTCCTGCTCTCGCCCCTAATAGTATGTCTCCTTCCGTTATATTGACATCTGCTTGGGTTCATCATGAAAAGTGCCTATTTGTGTTTTGTGATTATTGTGTTTTTGATTATTTGCTAAAACATCCAGTTGTTACAGTGAGATATAAATTAAATGCTGCTTGATGTGAGCATGTCATCATTATTTGATACAACATAGACAGGAAATTTGTGCTTACAGCAAATTGCATTAGATTATAATATATACAAATTCTTTCAGTAAAGTGCTAGCCACACCCATATTAAGTTGGCCACACCCACTTGTCAAATGCCACTCCCACTTAGATGGGGGGCGCCGGTGCCCAGTCTCGCCCAGGGCACCACAATATCTAGTTACGGCACTGGATGCAAACACTAATCCGCAAAGTGGTTTGCAAAGAGGCCTCTGATCAATGTCGTTGAGATCAGTTTATGTGAACTGTGTCTGGAGTGGGATCTTTGTGCAATGTGACTTATTATGGGAATCTTATGAAATGTGGCTTCTTTCAAGACATTGCCAATTAGTGGTCTCCCCAGCATAATGTAGTATTGTTAATACTTCCAGCAGCTTTCTGTTTCCAGCTTGCCAGCTATATGCAGTTTCCCCTCAGCAACCATAAATGAGCCAAAAGAGGTAAGAGAGTACAAGGGTTCAAGATTTAGGGCCACCAAAAAGTACAAAACAAAGATGGCACATTGACCATGTGATGGGGGAGTGCATTGTGGGAGTAGTTACAATGAGGGCTTATTCGATACAGGCGAAAACTATATTTGCCAGTGTTTTGTTGTTTACTTATGGGCAGGGGAAGTGTGGATTGAGAGTGGAATAGACATGTTTAACAATTTCTGTAGGGGCAGAGTGTTTGTGTTGTAATTGATATATTGTATAGACATGTCTGGTGTTTGTTTTACTTGTGTATAGGAGGGGTATGTCCATGACAGGCTAATGTCCACAACAATGGATCCCTTACCCAGCTATACTTTGCTCAAGTAGCAAAGATATATGTAAAACATGATGTTGTTTTATTTTGAATGGGACAGTGCAATGCATATTCAACTTCTTTTTCATTGCAGTCCAAAAGAAATGTCATGATAGGGATTAACTGTTCTTTAGATTACACCTGCAATTTTATGAGCCAAATCCTGGTGAGTTGACCCAAAACACTATCCCAATAAACATACAAGTCCCCTGAAACTTGCCAGCTGAATGAACGCCATACATGTGAAATGTCTCAGTGATTGAGGGAAGTAAGCATAGTGACAAGAGAGAACTTGTACATATCAGGGCACCAGCACGTTGTGTGTGCACAAGGATGAAAGTAACACCTCTTAAAAAGAAGTGTGCAGGTGTGCTGAGATTAGTTTTGTTTTCTTAAAGTTTCCCTTAAAGTCCAAATAGGTCTTCTCTTTTCACTGACATATAACTTTTTTCATGTTGTATTTATTTTATCTTTTAAAAAGATTCCCCCTTACATAATGCAGATCCATGTTTAACAATACATAAATAATTTCATAGATCATACACTTATGTTACATTTACCATCTAGCACATGAAAAAGAAACACAAATTAAGTTTTGACAAACCAAAAATACAGTAAAAAAACAAACAATAGTTTGATACCAAACACAAATGCATTACCATAATTAGAATACTGTAATTGTTATTAGACATTAATCCTTTGTCGAATGAGTGTGTCATTATTTGTAATATACCCCATTGCAATACATAATAACCTTTACTGTTAAATCAAACTATTTGACTATTGACTAACTATAAACATGCTTAGAGACAGTGGAGGATTGGAAACATGATAAATTATACCCTTCTACCCTTCCTTTCATTCTCTTCCTTTGAATTCCACACTATCCAACCAGTTTATCTTCTCCGCCTTTTTGTTGCTGTCATTTAGGTTCCCCCCTCCAAGGTCCAGTTTCCCAGTTCCTTGACAACTTTTGCTGCCTTGCTCACTTATTTCCAATCCTTTGACCTTTCTACTCTCATACTAGGTGATTTCAACATTTCCATTGATAACCACACTGTCTCTTCTGCCACTAAGCTTCTTTCACTTACTTCCTCCTTTGGTTTCTCACAATGGACCTCATCTCACACCTATATGACCCACTGGATGTTTTCTTGACTTTGTCTTCTCCTGCTACTGCTCCAGTGTCGGACTGGGGCATGAAGGGCCCACCGGGGGCATGTAGTGATAGGGGCCCACTGCATTGAGGTGTGGCCAACTGTAAGAGTGGGTGTGGCCAGTCAAGGGGATGTGGTCAGCCCATGGAGGGCAACTCACAACGTAAAGAACAAGGACACCTAGTAAATAAATAAATATATATATATATATATATATATATATATATATATATATATATATATATATTCATAATAAGGTGCCATTTAGATGGGGTCTGCAGTATGTGTATTGATTCCATTCCCCCATTTCCCTCAAGGCTTCTCTGCTCCTTTCTGGTGAAAAAAAAAATGACAGGCTGGCTGGCTGGCTTGGGAGGGCACTCACCTACCTGTGTGGAAAGCTCCAGCATCCTGCTCCTCTGGGCGGCCGTGATACCAGGAAGACGGCACACTCCTCCTCCCCTGCTAAAGTGAAAAACACACTACCGCACAGGTGCAGAGAGCCCAGACACGGCTCTCTACACCTGCGCGGTAGTGAGTTTGTGACGGAAATGGCCCCGCCGCCCAGAGATGGATTAGGCTTTGGAAGGGGGCCCCTAAAATCTAAAATTAAGAGCGTCTTCTTTGGGTATAAGGCTGTAAACATTGACACATCCTGCATTACGACACCTATAGCCCGCTAGTACGACATTTACAGCTCTCCCAGAGGGCTCGCCTAGCTTGTCTTCACAAGAAAAGTCATTACTTCCACAAACTAAAATACTTTACATTAAAACAATCATCAAAACCCCACATTAAAATGGGCATTGACACCACACATTAAAACTAGCAATGATACCGCACATTAAAAATACAACTGATACCGCGCAATAAAACTAGCAATGATGCTGCACACTAAAACTAGCAATGATACTGCACATTAAAACTAACATAAAAAAAAAACCATTGATAACATAACACCAATTTTGACTATATGGGGCGTATTCAATTGTTAGCGGTAACGCTGATAAACGAGCGCTCAAAAAAATCTTACCGTTAATACGGTATTTACTCGCGGAATTTCAGCTCGCAGCCCCCTGAGCGGCGACCTGAAATTTTGCGAGTAAACTACCGTATTAACGCTTTTCGCGCGCAATATTACCGTATAAACGGTAATATTTTTTGAACGCTCGTTTATCAGCGTTACCGCTAACAATTGAATACGCCCCTATATGTCTGTATGTGTGTAGCTATGTTTGTATACCCTTATATAATGCAGCAACTATGTTAGAGGATCCTCTATTTTATTAATCAATAGTAAAGCAATTGTCGAAGCCTGCCACTTAAATTAAAGCTTTTAATTAGATTACACACACACACACACATATATATATCTATCTTCAGGCTCACAGGAGACTAATTAGGAGCTGCACCTGAGTGATGGTTGTAAAAGGCTGCAGCTCTGCTTCAGTCAGTCAGGCTGTCAGACCTGGGAGCAGGACCTTTGCCTTATGAATTGGCAGTGAAGAGATTGTGACCTGATCGTGCTGCTCTATGGGATAATATTACAGATAAGCGCAAAAGTTTTTATTTCTGGTACGCATACACCCGTATAAATTTGGATTGGGTGACCTGTAATTTATGCTGAGGGGCCTAACATCTGCTATACCCTTATTTTATGTGAATTATCCACAATTTACGTGAATTATCCACATGTTTGGTTCACTTGGGTGATGCATTGTGGTCTTTGGTTTCCTTCTCACCGGTGTTAAAGTCCCACTTTGGATTCGTGTATGATTCCATTTATATATATATATACACACTAAATTCTCATTCAAGCTTTAATATAAGTGGCTGGATTATATGATTACTTTACTAATGAAACATTAATATCAATGTTCAGTGTATATTTATTGAGATATAGCTGATAGCAAGAATAAACATATGTATATACATATTTAAGAAGACCCTTCATAGCATGATTATTACTTGACTGCTTGATTAAATATGTCAAATGTAGCCACCTATAGCAGCAAGAAAATATATATATTCTCACTGCTATAGGTGACATATTTAATCAAGCAATATTATTATTATCGTTTATTTGTAAGGCGCCACATGGTTTCCGCAGCGCCGTACACAGTACAAACAGTACAGCACTGCCCTGTCAATTGCAAAATAAGCATACTTTAAATCTCTAAGATCCACTCAGTCTTCTGACCCATGTCACCTCCTTTCATCTTTCAATAAACAATAAACATGCTATGCTGTGAAGGACCTTCTTGATATTTATTTATATATGATTGATTTGTTTTTAACTGTATAATTATGTGTGCAGTGAAACTGACACTCACCTGCTCACTTTGTTTTTGCTTCCTGAATCTGCTTCTGCTGCACATGCGCAGAAGCTCCAATTCGGACATTTTTGACAGTAGTACAGCAGCACCGCAGCTGCTGTACTATTGAAGAGATCATCTGATGCGGGCTGTGGGGGGAGCCTCTGAGAGAGGGGGACCCAGGACACATGCCCCCTATGCCCCCCACGACGATATTTGACCTCCGGTAAGGTCCGCCCCAACAGCGGAGGGGGCGGGGCTTAATCATGCCCGGGCCTACCGGTGTATAGCCCGGCTGGCCGGCAGGCCAGTCCGAGGCTGTACTGCTCCATCTCTAGTTTCTCAAATTTAGCCTTCACAGTCTCTGGCCACAACCTCCTTTTCTTCAACCTTACCTTACATCATGTCCTCCCCACCCCACCAAAATCCAGACGTACACAGCGACACCTAAGTACTCTTAGCCCAATACATTTCTCATTTTTTACTAAAACAACTATTTTTTCCTATGACTGCACTGTCCTGCCCCAATCAGGCTGCCTCTTTCTACAAGAAAACCCTCACTTCAGCCCTAAACAATGCAGGTCCAGATACTACATACTTTCCCTACTGATCCAAACCCCAACCATGGCACTCCAAACAGACCCACTACCTGAAAATCTGTTCCTGCACTGCAGCACGCCAATGGAGGAATTCTCAGTCCTATCCTGATGTTCTCAACTATCAATTCATCCTTTCATCTTACAGCACTGCCCTGTTAATTGCAAAATAAGCATACTTTATATCTCTAAGATCCACTCAGTCTTCTGACCCATGTCACCTCTTTGCCATCTTCAACTCACTTTTTTGCTGACCTGTACATCCTCCCCCTTCCTTCCTCATAGCCCATGATATTTCCACCACCTACTTCAAAGATAAAATTGACAACATTCATTCTCCAATAACTGAAAACAAAGTCTATGCACTCATAGCTTTAGATAGCGTTGGATATTCCAATGCTACCTAAAGCTAAACATGTCTTCCCTCCTTCAAGAGTCACAACATCCCCTCAAATCTCCCTCACCATCAATAGCATTACAATTTCCTCAGTCTCCCAAGACCACCCTTGACTCCGCCCTCTGTTTTATTCTCATATCCAGAATCTTTCCTAGTCCTGTCAACTCTACCTTAGAGTCCTTGCCAGAATACGTCATTTTCTTACCCAACTTACTACCAACAATGTTTTTCATTCTCTCATCATCTACAGACTTCACTACTGCAACATCCTGCTATCTGGCATTCCCCTCACACATGTGTCCCCACTTAAATCCATCTTAAATGGTGCTGCAAGATTGATCTTCCTCTCTATCTATCTTTATTAGAGATTACCGTATCCCTGCTGATACTCAGACTAATGCACCCTCACACCTGTCCCAATCTCCACTTTGAACCACACTCGCTCCTCTTGTTTCAGCTGTACCCTCTTCCACTTAGAATGTAAGCTTTCTTGTGAGCAAGGCCCTCCATGCCCTTTGTTAAAATGCCTGCATTTATTTTGTCTTCCTTGTATGTCCCTGTTTTATGTGTCCTATTTTAACTATTGTATGATGCTGTGGAGCACTGTGGTGCCTTACAAAACTACAATAATAATAATAATAATAATAATAATAATAATAATAGTAATAATAATATTAATAGATGTCTGTCCCCAGTCTAGTATAAGTACCTGGGGCAAATTGACATTCGTAACTTCAGTAGGAACAACTTGCTGCCCGTAAATACATCAGGATGTAGTAGATAGTTGACCCTATAATAAACCCTTTTACTTTCCGTGCATAGTGAACTTGATTTAACCCCTACTGCTGCAAGTAAATAATTTCATATATTCAATTTCAAATCATTCAGTGGTTGCAACAAAACACTTATTTTATTAAAATATCTGGCTGGATCAGACAGTTAAAGGAACAAAAGCATATTAAATCAGATATTTCATTCTACCAATTTGAATCCAATTATCTTTACTTTGTGATGGCCTGTTGAGTAAATAATGAAAGCACACACTCTGTGTAATACTGTTTATTTAACACATTATTATACTTAGCAAGATCCCTGTGGGATATGTTAATATTGCAACACCTTGTGCACACCCTGTTAACAAGGTCTCTTTTGGTTACATCCTTTATAAAGTGACAACATATTATAAATCCCCATACTGTTTAAAATGCACATTTTAGATATTCAAGATCAAGCCTGCAACACAGTCTATACTAATACTAGACTTCCTTTGGTCATTTATCTTCCACAGATGTAGAAAGGACTCTCTTTGTCACTTTGTTGTTAGGAACTGAAACCCTCCAGCCAGCATACTTGGCACACAGTCTATAGATTATGGTCATTTATGGACTGTAAAATCAATGGATCCGAAATGCTTTTTTGTGTGCGTAGGTGCTGCGACTTACATTTCAAAGTGCATACCTTGGAAGGAAGGAAGGTTCACACCTTGAACTCACTAAAATCCCTTTTAGGAGACATGGATGAAATGGAACCCCTGTTGGGGGCTAGATTTATCAAGCCTTCTAGAAAGGAAACATGGAGGTGTTACTGTTAGTAACCAGTCAGATTGTAGCTAGCATTTTCTGGCATGCACTATATAAATGCTAGCTAGAATCTGGGTGGTTGCCTAATTGCTTGCTATAGGTAACACTTCACTTTTTTTCTTTTTGGAAGGTTTGATAAATCGAACCCATGGTGTTAACCTGTTCCCTGAGTAACTGTCTCTCAAAGATGGTAATGAGTGTTGTTGTCCTTATAATAGAATTTATGAATAATAGGAAGAAGACAATGATGTGGGTAGTAGTTCCAACAACTATAATATTTGGTAGTTGAATAAAGACAATATGTGGGTTGTAACCCTTTGAACAAGAACTAGCATGGAAATGTGCAGAAGAATAGGGGAGAAGTAGTTCCAGCACTACAAGGGCAGACCTCCAGCTCAGATGGTGCAATACTGGTATTTAGCTCCTTGTATGTTGCTGTGTATATGCACAAGAAGAAAATAAAAGAGAAAATGTGCTTAATTGGGGCACTCATTGAGTATAAATTGTAATAAAACTTATTGCTTTATTAATTCATTTAAAACCAATTATTGGAGACTTCCATATTTCCTACCAATATAGTCAAATGTTAGCGAAATGTTAAAACCAAAATAAAGTGAATAAAGTGCAATGTGTGATTAAAATATCCAATTGCTATGCCTTGCTACTTAGTGGAATAAATAACTACAATCTCATCCACTATTGTGACTCTGGTATTTTGTTATATATAAGCAACTGTTCAGACATTAGCTGTCTCCAAATCTAATAAAGAAAGGGGGGAATTTGTTTTTCAAATGGTGTAAATAACATATATATTACTTCTGTTGTATATTAAAATGATGCTTCATGAGGGGCGATTTATTACATTTCCTCTGATGAAATCACTTCGGTGAAGAAACGCGTCAGGACAGTTACAGCACAGCTTATTCCACTCCTTGAATACGAATATAGATGTGGATCAATCTATTACTAACGCTCATTACCACGGATACAAGTGCAGATATGTCCGTGCTTGCTGATGGTCTCTGACTTCACGCTGACATGGAGCTGAATGATCCATACAGGAGACTGGGTCAGTGAACCCTGTGTGAGGATCGTGAACATATTATCGGCATTCACTCCGGGGCTGTTAATGAACCAGCTATACACCCAGGAAAGTAACGGAATATATATCATTTTCTATTGCAATATTGCTAATTACCAGAACTTTCCTGGTGCAGTTTTCAATATTATTCACTAACTTTTATTCCGATGTGTAGTGAGAGAATTGTCAATCATTCGACTATCAAACTGTTATGACTCCTAAGGAATAATACTTCCTCTATCTATGTATCATTTTTACATTTGGTGCATTTTGGAATATCAGTATTGTATGAGGAGCCATTATATCTAAACATCTATTAGGATTAACGGCTACAATCCTTTTTACATTGGAAAGTTTTTTACATTGGAAGGATTTTAGGCCTATGAACTATCGATATCTCTACTCATTTGAACAAGTGATTAGATCACGCTGTTTTCATGTTGCAGACTTAGGGGTATATTTAACAAACTGTGATGGTGCACTAACGTGCACTTAACATAGAATCCATGCCCCGATGTGTCCCCCGCATATTTATTAAAGATGCATCGCAGCAGATATCGTGGATATCTGCTGCTTTGCATTCTGCTTCGTTTTGGGGAGTAGTCACCATTCAATAGTATGGTGACTGTTCCCTCTTGCAATCTAACAAGTTCTGAAAAATAGATTTTTTTCGGGAACTTGTCTTGATAATGTACGCCAGCTGAAGCTGGCTGGCGTACATTATCATTAATGAAAAGTTTCAGTGCTGTCAGCTCTGCTCCGACGAGCAGAGCTGGACAGCGCATGTGTGGAGGGATTACATGATCACTCCCTGTCATTCACACTCTCTCTCTGAAAACTATAATTGCAGATAGAGAACAGAGATGTTTGTGCGCATGCCCGAGGGTTTCACTCGGCGCATGCGCACTGGAGTAAGAACAGGACCCCCGTTGACCACATACTGCTTCGGGAACGAAGCAGCTGTGGTAAGAATGATTTCTACTTCACAGGAACAGCAGTTTTTCAGAACTGCTGTTCCTGTGTTGCTTTTTTAATAAATATGAGAAATAGTTCAATCCTTATCAATGCAAGAAGGATTGAAAACTATTTTTCAGATTTTGCGAGTGATGATAAATGTGCCCCTTAATACCTTTCAATTCTATATTGTGCATGCAGTTTGTAACAGAGTGGGATTTGCTATCAGTGCACTTATATTTTGTTATTTATATGTTGTGTATTGGATAGTATATATTTAAATAAACCCATTTGTTTTATTCAAACGTGGATTCAAATACTAGGATTAATTCCAGGTCTCAGCGCTGTTCTAATACCTATTTTGTTCATGAGGGGCATAGTATGTATTGAGAACTCATTTATAAAGGATCAAATAAAATCAATTGTATTAAATTTCACAGATAATATAGTATTGGCTCTCTTATTTTGAGAGGCAGTCCTCTCTCTCAGGGATTAGGTTGATGATATACCTAATTTACCGGAGTAATACTACAGCGTAACAAAACAGTGACTACTACAGTGAAATCCCCATGAAAGTTGAGTTATTCCACCATTGATTCCCCTATTCATTCATCCCTGGTTGTCAGATTTATACATAGCGGATTTTCAATCAATCTTATCTAGTGGCTAATGCAGGATTATTGGCCGCAGCTACAAGTCTAAGCAGTTTGTTTGTTGTAGCGAGGCGAACGCTACCATCTTTTTGTAGCTGTGCAATATGTACCTAGTTACTCACTCTTTCAGTAGATACTGACCAGTTCTGGAAACTCGACGTGCAACTGAAATATAGTTCAAAGGCTTGGACCGCTGTCCTGGACTCCCTCTGGACTAGATATTGACTGCCTCTTGACCGGATCTTGATTACCTTTGGCATCTTGCACTCTGGCAATGGCAGACTCCCCTCTGGGATTGGGAGTTCAGTTTCTAATTTTAGAAGCCCTCTCTTGTAATCAGGTAGCTCTCCCTATTAGACTGACAGCTCTCTCTGTCAAACTTGTAGTTTTCTCTGTAAGACTTGCAGCTCCTGCTAAGGGGTTTGCAGCCCTTTTCATTCTCTGTAATCTCACTATAAAGGTATTGTCCTTTCTATCTTTGACTCTACCTGAAGCATCCTTCTCCCAATGACTCTCGTTGTCCCTAGCAAGTTCAGTGGACTTAGCTGCACTGCTTTCTTCTCTTCATCAGTTTTGCTAAGGCTGTGGTCCTGGAGCCTTCTTTCTGGCTGCACACCCTCCTTCTTCTCTGGTGCTAATCTTTATGTAACTGGTGGGCAGTGACATCACTTTTCTGCTCCATGGGTATGCTGGGAAGCATTGCACTGACCCCTGCCAGCAGTTTCTCCTCCCCTGTTTCTAACTTTGCGGGACATGGCATCCCTATACAGATTACCATTGGGTCCAGGGATTACATTAGCAATAACTATATAAAGCACCCAAGCTGAACTTCTCAAGATAAAGTGTAGTCATCTAATTACAATATTTATTTATTTTTGCACTGGAGTATTATTTGTAGACAGGAGATTTATGCACCCTTGTGGTTGTCCTGGTCACCGTTCACTCACTACCAGAACAAGCACAGTGACTAACAGATATGTGTGGAGAAGAGGCAGGAGAGGAAAAATTCTCCTGTCCCTACTCCTCTCATACAGTGGGTCATTGTACTACAGTGATTGAAGGAAGGAGCACACTAGACTTGCGTTTCCCCTCTGTCTTTCTGCAATCAGTTATTACAGAGCGGCCAGTGACTGGAGTGGTGGGGAGGTGGTGAGAGGCAGAGTGAGAACCTTGTTTCTGCTGCCCATTGGATGATACTGCCTGATATGAAGTTCTCAGTTTGCCTCATGTAAAGAACAGCCCTGTTCATAGGCTTTTCAACTAAAGGATATATATTTAATATTCTCCATATGAATTTTATGGAGTATACTTCATGAGAGAAGCATTAAAAAATAGTTCCTGGCGTATATATATCTATATATCTATGATATATTTATTATCTTAAGGTTTGCACATACCATCATTGCAATGTACTGATTCTGGGAACTTTACTTTTCTTTCAGCCTAATGATCTTTGCAAACATAGAATCGCGAGAACCACACTTTTGGGATTTATAGCTGATTTACTAGAATCCAGTATTAAATCATTAAAATTTTGCGTGGTGGTCACAATGATATTCTCTCTATTGTGTGGAGGTCCCAGGATGCTCTCTGTTTAGAGTGGCTGCAATAAAGATTTCCTCTCTGGAGTTCACAGGGAGGATCTTTGCTTTGTGTGGTGAACACAAGGATGATCTCTGTATTGCATGGCGGTCACAAATGTGAACTTGTATTGAGTGGCAGTTAGTGCTGTGTAGTATGTGGTGTTCACAAGTAGGCTTCCTGTATTGTGTGGTGATGTAAAGGATGTTCTCCATATTTTCAGGAGGTAACACGGATGCTCTATTTATTGGGTGGCGATCATAAAGATGTTCTCCATATTTTGTGTTGTCAAAAGAATGCTTTCAATATTGTGTGGAGATCACAAAAATGCTCTCTCTATTGAGTGGCGGTTACATGGATACACTGTGTACATTGCGTGGTGGCCAAAAGGATGCTGCTGTATTGTGTACAGGTCACAGGGATGCTCTCTGTATTGTGTGGATGTCACAATGATGCTCTTTGCACTGTTTGATGGTCACAAAGATGCTTTCTGTATTCTGTGTTGGCCAATAAGATGATCTTTGTATTGTGTGGTGGTCACATGGATGTCTTCTTTATTGTCTGGTGGTCACAAGGATGACCTCTTTATTGTGGGGATGGTCAAAAGGATGCTTTCTCTATTGTGTGACATTGAAGAGGATGCTCTTTTAATTATGTGGTCTGTATTGTGTGTCAGTCAAATGGATGCTACCTACGTTGTATTGCAGTCACATGGATGCTCTGTAAATTATGTGATGGTCTCAAGGGTGCTCTCTGTATTGTGTGAAGAACACAAGGGTACAATCTGTAATGTGTCCAGTCAAAATATGCTATCTGTATTGTGTGGCAATAACAAGAATGTTCTTTGCATTTTGTTATGGTCTCTTGTTTTGGTATGTAATCTGTATAATATTTGGCGGTCACAAGGATGATATCTCTATTGTATGGCTGTCCCAAGCATGCACTCTGTATGGTGTGGCAGTCAAAATGATGCCTTGCATTGTGTGAAGGTCACAAGGATGATCTCTGCTTTGTGTGGTGGTCAAAATGATACTTACTGTTTTATGTTGCAATCACTAGGATGCTCTTTAAATTGTGTGGCAGTTACATAGATGTTCTTTTTATTGTGTGAAGGTCACAGTGTTGCTCTTTCTATTGTGTATGGCAACAAAGGACGCAATCTGTATTGTGTGGCAGTATCAGAGATGCTTTCTCTATTGTGTGGTGATCACAAGGATGCTTTCTCTATTGTGTGGTGGTAACAAGGTTGCTCTCTGTACTGTGTGGTGATCAGAAGGATACTATCTGAATTATGTGGCCATCACATGGATACTCTACGTATTGTGTGGCAGTTTCAAGGATTCTCCTTGTATCATGTGAAGGTCACAAAGATGCTCGCTGTATTGTGGGGAGGTCACAAAGATGATATCCTTAATGGGTAGCAGTCAGAAGATTGATCTCTGTAGTGTGTGGCTGTCACAAGTATCCCCTTTCAAATGTGTGGTCACAAGCATGCCTTCTGTATTGTATGGTGGTCACAAGGATGTTCTCTGTATCATATGGTGGTCCCAAGCATGATTTCTGTCACATGTTTTACATGCCAGTTTGAGGGGTAGTTTTATCTGACCATAATGGAGCTTTGTATTTGAACTAAGGAGCATAAACTTTCAAGGTGTGTTAACATTTTGCATTATAATATAATTTTGTTATATTTTCAAAACAGGACCCCAACTTTCCATGAGCCAAACGGCAACAAAACTCAAGAACAGGTAAGGGAGAACAACAGGTAGTCAAAGCTGTAGGAACTGGCAAGAGAGATCAGCATAGTATGTCTGTGCTCTGACTGTTATTGATATGAGTTGTATAGTGCTGATTCTGCTTACTTGTGTTGTTCCACCTATCAGTGCATACTTCACCTACTTGTAAATTTGGTACTCCTACTGTGACATATTCCTCCTTGTGTTGCTGTGACTCCAACTATCTTTGTGTTTTGCATTAGCCTCATCTACCACTGATGTGGCTAACACTGTCTACTTTCATGTTGGCCCTGCCTACAGTTTATTTGGTCCAATCCTTTCTTTTTTTCCCGCTTCAAATGTCTGTCTGTTTCATTTTATCCCTCTTATAATATATATCCCTCCATTCTCTTCTACCATTTGCCCCAAATGCCAGTGTTCCCCTGGGCACCTCACAACCCATGTTTCCACTTGCCATGCACCTTATCTCACTTCCCCCATTTTCTTCCACTTCTCCTCTCATCACCATTTACCTTTCTCCTCCTCTTCTGCTGATGTATACAATGAAGTCCTGGTGCACATACAAAAACAAATCTGTGTCCAACATCACATAATTCCAATGGAAAGGATCTCTATTGGCAAAGAGTAAACAGCAAAGAGAAACCTTTGGGCAGTTGGAAACCATTGGCAGTATATGGCACATTGAACGTTAGTTGTGAGACAGTTGTACCTCTGAATGGAGTTGGTTACATCCATATTTGGGGATATGTCACCACCTTCTACTTTTTTTTGTGTCATTCAGAGCTACATTGATTGGTCAAACAGATTGTGAATTAACATGGAATGTTTACTTTAATTTTTTTCTTAAATTATCTGTGTGAGAAGTGGTGGCAGCCTCTTGGCTAACTGCTGCCTATTTGCTGTATTGATTAATTGAGCGCCTATAGGATTTTTTTCTGGTTATTGTATCTTATTACTTATGTATTGAAATGGTTAAAACACACCTTTAAGGGAGCTTGAGCTGAGGGTAGTTAAGGCAAGACACTGTATGTAGAGGGAGTTCATATTGTACAGTCTCTGATTGGACATTTAAACAGATTACTAGATATGACTGTTTTACTCAGCACTGTGTTCATGCTGTACACATAAGGTTGATCAAACTGCATGACAGCAGGTGTTTCTGTATTTAGAAGCCGGTTTAACATTACAGAGAATTGATGCACTACCCACTCCACACTACTGTCTAGAAGCTTATATGTTTACACTTAACATGTTTTATGCTAGAATTTTAATGAACTTGTCTGGACTGTACTTGTAAGATGGGATATATCTTGTAAAGTAATTTAATAGGCAGCAGCCTTAGATACTACTAGTTGTGGTTGATAGATTTCTAGATCGGACTGAGCCACTGGGGGACTGGGCTATCCCCCTGTAGGCCCCGACCCTGATCGCTCCCCTCTTCGTTGGTGGGGGGAGCAGAATTTTTTTTAAAAAAGAATACTCACGTGACCGCGGTGCTCCCCGCCTGCTTTCTGGTCCTCTTTGGCACTGAACGTCGGGTGTGATGACGTCACGCCCGATGTTCAGTGAGGAGCGCCGCAGAGAGGAGTCGAGAAGAAGCGAAGAAAGAAGAGAAGAAAGAAGCCAATAGAAAAGGTAAGTGAAGGAATGGAAGCAAGGGGGAGCAGAGTGAAGGGGGAGCATGGTGCAGAGTGAAGGGGGAGCATGGTGCAGAGTGAAGGGGGAGCATGGTGCAGAGTGAAGGGGGAGCACGGCAGAGTGAAGGGGGGGGGGGCATGGCGCAGAGTGAAGGGGGAGCATGGCGCAGAGTGAATGGGGAGCATGGCGCAGAGTGAATGGGGAGCATGGCGCAGAGTGAATGGGGAGCACGGCAGAGTGAAGGGGGGGGCATGGCGCAGAGTGAAGGGGGAGCATGGCGCAGAGTGAATGGGGAGCATGGCGCAGAGTGAATGGGGAGCATGGCGCAGAGTGAATGGGGAGTATGGCAGAGAGTGAAAAGGGGCAAAGACAGCATGGCAGAGTGTGAAGCTGGGGCCAGAGCAGCATGGCGGAGTGTGAAGCTGGGGCCAGAGCAGCATGGCGGAGTGTGAAGGGGGGCCAAAGCAACATGGCAAAGTGTTAAGGGGGGCCAGAGCTACATGGCAGAGTGTGAAGGGGGCCAAAGCAGCATGGCAGAGTGTGAAGGGGGGCCAAAGCAGCATGGCACAGGATGAAGGAGAGCCAAGCAGCATGGCACAGGGTGATGGGAAGCCAAAGGAGCATGGCACAAGGGTGATGAAAGGGGGCCTGGAGAAGGTGGGGACAAAAGCAGCATGGAGGGCGCAGTGTGATCATAAGGAGGCACAGCATGGTATAGTAATGTGTGTGTGATGGCACAGCGAGATTGTGGCATTGTAATGTGTTTGTGGTAGGTGGTAGCTAAATTATGGGAGCTATTTTGTTTGTAGGGTGAAGGTGGGGCAATTTAATTTTATAGTGGGTACTATTAATTAAGATGGGGCGGTTTTGGGTCTATTAATTGAATGTGGGGCTGAGTTTGAGGAGCATGAGGTCTATTTATCAAATGTGAATATGAATTATTTAATGGCAGTGACAGTTGCAGGAAATAGGTATATTTATTATACGTAAATATGACTAATTTATTGCTGGGGCTGTCTGGAGGGAGAGAAAAAGGTTTATAAAATGGGAATACTTTAATGTTGAGGCAGGAGGTCTAGTGCAATAAGCTGCTATATATTGGCAAAGCATGCTGGGGCTTGTAGTTTCACAACACCTGGAGTGTCACAGGTTAGCCAAGACTGGTCTAGTGGGACCATCCCGATTTTTGGTGACTGTTTGGCCCAATCTAACAGGCAGGTCAAGACTGTGTACTCTTTATATACACACTGCATTCTTTATATACTACACTATGGTGCTACCTGTCCTTCATGGGCTGACCCCTCCCCCTCTAGTGTCTGGTCTCACCTCTATGATGGCTGGCTGCACCCCCTCTGTGGGCCCCTAGCGTTGCAGCCCCCCGGTGGGCCCTTCATGCCCTAGTCCGACACTGATTGTTGTTCTGTCAACAGTTAGTTTTAGCTTTAACCATTCTAGCTATATCACCTAATCTCATACTTTCCAAAAAAGATCAATAGGTAGAGGAGGGAATAATGTGATCTGAGCTGATCTTATATGGAATATATAAAATATATATTAATGTTGGACTATAGGGCGCCTCCCTTAAGTGCACCCCTATGCCCACAAAATCTTTATCCAATTCTGTTGTTCACATTGGTGAGTTGAACTGTTAATATATATGTGAAGACACAATTTTTTTACATAGTGTTAAATAAATGATTGGATCATGCAATACATGTAATTGGCCATAAAACATAATTATGCTTTACAAATAAATGATATCAAAGTAGTTGATCGTTTCTTGATTTCATTTTTTTTTCTCCATATTTTTGTTAATGATCAACATCAAAATGTGTAGTTTGTTCTAAGGATATCTATATATCTATATTCGGCCATGATCTACTACACTCTTGTTTTTCTGTCCTATGGATTCATATTATTTATTGGTGAGATTGTACTTTTACTTTTTGCTGGACAGACATGCAGGTAAAGAAACCTTTCTGGCAGCAACAATACCATGTGATTAAGATCAAATACAAGCCAAGCAGAAACAGCATTCATCAGTTAATGGATAATATGTAAGACATGTGAATTGTGAAATGAAACTTCATTTTGATAATGTCTATTAGACAGGCAACAATGATTCAACCTGCAACAATCCCTTCTATAATATGACATAGACGTAAAAGGAAAGGTTAATGCATCATTTATGCCATAAGCACCAGATAGAAAGAGCTAAAGGTTATTATTGTCAGGTGTCTAGGGCTGTGTGTATGATTGTATTTATGTAGATATAGCTAAGATACATACTAGACAGATACTATAGATACCTAGATGCAGAAGGTATATGCATATACCAAAATCCAAAAACAATATTTCCTTTGTAGAAACCTGACCCAGGTGATTAAGTTCAATAAATCAATGTTTCTCCCAGTAACAAAATAAATAGCATTGATGTACCGGCTAGAAGAGATAGACGGCGACTGTGTCAGTTACTCATTCACTGGATTGCGCAGTAAATATGTTAGTTCTCATTAATAAGATATATAACTTATGATGTCTTACTTCTATCTAACATGAAAATGAATAAATAAACCTTTCATTACTGAAAATAACATTTCTTATGTGATACTAGCTGTAACTTGCCACCAACATACATGTAGCTAAGGAAGTGTTTCTTAGAACCAGTATGTTTTTAAGGTTGGAAAAAAGATCCATGATAAATGACAAACAATTCTTTATTAGCTAGTCCTATTTATACACTTTGTAATGTTGAAAAATAGAACCATTATGTTTATACATGGGTGAAAAAACCTTCGGAAAGCAATTTACATATCTGTGCAGGATAATGGAGCTGTTACAAGAGATATTGTAAACAAACAGAATTTGACTCCTGTATAGCTTTATTCTGTTTAATTGGGGCCACACTTTGTCAAATAAAGTTCATCTGTCTCCAAGCACTGCCTGGAGATTGCAGAGGGTACTGATGGCTGCATGTTCAGGGATAAGAGGATGATCCATCACTGTTGGTGAAGAGAGATGTCCAATATGTGAGTGTATTATACAACCCATTTAATATATCGGGCCGTCTCCTCCACCCCCTTCCCCTTTCCCTGTGACACCACATTTTGATGGGCTATCTACCCCTCCCTACCACTATTCCCCTCCCCACCACCAGCACAATCATGCTGCTAAATTTTTATAAGATATAAACACAGATTTATCAGTATACATATGTGTTTGTTTAGTCCATAGTTAAATGTTAGTAATATGTAACAGACAATAAATGGCTGGAGCTATATGGCTGCATGAGTCTTCCTACTATTGCTATAATGGCTGCCAGACAATACATTGCTGGAACGAAGCAGACCGATGTTGGTGGGATGAATTTAAGACAGCTAGTATCCCCTATCACAGGGGTGGAGCAGTGCTGGAATCTATGACCAGGCTATGCTGCTTTTGCACCCCAGGCTCCCTGGTCTGAAAAGAGCAGATAGGGACCTCTTCTGAGCGGTGCATGCACAAGACGGCATCTGGGTGCACTGCGGGGTCTGGGGTGCAGGGATCTTTGAGAAAGGGGATGTGACATTGCCGGGCCCCCTCACCTTCGGACCACATTGCAGCTGCACCATCAGCACCCACACTAGCTCTGTGAACTGTCCATTACTGTAGATATCTACATGATGGAGAAGTTATGTTTCTGAACTTACTATGCTTTTACAGACCATGTTAGGAGAAACCCCTAGTGTAAATATTGTATGTCTTACTTTGATCAATGTTTACAAAAATATATCATACAGCAATTTTAAACCTAAGCAAGTTTTATATACATATACAGAACAGGCCAAAAAGGAACTTACTGGAATTGTTTGAAATACATATCTGTTCTAAATTAGTTTTTGTTTTTCTGAAGAAACTCTTCTTGTTTGTTTGATACACCTCAGGGATCTTAGCAGGTGGTAGGTTGTTTTTGTTTGATACACCTCAGGCATCTTAGCAGGTGGTAGGTTGTGTTTGTAGAACTAAGAGATGTTCTCTGGTTTCTGTTACCTTTCTGCATTTCTAGCCAAAGTAGGTGCAAAGAGATTAGTGAACACGCAGGAATGTATGAGGCCGAAACACTTTTTTCTTGGGGCTGGTTCATAGTAGAAGTGTTCTATTGCAATGACTCATATCTCTGCGTCACAGTTTCCCTAGTAGGAGGTGATACAAATTATAATCAGTAATAATAATAAAGGAGTAAGACAGGCATGTGGTATAATCACACCCTGAATTATAAACAATTGGTATTTGATCCT
Source organism: Mixophyes fleayi (assembly GCF_038048845.1). Taxonomy (NCBI): domain Eukaryota; kingdom Metazoa; phylum Chordata; class Amphibia; order Anura; family Limnodynastidae; genus Mixophyes; species Mixophyes fleayi. The sequence continues at coordinate 124,209,768 of NC_134404.1, read as the reverse complement.
TATGAAACTAGGTTATAATTTATTAATGAAATTAATGTGCAGTGACAGTGTTACAAAAGTATGAATGACAAAATCTTCTTCTGACCCAGTCTGATAGTTTACTGTACGGGTGAGAAACCAGTCAATTGCTTCTTGGCCCTGCAGTCTATTCACATATAATAGTTCACACTGAATGCCATTTGCTCTGTAGTCTGTGCACTGAGCGACATTTATGAAAACTGGCAAATATGAGATAAGTGCTGTACGCAATCAATTAGATTCAGCGATTTTTCTAGAAGTGTTTATGAAATGAAAGAAAGTAAAGGTCTTATTGGTTGCTATGGTTTTATACCACTTTCCTGTCCATCTGCTATATACATGCTCCCCAGTTTCACAGTGATTATTTTGTGAAGTCCATATGTACAGATCTGGGGGTAAATGTACTAAGCAGCAGATCCGTCAAATTGCAGATATTCAGTGATTATGACGGTCATATTTAAAATGGCAACCAGGCAAGTTTTGCCTTTAATAAAATTGTTGTTTTAATTATGGCCATCACAATCGCCGAACATCATGATTTAATGGATCTGCTGCTTAATACATTTACTCCCCGATGTCTTGTTAGAAAGATGGAACTTTTTTAGATTTTTACATTTTGCAGGAGCACTGAACTCAAATGAAATCTCACAACATGAAACCCCTCAAGCTAAATGGCTGTGAGATATTTCCTGGAAAGGATGGCAATGGGGAAAGAGGGGGAAGGTGCAGATAAAGTGGGATGAAAGGGATCCCTAGCTCAAATCCACAGAAATAATATAAAGTGTCGGTCTGGAAGCCATAGCTGTGAAAACAGTCAATACTTTCTGCCCTGGCTAGCTGGTGGGTACGGGCAGGGCTGGATTAACCCTAGGGCTAACTGGGCTATAGCCCAGGGGCCTCGGGCATCCAGGGGGCCCTTCAAAGTCCTCAGCAGCATTATTGATCGGTCCGGGGGCACCCCCATCCCGATCAATGCTGCTGAGCACTGTCAGTGCAGTCCTACGTCCCCGGCGCCGCTCAGTAATCTGCTTACTGAGGAGATCTCAATCTCCTCAGTAAGGAGCTTACAGGAGGACTGCACTGACAGGTAAGTGCTTGGGGGGGCCTCACGGGGGCGGCAAGCGGCTCACATTGGGGGCCTCACGGGGGATTGGAGGCCCCCTTAGCCCAGGGGCCTTCATTCCCTTAATCCGGCCCTGGGTACGGGCAGCCAATACCAAAGGACCCCCCCTTCCCCCTGAATACACGGGTGTTTAACACAATCACATGTGGCCAGACTCTAGTACAGTGGTGTGGTGTGGTGCAGTGCAAAGGAAATATTGGGCACCATGCTATCTCAGTTCAAACAGAAGTAACTTTATTTATCTCCTCCTTTCCTCTAGCACAAAAGAGCAAAACGATTGCATGTGAAGGCTGTATGAAAACTATTCCTCTTCTAGCTGACACTTGCAGCAATAAAATACTTCTGGTAATTCACACACCCAGGGTTATACTTACTAAACTGCAGGTTTGAAAAAGTGGAGATGTTGCCTATAGCAACCAATCAGATTCTAGCTGTCATTTTGTAGAATGCACTAAATAAATGAAACCTAGAATCTGATTGGTTGCTATAGGCAACATCTCTACTTTTTCAAACCCGCAGTTTAGTAAGTATACCCCCCAGTGTTGTAGGGACAGGTATTTCATAGCATACGTCAGAGCTAATCATTTATACATGCAGATGGTAGGCACCTTTCCAGAAGTTCTTGCACCTCACTATTGCACACCATCACCTACCTCAGGGACCCTCTTTTCCAACTTTTAGCAAACTGCTGCCACACAGCAACTTGTCGAATCTAAATCAGATTGTTCACCTGTAAGTGTCAGTTTATCAGTTATGAGCTCATCAGCTGGAGAGAATTAAATACACTGCATGGTTTGAGTGTACAATAAACTCTGCTTTATTAGTTACAAGTTCCTATCTATATAGCAAAAATCACGTATTACAGAAAACTATGCCCCAAAAGGTTTTAACCACTTATGTTCCCTTCACACAGATGTTAGTATATTTTCTCATTATCCACACTAGAACTCCCCAGGGGGGGGGGGGGGAGCTGGCTTATCTCCTGTCTGGTATGTCCAAGGTTATAAGCATAGCCTTGCAAATAATGAATTACTCCTACAAAACAGGTGCATCTAAATTGTATTTAAGCTATAACGGAGCAAAATGGCTGTAAGGCAACAAGATGGCGTCAGCTTAGCAAAATCACGTTTCTCAAACCCCTTCCTCAAGGTATGGTGGTACTTTCCAAGGGGGCTTCTACTGCAGCTATACAGGGTGCTTCCCACTATCCAGGGACTTCCCATCATCTCTCTCATGGTAGCTGAGAAGAACTGTTAAGGGAACACTTCCAGATTATTTTATTGTTGTCAGGGATTTCTGCATCACCTCATTGTAGTCACACACTGACTTGCTGACTCACAGTACTCCCCAGACTGCAGAGTACAACTGTACTGCACTCTCCCTTCTGCTTAGGACACATGAATCAGTCACAAAGGGCATCTGGCCATTAACTTTCTCCCCGAGTTCTGACACTGATCGGGACTACATCCTGTGGCTCTCTTTCCTCCCCTGTTGTTATACAAATGTGCTTCTGTGGTAGCTGCCAATCACTCACCCCTATCCAGGGTCTCTGGCTTGAAATCATCCATGCCTCTCTCTTCCAGGCGCACTTCTCCAGCAGTTTTCCAGGCAAAGGTTCTACCATCTTGAAAAACCTTTGTAGTAGGGGACTCTCCCCCTCTTGTACACTGTCATACCAGTGATGTACCTCTTCATGCACTTCAGGGGTACCCCTAAATGTGGGTATCTCCCTCCACAGCCCTATTCCTCAGTTTAGGGCTCTCTTGCATAATTGGAGGCTCTTATCCCCTTGATTCCATCACTCACAGGGTAATGTGAGGCTCTTACTGCCCTTGATAAGATCTAATCTCCTTACAGTGGTTCTTAACTGCCCTCACTGGGCTAACAAGTTTGAGGGCACTGCCCCCCTCCCCTTACAGGAGTGTTTAACTTTTGTGACTCGTGGCATCTGTCGCGCCCCTTCTCCCTTGTCATTTGCAGGGGACCCGGGACTACTTCCTCCCTCTCGGGTCCTGGCTAGAAAATGGCTCCCTAATAGGGCAGAAAGCCAGAGCCTTTATAGACTCCCACGTGATCTTGGTGCAGACAGGTATGCGATGCACCATTGGCCACACCCCCACTGATGACGCATGCCGCATGCATCACCGGTGCCATCTTGAAAGAGGCACTAGCTCTCATTAACAAAAAGATTCCCCCCTGGTGACCTCGCTTGCCATCACTGGGGGGGCAAGGCCTAATATGGTTATGCTCCATGCATTACATTTTATCTCTGAGAGCTCAATTGTTTGGGCACCAGTCTAAAAGAAAATCCTAGGTGGAACAGACATTACTCTTTCCCTTACAAGTTAGGCTACAGATAATACTTGACATTGGCATGAGGTTCATTTACCACTTCTTCCTTCATGGAACTAAGAAATGCCATCAATGTCATTGAAATAAGACACAAGTCACCACTTATCATTTTTTAGGTTGTTCTTCACTTTGTTAGGAGAACAAAACACATTTCCTCTTATCTTTGCAGGCCCTGCTCCCCCAATACAATACACTTAGAAATGGTCCCCATCTCTCTCATGTGCATTCACTGACTCCCAAAATTATGCCACCCATTTTCATACACAATTTTACATGATTATTATGCAGAAAGTATGTGGTCTGAAACAAAGGCACAATCATGATCACCATTTATTTATATAGCGCCACTAATTCCGCAGCGCTGTACAGAGAACTCACTTACATCAGTCCCTACCCCATTGGAGCTTACAGTCTAAATTCCCTAACACACACACACACACACACACACACTAGGGTCAATTTTGTTAGCAGCCAATTAACCTACTAGTACGTTTTTGGAGTGTGGGAGGAAACTGGAGCACCCGGAGGAAACCCACGCTCAACCTTTTTTTCATTCCCTAATGAATTGTGAAAAAGAATGCTTTGTGATCCCTGCAAGAAAAAAAGGTTATAAAACTAAAATGAATACTGTAGAATCTGGATTCAGTAATTGGGTCAGACCTTGGACAAGTTACACATATTCTGTATCCTATATTCGGGAGCACACTAGGCAGATAAGCTATTGGGTAAATTTATGTGGTTACACAAAAAAATGTTTTGATCACAAAGGCGTGGAAATTCACTGGTCAACCAGTGGTTAATAAGGTTCTTGTGTGAATTTGTGCCATTGCATCTTTGTACTTTGTGAACTCAAATATTCTCTAGTTTTATTTGAATATTTGGGGGTAGATTTACTAAAACTTCTAGAAAGGAAAAGGGAAGTGTTATACTGTATGTGTGTGTAAATTATATAAAATATATATATATATATATATATATATATATATATATATATATATATATATATATATATATATATATTTTTTTTTTTTTTCCAAGAGATTGTTCCAATTTCCCTCTTTTTGTGGACACACACGGCCCAAGCAGTGACTGACAGGATTACAGTTTAGTTGATGTGTGCATACAACAGTGACCATCTGCTGAAAAGAGTTTTGTGTATGTTCAAAAATGATCTGATCAATTTCAAGATGATCATTCTTGGTCATTGCACCAGGGATATCAGGTTGGCAATCTTGCCAGTCGCTCTGCTGTATGTGTGGCCACCATAAGTTATACAGTGGCTTCTTCTATACTGTTATCAAAATGAAATAGAGCCCCCTCATCTTACATTTGACGTCCGTATAGTTCTACAGTCATAGTCAGGTTTAAGGGGAACATAAGATCCCCGGGCTGCTCCCATATGCAGTGATAAGAGTTGAAAATCATGACAAAAAATGTTTTATTAATGCAACATTTTTTTATGCTTCTTTTCTGGTAACTCTAACTGTACCATTTTCATGCTTGATAAATAGACTCCCCAAAAGTGGGCTATGGACAGCATTAACACCATTTGTACATAGAGCGAAGCAAAAACAGGCTCTTTCTTTATTTCTCCAGAAAAAGGGCTCTTCGCCCATTGATAAATCATCCCTGTGTTATATACTATAAACCACCTTTTAAGGATGGGCCAGTGCTGTGTGCTTGCCTCCCAGGCTAACATTTGCCAGCCAGGCCCTGCATAGAGTATTCCTATTTCTGTAAGTAGTTTAACTGCAGAATAGTCACACTCCCCTAATAGAAACACTATGACTAAGACAAGGTCACACTGCCCTTCCTATCAGTGTTCTGTGAATATAAAGACTTATGTAATAACACCATGCCCTCTAAAACTAACTCTTTTCTTTGTTCCAGTATGAGCAACTCAACTAAAACATAGATATACTTTGTGAAAAGATTTACTGTCCACCACAGAAATTACTATAACCCAGAGCTGGATGAACAATATCTCTCCCTGTAAATAATTTTAGCTTTGTAAATACAGAGTAAACCTAGTAATTGTGTTCAGTTTTGGGATTGGTTCATTGCACCACGCTGTGCAAGCACCTTATCATTAAATGAATAAATCATTCAAACAATCACATCGAAACACAAACAACCAAAGTAGGCTGAAAGCTGTTTGCATAAGACTTAAAGGATATTTTTGAAATAGGCTGATGCCCAAGTACAGTAAATGGTAATTTACCAATAAACATAACTACTTTTGCATGGGTAGTAATCAATATAGCTAAAGCATATGCTGCAGAAAAAAACAAAAATGATTTTAAAGTTGTTACTTTGTTCCTTTACAAACCCTGGTATAATATAAACTGAAATATGCTATCCAAATCTGTCAATAAAAATATTACTTATCTTGTTGTTATGGATTGAAAGAAACATTCAGGGCCTGAGTCATTAACGTGAGCAAAGCAAAAAAAGGAATAATTTGCACCTTGGCAAAACCATGTTGCATTGGAGGGGGAGGTAAATTTAAAATGTGGAGACAGATTTCTAGTAAGGATAGGACATGTCCTAGATCAACTTTAAATTTCGATGTATAAATAAAGCTATCAAGTATTTGTGTGCTACATTAAAAAAGCAGCCAGTATTTTCTTTACATACAAAATAATAAACTAATTTGCACCCCTTGCATTGTAACATGGTTTGTCCAGGATCAGATCTACTCCTTGTTTTGCCTTGCAATGACTCAGGCCCTTAGAATTTTCTTTAGGTGTAAACCCAACAAAACGTTGTAATTTTATATCTTGGAAAATCCATGTTGAGTCTACAGGTGGCCAAATTTAAAATATGGAAGGCAACACAAAAGTTAAGGAATGCAGATCTAGAATATATTGTAGGCATGTCCGAGCTTAACTTTACATTGCAGTGTAAAAATAAATTCATCCAGTATTTACTCCTCAGTATGTGTGTGTGCTATATTCAAAATAGAAGGGTTGGAAAGAATGTTTTTCTATATTAACCTATGACTTAGCCATATCAGGGTCCAGCAAATCATTAGGTTGGGTTATGATTCCTAGTAAACTCAGCAAGCAGCCACGGAAGTATAATACAAATGTCTTTATTCCAGCAAAATATATAAGCAAGGATTCAGTTCCAGGAACATGCAGATTTTCATAAACAGGTATAATGAACAGGTATGGCAGGAAGGTACACAGAAATAACTGGTTCCACAGAATACTAATATAGTTTGAATTCAGGGATAATAAGGGTGAGTTACCCAATTCCAGGATGCAAAAGTTTAGTCCAGGAAGCAAACAGAGTCCAGGCAAAGTAAATGTCACAAGCAAACTTGCATAGTCCAGTAATCAGGCCAAGGTCTAAGGTAACGAGAGGTCCAGCAGTATCCAGTATCCAGGAAAGGTTCGGGGTCATGAGCAGACAAGCATAAATGGTAAACAGGCCAAGGTCACAACGGGAGATCAAATATCAGCAGAATAAAACAGAAACAGGGTGCACACAAGCAGCAGCCAGGTATACAAGGATGAACTGCTCAGAGCACAGCTTGAGGCAGGTACTTAAAGCAGTGCAACAGGTGCAGTTCTAATCAGGCATAATGCAAGGTAATTAACTCCTTTAGGCATGTAGAAAAGTTCAGGAACAGAACAGCAGCACCTCTGGTGGTATAAGGTACTGCTGCTAGATACAAATAACAGGCAGAGTTGTAACAGTTGGTCCAGTAAACTTGCAACCCCCCAATTCTAGTTTGGGGGTGGTCAGGCCGACTTTCAACTTAGATGTAGCCAGTTTTTCTTTCGCCACTCTAGGGCACTTACCCCTCCATATAAAGTTCTCAATGGTATTAAGGTCTGGTAAGTTTCCTGGTCATTGACCCAAAATTTAGATGTTTTGATCCCCGAGCCACTTAGCTATCAATTTTGCCTTATGGCAAGGTGCTCCATCATGCTGGAAAAGACATTGTTCGCCACTAATCTGTTCTTGGATGTTTGGGAGAAGTTTCTCTTGGAGGATGTTTTGGTACCATTTTTTATCCAGGGCTCTCCCTTGACTGAGAAGCAAACCCACACATGAATGGTCTCAGGATGCTTTACTGTTGGCATGACTCAGGACTACTGGTAGCGCTCACCTTTCCTTCTCTGGACAAGCGTTTTTCCAGATGCCCCAAACAATCTGAAAGGGGATTCATCAGAGAAAATGACTTTACCCCAGTCCTCAGCAGTCCAATCCCTATACCTTTTGCAGAATATCAGTCTGTACCTGATGTTTTTCCTGGAGAGACGTGGCTTCTTTGCTGGCCTTATTGACACCAGGCCATCCTCCAAAAGTCTTTGCCTCACTGTACGTGCAAGTGCACTCACGCCTGCCTGCTGCCAATCCTGAGCAAGCTCTGCACTGATGGTATCTGATCCTGCGGCTGAATCAACTTAAGGTGCTTGCTGGACATTCTTGGGTGCCCTGAAGAATTCTTCACATTTCTTGATGAGCCGATAAACGGTTGGTTTAGGTGCAATCTTACTATCAGCAATATCTTTCCCTGTGGAAACCTTTTGTGTAAAGCAATGATGACTGCATGTGTTTCCTTGCAGATAACCATGGTTAACAGAGGAAGAACAATGATTTCAAGCACCACCCTCAATTTAAAGCTTCCAGTCTGTTATTCTAACTAAATCAGCATGACAGAGCGATCTCCAGCCTTATCCTTGTCAATACTCTCACCTGTGTTAATGAGAGAATCACTGACCTGATGTGAGCTGGTCCTTTTGCGGCAGAGCTGAAATGCAGTGGAAATCTTGTTTTGGGGATAAAGTTCATTGTAATGGCAAAGAGGGACTTTGAAATAAATTGCAATTCATCTGATCACTCTTCATGACATTCTGAAGTATATGCAAATTGCCATCATAAAAACTGCGTCAGCAGACTTTGTGAAAAAAATTATTTGTGTCATTCTCAAAACTTTTGGCCATGACTGTATATAAGGGGTAACAGGGGACACCCTTGTCTCGTACCATTGGATATGTTAAAATGGGAGGATAGAACACCATTACTAAAGATGCCCTCTGGAGGCCCTGCATACAAGGTAAAGACGGCTTTCAGAAATGAGTCAGTAGAATCAAACTTGGAGAGAAATGCAGACAGTGGAGCCTGTCAAAAGCCTTCTCTGCATCCAGAGAATGAAGTAATGGGGCTGAAGAGTGAAAAAAATTATGTTTAGCTATATAAAGAACCCTTGAGACATTATCTTGGGCCTGTTTACCCTGCACAAACCTTTCTTGATCAAGCTTTAACAGTTGGGGAATGATTGGATTCAACCTGATAGCAATAATTTTTGTGAACATTTTGATATCATAATTTAGCAAAGCAATGGGGCGATAATTTTGACAAGTAGTATGGTCTTTACCTGGTTTAGGAATGGTTATGATTTGAGCTTCCAACATTTCTTTGGGGAATGTTGAGGCGGTAGTGACATGATTAAACAGAGTGAGGCATTAATTCTGACTGAAAAGCAAGTAAAGAGTTATTAGTTAAGCCATAAGATCCTGAATCTTTATCTTTCTTTTTCTCCCAGAGAGGACAAGTCCGGGGTAGGGAGTGAGGGGAAAGGTCCCAGAACCATTATATAGTCTCTGCCATTGGTTGTTTAATGGAGATAATAGTATGCAGATTGTATAGCTTTTCATAGTAGGAGGCAAATCTATTTGCAATATCCAAGGGATTGAAGAGGCGAAACTACCTGCTGTCTGTAAGGTGTTTCATATTATTAATAGCATTTTTCCCTCTTAATTTATGAAATAACCGACTAGCTCAATTACATAGAGTTTAGAATTTTTGTTGGATACTTGCAACTCATTGCATTGCCGCATTCTCAGATATCAATAAAATTGGTTGTTATTTATTGCGAATTTCCATAAATTCTGCTTTAGTTTGAGAGTTGCAGGGATTTTTATGCTGGACTTCTAAGTTCACTATTTGGACAAAGACTTCTGTAGCTCCATGGTATGAGATCTAAGTCTGTAAGAGGCTTGGATTGCTACTCCTCTTATAACAATACTATATGTAGTATGCTGTAGTAACTGTCCCTTGCGCTTGTCAGCACACAAAACAGGGCTGTAGTCATGGCCGTATCTGCTGGTTCTGGGCATGCGCAAAGTGACTTTGCGTTTGATACGCTCAATTCAGTACATACGTGCCTTGATGAATCAGGCCCAATGTATGTGTAGATAATCGGTTGTGTCACCAATGTAGTTGGAGAAATGCATCCATCCATGAGAGTGAATGAAAACCTAAATAAAAAATTGTCAAGAACAGTTCATGGCTCTGAATACAGATTGCCTTGTTAATTTACATGATTGAAAAGCGTCCAATGCAAATAACCCTAAACCGCTTTCTACTTGTATCTTAGAAAAGGACATCTTTTTTCAGGTACACCTATTTTTAGGAGAAGCTCTAAAGCATGTGCTACTTGAGCTGACCACTTGCACGCAAGGGGCTGTTTGCATCTGTTAAGATTTGTGTCAGTTGGAAAGAAAGACTTTACATATGACTCTCTTTGTCCACATATAAGTAGTTAAGTGGACAGTCGATACAATGGCATTTTCTAGGGAACAAATGACTTTTGTTTAACCTCCTGGTACAAGTGAGGAATTGGTGTTCAGGAGAAATGGAATCGAGATGGAATTTTATAGCGTGGACATACTACCTCAACTACGGACAGCAATATCAGTAGACATTTAACAGATGATGATAGACCAAGGCCATAATGTTAAATAGTGCAAGATGGAGTTGCTTTTGGATTTCTACCCACTCACCCACCCATTTGTTAAAAAGAACATGCACATAGTTTAACAAACCAAGCACTTCAGCAACAAGGACTGCCACTTTGGTGGTTGAAGCGCTTGATTTGTTTGGGACCCTACAAAAGCCAACATTTTGGTTGTTGGTTGTTGAACTGGAGACTAGATAAGGATTTTAAAAATTTACTAATGAAATTTGGCTAACAGTTTTCATCTTCCTCAATGGTGACAATGTTATCACTCTCATCAACATCCTTATCATAGATGTCAAGGTCAATTACATTGTCATTTTAGCTCAGGAACTTGAATTATTAAACATTTTAACACAGTTTCTTTGGGTCCCCGAGCAGCTGAAGAGTTGGCCACCCAGAGAAAATTTAAGCTGCTTGGTGTCATTGCTCCACATTTGAGGCAAGAATGACTGGGGGAGAGCTGTGGAAGTGTTTGGATGTGTTTTATCATGGACTGCATCCAGTCCACTCCACACAGCTGGGTTACTTCTCAGAAGGATTTGTTGGTCCACCTAACCCCAGCCAAGCCAGCCCCTGTTCTCTCAAGATAAAACCTAACTCCTTCAACAACTGCAAGGCCACCATCTCCTTAGTTTGGGCCAGTGGTTAGGAGATTGTACCCAAGCAGCCAGGTAAGTAGTGAGTGAATGAAAAACAATGCTTTGGTATCCCCACCATGTGCTTGATTTGGTATACCAGCTGACCCATTTCAATTGGTCATAGAGGAGCTGAAGATTTGGCACTCATAGAAAACTCAAGTTGCTCGGTCTCACTGCTCCACATTTGATACAAGACTGACTAGGGAGGGGCTGCAGAAGTGGTAAAGACTGCTCTTACTGTTTCATTGTGGGCTGCAGCCAGTCCACTCCACACTTGAGGGACAGGCATACATCAGTTGTGATCCTCCACAGAAGGACTTTTTGGCTATGGTGGCTGTTCTGTGCGAGTCATACTTGATTATGGCCACATTTTTATGATCTGATGTAGGCATACTAGATTCATTACATCTATATTTTACAAAAGAAGATACTTATTACACAATATGTAGTCTTTTTACCAGTACTGTTTACCCACATATCTGTAGTTAAGAGAATATTCAGTACAATGGCATTTTTTAGGTACTGAATTACTTTTTTAAGCTACCGGTACAGCTGAGGAACTGCTTGCTGTTCAGGATAAATGGAATCTTCATCATCAGCTATTTCTATAGCGCCACTAATTACGCAGGGCTGTGCAGAGAACACACTCACATCAGTCCCTGCCCCATTGGAGATTACAGTCTAAATTCCTTAACATATATACACACACACACACAGACTTGGGTCAATTTGATAACAGCCATTTAACCTACCAGTATGTTTTTGGAGTCTGGGAGGAAACCAGAGCACCGGGAGGAAACCCACACAAACACAGGGAAAACATACAAACTCCATATAGGTCGGCAATTGAACTAATGACCCCAGTGCTGTGAGGCAGAAGTGCTAACCACTAAGCCACCGTGATTGAATTTGGTTGTGTGGACATATGACCTCAGCTAATCTGCTAAAACTTGATGCATTGATGGCAGAAATTGGACACCCACCCAATGCTAACATAACTGTCATGGCTTTAGTGATCAGCTGTGCAACAGATGATGGCTGTCCTACTTGGTTCCTCTTGCAAACACTTGCTTCACAGACAATTGTTGTTTATAATTGCTTACTCTTTTTTTGTTCCCTTCTGTATAGAAGTATCACCCCCAGCAGCTATAGCGCTCAAAGAAGCCTCTTGTGAATCATGAATTGGAAAATTTGATGTTGGACTATGTACTAATAATTATGAGGTTGATGATGAAGTTGTAGACTGAGAATTGCATGAGGTGTCGGTCCATTTGGCTGCTAGCTGATACTAGGCTGTTTGCTGCTATACACAATTCTGAACTAACAAATTTTGTGTGCAAAGCATGGTACAATCCCTATGAAACATAGTGGCAGAGCACTGGCTGAGAGGATGGTTTTTTTAGACATGTAGATAGACGAAGGTGGGCTGCACCCAGAATAAAAATGTCATTGCCCTCATCGTCATTCTCATCACTGATGTTAACATCATCACACAATATTGGTTCATTTTTACTGGAATCTAGCATTACAGATTCTCTTTGAAATTGGTGGCAAGAACAGTATTCCTCATAAAATTTGTAGTTCATTTTGATCAGTTTTTCTACATTTTTGGGATGTAGTCTCCTCAGATGATCACTCACAACGTTCCCGGCTGTGCTAAACACTCTTTCCAAGTACACACTGGAGGGTGAACAGCTTAAGTACAACATAGCTAGTTTCTACATATTGATCTAAATTGCCCTTTCTACTCCTAGAATTGAAAAGGACAGTCTAAGGTGTTAATTTATATTTTATCATTAAAGTTATCCCACATTTTACTAATGCAAGGTGTATGAGATTGAGATATGGTAGAGGTGTCAATATATTTGGGCATTTCTTTAAAGCCTGACCAGATGTCATATCCTTTCACATTGTGCTGTGGTGACTCAACATCAGAGTGACTCTTAGCAAAGAGTAGTTTTTTTCGGTCACTATCATTTTTAGTAGAAGCTGGAACAGGGGACTTGTCGTGCTACTTGAGCCGACAGATTGTTCACAAGGAGCTGTTTGCATCTGTGTAGATTTGTGTCAGTGGAAATAAAGACATTACATATGACCTAGAATCAAGCATGGTTGCCAAAATCTAGTGATCCAGTTTCAAGAAGATGCATATCTTTGGGTCCTGGCGAAGTGAATAAAGGACGTGATATACAAGACCTACATATGTTGCAAAATTGTCAAGTTTCATCTCCTCCTTCAACATCTCCTGCTGGTTTACCAGTAGTTTGATTAGGGGTCTGACTTGAAGTGAGTTTAAACACTGCCAGACTTAGTCATTTGTTAAAATTTCAAATGGTTTCAGTAGTTTGCAGAAAGCAGTAATGATTCTCCAGTGTGCTGGAGTAAGGTAACATGTCCCCCCTCTCTCATGGCTTCATATGTAGCTCTTGATGGCTTGTTGCTGCATAGAATGTGTTGCATAGTACCTGTTGCTAGCTCCTGCTTCAGTTGGTGGCATTGCTGATGATATTTTTTTTGCAGCCGCTGTAATGTTCTACATGCATTCGCTGAATGTTGAAGATGCCCAGAAATGTTACGGGCAACAAACAGCATTTCCTGCAGCAACCTCTCATATTTTAATAAAATCTGCACCACCAAGTTTATTGTGTGTGTAAAGCATACTACGTATTGAAATTCACCCAGTCGAAATGTACACACAATGTTTGCTCTATTATCAGAAATGAGGAATCCTGAGGAGAGTATTTGCGGGGTAAGCCATTTTGTTATGACATTCCTGAGTTTTTACAAAATATTGACATTGATATGTTTCTTTGTGAAACCAGCAACACAACAGTAACTTGCTTGTGAATGGCATGGCATTGAGTGCTTACACTACTATGCTGAAAGGATAGATGAAGGATTGTGAAGCTGACTGCGCTACTTCTGCTGAAGGCAATACACCTACCCAGCGTGCTGTTACGGTCATGTAGTCTTTTGTTTGACCAGTAACGCATGACCACATATCTGTAGGTAAGTGGACAGTCGATACAGTGGCATTTTCTAGGAATACTAAATTATATGATATATACATACTTGCCAACTCTCCCTGAATATCAGGGAGACTCCCTGAAATAGGGATGATCTCCCTCATTCCCTGAAGAGTCTGGCATTCTCCAGTACAAGACGTGGTTGGCTTAGCCATCTGTGGCATGATGACAGTTCAGAAATTGTGTCCTATGTCCATGTATTGATGCCTATGGAGGTGGCCATTTTCATGGAGACCAAGATTTAATCAATTTAATCAAAGACTGACAGGTAAGACAATACAACTTCAGTAATGGAGACAGAAATGTAAAACACACTTCAGTCTCTAGAGATTCATTAGCTGCTTTTCTTTAACGCATAGTTGCCTACTCTCCCGGAATGTCCAGGAGACTCCCACATTTCTGGGAGACCTCCTGGGCTCCCTGGAGAGCAGGGCAACCTACCGGTTCTCGCCCCAGCAATAGATAACTGGGGGGTGGGGGGCTTAATGACGCAAATATTGCATCATCTTAGCCCCTGCTGTAATTGGCTAAAATTGTTACAATCATTTAGGGGGCTGGGCCAAAATTATGCGATTTGTCAAGCCCCGTCCCCGCACACCCACCACCCAGGATCTCCCTGAAGCCAGCGAGGAAAAATTGGCAAGTATGGATATATACTATAACAGACCAGATCGCAAGTTGACTAAAAAGAGACCTAAACTAAATAATTATAAATAGTTTTGTGTAAAAATTGGCATAAAAGAACAAACAGAGATACAATAAAATGAAAATAAGTTTAAATATTGTAACATATCTCCTATCTTGAAATTACATCATAATTTTATTTTATCATGAAGCAATTTTGAAATCTCTACTAACAATCCAGAAATTCCATGAATGTGCAGCGCCAGTTGTATTGCTATTCTGTGATATATTGACAATACCTGTAAATCACACCATAAAATGACACAACTGTGTGACATGTAAGCAAATGATACACAGCATTTTTTTTAATCATAGTGAGCCCATGCCACTGGGGGGTACCTTTCCAATAACACCTGATGCCCTTATTTAAGAAGGAGCGACCCACATTTATCAAAGATCCTCCTGCTAACCTGTGACATACAGCTCCATAACAGAATAATTGGCATTATACTAAACAAAGTAGGTAGGAGTGCAGCAGAAATGTTTGGCTCACACATAGCATCGAAGTAAACCCTCTGTTCTTAACCACTAATAAACCTACTAGATTTTTCTAAACCCTCCCATTACCATCACCATCTCTAATCTCTACCTTCCGTATACCTTAACCTATTACCGAACACTTACTCGTAGCTCCAATCATGTCTGCCTTTTACTAATTTTCATTTGTTCCAGGGGGTTCTTTATTTTTATTTTTTTTTAAACTGTGTTAAAAATGTTACTGAGAGGAGACTGTGTAACAAAAAGCATAGACCATACTGCTATGCAATGACAACCATTCTAGGTCATTAATTCTGTATTACCCCTAACAGTTCAGTCTCAGCCTGCCGGAGATCTGGAATTCCCATCTGTGTATTTTAAACTTAGATTTTCCTAACAGGCATGGACTGTAAATCATTTAAAGAGTTCACATGCTTGGTTCGGATGGTGACAAATGTGCAAGGAAGAATCTCTGATGTAAATGAGCTCTGACATTCTAACAGCACCAAAGAGATTTTATATGCTCCAATTTAATATGAAACTAAATGTTAAAATGTCTATTACACTGTGTCTGAGAAGCACTTTGCTCATGGTTCGTCCTTGAAAAAATGTTAATGAATAAAATAAATAAAATTAAAGTTGATCCACATAACAATCCTTTTCCTTAATCATGACTGAAGGCAATGTTCAAATAGTCCTTAGGGAAAGGAATAGAATGCAGTTCATAGTCACTGTCTATTCACTAACACTTGAACAGAGAAAAGTATTTCTATCACATAAAAACATTGCAGATGTTCACTCTGATGTAGGTTCATGGCTCAAACACACGGTATATTTAATTTCCTTTCCAATTCAAAATTTAACAGACACTTCCTACCAGGGCACAATCTGTGTGGAAGTTTGTATGTTAGATTAATTGACTGCTATCAAAAATTGACCCTAGTCTCTCTATCTCTCTCTCTCTCTGTCTGTGTTTGTATGTTAGGGAATTTAGACTGTAATCTCCAATGGGGCAGGGACTGATGTGAATGAGTTCTCTGTACAGTGCTGCGGAATCAGTGGCGCTATATAAATAAATAGTGATGATGATGATAATCCCAGTGCTTGCATGGGTTTTCTCTGGGTGTTCCAGTTTCCTCCCACAGTCCAAAAACACAACTGTAGGTTAACTGGCTTTGCATTGTTGGGAATTTAAATTGTAAGCTCCAAAGGGACATGAAGTGATGTAAACTAGTCAATATTCTCTGGAAAGCACTGCATAATATTGTGGTGCTATATAAATAAATAATAATAATAATGAGTAGACATTACTAATGGTAAGTAGACATTATTGATAATGAGTAGGTATTACTAATAAGTAATGGGGGCAATACGGTGGCTTAGTGGTTAGCACTTCTGCCTCACAGCACTGGGGTCATGGAGTTCGATTTGACATGATACAATATAAAAGTAAATAATAAGTGTGCACAAAACACTAGAACAGTCAAAACTGTAAAATAAAATCAAAATTCCAGAAAAATTATATAACCCCATAGCCAGCACTTTATACAGCTTTGTATCCAGCGTCTAAGAAAAAGAATGTAGACTTCATAGCCCCATGCTCTTTGTATATAACCCCAATACCCACCACATATATCCCTAATTTCTATTATACACAGCCTCATATCCATCTATAGCACTCACCTACAAAATGCAGTCTTCTCTAAAAAGTAGACTTATGTATAATTGATTTTGTGCATAGGCTTATAGGCTATTGCTATTACAAAATCCAAAAGTTCTCAAGTATGTTTTGTTTCGGATTTTTAATACCCTATTTCCCAAAAATGACGCATCTACTTTGTATTTAGGTCATGTTTAATTAATGGGAAAAAAATATTTTTGTGGCAAAATTGCCTACATGCCTGGGTCATCTATTGCAATATGTTGAATTGTTAAGAAAGTCCCTAGTTTGTTTGCATTATTTTTAAAGATGTTAAAAAATAATTTTACTTCCAAATATTTATTTTATTTTTGTTCAAATTACATTGTTTCATTGTTCATACACTTTATGGTATTATTCAAGTGAAGTGAATGGATTATTATTAAACAGTATGATCAATGTGAGGTATTGGTGGTGCAGTGAGCGTACACTATACATTTACCTAATAAAGTGTTAATAGCGAAAGTGAAAATGTGTTTATTTGTTACAAATGAGGCTGTCACATAATACTGCAAATGGCCAATACACAGACAAACAATACATACACACAGAATAAGGTAACAATTGTGTGCAAAATAAACCCAAACAGTTAATAATGGGGATGTGGCAATACACCATAAACATGGAGTGTTAACGTAACATTGCTGTATTCATGTAGAATACTATGTAAGGATTACTAGCAGTGCTAATTCAGGAATACCACATACACTGCACTCTGTGTTTGCAAACAAGTGTACTTTGCACTATACACACATGTACATTCAGGGTTGAAGTATATCTGATATATATCCTGGCACAGTGGCAGGACATATAGTAATATATATATTATAGTAATATATTATATACGGCACTAGTAATATATTATATTACTAGTGCCGTGCTAGGCACAGCTTGCGATGTGTATACCTCAACATATGGGCAGAAATGCATTATATTTACATGCAGCTAATTTTTACGCATATTTCAACTCAGCCTCAGGCCAATATTTTAATTTCTTTACAGATGATCCAAGTGGCCTTGGATTTGCTCTGCGATACAACTATCCAGGGTATTAGATTAGCCTCAAGATCAAAGACATGTTTAATGGAAGGTTATTTTTTACAAGGGGTAAACAAATATTGACAACTCACTGTCCTGTCATCATTCTTCAGCATCATGTGTTTTTATCTGAAGACAGAGTCAGCATCATTATTTTACATTCTAGACAAAATTATGGGGCTTTTAGTTGGGTTATAAACAAAAAAAACTTCCCAGCAAAACCAAGTAATTTCTGAAGTTCTTGATCAACTCATAAGATATGTTAACACTAGAGATGGGCGGGCTCGGTTCCCCGAGATCCGAATCCTACTGAATTTAGGGTATCTGAGTACCGAGCCGAGGTACTCTTCCGCCCGTTCGGTTTTGAAATCGAGGCAAAACGTCATTGTGACGTATTCGTTTTTCTGAGCTCGGATCTCGCGAGATTTGAAAAGCATAAATACCCGCCTCCACAGCAATCCATCGCCATTTGACAGAGGGAGAGAGCAGGGTTAGGTCACACTGGCTATATCAGCGCAGGGACAGTGATTGATTGTATTCAATACCATTGAAAGCTTAATACAGCAGTAAGAGGAGAAGAGAGAGGGGTTTTTGTTCAGTTTCTGGCACTTCAAGTGCTGTTGGGGTGTCCCCCATTCTTTTGCAGAAATTTATCTGACTGTGAAAAAAGTCCTATTTTGCTGCAGTGTCAATAAAATATATTTAGCACTCCCATTTGCTGTTGGGGTGTCCCCCATTATTTGGCAGAAATTTATCTGGCTGTTAAAAAACTACTATTTTGCAGCACTGTAAAAACAATATATTTAGCACTTCCATTTGCTTTTGAGGTGTCCCCCATTCTTTTGCAGAAATTTATCTGGCTGTCAAAAAAGTCCTATTTTGCAGCAGTGTCAAAAACAATTTGTAGCACTACAAGTGCTTTGGGCTCAGAATGGATTCAAAGCAGTCCCCATATGAGCAAAATGAGCAAGCAGGTTCTGTCACCAGTCCTGATGGTAGTGTTCCCAGTACGTCATCTGGGAAAGGCGATGTCAAACTACACCGTCTTTTGAAATCAGGAAAGAAAACATACACGCAAAAAAAATTAACCGTGTTGAAGCGAAAAAGAAGTGTAACTGAGGAAAAGTTAACTGCCGATAAAAAACAAAATTGCCAACATGCCATTCTACACACGCAGAGGCAAAGAGAGAATGAGGCCTTCGCCTTTCTCTATTAGTGGCAGATCCAAAAATGTTACCGAGCCTACAAGTGGTGCACAACTACTGTTACGCATCAAAGCCGAGCTGCAAGATAACAGTAACGCATTAGAGGATAATATTTGCTCTGAATCAGAAATGACACCAATCCCTGTGGAGAGTCCATCCAACAGTGGTATGTCTAATCGTGAGCATTCTGTTAATGTACCCATAAAGAGGGGCCCTTTCAGCAGTTCTGCTGATGTGTGCCTGAACAGCCCGAGTGTAGCCGGTGATACACAAATTGAGGATGCCACTTTGGAAATAGAAGAGGATGAGGGGGAGATTTGTGAAGGCGACGAGGACGCTAATGAGGATGTTGATGAGGATGAGGTTGTAAGTCCTGCACCAGTGGCAGCAGTTCTGGCACGTGACAAGAAAAAGGCCATTGTCATGCCTGGCCATAAAACAAAAAAATCCACTTCATATGTGTGGAATTATTTCTACCCAAATCCAGACAACAATTGTATAGCCATTTGTAGTGTATGTCAAGCCACAGTCAGTCGAGGAAGGGACCTTAACATCTCGGAACCTCGTCTATGTTACGCCATTTAACTAGAGTTCATGGCAAAGTGTTGGGAAAAGCTTAAAGTTCTTCCAAAAAGAATACCAGCACTCCATCATCAGCTAGGACCCTCCGGTCACCGACATCCCGACGGCTACAAAATACACCCACCACATCATCCTCATCAATATCCTCAGTAGCGCTTTTAGTTAGCCCTGCATCCCACTTATTAAGGCTGGATGACTCCTGCACTCTAATTGATTCCTCTGAAGAAAGCGTTAGTCCCACTGCTGCTGCTGTTGCTGCTGTTGGGGGTGAATCGTCAGCCCAGAGGCAGGTCAAGAAAATGAGCAGTCCTACATTTCAGCAATTAACTGTGAAACAATCATTTGCTAGGGTAAGAAAAAATGACAGCAGTCACCCAATCGCCAAGCGAATCACAGACGCCATAGCTGCCAAGTTAGTGTTAGATCTGCATCCAATCTCCACAATAAACGCAGCTGGTTTTTCACAGTTAATTGAGGTTTTGTGTCCGCATTACAGAATTCCTTCGCGACATCATTTTTCCCGTAAAGCAATTCCACAACTATACCAAAAAGTGTGTAAAAATGTAGAGATTGCGCTGAAAAATGCCATTCTGCCCACTGTCCACTTAACCACAGATATGTGGACAAGTGGAAGTCGTCAAACCAAAGACTATATGACTGTGACAGCCCATTGGGTTGGTCATTCACCTTCACCAGCAGGAACAGCAGCAGCATGTACACCACTACGTAACATTTGTCACAGGCAGGCCACTCTTTGTATCACCGGCTTTACTAACAGGCATACAGCTGAGAATTTGTTCCGCAAACTAAGAGATGTGATTGATACATGGCTTATACCACTTGGACTCTCCCCAGGATATGTCATTTCTGATAACGCCAACAATATAGTGCGAGCATTACAGCTGGGTGATTTCCAGCACATTCCCTGTTTTGCTCACACCATCAACTTGGTGGTGCAGAGCTTCCTACAAAATAACCGTTAGGTGCAGGAGATGCTTTCGGTGGCCCGTAAGATTTCATGCAATTTCAGGCACTCGGCCACAGCATGTAGGAGATTGCAGCAGCTCCAAGAGCAGTTTAACTTGCCCTGTCACCAACTTAAGCAACAGGTGGTAACTAGGTGGAATTCCATCCTGTACATGCTGCAGAGAATAGAGGAACAGCGCAAAGCCATCCAAGCGTATTGCACAAGCCATGACATTGGGAAAGGAGGGGGCATGTATTTCAGTCTTGCACAGTGGGGAATCCTTTCAGTGTTGTGCAAGGTGCTGAAACCATTTGAAGTTGTCATGTGTGAAGTGAGTGTAGATTCTGCTAGTTTGAGCCAAGTCATTCCTTAAATTAGACTATTGGAAAAGCAACTTGAGAAACTGAGGGAGGAGATGAAAACAAGCAAATCCGCAAAATATGTTGGCCTTGTCGATCAAGTTCTTAATTCGCTTCACAATGATCCTCGAGTTATTAAGATCTTGAGCTCGGATCAGTACGTTTTGGGCACTGTGCTTGATCCAGGGTTTAAGACCTACATTGAGTCTTTGCTTCAAAATGAACGAGATGTGAACTTTTGCAAGGAGCTATTGCTCAGCAAGTTGTCTGCTGAACTGGGCCTTGGCTTGACGACATGTCCTCTTTCAGTTTCTCAAGCAGCTGCTGCTCGTAAAAAATTGAATTTTCCCAAAAAAAGCAGGGAGGACGCAGAGGGCAGACCAGAACAGTTTAACATCTGGGCTGGTTTGAAGGATTTTTCCAAAAAATGTGTGACCTTGCCCATAACTCCATCCAATATGAGTATTAACATGCAAAGGATGGTGGAGGATTACTTTCAAGAGGTAATTTATATGGAAATGTCAGACAGTCCCTTTCCTTACTGGGAAGAAAAGCAGGCCATTTGGAAACCCATGTACAAACTTGCTTTGCAATACTTAAGCTGCCCACCCTCCAGTGTGTACTCTGAACGAGTGTTCAGCACAGCAGGGAACTTAGTCAGTGATCGCCGTAGAAGGTTACTTCCCAAAAATGTGGAGAAAATGATGTTTATAAAAATGAACTACATCTTCCACGAGGAAGGCTTTCACCATCCAACACATCCAAGCACTGACTGTTCTCTAATGGCGGATTTAAGCAGCGATGAATTGATAGTCTGTGATGATGATGTACACACTGATGAGGGTGAGGATGAAGCTCCAGATGATGACGATAACATCTTTTTAAAACTTTCTATGTAATTGTAGGGTGCAATCTACCCCCAAAGAGGAAAGGGTCTTGGGGCATTTCCATATCACGTACCATCTTGAAAGGCTGCTGTTTGGGCAATTTCTCCTTAATGGTAGGGTGTCATAGACAGAGTGACCCCAAACTGTCTTTGTCCATTTCTCTTAATATTGTACAGTCTATAATGGCTGAATTTTTTTGTATTTTATACAAGTGGAGGGGGGCCTAGAGAGACAGAAACCAAACTGGCTTTCTCCATTTCAATCAATATTGTGCAGTCTACAACGGCTGAATTTTTTAGTATTTACAACAACTGGAGGGGGCCTAGAGAGACAGAAACCAAACTGCCTTAGTCCATTTCATTACATATTTAAGTATAAGTGTAGGGTGTAATATACATCCAAAGACGATGGCTGCATTGCCAATATTCACAGATGGAGAAGAAGACAATCTGGTTTGTGTGTAGAATTAATGAAGGCCTACCAGGAATTAAACTGTTTTTTGGATAATTTATTAGCTTTACAATTACATTACTTATCCTAGAAACAGGTGGAGCACTAAATTTGGTTATTTTAGGCACAAAAACATTGGTTTTTAATCACAATAGCAAAACAAAACCAAACAAAACCAAAACCAAAACACACAAGGGCGGTTTTGCAAAACCAAAGCACGAAGGTAATCCAGATCCAAAAACAAAAACAAAAACAAAACACGGGGGTCAGTGAGCATCTCTAGTTAACACTAACCCTAAGAGTCTTATCATGTTGGTTTCCCAGGTCAAGTCAAGGAATTGGTCCTGTTCAAGTAACAGAAAAAATAGTTACTACAGACTGTCATCATAGCAGCCAGAGTGCAAGAAGTCTAAAGCTATGCTTGCTGTTGAAAGAGGATTGCTTGCTTGCCTTGGAAACAATGTCAATCAGAATGAACTTAAGGATTGCTTCTCTCTCCGATTACTCTGATCTGCACAGTATTGAAGAAGATTCAGCAAGACCAAGAAAATTTTTATAGCCATCATCCTCTTTTTGCACAACAGGCTGTGGCTCTACCATATCATTCAGATAAGCCAAAAAGTTTTTTGTAATCCCCTTCCCCCACCAATACAGAACTTGGTGTTTGGTGCCTGTAAAAGGCGTTTTACAGGAAAAATTGCAGAGGCTTAGGCAGGTTGAAATTGACAGCGTGAGAGTTGTATGTGTTTGTGTGAGTGGGACCATGTTAATACATCCGACATTTCCTAAGCAATCCATATGCTATTGTATGCCCATAAAAGAAAACTTCAAGGTTTTCACATCACTAGGACCCAGTTTCCAGAAATGGTGCAACTTCTAAAACCATACATCAAATCTGCTGTATATAGGGAGGGCAATCCCCAACAACTCTTGCCAGAGCCCCTTCTATAAGTACCATGGCAGCATCATTGGCTAAGAGATATAAGGTGGCCACAGAGCACATCTGCAGGGCAGCTACTTGGAGTAATCATCTTGCAGCTGTAAAACATTACAAACTAGAGGCCTGTGCTTTAATTGAAGCATTTTTTTTACTGTGTGTGATTTCTGGGAATCAGAACACTCTAACTTTTGATATCCGATGAGCTGTGTTGCTGGGCAGCACATTCTTGTTTTTGTTTTTTTACAGAACCTACCTTTATGGTATCACAACTACAGACACAGCAATTCAAACGTGTTGGTGTTAGGTGAGCAGCTGAAATGCTACCATACCACAATGGTGATCTAAACATCTATTTTACATGTCTGGCTCAGTGCTGCATTGGAAGTTTTCCTTTGAGTAATTCAATTTTAAATCTGGTACTGTTTTGAACAATAGATGTTGGAAATGAGCCATTACAACCACATGCATATGAAGCTTTCTTCAACCTGGTAAAATGCCATATTTTTTAGGGATGAGCGCGCTCGGATTTCTGAAATCCGAGCCCACCCGAACGTTGCGGATCCGAGTCGGATCCGAGACAGATCCGGGTATTGGCGCCAAATTCAAAAGTGAAACTGAGGCTCTGACTCATAATCCCGTTGTCGGATCTCGCGATACTCGGATCCTATAAATTCCCCGCTAGTCGCCGCCATCTTCACTCGGGCATTGATCAGGGTAGAG
This sequence comes from Mixophyes fleayi, assembly GCF_038048845.1. Taxonomy (NCBI): domain Eukaryota; kingdom Metazoa; phylum Chordata; class Amphibia; order Anura; family Limnodynastidae; genus Mixophyes; species Mixophyes fleayi. Next base: position 124,185,846 of record NC_134404.1, on the reverse strand, counting down.
GGAGGGTGTGTTAGGTGGTCCTCTGTGCTGTTTAGTTCTGTGCTGTTTAGTTCTGTGCTGTTTAGTGCTGTGCTGTTTAGTGCTGTGCTGTGCTGTGCTGTGCTGTGTTCTGCAGTATCAGTCCAGTGGTGTTGTGTGCTGTGCTCTGTCCTTCTGAGGTCAGTGGTGCTGCTGGGTCCTGTGCTGTGTCCTGTTCAGTCCAGTGGTGCTGTGTCCTGTGCTCTGTGCTTCTAAGGGCATAGTTATTTCCCCAATATTCCCCTGTGTTTAAAAAAATAAAAAAAAGTTTTTTTTATAAAATACCAAAAACTACTTTAATATTTTTTAATTACCACAAAATTTTCACAACCAATCCTGCAGTATAAGCCCATTGGTACTGCAATATTACCAAGTTCACACATTCAGCAGTAAAAGTCCAGTGGTACTGCAATATTACAAAGTTTACACATTCTGCAGTATCAGTCCAGTGGTGCTGTGTCCTGTGCTCTGTCCTGCTGAGTTCCGTAGTGCTGCTGGGTCCTGTGCCGTGTCCTGTTCAGTCCAGTGGTGCTGTGTCCTGTGCTCTGTGCTTCTAAGGGCATAGTTATTTCCCCATTATTCCCAAGTTTGTAAAAAATAAAAAAAAAGTAAAAAAAAATAAAAAAATTAAAAAAAAAAAAAAATATATAATAATTATAACCAAATTTGCAAAACCAATCCAGCATTATAAGTCCATTGGTACTGCAATATTACCAAGTTCACACATTCAGCAGTAAAAGTCCAGTGGTACTGCAATATTACAAAGTTTACACATTCTGCAGTATCAGTCCAGTGGTGCTGTGTCCTGTGCTCTGTCCTGCTGAGTTCCGTAGTGCTGCTGGGTCCTGTGCCGTGTCCTGTTCAGTCCAGTGGTGCTGTGTCCTGTGCTCTGTGCTTCTAAGGGCATAGTTATTTCCCCATTATTCCCAAGTTTGTAAAAAATAAAAAAAAAGTAAAAAAAAATAAAAAATTAAAAAAAAAAAAAATATATATAATAATTATAACCAAATTTGCAAAACCAATCCAGCATTATAAGTCCATTGGTACTGCAATATTACCAAGTTCACACATTCAGCAGTAAAAGTCCAGTGGTACTGCAATATTACAAAGTTTACACATTCTGCAGTATCAGTCCAGTGGTGCTGTGTCCTGTGCTCTGTCCTGCTGAGTTCCGTAGTGCTGCTGGGTCCTGTGCCGTGTCCTGTTCAGTCCAGTGGTGCTGTGTCCTGTGCTCTGTGCTTCTAAGGGCATAGTTATTTCCCCATTATTCCCAAGTTTGTAAAAAATAAAAAAAAAGTAAAAAAAAATAAAAAATTTCAAAAAAAAAAAAAATATATAATAATTATAACCAAATTTGCAAAACCAATCCAGCATTATAAGTCCATTGGTACTGCAATATTACCAAGTTCACACATTCTGCAGTATCTTGTGCTACATATAATGGAGACCAAAAATTTGGAGGATAAAGTAGGGAAAGATCAAGACCCACTTCCTCCTAATGCTGAAGCTGCTGCCACTAGTCATGACATAGACGATGAAATGCCATCAACGTCGTCTTCCAAGCCCGATGCCCAATCTCGTAGTACCGGGCATGTAAAATCCAAAAAGCCCAAGTTAAGAAAAAGTAGCAAAAAGAGAAACTTAAAATCATCTGAGGAGAAACGTAAAGTTGCCAATATGCCATTTACGACACGGAGTGGCAAGGAACGGCTTAGGCCCTGGCCCGTGTTCATGACTAGTGGTTCAGCTTCACCCACGGATCTTAGCCCTCCTCCTCCTCCCCCCCCCTACAAAAAATTGAAGAGAGTTATGCTGTCAGCAACAAAACAGCAAACAACTCTGCCTTCTAAAGAGAAATTATCACAAATCCCCAAGGCGAGTCCAAGCGTGTTGGTGGTTGTCAAGCCTGACCTTCCCATCACTGTACGGGAAGAGGTGGCTCGGGAGGAGGCTATTGATGATGTAGCTGGCGCTGTGGAGGAACTTGATGATGAGGATGGTGATGTGGTTATTGTAAATGAGGCACCAGGGGGGGAAACAGCTGATGTCCATGGGATGAAAAAGCCCATCGTCATGCCTGGTCAGAAGACCAAAAAATGCACCTCTTCGGTCTGGAGTTATTTTTATCCAAATCCAGACAACCAATGTATGGCAATATGTAGCTTATGTAAAGCTCAAATAAGCAGGGGTAAGGATCTTGCCCACCTAGGAACATCCTCCCTTATACGTCACCTGAATAACCTTCATAGTTCAGTGGTTAGTTCAGGAACTGGGGCTAGGACCCTCATCGGTACAGGGACACCTAAATCCCGTGGTCCAGTTGGATACACACCAGCAACACCCTCCTCGTCAACTTCCTCCACAATCTCCATCAGATTCAGTCCTGCAGCCCAAGTCACCAGCCAGACTGAGTCCTCCTCAATACGGGATTCATCCGAGGAATCCTGCAGCGGTACGCCTACTACTGCCACTGCTGCTGTTGCTGCTGTTAGTCGGTCATCTTCCCAGAGGGGAAGTCGTAAGACCGCTAAGTCTTTCACCAAACAATTGACCGTCCAACAGTCGTTTGCCATGACCACCAAATACGATAGTAGTCACCCTATTGCAAAGCGTATAACTGCGGCTGTAACTGCAATGTTGGTGTTAGACGTGCGCCCGGTGTCCGCCATCAGTGGAGTGGGATTTAGAGGGTTGATGGAGGTATTGTGTCCCCGGTACCAAATCCCCTCGAGATTCCACTTCACTAGGCAGGCGATACCAAAAATGTACAGAGAAGTACGATCAAGTGTCCTCAGTGCTCTTAAAAATGCGGTTGTACCCACTGTCCACTTAACCACGGACATGTGGACAAGTGGTTCTGGGCAAACGAAGGACTATATGACTGTGACAGCCCACTGGGTAGATGCATCCCCTTCCGCAGCAACAGCAACAGCTGCATCAGTAGCAGCATCTACAAAATGGCTGCTCATGCAAAGGCAGGCAACATTGTGCATTACAGGCTTTAATAAGAGGCACAACGCTGCCAACATATTAGAGAAAATGAGGGAAATTATCTCCCAGTGGCTTACCCCACTTAGACTCTCATGGGGATTTGTGGTGTCAGACAATGCCAGTAACATTGTGCGGGCATTAAATATGGGCAATTTCCAGCACGTCCCATGTTTTGCCCACACCATTAATTTGGTGGTGCAGCATTACCTCAAGAGTGACAGGGGTGTGCAGGAGATGCTTGCGGTGGCCCGCAAAATTGCTGGACACTTTCGGCATTCAGCCAGTGCCTACCGCAGACTAGAGGCACATCAGAAAAGCTTGAACCTGCCCTGCCATCACCTCAAACAAGAGGTTGTGACGCGCTGGAACTCCACCCTCTATATGCTGCAGAGGATGGAGGAGCAGCAAAAGGCCATTCAGGCCTACACAGCCACCTACGACATAGGCAAAGGAGTGGGGATGCGCCTGAGTCAAGCGCAGTGGAGACTGATTTCCGTGTTGTGCAAGGTTCTGCAGCCATTTGAACTTGCCACACGAGAAGTCAGTTCCGACACTGCCAGCTTGAGTCAGGTCATTCCCCTGATCAGGCTGTTGCAGAAGCAGCTGGAGAAAGTGAGGGAGGAGCTGGTAAGCCATTGCGATTACAGCAAGCATGTAGCTCTTGTGGATGTAGCCCTTCGTACGCTTTGCCAGGATCCGAGGGTGGTCACTCTTTTAAAGTCAGAGGAATACATTCTGGCCACCGTGCTCGATCCTCGGTTTAAAGCGTATGTTGTGTCTCTGTTTCCGGCGGACACAAATCTACAGCGGTGCAAAGACCTGCTGGTCAGGAGATTGTCCTCTGAAGAGGACCGTGACATGCCAACAGCTCCACCCTCATTTTCTTCCACATCTATGGCTGCGAGGAAAAAGCTCAGTTTTCCCAAAAGAGGCACTGGCGGGGATGCTGATAACATCTGGTCCGGACTGAAGGACCTGCCAACCATTGCAGACATGTCTACTCTCGCTGCATTGGATGCTGTCACAATAGAAAAAATTGTGGATGATTACTTTGCTGACACCATCCAAGTAGACATGTCAGACAGTCCATATTGTTACTGGCAGGAAAAAAAGGCAGTTTGGAAGCCCCTGTACAAACTGGCTCTATTTTACCTGAGTTGTCCCCCCTCCAGTGTGTACTCGGAAAGAGTTTTTAGTGCAGCGGGGAACCTGGTCAGTGAGCGGCGAAGGAGGTTGCTTCCTCACAACGTTGAAAAAATGATGTTTATAAAAATGAATAATCAATTCCTCAATGAAGTACAGCACTGCCCTCCAGATACTACAGAGGGACCTGTGGTTGTGGAGTCCAGCGGGGACGAATTGATAATGTGTGATGAGGAGGAAGTAGACACTGTAGGGGGAGAGGAATCAGAGGTTGAGGATGAGGACGACATCTTGCCTCAGTAGAGCCTGTTTAGTCTGTACAGGGAGAGATGAATAGCTTTTTTGGTGTGGGGGCCCAAACAAACCAATCATTTCAGTCAAAGTTGTTTGGTAGGCCCTGTCGCTGAAATGATTGGTTTGTTAAAGTGTGCATGTCCTATTTCAACAGCAGACCTCTCAACTGCAGCTCATCCCTCCTCTGCGGGGATAATGTCTCCTGTGCTCTGACACGTCACTCTGTGTACTCTCAGCCTCAGGATCTGACACTACAGCTACCATGCCTCTTGTAGCAGCCCTCACTCCAGGGCCTCTTCCATGTGCAGTGTCCCCCTCTCTCTTGGGTTCACTATAGTGGCATGGAGTTCTCCCCCTCATCCAGGGCACACATTCCTTGCCCTGGCTCAGTCACCACGCTCAGACTTCCAGGCAATGCTGGGGGAGCCTGGGAGCTTCCACCCCAGGTCCCCAGCTACAACTCTCCTCTCCTGTGTCTTCTCTCTCTTTCTGACACTTGAAAGATCGTGCCTTTAAATGAAAAAGTCAGTCTTGATTGCACGACTATGTGCAAGTGCAACAGGGACATTTTTTTGGGTTTACAAAGTCAAACAGTAACACTACGACCCTGTCTGTCTGGGGTCTGTCAATGACGAATTGTCTGGAGCATGTTTTGAGGAGGTATTGTGGCCCCGGTATCAAATTGGGTACCGGGGCCACCCCACTATGCAGTCCAGATACTTGTTTGGTGGAATTCCGACACGTGGAGGGTTTTTTAATTATATTGTGGCCTCGGTACCAAATTGTGTACCGGGGCCACCACACTACGCAGTCAAGATACTTGTTTGGTGGAATTCAGACCAGTTGAGGGTTTTATTATTATATTGTGTGGACCACTCTATCTATACCACACTACAACTCTATACCACTCTATTTCCTACTTTAATTCTATTTAATTCTATTTCCTACTTCAATTCTATTACTAATTAATTAACATAAAGAGGAACCAAAAAAACCAATTTTACCAAAAGTATAATATGACTTAGACTTACAAACACTACACTTGAAAGATCGTGCCTTTAAATGAAAAAGTAAGTCTTCATTGCACGACTATGTGCAACAGGGACAGTTTTTTTCTTTACAAAGTCAACTAATAACACTTGGACCCTGTCTGTCTTTAACATACTTAATGGGATCTCAATGACGAATTGTCTGTAGCATGTTTGGAGGAGGTATTGTGGCCCCGGTATCAAGTTGGGTACCGGGGCCACCCCACTACGCAGTCCAGATACTTGTTTGGTGGAATTCTGACACGTGGAGGGTGTATTTATTTTATTGTGGCCCCGGTACCAAATTGTGTACCGGGGCCACCACACTACGCAGTCAAGATAGATAGATGCGTATCATAGATAAAGTACATTCAGTGGTGTGGGGCAAATTGAAAAATATTCAAAATGCACTGACATTATCAAAAACAAGAGGTTGTCACATGCTAAAACTCCAACATGTATATGATGGAGAGGATGGAGGAGCAGCCGTATGTGTAGTGTAATGCAGACCTGTTGAAGGTTTTTTATATATTTTATTGTGGTGCCCAGTGCCCACTCCTCTACGCAGTCCAGGTACATTTATTGGTGCGAATCAAACAAGTTGATGGTTTTCTTATTATATATATTGTGGTGACCCACTCCTCTACGCAGTCCAGGTACATTTATTGGTGCGAATCAAACAAGTTGATGGTTTTCTTATTATATATATTGTGGTGACCCACTCCTCTACGCAGTCCAGGTACATTTATTGGTGCGATTCATAAAAGTTCAGGGTTTTTAAGATATTGTGGTGACCCACTCCTCTACGCAGTCCAGGTACATTTATTGGTGCGATTCATAAAAGTTCAGGGTTTTTAATATATTGTGGTGACCCACTCCTCTACGCAGTCCAGGTACATTTATTGGTGCGAATCAAACAAGTTGATGGTTTTCTTATTATATATATTGTGGTGACCCACTCCTCTACGCAGTCCAGGTACATTTATTGGTGCGATTCATAAAAGTTCAGGGTTTTTAAGATATTGTGGTGACCCACTCCTCTACGCAGTCCAGGTACATTTATTGGTGCGAATCAAACAAGTTGATGGTTTTCTTATTATATATATTGTGGTGACCCACTCCTCTACGCAGTCCAGGTACATTTATTGGTGCGATTCATAAAAGTTCAGGGTTTTTAATATATTGTGGTGACCCACTCCTCTACGCAGTCCAGGTACATTTATTGGTGCGAATCAAACCAGTTGATGGTTTTCTTATTATATATATTGTGGTGACCCACTCCTCTACGCAGTCCAGGTACATTTATTGGTGCGATTCATAAAAGTTCAGGGTTTTTAATATATTGTGGTGACCCACTCCTCTACGCAGTCCAGGTACATTTATTGGTGCGAATCAAACAAGTTGATGGTTTTCTTATTATATATATTGTGGTGACCCACTCCTCTACGCAGTCCAGGTACATTTATTGGTGCGATTCATAAAAGTTCAGGGTTTTTAAGATATTGTGGTGACCCACTCCTCTACGCAGTCCAGGTACATTTATTGGTGCGAATCAAACAAGTTGATGGTTTTCTTATTATATATATTGTGGTGACCCACTCCTCTACGCAGTCCAGGTACATTTATTGGTGCGATTCATAAAAGTTCAGGGTTTTTAATATATTGTGGTGACCCACTCCTCTACGCAGTCCAGGTACATTTATTGGTGCGATTCATAAAAGTTCAGGGTTTTTAATATATTGTGGTGACCCACTCCTCTACGCAGTCCAGGTACAATTATTGGTGCGAATCATAAAAGTTCAGGGTTTTTAATATATATTGTGGTGACCCACTCCTCTACGCAGTCCAGAAAGATACCTTGTTGCAACGTTTTGGACTAATAACTATATTGTGAGGTGTTCAGAATACACTGTAAATTAGTGGAAATGCTTGTTATTGAATGTTATTGAGGTTAATAATAGCCTAGGAGTGAAAATAAGCCCAAAAACTTGATTTTTAAACTTTTTATGTTTTTTTCAAAAAAAATCCGAATCCAATACCTTAAATCCGAACCGAGACCTTTCGTCAAGTGTTTTGCGAGACAAATCCGAACCTCAAAAATAACGAAAATCCGGATCCAAAACACAAAACACGAGACCTCAAAAGTCGCCGGTGCACATCCCTAATATTTTTATATACACACGCATACCCTTTTGGATAATAGTTTTAAATCACTGTGTACACTTTTTTTTAAAAAAAATATATCTGTAGTTTATCTAACTCTCATTACAGTGGAAAGGGGAGTTACACATTCTGTTTGGATTTGGAACCTCGGCACGGCCAGCTGTTTCAATATTCTTTAATGAGGAACCTGCCCTTAATCAACACACTTTATGCACATACATTGACTGGTGGCTATAAATATCCAAGTCTTCTTGGTAGCATGGCAATCTTCCCAGTTTATTGAGAAATAAGTAGTAACTAAACAAAAGGTGGCTCATGCTTAGTAGAATATCTTCCTGCTCAGCATGTTAAATGGATTAGACAGTTGTCTTATGTCTGAAAACTCATGACCAAGTGGAATTGATCAGTCCATTAAAACATATAAATGCTAATGAGTACACATGAGCAAACTTTTTAAAACTGTCAGTAAATATTTATTTGAAAAGATTAGATCATAATTGTAATTTCTATAACAAGAAAAACTTTCTTACCATATATAGCTTGTTAGATATATTATATAACTATACCTGTAATTCCCCTCTAGAAAAGTTTATTCGTTTGAATATTTAAGATTAGCACTACTGCCTCAATGGCAGATGCAATTTTAAAAATCCCGGAGAATGAGTTCAGGTGGTGTGACTTTAGATAAGGTATGGACTACATCTTTTAGTGCTGTATACTTGGATAAGTCTGTGGTTAGTAATGGCAGCACGGTGGCCTAGTGGTTAGCACTTCTGCCTCACTGCACTGGAGCCATAAGTTTGATTCCAGACCGAGGCCAGACCCTAGCCCAGTGGCATCACGAGTGGCACTATGACCAATAGGGTGAACGCAGGAAAAAAAATATAGAGAGAGAGCTGCTGCGCATGCGCGGCCGCATGCGCAGCAGCTCCATTTCGGCAGCACTGTACTGTACAGCAGCCGCAGCGCTGTCAAAGAAGCGTCCGCAGCGGTGCTGCATTGTACTTCAATACATCACCACCGCGGACGCTTCTTTGACAGTGCCACGGCTGCTGTACAGTACAGTGTTGCTATGTAGGGGCACTGTGTAAACCCCCTGCGTGCGCCCCTGACCAAGAAAAACTGGTTAGAGCATAATTTCTTAATCTTTCCAAAATTTTAAAAAATGGCTGCAGCCAGAGGTGAATGTGCCTATATGGATTATTGAAGTTTTGGTTATAAATCACTGCCTCCAGGGCTAGACCGTGGTCTGCAAAGATGAGTGCAGCAGCCAAACCCATAGTCTTATGAAGAGTTTCAACAGTAGTAGAAAGAATTTGGTGCTTTTCAACAAATGACTAAAGGACCTGCGCTTGTGCCAAAACTGATGGCACATTGCAAGCCAGGTTTGACATGCTTGCCAGGGGGCCCAATGGTAAAACTGCTGTTGACAGAGGGCTGATTACAAAGGTGTCTAATCATAGCCGGATTAAGGGGGGGTCACAGGGGGCACGTGCCCCGGGCCCCCCTCTCTCTGAGGGCCCCCCGCCGCCAGTATCACTTCATCTGCTGTCAGTTGCTGTCTGACAGCAACTGACAGCAATCGCACCAGACATCCCTCTCTCCATGCCGTCTCCGCACGCGGGGGGGCCCCCCACGCTGCCCGCATTACCTGTTCTGTATCAAACAGCTGTCAGTAGCTGTTTGACAGCAACTGACAGCTGACGCATGCGCGATGTGCGGCCACTCTTAGCAGCACCGTGGCTGCTACCTAAAATGTCCGAAATGGAGCTGCTGCGCATGTGCAGCTGCAGCAGCTCCTCCTCTGCATGAAGATTTGAGAGATACAGTCGGACGGTGAGTGACCAAAAAATTATACTTAAACTTAATTTTATATAGAAAACCCTTGGGTATTTATTGAGTAAATATGTAAAATGCAGCCACATATAACAGTAAGAGTACAATATATATATATATATATATATATATATATATATATATATATATATATATATATATACATATATATATATATATACATATATATATATTATATATGTATATATATATATATATATATATATATATATATATATTCTGGCTACATTTTACATATTTAGTCAGGCTATCAAGTAATAATCATACTGTGTGGCGTCTTCTTAAATATGATTACTTATTTTATCTGTAGTGTTTCAATAAATATACATTACACATTAATATTAGGCTGGTAGAGCAAATTGAGTGGCAGATTATATTTTATTAATCATTAGTAAAGTAATTACTGAAGCCGTATAGTTATATTAAAGTTTGTACATTATGTATAATTTATATTTATTTTTATTTATATATATATATATATATATATATATATATATATATAAACATATTTATGTCATCTAATTAAAGCTTTAATATAAGTGGCAGACTTCGATAATAACTTTAATAATGATTAATAAAATGGAGGGTCCTGCATGATTATTACACACACATATATATATATATATATATATATATATATATATATATATATATATATAACACATAGATATGCACATATACATAGCTACACACACACATATATGAATATAGACATATATAGTCAAAATTTGTGTTACGTTAACATTTTTATGTTAGTTTAAATGTGCGGTATCATTGCTAGCTTTAATGTGCATTTTCAATGTTATTTTTAATTTGCGGTATCATTGCTATTTTTAATGTGCATTATAAATTGTATTTTTAAAGTGCGGTATCATTGCTAGTTTTAGCTTGCGGTATAATTGTTAGTTTTAGTGTACGTTATCAATGGTATTTTTAATGTGCGGTTTCAATGCTAGTTTTAATGTGTGGTGTCAATACCCATTTTAATGTAACCTTTTGATGATTGTTTTAATGTACAGTATTTTAGTTTTGTGTAAGTAATGATTTGTCTTATGCAGACAACCTAGGCGAGCCCCTCTGGGAGAGCTGTAAGTGTCCTACTGTGGGCTGTAGGTGATGTAGGTGTGTCAATGCTTATAGCCTTATACCCAATGGTGTTATTTTACATGCGATTTATACAGAGGTGCTTGTACATTTTACAAGTACCTGTACTAATATTAATATATATCTATATATAGATATATATTACATCCAGCCATCATACCTTCAAATCTTTGTGGACCGAACCAGCTTCCCAGAAGGAGATTATTGGATCGGAGTAGAGGCAGGCAGCTGTAAGTAGTTTTAACATACCGTATATATATATATATATATATATATATATATATATATATATATACACACATGTGTGTATATATATATATATCTATATATATATATATATGTGTATATATATATATATATATATATATATATATATATATATATATGTATGTATACATATGTAAAGTACCTGTACTAATATTAATATATATATATAAAAATCATCCTGAGTTATAAAAGTGCAATAACTGTGTAATAACGGAGGAAATCAGGATGTGGTGTAATACTTTTTCATGGCACTGTTTATATGTGTATGTATAGAAATATATATAATATACAAAACTTTTTTTCACTATTATGTTTGGATACATGTTAAATAAATATTCCTTTTATGATAGAATTGGTCTGATTGTCTCTTTAATATTCACCACCTACTTGTAACTCTCTCTCCTGCATGATGACACTATGCACTTAATTCCTAGGTTCCCAAAGTGTGCGCTGCAGCGCTGGCACTTGGGTGCTGTGGCCAGGAAAAGAAAAAATAAATTGAATGTTGAGCGTGACGGCATCATGCCCGACATTCAGTGACAAGCTGCAGGAGAGAGGATTCTGGGTCCCGGGCACTGCCGAATTGGAAGGAAGATAGAAGAAAAGACAGAAGAAAGAAGGTCAAGTATGTAAGTAATGAAATGGAGGGGAATGGTGATAGGAAACAGCAATGGAGGGGCAAAAGAGTGAAGGAGGGGCCAGTGTGTGGATGCAGAGGGGCACAGAGTGTGTGGATGCAGAGTGTGTGGATGCAGAGGGGGCACAGAGTGTGTGGATGCAGAGAGTGTGGATGCAGAGGGGGCACAGAGAGTGAGGATGCAGAGAGTGTGGATGCAGAGGGGGCACAGAGAGTGTGGATGCAGAGGGGGCACAGAGTGTGTGGATGCAGAGAGTGTGAATGCAGAGGGGGCACAGAGAGTGTAGATGCAGAGTGTGTGGATGCAGAGGGGGCACAGAGTGTGTGGATGCAGAGAGTGTGGATGCAGAGGGGGCACAGAGAGTGAGGATGCAGAGAGTGTGGATGCAGAGGGGGCACAGAGAGTGTGGATGCAGAGGGGGCACAGAGTGTGTGGATGCAGAGAGTGTGAATGCAGAGGGGGCACAGAGAGTGTGGATGCAGAGAGTGTGGATGCAAAGGGGGCACAGAGAGTGTGGATGCAGAGGGGCACAGAGTGTGTGGCGATGACGCAGAGGGGCACAGAGTGTGTGGATGCAGAGGGGGCACAGAGTGTGTGGATGCAGAGGGGGCACAGAGTGTGTGGATGCAGAGGGGGCACAGAGTGTTTGGGTGCAGAGAGTGTGGATGCAGAGGGGCACAGAGTGTGTGGAGATGACGCAGAGGGGCACAGAGTGTGTGGATGCAGTGGGGCACAGAGAGTGTGGATGCAGAGGGGCACAGAGTGTGTGGAGCTGACGCAGAGGGGCACAGAGTGTGTGGAGCTGACGCAGAGGGGGCACAGAGTGTGTGGATGCAGAGGGGGCACAGAGTGTGTGGATGCAGAGGGGGCACTGAGTGTGTGGATGCAGAGGGGGCACAGAGAGTGTAGATGCAGAGAGACACAGAGAGTGTGGATGCAGAGGGACACAGAGTGTGTGGAGATGATGCAGGGGCACAGAGTGAGTTAGCTGTAAATTATTCTTTGACAGAAATATAATAGAAAAAACAATATAAAAGTATTCTTTTCCCTTGGATTTATGTGTATTGTTTTTGCAAACAACTTACTAAGTATGTCCGTCCTGACCTAAATACTTATTACATTATTTTGACCAAACTACTTATAAAACGGGACTGATAGGAAATTATTTTGGAGGGGTGCCTTGAAATAATTATGGAGACACTAAGGGTGCCGCAAACTTGAAAAGTTTGGGAACCACTGCCTTAATTTTTGATCTTAGGGGCCCCCCTGTCTGAAGTGCCCCGGGCCCCCCAAAGCCTTAATCCAGCTCTGTGTCTAATCCAAAGTGCTTTGAATGTGGGTATCAGGCCAATTACGAGCCGTGTGTCTTAAACTACCAGAACCCATGGACTATTCTGTTGCACATGTTGGGCCTGCTTATCCAAACTGTTGTACTATGAGGGCCACGTCAGGACGTCCTTGTTTGTTCCGAGTGACTGTGCTTTTAAACCAAAGTTTTGTCCTAGGTTTGCTTGATTCTGGGACTGAGCTTACGTTGGTTTCCAGCTCTGACCTGCCCCAGACCATAACTACTCGGTTGCATTAGATGACGGTCCTATGCATACATGGGATGACTGAGGAGTATTAGAAAACTCTTCTGCCAGTCACCTTTAAAAAACAAAACATTATGGTGGTGACTGCCACAATGCCTAAGCTGCTGTATCCACTTATTCAGGGAGAAACTTCCCACTGTTTAAAGAGGTCCTCTTGGACCAAGTCTTGCCGACCAGTCATGCCCGCAACTGATTTAACTGTCGTAAGTTTGATCTTAAAGGATATGCCCAAGAAATCACAGTTTCTGAACCTTGATCTTTGAGAACTACCAACCTAAAATGCTATCCTGGACGTCTCAGCATGACTTCCACAAAAGTGTCACCATTTGGGGAAGCCTGGGCTATCAAAACAGCGCTGGCTGGTGACGTTGTTCTCGCCTGTCTGTGAGGATATGGACTAATCCGCAATAACAACTTTGTTTCCTTTGCAGGGCTTTGCAGCAGGTGTATTGTAGGTTTTATTTTAATTTTTTTCCCCTAAAAACTGTCTTAGTTATTCATTTTAAGGAGAGATTCAATTGACAGCGATGAGGCGCATGGACATTGTGGCGCACACATTGTCGGCAATTATGGAAGAAATCTCTGCTCATTTTCTATCGAGGAAAAAGGAGAGATTTCTGTAAAATCTCCGCCACAAGGTGTCTCGCGTAAGTTCTGGAGACACCTTGCAACTATTTGCATTCCCCTTCCCCCCCCCTAATATTTTTGGTTGCAAGGTCACATTAAAGGTGGAAAAATGTGTGACAAGTTTTCTTTTGATTTCAGGCGTTACATAGCAAACACCTGCAATAAGGGTGTGTAGATTTTTTACATCTACTGTACCAGCTGCTACCTCAATTCTATGACTCAGACCACAGGTAAGCAAGGTGGGGGGGCGCCATGCCTGTGAGGCGGTCCATTCTGCCTGCTATCCCCGCTTGTTCGCCAGCACATAAAAAAATAAAAACCTGGAGGCACCTGGCACCCTCCTCCCCCTCCTCCCCTCTGCTCCCTTCTCTCTGACAGAGTCGGGCATGACGTTATCACGTCCTGACACTGTCAGCGAAGA